>NC_134584.1:70620731-71265731 GCF_037038515.1 Microtus pennsylvanicus
AGTATGTGCAGCCGCAGCAGCCATCGAGCAAACAGGGTAACTTTCTGAATTATACCTTGCATCCCTCCCTGGAACACACTGAGACACACTAGTCCTAAATGGCTCAAAATGATGAAAGATGACAATAAAATTTCAAGTACACTAGTCACCCCAAATTTTAGTAGGCTTATACTTTCTTATTTATGGAATATTAATGAATAAAATGAGAAAGGGTGGAGTTTTAAACATTCTATTGACACAAAATAGAAAGGAAATTGTAAAAATTACACAAATAATGTTATAATGCTTTATAATTTTTCTCAGTACCTTAAAGGATAAAAGTTTTAAAATATAGTACCAATATCACTCAACAAGAAATCTATGTCTCATAAGCTCGAAGTAGATGACTGAAGAAAACATAATTATGGATACCTTAACATATCTGTCCTTGCCATCATATAAAAACAGTGACAGTGGGTATGGTGGACACAGCCTTAATCACTGCACTCATGTAGCAGAAGCAGGAAGATCTCTGTGAGTCTGAGGCCAGCCTGTTCTACACAGTAAATTCTAGGATACCAAGGCTACATCAGACCCTGTGTCAAAACCAAAACCAAATTAACAAACAGAAAATTAGTGGTCATAGTTCTAAAGAAAGAAGCAGAAAGCATACTAACATGTTAGATATGTGCCAAGGGCCTAAGGATATTATTAATATTTCCATGGAAAAAAGGAAATTCATTTTAAGAAACAGAGAATGAAATTGTGGTAATTATTATTTCAATGAACACAGACTCTCATTCTCCATGATTCTCAATGGAAATGACAATGAGGGTAAATGGCGGCAGCCCCGTTTGCACTGGATACTAATGCTGTGGGGACTGGTTGTTTGTTTGTTTGTTTGTTTAGAAAGCAAAACCACACCAACAATGAAACAAGTTATCACCCTGCTCGGAAAATACTGCTTTCATATTCTACAGAATGCTAATGAAAGAAAATTCCAAAAGGATTTTAGGACACCAAATCTTCAGCTCACATACCTCATTTAGTGTAAAACAAAACAAAACACAACAAAACAAAAAAAAAAAAACCAAGGCAAATTAAATACAATAATATCATATTAAATATCCAATACGTAACAATATACAGCCTCCCAAATGTCAACAGGCGGAAATGCCCTTTATATAATAGGCCCCAAATAAAAATTATTGCCTTCATTAAAAGCAAACAATTTAAGCTGATTACTGAGGTATGTATCAATAATCCCAGTGGAGGTTTGGGATTAGCTTGGGTGACATGAAGAGATCCTGTAAAAAAAGGGGGGGGGGACACAAAAAGAAAAGAAAAACTTTCAAAGGCAAACTGATTCTTAAGCTTTTTGTGACTCAAACCACATTGTAAGTAAATGGTACAAAATAAACATTTATTAATCAGGTAGCTGTGTTAAAAATTCATTTTCTCAGGTGGGGCATACAGCAAAAATAAGACAAAAGGGCTTAAAAACAAGAATTCATGCAAAGTTTGTGGGAGAAAAACATTTGTAATTTTTATTTTCCTATTCTCTCTTATTTCTGTATTCAATAAATTAACAGGTCAAATAGACTAATCGTTTTAATAAGATAGAATTAGATAAAGTTCCACACAAACTGTTTTATTAATTATTTGTATGTGCACGTGCATATACCACACCATGCACTCAGAGATCAGAGGTCAGTTCTCTCCTCCCACCATGTTGGTCCTAGGGATTTAATTCAGGTCATTAGGCTTTGCAGCCAGCACCTTTCCAACTAAACCATTGTGATGTATTGAATGAAAGTGGTCCCCAATAGGCTTATATAGAGGAGCACTATTAGGAAATGTGGTCTTGTTGGAGGAAGTGTTTCAGTCTTAAGATTTAGATGCTCAAACTAAACCCAGGCTCCTTCCTGCTGCCAGATCTCGTAGAGCTCTTGGCTCTTTCGCTGGCACCATTTCTGCCTGCACACCACCAAGCTTCCTACTATGATGACAGTGGAATAAACCTCTCAACTCGAAGTCAGCCCCAATTAAATATTTTTATTCTGAAGAGTTACTGTGGTCATGGCATCTCTTCAAAGCAAAGAACCCTAAAACAACCATCATGCTAAAACACACACCATTGATGTGGGATTCCCCTTGGTATGCTGTGAATACCATTGGTTAATAAAGAAACTGTCTTGGGCCTGTGCAGAAAATAGAGGTTGGCACGGAAAACTAAACAAAATGCTGGGAGAAAGAAGGAGGAGTCAGTAAGAAGCTATGGAGCCTTCACCGGAGAAAGACGTGCTGAAACTCTGCTGGCAGGCCATGACTTCGTGGTGATGCACAGATTAATGGAGATGGGTTAAATTAAGATGTAAGAGTTAGCCAATAAGAAGCTAGAGCTAACGGGCCAAGCAGTGATTCAAATAATATAGTTCGCTGTGACTGTTTTGGTTCTGGGTGGCTGGGATGAACAAGTAGTCTTCGTGCAACACCCCATAGTTTACTTTAGGAGCTCCTTCCTTCCTTCCTTCCTTCCTTCCTTCCTTCCTTGCTCCCTTCCTAAAATAAGGTCTTATGAGTTCTGGATGATAAAGAATTTGGTATGTAGACCAGGGTGGCCTCAGAACCCAAGGCAATCTTCTGTCTCAGCACCCTGAATGCTAGAATTATAGACTCATGTTACCTTTCCTAGCCTCATAATTCTCAATCTTAAAAGTAGTTAAGAATTATGAAAACCTTTATTGTATAGGATTGTTTTGGCTATCCTGGTTTTTTTGTTTTTCCATATAAAGTTGATTATTGTCCTCTCAAGATCTGTGAAGAATTTTGATGGGACCTTGATGAGGATTGCATTGAATCTATAAATTGCCTTTGGTAGAATTGCCATTTTTACTATGTTGATTCTCCCAATCCAAGAGCAAGGGAGGTCCTTCCATTTTCTGGTATATTCCTCAATTTCTTTCTTCAATGCCTTAAAGTTCTTGTCAAATAGATCTTTCACTTCCTTGGTTAGAGTTACCCCAAGATATTTTATGCTGTTTGTGGCTATCGTGAAAGGTGAAGCTTCTCTGATTTCCCTCTCTGCTTCCATATCCTTTGTGTATAAGAGGGCGACTGATATCTTTCACTTCCTTGGTTAGAGTTACCCCAAGATATTTTATGCTGTTTGTGGCTATCGTGAAAGGTGAAGCTTCTCTGATTTCCCTCTCTGCTTCCATATCCTTTGTGTATAAGAGGGCGACTGATTTTTTGGATTTGATCTTGTATCCTGCCACATTACTAAAGGTGTTTATCAGCAGTAAAAGTTCTTTGGTGGAGTTTTGGGGGTCGCTTATGTACACTATCATATCATCTGCAAATAATGAAAGTTTCACTTCTTCCTTTCCAATTCGAATCCCCTTGATCTCCTTATGTTGTCTTATTGCTATTGCTAGAACTTCAAGCACAATATTGAAGAGGTATGGCGAGAGTGGACATCCTTGTCGTGTTCCTGAGTTTAGTGGGATGGCTTTGAGTTTCTCTCCATTTAATTTGATGTTAGCTTTCGGCTTGCTGTATATAGCTTTTATTATATTTAGGTCTGGAGGCATTACCATCCCTGACTTCAAACTCTATTACAGAGCTACAGTGATGAAAACAGTGTGGTACTGGCATAAAAACAGAGAAGTCGACCAATGGAATCGTATAGAAGACCCGAATTTTAACCCACAAACCTATGAACACCTCATTTTTGATAAAGGAGCCAAAAGTATACAATGGAAGAAAGAAAGCATCTTCAACAAATGGTGCTGGCATAACTGGATGTCAACCTGTAGAAGAATGATAATAGACCCATATCTATCACCATGCACAAAACTCAAGTCCAAATGGATTAAAGACCTCACTATCAGTCAGAACACATCAGTCAGAACACCAGCTGGACTGTGACTGAAAAAGCATGGGTTAAAACTGGACTCTCTGAACATGGCGAACAATGAGGGCTGATGAGAAGCCAAGGACAATGGCACGGGGTTTTGATCCTACTTAATGTGCTGGCTTTGTGGGAGCCCACCCAGTTTGGATGTTCACCTTCCGAGATATGGACAGAGGGGGGAGGACCTAGGACTTACCACAGGGCAGGGAACCCTGACTGCTCTTTGGACTGGAGAGGGAGGGGGGGAGGAGTGGGAGGAGGGGGAGAAGGGTGGGAGGAGGGGGAGAAGTGTGGGAGGAGGGGGAGAAGGGTGGGCGGAGGGGGAGGGAAATGGGAGGCTGGGAGGAGGTGGAAACTTGTTTTTTTTTTCTTCCTTTTCTCAATAAAAAAAAAAGAAAAAAAGAAAATTCAAAACACTCAAAAAAAAAGAATTATGAAAACCCACTCTCAGGGCAGATACTTAGGATAGAATATCAGGTTCTATCTATCTATCTATCTATCTATCTATCTATCTATCTATCTATATTTGATATACATGTGTATGTATACATATATGTATGGATTTGGGTGCATGTTATATGTGTGGTATAAGTAGGTGTTAGTATCTTATACGCATGTATACATGCATTCATGTGCAAATCACAGGTGGATGTTGGAAGTCTTTCTTCTATTGCTATCTTCTTTGCTCCTTCATTTATCTACCCATCTATATACCTATATCTACATCTATCTATCTATCTATCTATCTATCTATCTATCTATCTATCTATCTATCTACCTACTTACCTATCTATCATGAGGCAAGGTCTTTTACTAAACTTAAAGCTCATTGATTAGGTCAGGCTGCTGTCAGTGAGTTTCGAAGATTGGCCTGTCTTCGCTCAGGTTTCCCACCCCAAGAACTGTGGTTTCTGATGCAGCCCAGTACTGGGGGTCTACATTTAGATTCTCATACTTCATTTACTGTCTGAAGCATGCCCTCAACGTCACCTTCATATGATAGGATACTAGCCCTACACTTGCTTTCCTGAGATAAGCCACCTATCAGAATCTTTATTACTACTGGGAATTCAGTCTTAATTACAAACCACGAAAAGATAAGATAAACAAACAAGCAAATAACAGGTAGGGCATGTGATAGATCTAAAAGAAATTCTTATGGTACCATGGACATTCATATCCTTGATCTTTATAGCTCAAAATGAAAAAAAGAAAGAAAAAGCACCTCTTTCCCTCCATTTCTTGATGCACCAGAACTCAGAGTCAGGTTGAATAAAGTACTGAGTTCATGTAGTAACTGAAAGATGCTGTGATTGAGAGCAGCACTGGAAGCCATGCTCCTGAAGCCACATGTACAACCCTCCATTCTCTGTCCACGACAATTTCTTTAATCAAAATAATAAAATTGTAATAACAATACCAAAACAAGGTATATTATCTCTTCAGTAAAGGTTATTTCAAATACCTTTGTTTTTATTACCATAGCTTTTGGGTAATTTTTCCTTTTGATATTTTTGTTAGTGAACATTGCTTACATGAGAGTTTCCAGCTAGAAACACTGTGTTAAATCAGATCACCGTAAGCATGACTGTTTCCATTTTACACAACACACCACCTTACCTATGGTACTCGTCAACTCATTATATGGTTCTTTCCTTCCATGTCATCTTTCATTTTACATACTTCTTTTTACATATTCCATTTTGGCTTTGGTCTTATCTTCTGTTTTAGTTTGGATTTCTATTTCTGTGAAAAGACACCATGACCATGGAAACTGGGACTAGATTACATTTTCAGGGGTTTAGTCCATTATTGTCATGGCTGGACATGGCATCATAAAGGCAGACACTGTGCTGCAGAATGAATTGAGAGTTCTACATCTTGATTCACAGTTAGCAAAAAGACTTGTATCTTACTGGGCATAGCTTGAGCATATGAGACCTCAAAGCCCACCTCCACAGTGACACACTTCCTCCAACAAGTTCACACCTACTCCAACACGTAGTGCCACTCCCTATGGGCCAAACATTCAAACACATGAGTCTAAGGGAGCCATTCCTATTAAAACTACCACAATTTCTCTTTTTGGGGACTTACTTTGCCTTAGCTAGTAGATCTCTTGGTGATGAATGTCTTCTGTGGTAGGCAGACTGTAAATGGACAATGGTCTTTACAGGTAGTATAAATAATGCCTAAGAATACATTTGGTAATCTTCCTTCTTAGACAATAAGGAAGCTATCTTAAGTAATTTCAACTATATATTCACTAACAATGCTGAAAGTCACTGGTACTCATCAAAAATCCTAATATATAGTACAGAAATGAAAAATCATAAACAATAACAACAGTTTATATTTACTGAATGCTCACATGATTGGAACTTTAAGCACTTTGCATGCATTATTCCTAAAATCTTGCAAGGTAGAGATTAATCATTCCTAAAATTTTGCAAGATAAAGATGCTGTTGGTAGCTACTTTTATCTTACGGCCATCAATATAGCAAACAGTGGTAGAACTGGAAGCATAGACTTGTTCTAATACTGACTAACAGGAGATCTACATTATACTGTTTTTTGTGGGGGAGTCATAACATATGGTTCCTAATTTAAAATTTTTTTCCTGATTTTAAATACCACAGCATACATACACTGGTAGTCCTTTTTGCTCTGTAATGATCATGTGTCACCCCATGGGTCATTTATATTTTAGAAGATATAATGATAAATCCCAGTATTTATTAACTATAAAAGCAACTCATCTGTCTGTCTTGAACATGTGTAGGCCCCGTGCAGCTGTCAGTCTCTGTATCCACAGGGGTTTTAACCCTGTTGTATCTGGAAGACAGTGTTTCCTTGGATTAATCCACCACCTCCAGAGCTACAATCTTTTTGCCCCCTCTGAATCAGTATCTGAGTACAAGGAAGTGATACAAAGTGCCACCCTTAGACAAGACTCTATTAATTGATACCTATTAGAAAAGGGAAGATCAATTTTCTCCAATGGAGTGTCCTGGGGAAGTTGACCAAAATAAAATGACCTTCTAAATTTTATGTTGTTGTTGTTGTTGTGTTTTTTTTTTACTTTCTTTTTTTCCCTCCTTATTGATTCTTTTTTTCACTTGTTTTGATTTTGTGGTATTTTTGTTTTTTAAAGTGAGAGCAATAAGTTGGATAGATAGGGAGGTACAGGGAATCTGGAAGGTGTTGAGGTTGGGTAAATAATTATCAAATATATCGTATTGAAAACATTTTAAATAAAAAGGCAGTTCATTGCAAACAATCCATCTCTACACAACCACTTGCTAGAATGCAAGCATATATCAAAGATGGATATATTTGGAGCTTCAGTCATTTTTTTACAAGGCTCTCCCTAGAAAGGAAAAACTTCATGCTGAAACTGTTTTTGGTTTTCTGCTCACTCCCTTGCACTCGTAGAAGGAATGAGGGTGAGGGTTCAGAAGTCCACAGAAGTATTTTGACTATCGAGACTTGCTTTCCTAGACTGCATCTGAAGATACCTCAACTACTACAAGCACAAGTTCTTTCTCTTTGATTCTCACTGAAGGCAGAAACAGAAAGTGAAGACATAAATTAGGGCACAGAGTTGTCTAACCAATCTTCTCCAGAAATCACTCTAAAGTTGTGTGACAGTTCACTAAATTGCTTCTCATGCAAGTTGCATTGTGAGTCCCAGAACTGCAGTATAGACTGTGATTGTGGATACTTTCATTACCTTATTATTACTAGGTTGAAGAGAAAAAGGCCATTAAATATAATCTTAATGATATAGGTATAATTCTTGACTTGCCCCTTTTGGTTTCTAATGGAATATACAAGGAGACATCTTTTAAAAAACTAAAAAGAAACATTTTCTGAATTCAATACATAAATGTTAGATATACTAATTGGCTCTAATAGGAAGAAACTATTCAAGTGAGAATACAGGTATTGGCAAAAGGATGATGTGATTACTTTAATGAATGCTAGGTAGTTAGTGATAGATATTTAGTGATTTGAAAAACAAACCAATATAAACATCTCCTCTATAGATCCAGTCATTCATCAATTAATCAGGAAATTTTCTGAATCAGTATATGAATGAGATTGAAAGTAATACAATGATGAGTATTATTTGTAATAAAATAGTGTCTTGTGCCTTCTAATTTATCAAAAGCACTTCGTGTGGATAAAGTCTAAAGGAGCTTAAGGTGAAAAACAAAAGATAAGCAAAGTATACCTTCAACAATAAGATAGCATCATAGCATAACTAGAAACTAAGATTCAGAAGGTTACATCACCAATCGTTAAAAGAAGAGTGAAATGACAAATGTAATCCTAGAATGTAGATAACAGCATTCATGTGTGCATACCAGATGCAGAAGTAAAATAAAGCAGTAAAAATAGAAGTGCAATTCAGCAACAATAAATGCAATTAAATTCTTGTTTTACTAGTAAAGTCTGTGAGGGATGTAGCCCAGTGGGTGACTGCTTTTCTCAGCATATGATTCCAAGCACCACACCAACTGGGCATAGCACCACCTCCCCATAGTCTCAGAACTCAGGAGGTAGAAAGCAGAGGCTCAGAAACTCAAGGTCATCCTAGGCTGCACAGTGAGGTTGAAGTCAGGCTGGAGTAAGCAAGGCCGGCCCTGTTTCAAAAATAAATTAAAAAGAAAATTCTAAACTTTGTTACAATACTCTAAAAAGAAATTTTACAAGAGTAAAATTTACATGACCTGAAACTGATTAGTGTTCTACTATCCAAGAACCACTTGGTATTTGAATATTCTAAAATGTTTGACATTCTCTCTAGCTTAATTTCTCTATTATTCCTTCTCTTAATTGATGTGAGAGAACTGGGCCGGGATAGTTAGTCAGAATATTGTAGACAACTTTCTATGGGCAATTTCACATTTGAAGACAGTGATTACTTTCTTTTGTTCAAGTTCCATTTGAATTCTAGTACAGAGGTAAATAGATATTTAAGAAAACTATGTACAGTGAGGTAAGTTCCTGTTGCTGAAGATACCAGGGTAGATAGTCGGTGCCCTGAGCTAGAACACACTTCAAAGTTTCCTCTGAAGACTAGATTTCATGGTACCAAAGGAGAGAAGGAAAGGACAGACCAATCCAGCCTGCCATCTGTAAACCACAACACCAGCCGGGCATAATAACCTCAAAATGCAGCAATAGTAGTGCACATATCTTGGCACTACACACAACTCAAGATATGGACTTAAGGTATGCTCAAAAAGAGAGAAATTCATGCCTGGAACTGGACACCTACCTAACTACCCTGGGCTAATGAAATCACGGGTCTGGGAGGAGAACTTCTTTATTAAACCAGCATAACTGCATTCTAAGTATCAGTCATCATAACCACAGAAAAGTATGATTCTCAACCTCATCAAGGAAACTTCTCTTTGCAATAAAAACCATTACAGAAAACCACAACAAATCAAAATATAGAACTGTGTAGATCAACACCAGTGAATAAATCTATAAAACAATTTCCACTCCTAAAGCTCAGGAAAAATTGTAGAAGAGGGGGCAGAAAGATTGTAAGAGCCCTCTGGATCAGGGATTAAGGAGTTTGCTGCAAGACTGTCTCCTACTAATGTCAGAAGCTACACCCATCACATCTCACCAGTGTGAGCTGAACAAGGACAACATCAGTAGACATGCCAAATTAGATGAGAGAAAGACCACGAAGCCTCAAATTGACATAACGAACTACAGGCAATTTAGGAATGCCCAAAATGGAAGAAACATTCTTCTCCAGGGAAGCCCACGCCAACTAGTTATCCAATACAAATTGATCAGCCCTGAAAATATATATGCACTACGTTATACATCCTGAACAGGTTATGTTTAGGAATATACATGTACATATGTTGTCATATATGTATGTAACTGCAATTATTGAAAAAAGGCATGAATTTGAAAAAGTAAAGAAGAGTACAAGGAAGGATTTAGAGGGAGAAAAAGGAAAGGGAAAGAAATAATTATAATCTCAATCAAAGAATTAAAATTAAGAAAAGGCAAGATCCTGGAAACCCAAAAATATTAAAGTATGAAAAAGAAAGACAAACATTCATGCTCATGGCATCCCAACTGCATACATAAGAGTAGAGGATTGTGCAGGTAGACAGCAAGATAGCACAGCACAACAGAGGGTGCTCCCCTGGGAAACTAGGCATCAAAGGACTTCATTTTCTTCAAGTCAATAAACCTAAGAACTTTATCCACTTATTAGCATGACATTTTCACAGAGAGCTTATATAAAATATGTACATAAATGTTCTTCCAAAATTCTATACTACTTCAAAAAACTGAAAAAGTTTTTAGTTATAATAGTCTTCCAGGATTTCACATATATTATCTATGATCATGGACTTTCTATTTCTTTTATTGAAATGTTTGGGAGTTAAGTGTGCATAATATAAAGATTAGAGCCCAAGTTCATTAGTCATTAGAAGATTGACAGTTGACCTTGAATCTAAACATAAGCAACCTATGATCATACATAACAGCAGCTCTCAGTCTTCCTAATGTTGCAACCCTGTAATGTAGTTCCTCATGTTATGGTGACTCCCAACCACAAAATTATTTTTCTGCTACTTCATAACTGAAATTTTGTTATTGCTATGAATTGTAATGTCTTCTGATGATCTTAGATGGTATATGTGAAAGGGTCATTTGACTTCCTTGTGGTCACGACCAACAGGTGGAGAATCACTGATATTTAGGCTTATGACCTTGGTTATATCTCTGAAAACAGAAGGGTTTGCTTGATACTTCCATGAAGCAGTTATTATCATTGGAAAAACAACACTAGGATGGGTAAATTAAGGATGTGATGTTAGGAGCTCTTAGTCAGTGAGAGTTAATGATACTCGGAGAAACAAAATACATAGAATTAACAAAATTAGTAAACAGTGTTTTAAATCTTAACTTGCGTAAGCCTAAAACAAGATTGGAAAACCAGTTTGGGAAGCATTTCATGGAAAAAATGAAATACTGCAGTCAGGAGAACTTTAAACGTAGTAGAAGAGATAATAAATATAAGAACTATGCATGTACTTAGAACATATATTAGGAATTCATAAAATACTAACTTATTCTTGTATAGACACTTCTATTTTATTCCATCACAGAGCAGTCTAAGTAAATCACTGTAAGAACTATTCCTATAAGCACAAAGATAATTGCTATGGGAAAAGAAAGGCTAGAATAAATGTTATTTATTTTTTTTAATCTAAATAAAAGTCATACTAGTAACAGTTGTTTGATAAACCATTATCATTGTAAAGAAGTATTTGAGACATATATTTGCTATTTAACTGGGAATTAGTAAAAAACAAAAACAGTTGAACAGTGAGTATGTAAATTATTTGTTCTAGTCTATAAAGGGTAAATACAGCAGCCAGGGCTTGAGATAGGGTACAAAGAACGTTTCCATGGTTACATGCTTTCCCATATCAAATTAGAGCAGAATTTGTGTACAAGAGGTTTGTTGACAGCCTACATAGGCCATAAAAAGAATGGAAGGCTAGGAGTTTAAAATCTAAATATATTCTGCAAAGTCTGTTGAGAAAATGTTGGGTGAAGACAGCAGCTTCGAGAGAGTAGCAGATTACTTAGGAATTTCAGATGTCACTTGAAAAAAAAAGATACTTTTTCTTTTAGCTGTGGCTTGAAGATGTAGCTCTAAATGTATAATCAATTACTCCCCCACCAAAGACATCTCAATCGAGTATCACCAAGTGTACAGTTCAAGTGTCAGTTTCACCACCTGCTCAGTCTTGCAAATATCACACCACTACATTCAGACTCTAACATGGGGCCTTCAAAAGGACAGTTTAAGGGCCATTCCCACACAAGTGCTGGCCAAGAAAAACCTTTGCCATACTCCTGGCCCTGTTATTCCTACAGCCATTATCCACGTCGTATGCCTGGCCCAGTTATTCCTAGAGCCATTATCCACACCGTATGCCTGGCCCCATTATTCCTACCACCATTATCCACACCGTACACCTGGCCCCACTATTCCTACAGCCAATATCCACGTTATACGCCTGGCCCTTATTCCTACAGCCATTATCCACAAGTCAACTCTGATTTTAGCACCTGTTAAAAATACAAGTTGGGCTATATAGCAACTCACAAATTATAAAATACTTGAGTGTTCAAAGTAAACCAGCAATTCTGGCAAGTATTTATATATAAATTTTTCATTACAGATGAGAAAAAATCTATATATTTGAGCAATTTCATATTTTATAAACTAGTTCACAAAAGATTGGAATATTTTCTTCGCACCTCTGTATTTTAACTCTAGACACCTGAGAGTAAAAGATTCTTATATGATCACTGAAGTAAAATTTTCAACTAGAGTTGATAAAGTAGCCAGGATTCTCTTTTAATAGATATCAATAAAAATAATCAAGCAAAATATTTTATACAATTAAAATGGTTTGACAGTGTTTAAGAACTAACATACCCATCAAAAAAAGACCACACAAATATATGACAGAAACCCAAATAATTACACTTTCTCTCAAAAAGAGTCACACGAAATAGCTAATTTTCTCATATGATTTTTTTTTCTCCAACAAAAATGAGGCCTAGGTGCTGGTTTTCAGCTGAAAGTAATGCAGAATGACGATGAACCACTTGAAGAATATGAATGAATAACCGAGGAGTCAAGTGATCAATGGACTACTGCAGCTAAGTGGAAAATACTGCCTTTCTAGTACACACATTTCTAGTCACACAGCAAATTTCCAGAAGCAGAGTCTTCACACATAACTTAGTAAGTTGGTATGGTATTTCAGAATCTCTATGAAACAGAAGTTGTGAAGCACACCTCACTGCTGCTTCTGTGGAGCACAGAGGTCACCCCAGCCCTGACCAGACTCGGCTTTGTCCTCAGCAGCTGCCGTTTAAAGGACTCTCTCGGTAAGCCGATTTTCAACTTTTTAGTGTAAAAATAGGTCTCATTATAACATTTTATTCACGTGTATAATTGCATTTTGATCATATTCACCTCCTCATTACTTCTTTTGTCTGCATCCCATTCTTCACTGGCCTCCTTCCTTGACCCAAAAAGTCCTCTTCTGCTTTATGTAATGCATATAATATATACAAATATATATAATCCATATAAAATATACATACAACTATATTTCACATAACAGAAAGAACGTAATATTTTTCTTTCTTTTGGTTTCTGAGTAAGTGGCTCCAGAAAAAGTGATCAGAGTGTGGGGAGATAAAGGCAGAAACATTTTAAAAATTTGTAGCTCCTGACCAAGACAGAACTGCTTCCAGAGGCAAGAAAAGAGCATGCGTAGGTGAAGACCTAACTTGACCATGTAGCTAATGGAAATAATAGTGGCTAAGTGTTACATTCATTCCTTTATCAAGGCTTAAGGTAATTTACAGATGATATGTGTGTATCAGGTACCAGGTAAGCAAAAGATATTCTCTAAAATGACTGCCTACTGGGGAACACGTTTTATGTTTCAAATAATGATGCTGGCCACACCCAGAGTATTTTAAGGAGGCTTGCTTCAACTAGGATGAAACAGCTCCTGTATTCTCAGGAAAACAGTTAATGAAAAGTATCTTTTCTGGTTATATGCTTTGCAGTAGAATATATCAATTATGTGAAATATTTTAGAGTTGTTCCTTAGACACTACAGAGAAAGCATAACTAAAATTCAGGAATAAGGATGGGGATGTAGCTCAGTGGGAAGGGCTTTCCTAGAAAGTGAAAGACCCTGAGTTTTGTTCAAAGAAGGGGGGGGGGAGGAAAGGAGAAGAGAAAGGAGAGAAAGGGGAGGGGTAGGGGAAGGGAAGAGAAGATAAGAGAGGAGAGGGGAGGGGTGAAGAGGGGGGAGAGGGGAGGGGAGTGGAGGGGAGGGAAGGGGAGCAGAGGGGAGGGGAGGAAAGGGGAGCTGAGGGGAGGGGAGGGGAGGGGAGGGGAGGAGAGAGGAGAAGAGAGGAGAGGAGAGGAGAGGAGAGGAGAGGAGAGGAGAGGAGAGGAGAGGAGAGGAGAGGAGAGGAGAGAACAGGAGAGGAGAGGAGAGACAGAATTCTAAAGTTTAGAGCTGGGTGTAGGAACTGCTCTGTGGATAGAGAGCTTACTAGAATCCTGAGATCAGAGTTCTATCCCCAGAGGCCAGGTGAAGCCAGTATTACTGTAATCCTACCAGTCCTAAGACAGGAAACGGTGCAGAAAAATTAGAATCCCCAGTACTCAGGGACTAGCTAGCCTGGTGTATGCAGTGGCAATCAAGAAACCCTATCATAAACAAGGTAAAGATGAGAACAAACATCGGTCCTCCATAAACATTCCAGTTTTGTCCACATTTTCCACATTCACACACACACATAGACTATAAAAATTAAAAATATTCATTTTAAAAATAGAATTGAGAACATTTAAATATAAAAGCTTCTTTGTAAAGTTAAAACCCATATATTTTCGTCTAAAATTATAATAATAGATTGTGGATTGTATGTTTAGATGCACTATTTGCTGCAGACATATGTAATAAAGAATCTTTATTCTCCAAATTTATCCTTTATTTCAAACTCATTTAGAGATAGAAAAGATGGCTGGGCACTGTGGCACACACATTTGAACCCACACTTTAGAGGCAGAGGCAAAAAGATCTCTGTGAGTCTGAGGTCAGTCAAGGAGACATTGTGAGACTCTCTCTCAAAAATAAAAGTAAAAGACAAAAAAAAAAGAAGAGGAGGAGGAGGAAGAAGATGAAGAGAAAGAGGAGAAATGAAAAAGCTGAGGTTGCAGAACAAAAGTTTAGGCATATTTCTAATCGTGGAACACAGCCCTTGGGTATATCCTGCAGAAAACCACATGAATACAGGAGAATTACTCACAGCACTGACAATGAAGAAGGAAAAGTCTCAAGGGAGGGATGTTTAGACAGATGCACAGACCAATAAATACACCAGGTAACAGAATAAAAAAAATGAAAAGACAAAATTGTATTTGACTCAATTCTAGTTCCACAGTTAATATTATGCCACTTAACACATTAGTTTCTTGGTATTTTTCTGTTTGTTGATTGGTTTTGTTTTGCTTTGATTAATGCAAGACAAATACTCATTATGTAGCCTAGACAGGCCAAGAACTCCATATTCTGCCACCTCAGCCTCCTGAATGCTGAATTACAAGTATATATTGCATTTTATTTCTGGAATCTTCACACAGATTCTGTCCCTCTATGGAAGAGAAGTACTATGGTGCCCACTAAATTCCAGTACCTATTTTGGAGTATGACATTAATGTAATGAAGAAGAATACAATAGAAAGTCTTCTTACTCCTGATCTTTGCAATACATACATCCCCACAAACCAACACAAAATGACTCCATGATGTAAAATGGAAACAGAATATCAGGAAGGAACTAGAAGATGGCCATGAAAGACGACTTAGGAGTTCACAAAAGTACCTAGTAAGCAGAAAGAAGATAAATGGTTAAGGTTCCCAGCCTCCATTTATTCTAGGATTGCAATGCCACATATAGAGAGATATTGGCAAATGTCTATGTTACTGATATGCAAAGATAATTTCTAGCTAATGCAAAATGAAAAAGTTGGAGACAATGTTAGAACAAGTAAAAGTAGCGATATTTTTGAAAAATGTAACTATAATTTAAAATAAATATCTAGCATATACAGAAACAAATTTAAACATAAGTGTACTCTAATTAGGTGGATCATTGACTTGAGAACAATTAAGTCATCTTTAGACTCTAGCAGAGATTTCTCTGCACAGAAAGGCTTCTCTTCTCCATTAATTCTAGTATTATGGTGCATTTTATCAATCCATCTCATGGCCTATTCGTTTCTAAAAATTAACACCACTCTCTCTTTAAATTATTCTGAAATAAATTCACCTTCTTCCTTCTAGATGACAATAGAATATTGTAGAATGACATTTACAAAATTATATATGTTTATTTAGCTACAAATATGATAAATATATAATATACATATAGCTACATATACCTAAAAACATAAAAAAATTTATATTAGTTCCTAGATTTACTTCAGAATAAAAGAAAATAGTACTACAAATGTTGCAATTTTCCTAAATACTATATTCCTTATGGCCACTTTAGTCACCTCTTTTAAACGACTATTAGTCTTATGCTAAGAGAAACTGGTATAATGAAAAAAAAAAACAAATATTTACTACATCAGTTGACAGGAGAGCAAGCTAAGAAGGAAAGTCTCTTCTGATTTAAGTGTCCCTATTTCTTTCTTTTAAGAGGTATTTGCCAATCCAATCAAAAGAGCATTTGCTGTAAAACTATAAAGAAAAAATCACTCAACATTTCCATATGACATTTGCATATATGCTTTCCTTCTCATTTTAAGCTAATAAATCACTACTATTTTTTTCACTGTAAACATAAAGAGAAACAGTTGTGAGGTGAGTGAAGGAGATGGAATGAATAGGATTCATACGGTTTGTTTCTACTTCCACCTTCCCTTCGCCCTTCCTATCTATGCCATTTTAGGAAAACCTGATAAACACTCTTAAGACTTAGTTTCTACAGCTGTAAAATGGGGTTAATGGTAAGTGTCTCAAATAACAGCATAATATAAAGAGATATTTTATAAAACTGTTGATCCCATAAATAAATTCAACTATAATAAGAGGTAAAAATACCAAAATTATAGAACAAAACATTTTTATATATGGTAATGTTGAATTAAAATTTCAGTGCCTTAAAAATTGGGTCCATTATAATAAGATTTATTTAGCCTCTAAGAACCGCACAGGTGGCGCAGAGGCTAAGAGCGCCGACTGCTGTTCCCGAGGTCCCGGGTTCGAGAACAGCTCGCGCTCTATGTAAATAATGGGGAAAAAAATAACTGATAGGATAATCTGCTACTTGTGTTAACACCAAAATGACTTCGCAAGTTTCTTAAGTGATGAGACAAAGAACTTAGAAAACCAGGAATATAATCAGACTTTGTTCAGGAAGAAAATGTATCTCCAGTAGGCAAGAGAAGAAGGCCGACCAGTCCTGCAAAGCACAGATGCTTAGCAGTTCTCCTTGTTGGCCTCTGGCACATACTAGTGCATACTGATGGTTTTTTTTTTTAAAAAGACTTTGGGCACTTGATCATTCTCTATCTATTATTATAGACAAATGTGTATGGAAAACATGCATGCATATATATCTAAGGGGAACCCAAACTGAAAGTATGGTTCAGAGAGCTATGGTGTGTTATACAGGCACCAAACGTGATCCCTCTGCCTTTGCCCTGCCAAAAATTCTGGGAGACAGTGAGAGTCAGAGTAATAAAGAATGTTCTTGTATCTGAGGCCTGCTGTGAAAGCACTCCAAATAAGAGATGCCCCGCCCATGTTTAATCTTGAACTGTAACTCCAAATAAGAGATGCCCCGCCCATGTTTAATCTTGAACTGTAGCTCAGGATGGAGTAGAAGTCACAGCACAAATCCAAGCTGTGCACACTTTTAAAAGCCTTAAGGAGGGAATAAAACAGTTTTAAGTCACTTCACTTACTTACACATAAGGACTCTAATCTCCACATATTAATGTTTATGCTTACATTCCTTAAACTTTTCAACTATAGTACAAATACCTACCATACTACAAATTTTTTCCTAAAGCGATATCATCTATAAGTGAGCAATGATGTTTGGAGGCTGTGAATACAGAGTACAGACGCCCATAATTTTAAAACTATATAAATGGAATCACTTCCTATTTCTAGACAAAAGACTGCTATTTGTGACAGAATATTACCTTCAGTTTGAGCATGCCTTGACACGAAAAGAAAGTCAAAACACTGTTAGACTGTTTTAAGTGGAAAATTGCTTTTACACAATTTTAAATGTAACATTAAAACCTGCTGCCTGTGCTGGAAGGGAAGCAGCTCATATTTTCTTTAACAACATTTCTCCTAACTGGAAACAATAATGTATCATCGTCAATTTCAAATGCATACTCTAATTTCTTAGATTAGAACTTGATCACTCAAAATCATTCATTTTAAACATTTTTATTTTAGAATGATAAAATATTGGAAGATAAATAAAATTCAGAATACTTTTTGGAAAAGCAAAAAATTGACATGTTAATCATATCATATGAATATTTCAGAAACATCCCTCAATAGATGAGTTAAAGTCATTATGAACTGCTTCTGGGGCTTCTGGAAGCACTCCATCATTCAGAAAGCACTCACTCCGTGTTTGCAAGAACATGACGAAGGATCACGATAGAACTGTAAAAGAAAATGACCGAGAGCTTGGCTCAAACACAGCGTACACAGACATTTTTCAATATGAAGAGTTGGGCTATAATAAAAACGTTAGGAAATGAATTCACACTACACTTAAAATTATAAAGTATATTGTTATCATTGAGATGAGATGAAGATATCATTTCAAGGAAAATTAAGCTTATATTTAACAACATATATTAGTTAATAAAATGAAGTCAAAATATAGAGGTGTTTTCAGATACCAGCTCTTCAGTGAATTGAAAAATTTCTGAAACGTGGCTAAGGTGCTGCAGCAACCCTGTTCAGCACCACCATACCTGAGCATACTATAGTTTGTACTATCAAATTTAATGACATGTTTTATCTACAAGTTGTTCTCAGGATATTTTCTATCAAAGAGTAATAACAGGAAGAGAGCATGTGAATGGACAAACTGTCTTATGCAGAGATGATGGGAACAGAGGTAAAGGATTCTAAAGACTGTGAAAGGCTTTCTCTGTTAAAAGAAGTATCTTTGAACTACAGCATTGTGTTTCAAAACACCATCTTCCTGGTATAGTTCTAATGAATATAAAGTGTTAAAAAGTGAGAATGTGTCTTTGGAGAATGCTGCCAGAATGAACAGAACATCTTGAATTTCAGAGTTAAAATTTTTATTTTTTGTTTCTGTTAAACTACTAAAAGATTTTTGACAAAACTTAAAATCAGCTATTTTGTTAGAAAAGTTACAAATAAAAAGTGTGCCTCCAAAACTCCAAACATAACGCTGAGTCTGTACTAATAAAAGTGAATTCTGCAAGGCAGGATGAGTGATCACCACAGGAAGTAATCTGTCAGGAAGTGTTTCATGAACATGCCAATAAGCATCTCCTTCCTAATATACCCCTGCAATGGAGAACACCAGTTTGTGATGTTAAATGATAGTGTCAAACTAATACAAAAAGTTAATTTTTATATAAGAGCAGCATTAAATTATATTAAAATGATTATTATTTTCGTATTTTGAAGGAATGAGAACAAAGAAAATATAAATAATCTTTAAAAATGAAAATGACAAATTATTGATCCTCTACACAAGTTTCATAACTAAGCCTATTGAAATAATGTCCCTATTTCTTGTGTTCAAATTCAAAACAAACCTTTCCTTGCCCACAATCACTTTTACACACTGTAGGCCAGAAATTAATCATTGTCAAAATATTTTAGGTAGGATGTAAATGAGAATTCCTGGAGGCATGATGTAGTAGTCTCAAACTACTTTCAAATGTATGAATGGTCATTTTCAAGAGACTTAGTTTTCATAGGTAGGTAGGTAGGTAGACAGACAGACAGATAGACAGACATGTAGGTAGGTAGGTAGGTAGGTAAGATAGATAAGTAGGTAGACAGACAGGTAGATAGGTAGGCAGGTAAGTAGGTAGACAGACAGACAGACAGACAGGCAGGCAGGCAGGCAGGAAGGCAGGCAGGTAGGTAGGTAGGAAGGCAGGGAGGCAGGCAGATGGATAGGTAGGTAGGTAGGTAGATAGGTAGGTAGGCAAGCAGGCAGGCAGGCAGATGGACAGACAGACTGATAGACAGAGAGATAGGTAGGCAGGCAGGCGTAGAGACAGATAGGTAGGTAGGTAGGCAGGCAGGCAGGCAGGCAGGCAGGCAGGCAGGCAGGCAGGCAGGCAGGCAGGCGGAGAGACAGATAGGTAGGCAGGCAGGCAGGCAGGAAGGCAGGCAGACAGACAGACAGACAGATAGATAGATATAATAAGGATACCGAGTATTAAAGGTAACTGTGGAATAGTGAAAGATAAACAGCCTTCCTCCCCCAAAATAAAATACAGAACAAAGAATAAAATCAGTGTAATTCTTTTTTAAGCAAATAATTACTTATGGAACTTTTATAAGTCTCAAAAAAAGGGCATTTAAATTTTTTCAAAGGAATGTAATTGTCTATACTGAAAAATGATTAGTTCTTAGCTATTCAAATGGAATGTGATAAAATGGTTAATAAAAAAGAATGAATATTAGCTATAGAAACTACAGGAAAACTTGAAATTAGCTTTTAGACATATTTAAATATCTAACTACAATGACATAGTTTTCAGCTAATACAGTTGTAAATATTCTATAACTAGCCATTCTATAATTGATTTCATTCATAATAGTTATCCTGACAACACTGGATGATATCATAAACAATAGCAGACACGCAGTAGAAAATTACTAACACAGACAAGGCTTACAAGTTGTTCTTTATTATCTGCTTTGTGACAGAGGATATTTCCCAGGAATGAGAATTATAGAACTATATAATTCTCCCCAGATCAAAAAATACAGCAAATACAAAAGAATAGAAATCTAGAAAAATGTACATAAGAGTATTTCTTTAAAATTCCATGATACATGTTGTTCTACAGTCTGTTTCTAAAATTTTGGAAAAATAATTAGGGGATATCAAGTGTGTCAAAGCTGATGTAAAAAGTACTTTATTGGGTATTATTACTTAGAAGCATTTTTCCAGATTGCTTAATGATGAAAGCAACAAATAAAAAAAGAGTCACAAATATTTCAGAAGCAAAAGATCTTAACAATACATCATATCTTGGTCTAGTTCTCTTCAGATGTGTGACCTACTCAGAAACAGAATATTGTGAATACTTTTCAGATATAATGTATTAGGTAGTGAGACATGTAACTAGCAAAAAGCTCCTTCTTTAATCGTGGAATAATTGCCCAGACATATGCAAAAACTGAGATCTAAAATACAGCTAACACTTTAAACTACATGGGAGACACATTATTTCATATGCTGTGCTCCGGGAATTCATTTCTATTGCAATTTTCTCACTGCTATTGTGACAGAGGGAAAATTCTAATAGCTTCAGAATCACATGTATTCAGCCTTTTTGAACATTCATAAAATATAAAAGCAGTGTAATGCTCATTTCCTACAAGAATTCACATTCAGAAGACAGTCATCAAAACTACTCCACGTGAGGTAAGCGACAGTGACAGAGGCCTCCGGCTTTGCACTGCCCTGGAATCTCCTCACTCTGTCTCATCACTACACTCTGGAATAGTACCTTTCTTTTTGTCATAGTATGCTGACTTACAGCATTTAGAACAATATTAAATTGGCAATAGGAACACAGTCTGATAAATTCTGTTATGCTAATTAAAAACCAAGCAGCAATAATATGTAGGTTTGGGGAACTGGGGAGGGGAGCATCTTAGAACGATGCAAATTTAAATCTGACCACTGATTTTTCCTTTGTAGTTATACATCTATGATTTCTTTAATTAATCAAAACAAAACAATTACCATTTGCCTTCAATTATTTGGGAGAATATATATATATATATATATATATATATATATATATATATATATATATATATATATATGTTTCATGCTGACTTTATGATAGAAACTTCACCACCAGAAATACACTTGGAACAAGGTTTCTTTGGAATCTGTGATGAGATTCATGAATGACTGATCCAGATTAAAAAGATAATTTGAATTTTCTGTGTTTTCTGAAGCATTTGTACATATTCTCTTTTCTCTCTCTCTCTCTCTTCCTCTCCCTTCCTCCCCCTTCCCTCCTTCTCTCTCCTCTCCCCTAGCCTCTCTCCCTGTCTTCATAGAAATCACATCACTAACAATGCTCTTTCTAATCCGCATCTGGGATTCGAGTTATTGTATGTTACTCTTCCCTGTCTTTGATCTCCCGCTGCACTCAGTTCAGCTAACTGTCTTGGGTGGTCTCCCATCAGGGCTCAGTGATCAGTGTCCCTAGCTACTGGCTCTTCTAGGGATGCCCTGGGCTGTACTCTCACAGGCGCCTGACAATTGTATCAGCTCCCTGAGACTGTGCTGTGGAGCAACCCCCTAGCACACACACTCTTTCTCAAACAATCACACTTTTGTAGTTGACTCAGAACAAATAATTATATGAACACTTCAGCTGTTATACTCAATAATAAAGTCAAAATGAAGAGAAATTTCACATTATGTATAAACCAGAGCTTGGTTTTCATGTTCGGACTAAAAAAATCAATTCCAGATTGATTTTTATGTATATATCGTTATTGTCAGAGGATTAATTGATGAATTTTTCATTTGATGAGTCAGGTGGAATAAGCTCCCAGGCACTTAGTGAGCAGAATTCTAATTTACTCTGGTTCTTCACATTCTGCAGTAAACTCATCAATTTTGATTTTTTTTTATTAATTTACTTGTCCCCAAGATTTCCAGGATAAGGCTCCAAACCAAAATCAAGAAAATTCAGAGATGCCAGTAGCTCTGTATTTTAAATTATACTTCAGAAATATATTAAATCTACTTGATTTTATCTGTCCATTTTGAGTTTAAATGTTACCATACTGAAATAACTCTACAATTTAATTAATTTCTATATGTTTATAAAAAGATATTCTCAAAAAAGTACAATACTACAAATATATTATATCATGACCTGGCAATGTGACCCTAGACAAAAAAATTATAAAATTTTATTGTTTCCAAAACTCATATTCTTATGATCAATTAAAAATATGTAAGTCCTAAGTAAAATATTTTTAAAAATAAATACAATTTATTGATCAAGTGTAACAATTATAAAATTAATTTAAAATTTTATTACATATTTTTAAATATTTAAAGAAAATAAAGAGGAACAAATTCTTCATATTTCTTATTTAGCCAACATAACATCTTAGAAGGTAGCTGTGATTTTCAAAGCAAACCTGCTATATCTCTGTCTTTTTATGCATTCTATTTTGTTTAAAGTAAGATAACATTTGAAAACAAAATATACATTAATAGGATGTGTATCTATAATCATTAAATAGCTATATCAAAGCTCTTTTAAAGAATTTTCTGCCTCCCTTTGTAATGATATTTTTTCCATCTATACTGTTCTCTATACATTTCCCTTTCTGTACCTCCTGGTGCTAATCCTGTTCCAATCGAATGCAGGTGCTAACAAATGTGGTCGACGGCTTGAATTCTGTACATCTAGTCTTCTCCAGAGGTCCCATATGTAGAGTTTCTGTAGAAAGAAGGGCTGAAACATCCTCCTTCTGCATTTAAACTAAGCAACAGCAGTCTTTGGAAGCCACAATAAAAGTCAGCTGTGGGGCTCTGACTCTCCCAGCGCTGTTAACTGCACCCACAGAACTATCAGCATCAAGGACAGTGCCAAGGGGTCGTGTTCAACTAAGACTAATATAACCTCCTCCTCCTCTATTCTTTCCAAGCTTCTCCCTTTCTACCTCTATGACCTTGTCACTTTCCTTCATTACTTTGTCTTCTTCAGACAGTAGAGCCAATAATGGCAGCATCTTCAGGAGAGAAAGAATAGCTTGGAGCATAAGCTGAATGAAAAAGTAACTCTAAGTCACTCTTGCTGGCGTATTGCCTACCTCCTTAGAAATGAATACAAGAGCCTGGATTACCTTAGCACTAACACATTCCAGGTATAGATCTGTGTCTCAAAAACCCAACTAATATAAGCATGATGGGATGATAAAAAATTTCCAGATACACAACTTTTCTATTTATTCTGTGCACATTTTCGTTTTTGTCAAATTATACCACATTCATAATATTTACTTTTATGTCTCTGTAACCAACTAGAGTTTACAACTGCAGGTGTGATTATTAGGCTCTCTAGATCTTACACTAAGGCCAATGCAATAGAGCAATGGTACTTAAAATTACTACAGTGCTTAACTATTTTAACACTGAACAATTTTCATCTTTACTACCCCATTCATGAAAACCCTTTTAATTAATGATACACCAAAAGGGTGTGATATTAGAGTATGAAACAAATACCAAACATACTCTAATTAGACTACATAAATAAATTAGTCTGTCACAAAAATATCCCTCCAAAAAGGTACTCATTACTAGGCTAACAATCACACTAACTTATACCACCTTCCCTACTCAAGACAGAGTGAAAACAAAGTGCACAACATAAAATATGATAAACCTGCTAAGTACACCAAATGGTTAAGGAGCATTTTGAAGTCAAATGCTTTTATGTGTTACTATCATTCCAAATTCCATTCTCATAGCTAATATGGAGCTATGGGCATATCTTTTAAAAAAAAAAAAGGAAGAACTTGAAAATATGAGGATTTACCTAAATCACAGTGTCTAGTGTACAAACTTAATGATCTTGAATGTACACAGTAAGAGTAAACATTTATTAAGTTACATGTAGCTAGTGTTTGAAAAACAACATCTACTATAGTAACTGCTTCATTCAAAATAAATTGTTTTTATGAGTGTTTGATTGTGAAAGAAGCCAGGAACTAAATTTAAAATAACTTGCTAGAAAATTTATTTGGAAGGACTAAACACAGTTCTTAAACTGTTAAACAGTTTTTTTTAAAAGAAAGATAGCAATTTCATTAGCAGTATGGAGAAAAGAAATAATGAACACAACTCCTTTTATCTCTATAGTATTAAATTTATAGATTCAATCATGAGTGATATGAACTTTATAAACTCTAGATAAATATGATCTATATAAAACTTATTGATACAAAAAAAACAATTGGTATTAGGAGTAACTAGAGACTGATGGCTAACCTTTGAAAGCCAATTTCTCATTCTAGCCTGTAAACCCCTTTGTGAAACATGTCACCTCCTCTGTAACTGAGATGACCTAATGGTGCTTCCATGCTTGGGACCCATCATGCCAATGATACAGACATGGACGTCGAGAACACTGGACTCAACATGGAGGAGGCAGAGCACATTACAGAATTTGTTTTCTTACTGTTTGCCTTTCTTATAGATATTGCAGGTAGGAAAAATGGACAGAATCCACATCACATGGCATGGTTACTACTGCAACTACATGACTTATCAGTGTCCTCCCCTGAGGCCTCTTGCTTTCCACACTGCCTTACTACCTTACCTCATCAAGGGCCATGAGTGTGGCAGCTGCAGTCAGAAGCTTCCTTTATTTGTTCTGGAAACAAGCACTTCATTAGTTTGTTTACCTTTATGAAGTAATACTGCCATCTTGTGGGCTCAAAAATATTCCTAGTAAACAACATCAAAGGCAAGTTGCATTGTTCTAACTATAGGTTCAGTTTACTTCTGAATATATTGCCATGTCCAGCACTTGAGTATGCCTGATAATGAAGAATTTAGTGAACAGATTTTACATGGCCATATAATTAATACAGCCATGATTTTGATTGGACTAAGTAAAGCACAAAGATCTCCTCTAGCGGATCCTAAATAGGTTCAAAAATCTGCAAAGAAACCTTAATAGAATTAGAAAAATAATAAAGAAATGAATAAGAGAGATGACATAATCATCTTTCATAGAAAAGTCTATGAAAGCCAACCCACCACAGACCCACGCATAAAGACAATGGATACAGTCTGAAAGAGCAGGCTCTCTCTTAAAGAAGCTGTGTTATGGTTTTATTGAAATTCCATTTTTCAATTCTGACCCTCAGTTAATATGTGCAGATAAAGCATATATCCAAGAAACATTTTAAAAGATACTGAAATTGATACTGAAGATAATGCTTGATTCTATTTAGAAAGATCATACAATTCTTTCACATACAAAAATATCACTGAAGAGACACCAAAGGAACCAGCCAAAAATTCAAGAAATGTACTCTTTTGATAATTGCTCACAATTACTCCTTTCGTGAGCATGGTCACTCTACACAATATTCCCAAGGACAGTGTGTGTGCTTGGTGCTTCAGTTCAGCAGTAAAGGTGAAATATAGATATTATCCTTATTGAACAAACAAGAAGTTGTTCAGGAGAGGTTGGAGAGAGAGGACGGTTGATGAAGTTCTTGTGCAAGCAGGAAGACCTGTGTTCACTAAGCAGCACCCACATAAAAGCTGGGTGTGGTGACACACAGCTGTTATCTGGGGCTACAGAGAGGAGACAGGAGGGGCTTGGGGCTCATCAATCATGTAGGCCAGGTCCCAGAGAGAAACCCCATCTCAAAAAAAAAAAAAAGACTGGACTGGAAGTTGAAAGGACATGTAGAGAGCTACAAAGAGGGGGGAGATGGAGGGGAAGAATAAGAGGTGGAGATGAACATATGTTCATTATATACAAGTATGAAATTATCAAAAATAAGAAATTATGCTGACAATTAAAACAAGGTTAAGGCTCCAGGTTAAAGTACTCGTTGTGAAGGCACAGGACCTAAGTTCAAAGCCCAAAAATCTACATAAAAAGCTAGTAGGCATGACAAGGGGTACAATCAACTAAAGCACTGGTGTAGATTCACTGACAAGCCAGTCTACCCCAAATAAGTGCTAAGTTAAAATAGGACACCCTGTATTAAAATAATACAGCTGTGGAAGCAGACAGAGTAAGACATTCTAATTTGACTTCTAGCCTCCACATGTGCATTTATGGTAGGGCTGTCACCTTCATTCACACACAGGCATACCCCCTCTCACACAGACACACACAATCACACGGAGTGGGAGGGCAAGATGAATATTTTGTGAGGAACAACACCCAAGGTTGATATATGACCTACAAATGAACACATACACATAAGCACACTAGCATGCACAAAAGCACACACACTAATTCATTTCACACAATACATGCATAGAGAAAAAACTCAAGCTCCCAATGGACAATGTCATATATTAGTAAAAATATTTTAATAGCATCAAGCACTTGAAAGGTTGAGACAGAAAAAACATGGCAACTCGGGCTCAAAAAAATCATTAATTCATGTATCCAAGTAAGATCATTAAGTGCCAATCTAAGACATGATTTCTGTCACTGTGAATTAATGGATAAATGATAGAATATATGTGTGCAAACCAGACAAAAGCAAGCGATTCAATCAGAAAATACTGTATATGGCAACAACCAGATGAGAAGTAGAAACTAAAAGCTACTATTTAAGTAAATTTTTGCATTAGTTTACATGCCAAATAAAAAGCAAAGCTGCTCTCACCAACTATACATTGAAGTTTCAAGAAAGCATAAAATACACACAATGTATCGCAACAGACACTAATAACTAGATATTACCCATGCTTCACAAAGTTTAAGAGCGTGGCTTAAATAATATTCTCTACTGATGCTATTTATGCCTCAAAAAGATATGACCTACCTCATGAGTGGTGCAAAGCCAAAGGAGGAACTCAGTAAGCTAACCTCCATAGTCACATATTGTTACAAGAGTGCATAGTTTAAAAGCCTTCACCTTGCTTCTTGGAGCTCTGACTATCAGATAGCTCATAAAATTATTAGTGCCAAGAGGCCCTTAACTGATGTAATTTCCTAACTTGGCTTACCAAGAGCAAACTAGAAAAAGCTTGTCATAGAGTGCACACTTTGCATTCACTTTCTGAGAAAATTCTAGAAGAATTCAAAAAAGGTCACTCACTACTGAAATATTCATAACAAAGGTCTTCCAAGATAAATACAAGTAGCAACAAGATAAACAGGAGAAGCAAATAAAATTTCACAAGGCAAAATCAGCCATAGATTTTAGACAACAGCATTTATAGCAGAAAGCAGAAACAAACTAGACTACCCAATATGTATTTTCCATTCTTACATCATTTCATCTGCTTCTTGTAAATCAAAAGGATAGTAAATATTATCTCCATCCCTAACACACCACAGAGATGTTTCTGCTCAAACAGTCCCAGTACCTAGTGTTAGCATTTCAAACTGAGTTTGTCAGCCTTAAGTATCACACCTTGCCAACTTCTCCAGCAGGACATTGCATGGGATTTCTGCAATGTACTATGGTTTGGAAGTTTCATCTCATTAAACCTTCTGAATAATGAAGTAAAGGGGCATTATCCTCATAAGCAAGAAAGTAGATTCACACAGATGAAGTTCTTTGTTATAATTTCCATAGATATTGGGAAACAAGAGGAAAAGCTAGTAGCCAGATGAGTGTATTTCTTTTTCTTGTATGTCTAAGTGACTATGTTCTTCAGTAAATAAACAAACGAACGAATTCTTCATGTCTCATGTTTTGTGCCATTTATTCATTTACTAAATGTGGGGGATTATAATACATTGGTTCCTCTAATATTTGCCATCTTTTTCTATGTCCCATTTTTCTATTGGCCTAGAAGTGTGATTCGTTTCAAGATTTAGCCCGACCCTTTGATTTTCTCTCTGAACTTATCCTCTCCAGCCTCCTTTACAATTAACTGTTCTCTTTCTTCAGCTCAGCTAACTACTCTGTTGCCACATCACACCACAAGAAACTATTTCTTCATTATTAACCTCCTGTTTATTGACTTCTGTTTTTGAAAATCTATCATAAACTGAATTTAACTTTGTAAACAAACAAAAGAAAATTCTTCCTTCCAAATGTTTGTAACTGGTGACATAACTGTTCTTTTCAGTACCAAATTACTAGTTAAAAAAAGTCAAAACAACAGATAGGTGTGTAACTTCATTATTCTGTATGTGGACATAAAGTTTTCCTAGAACAATGCTACCTTTTCACCAATGTACATTTTGGCATCTTTGCCAAATACCAAATGGCTGTAATTGCAAGTCTAGGTCTTCTATTTTGTTCCATTCGTCTAAATGGCTGTTTTTGTGCCTGTACCTTGCTGTTTTGATTAACATAGGTCGACAATATATCTGGAAATAGAGAACAGTAATTCCTCCAGTGTTGTTCTTTTTGTTCAGGATTCCTTTGACTATCTGGAATCTTTTATGGTTCCATATGAACCTTAGGATGTCTTTTTCTATTTCTAAGAATATTGTGGATATTTTGATGGGATTGCTGTGAATCTATAAAATGCTTTTGGTAGGATGTTGATTTTCAAGATATTAATTTGACCAATCCATGAATATGAGTGGTTTCATTTATGGATCCATCTGGAGAATTGTTTTGATTAATTAAATGAGATAGGAAGACCCCACAAACATCTCAAACTGTGGATGGCATCACTCCCTAGGCAAGGAATTCTGGATTGTACAAGACTGAAAAAAACGCAAGAATCAGGCATTAACATATATGCATTCTTTGTTCTCTGCCTGACTACAGAGCTAACAATGAACTGTCTTAAGTTCCAGTGCTCCACCTGCAATGATGGGTTATACCAGGAACCATGAGGCAGAATAAACCCTTTCTCCCTTAACTTGCTTTTGTAGAGGTTTCTTATTACAGCAATAGACAAAGGAACAAAACTCATGGTTGGGCCTTCCACTTTATTCCACTGATCTATACATCTGGTGCTCAGCCAGTCCCATAGTATTTTATTCACTCTGGAATATTGCTTGAAATCTAGTATGGTAACCCTGCAGCACTGTTATTCTTGCTCAAGAGTTATTTAGCTATTCTTTTGTGGTTCCACACAATTTTATAAGGTTGTTTGCTTGTTTTTATCTATTTCTATTAAGAATGTCATGGAGATTTTGATTGGGATTGCAGTAAATCTGCAAATTTCTTTTGATAAGTGAACTAAGTTAAATGCTGCCAATAAGTAAAGGTGGACAAAGAGGAAGGCAAAAAAGAGTCTAGAGAGAATAAGGAGAAATTTAAAAAGGATTATACATCTATAGAGGTGCATAAGAATCTATATTCTAACAAACTCCTGCTTGACAGTGGATAAGAATGAGAAAGGGCTTGTCTGGACAGTGAGAATTCAACTATGGACCTCCACCTAACTTGGATCCAGCGAAAGACAGCTGCCAGCAGCTAGCCTCCATGAAGCCTAATAATTTACCCAGCCCCTCCTCATCTTTGTCCAGTGGTCCCCAGCATGGGCTGCACTTCCTCCTCATCCTTACCCACTAGTCCCCAGCACAGGGCTGCTATCTGTCAGTCAGGAACCACTGTAGTTTAACCCTTCTCAACCACTAAACTCTTGGCAGCCAGCCAACCATCAAAAACAACCCTTTTAATGTTCTCTAGTAGAGTTCGATGCTTCTGGGGAGGCCTGAAGGTGAGTCTGGCTAACTATCAGGTAATATAAGAGAGCTCAATTGAATAGGAGACTTACTTATTCTCACCCTTATTATTTATTAGTTACACTGATCTCCACCCTCTCCTTTTCTCTTACTCTTTTCTAAATCTGGATGGGGAAAAACAGTTGCATCTAATTTGAGGTGTTAAAGTGCATAACTCAGAATTGACAAGCACTAATTTGGTACATTAGTAAAAGACTTGCTAATCTGTTCATGAAGATAATAAGGAGGGGGTTGGAGAGCAAAGGTGAGGACAGGAAAAGAGAAGAGGAACAGAGACACCTAATGCCCAGCTTTCACTCATCCAAATAAGACCTCCTGTGCACAAATGACTAGTTCTTACAGGCAAAGGAGCGCTGCAGTTTCAGTCTGAAAGCTGGCATTGACGATCCCTTGGCTGTCCATACATTGCAAACCTTTGCTTTGTGACTTGTTAAAGCAGCTTTAGCCCAGCAAAAACTGGAAATTGTGAGAGTTAACAATATAGACCCACTTGAGCTTAAAAACCAGGGAGGCAAGAGCTGTTTAAACGGAGAGCAGAGGCAACCTTAGAGTTCGACTTCTCACACTGAGATTCTGTTTGATAGAGATGATTGCTATGAGCATCCATAATATCCAATGAACTATCCCTACCTTTATGCTCAAATACATCCACAGACAAACATGATGAGGTTTAGATGCTTATTCCTAGTATTTACTCTCACCTTTACTAAATAGGTTGGCAGAAGAATTTCTCTCATAACAACATACTGGATTTTACACATTTTGAAGTTCACTATATCTCTGCAGACCATGATGAATATTAGTGAAATATATCAATACAAACACTATCTCTGAGGCTCCTTTAAAATCTCTGGATTTGGCAGAGAAATCTCAGTCTATCATACATAATTTCTGTAATTTATTCTTACTTTTAGGTGAGAAGATTTAAATATCTAATAAATCACTTTTTCTTTTTTCTTTTTTTTTTTTTTTGGTTTTCAGGGGATTTCTTTTTTTATTACTTAAAAAATACCAATCCTCCCAGTCCCCTCCCTCTCCCTTCACAGACCCTCCCTCCACCTCTCCAACCCTAAGGGAGTGCCACGCGCCCCGCCCTGTGGAAAGTCCAAGGCCCTCCCTACTTTGCCTAGGATGAGTAAGGTTTACATCCAAAGAGAATAGGATCCCATGAAGCCAATATATGCAAGTAGAGACACATCCCAGTGTCGCTATCAGTGGCCCCTCAGTCTGCCCCAGATGTCAACCCCCTTCAGAGGGGCTTGGTTGTCCCCATGCTCATTCACTCCCAGTCCAGTTGGAGTTGATGAGCTCCCATCAGCTCAAGCAAATTGTCTCAGTGGATAAAGAAAATGTGGCACATCTACACATTGGAGTACTACTCAGCAGTAAAAAATAATGACATCGCCGGGCGGTGGTGGCGCAAGCCTGTAATCCCAGCACTTGGGAGGCAGAGACAGGCAGATCTCTGTGAGTTCGAGGCCAGCCTGGTCTACCAAGGGAGTTCCAGGACAGGCTCCAAAGCTACAGAGAAACCCTGTCTCGAAAAACAAACAAACAAACAAAAATAATGACATCTTGAATTTTGCATGCAAATGAATGAAATTAGAAAACATCATCCTGAATGATGTAACCCAGACCCAAAAAAATGAATATGGTATGTACTCACTCAAAAGTGGATACATGTCATAAACAAAGGACAATGAGCCTATAACTCAGGATCCTAGAGAAACTAAGTAATAAGGTGAACCCAAAGAAAAAAATATATAGACCCAGGTGGAAATTGTAATTAGACAAAACTTGGGCACAGAGTGCAAGTGGGGAAAAGGAGGGGGTGGAGAAGAACTTGAGGGGATGGGATGTTCAAGATGGAGGAAGGACAGATATGAGAGCAAGGAAAGAGATATCTTGATTGTGGGAGCCATTATGGAGTTAGCAAGAAACCTGGCTCTAGATAAATGCCAAGAACCTACAGGGATGAGCCCAGCTGAGACCCTAAGCAATAGAGGAGAGGATCTCTGAACTGACCTTTCCTGTAGTCAGACTGATGATTATCTTAAATATCACCATAGAACCTTCGTCCAACAGATGGGAACACAGGCAATGACCCACACTGGAGCACTGGACTGAGCTCCCAAGGTCCAGTTGAAGAGTGGAGGGAGTGAGAGTATGAGCAAGGTATCTAATTTAAATCTTAATCTATGCTAATACATTAATGACAGATGCATCTTAAAAAACTCTACCCCATTAAACTATTATTTCATTAAGTTTCAAGGCCTAAACATAAAAGATTCTTAAATTATACCATGTCAACAGGTGATCTATCCAGTATATAAAAAGGAAAGCTGTTTTTGTTGTTGTTTTGCTAATACTGTTTTTCTAATTGTCTCCTTAAATGAAAAGAACTTAATTACAACGCTGTCCATGTTAAAATGTTTTTTTTTACCACTGGGATCACATACAAAATCAAGTTTTGAATCATACAACAACTACTACATACTGTAAAACAATTTTCTTTACATACCTATACCTTTTCAGTTTTACTAGAATTAATTATCTTTAAATAAATGATTTGGAGGTGTCAGAAGAGACTCTCAGGGAATGCTTCACCATGCCTCACTTTCCTGAATTATAGTCTAGAACATCTGCTTAGCAATCTGGCAAGCAATATGTAGCCAAAGCAGTACATTTCATCTATGAGGCTAGAGCGGACCTCAGAACTGTGACAGCTGGCTATTTGCCTATAACCTTTATGCTACAAAAAAATTTGTATGCAAGAGAAAATAAAGCAAAATAGGTGTGCAAACACCAGAATCATTGAGTGTATAAAGAAATCAAGTTTCTTTAGGAAAGTATGCTCTATTTTATGTCAAAGGTAGCAAAAACAATGTTAAAAGAAGCTTACTTCTCTTTAGAATGTCACTCAGTAGTTGTAAGTTTTGGCACATACACTCTTAAACCAGATATGGACATGGCTTTGGAGGATGTCCACAGAAGGCCTGGCAGGCCTTTTTAAGAAACATTACCCTGTCACATATACCCAGCAGCCTCAAACTGGCTTCACCAATCAGCAGATTATAATATTAACATTATGAAACAGAAATAACATAGTTGAGCTGAATTGAGAATCAAATTGACCTTGGGATATTTTTTTTTAAAAGGCGTCACACATCAGATACCTTAAAATATAACAGTACCTTATTATTTACAGAATCAATACTGACCACCAACTATCAGGAAAGCACAGAAATTTCCAATTGTTAATTTTTCCATGAAATTATAAATGACTTCCAAATTGAATGTAATGAGCTTTCCACTACTGAGGTGATGGCGAGCATTCTTATGAGCACCTTACTTGAACAGCTACAGCTACAATAAAGACAAGGGAAATAACTGCTAAGTATAAAACTGAAGCTGTACTTGATACAATAGTGAAAGCCTGCAATACCAGCCAACAGATTGCAGTTACGCTTGAATAACTCATCTTAACCAAAGCTATATTTGAGCTGGTGCACACTAATCTCAAGTCTTATATATCAAAAGACATACAACAGGTCACACTTTCCTATATAAGGCTCCTCTTCCCTCATCACTGTGACAGAATCCCTATCAAACAAGGGAAGAGAGTGACATTTTGACTCATAGTTTTATGGGATGCAGTTCTGATGATAAGAAAAGGCAGGGCATCTGCGGTGATTCCTTTATTTCTCTATTTTTTAAAGATTTTTGAATTGCATGTATGTGTTGTGAGTGCATATGTGAACAATACTGTGTGTGCATGGAGAGGGTGTCAGATCCTCCAGGGCTTAGCTACAGGCACTTGTGAACCACCCAATAAATATGTTGGAAATCAAACTTGGCACCTCTGCTAAAAGAGCACATGCTCCTAACTGCTGAGCCATCTAGCCAGGCACCAATTGGGGGTGTTTTTGTCCTCAGCAACAGGAGCTTGCACAGCTTGTCCACATTTTGGTGGGCAGGATACAAAGGACCCAGACTAGAAACGGGACTTGGCCTATAATGCTCAAAAGCCAGGCCCCAGTGATAAACAGCAACCAGTCAAGCTTCTGACGCAAGGGGTTCTGTAGCTTCTCAAAACAGCACAAAAGTTAGGAACGAAGTGTTCAAACACAGACTGTGGAGAAGACTGCATGTTCAAATTTCAACATTCATCATTGCTTTTACTGAAATTATAACAGTGACATAAAGGTGACGTACAGAGCTTGGAGAGCAGTTCAGTTTGCACAGAACTTGCCTAGCATCTACAAAGTTCTGACCTTGACAACTCAACACCACACAAATTGAGCACTCTGGTGCACACCTACAATTCCAGTACTCTGTAAGAGGATCATAAAATCAAGGACATCTTCAGCTACAGCATGCATGAGTTTAAGGTTATCCTGGGATACATGCCCTAAACATTAAAAATTATAGACTTAAGTATCTTGCATGAATAGAGCGTGAGAAATTCCAACAAGCAAAGGTACATTAATGACTATCTCAGCAAGGAACACCCGCTAGGACAATAGTGCCACAAATGTTATAAAAGTAACCAAGCACATTTTTATTGGATTTAAGTCTTGTTCTACAATATAAAATGCATATGGTTATAAGTGCCAAGAACTTGTGAACCACAGACCCTATTACTATTATTATGCCAAATGGTCATAGTATTAAACCAACTTTTAACAACTTATCAATAACTCCCGTAACTCTCATCATAGAAGGTCTTTTTGCAGTACGTGCCTTATGCAGAGATCTTCAACTAGTTATCATGCATTGAGTAAGAGACCATAGAGCACTCAGCCCTAAAAGGGTTATCTAGACCTTGCATCCCCCTTTCAAACTCAGGAATTATCATGGAAGAGGGAACAGAGACAAAAGAGTAAATGACTGCATCAAGTAGTGTTTCCTGGACACAGCAAGGCACTTGTACATACAAATTCACAGTTGTGACAGCTTGCATAAGCTCTACACAAGATCAAGGTAGACAAAACTCCTGCATACAAAGGGAAAGTAGTCACAAAATGAGGAGATATTGACAACTGATAGCTACTGGTTTTAAGGATATGGTACTTTGGAAAAAAGGTTCTTCTTTTTTTTCTCCACAGAAGATGAGAACCTGTGGATTCATTCCAGGCTAATATGGTTTGATGGGCCGAGACCGCTTGAAAGGTTGCTGTGAACATCCCACAAAGAAAATACTTCTCCCTTTTTTTGGGTCTGGCTTACCTCACTCAGGATAGTGTTTTCTATTTCCATCCATTTGTATGCAAAATTCAAGAAGTCCTTGTTTTTTATTGCTGAGTAGTACTCTAATATGTATAAATTCCCTACTTTCTTCATCCATTCTTCCATTGAAGGGCATCTAGGTTGTGGGATGTACTCACTCATATTTGGTTTCTAGCCATAAACCAAGGACATTGAGCTTATAATTAGTGATCCTAGAGAAGCTAAATTCGGAGAACCCAAAGAAAAACATATAGGCATCCTCCTGAATATTAATCTTCAGCAAGCGATGAAAGGAGACAGAGACAGAGACCCAAATTGGAGCACAGGACTGAAATCTCAAGGTCCAAATCAGGAGCAGAAGGAGAGAGAGCACGAGCATGGAACTCAGGACTGCGAGGGGTGCACCCACACACTGAGACAATGGGGATGTTCTATTGGGAACTCACCAAGGCCAGCTGGCCTGGGTCTGGAAGATCCTGGGATAAAACCGGACTCTCTGAACATAGCGGACAATGAGGACTACTGAGAACTCAAGAACAATGGCAATGGGTTTCTGATCCTACTGCACGCACTGGCTTCGTGGGAGCCTAGGCAGTTTGGATGCTCAACTTACTAGACCTGGATGGAGGTAGGGGTTCCTTGGTCTTCCCACAGGACAGGGAATCCTGATTGCTTCTCGGGCTGGGGGGGGGGGGGGACTTAATTGGGGGAGGGGGAGGGAAATGGGAGGCGGTGGCGGGGAAGAGACAGAAATCTTTAATAAATAAATAAATTTTAAAAAAAAAAAGAAAAAAAAAGAAAAAAAAAAGAAAATACTTCTCCCGATGAACAGCAAAAAGAAGTTTGGACAGAACTGTGCCCATATTCCCAAATTTGTTTTTTAATGCTTCTTTACATTTAAAGGGGAATATGCTATAGAGATGGATACTTTGCATTGATATGGATCTTGCTTTATTGATACAAATTCAAGGTTAATTCCGTTATATGTATATGTGCTTCTGATCTTGATTAAGATATTGTTTGTTATGGTAAAAGATAACGTAGATATAAATATTGTAATTGTTAATTCTTGCTTGATAACTGTTTTGTTATATGTAATCTTACTATGCTAATGTTAAAGCCTTCCTTTTTATTTAAACAGAAAAGGGGGGTGATGTGAAAGTCCCCTCTGTGTGCTGTGATTACCATTAATTAATAAACTGCCTTAGCCTGAAGATAGGGCAAAACTTAGGTAGGCGGGGAAAACTGAATGACATGCTGGGAGGAAAAAGGCAGAGTCAAAGAGATGCCATGGATCTGTCACCAGAGATAAACATGCTGAAATTTTGCTGGTAGGCCACAACCTCATGGTGATACACAGATTAATAGAGATGGGTTCAATTAATGTGTAAGAGTTAGCCAATAAGAAGTTAGAGTGTTGAGGCCGGTCTGGTCTACAAGAGCTAGTTCCAGGACTGGCTCCAAAACTACAGAGAAACCCTGTCTCAAAAAAACAAACAAACAAAAAAGAATAAAAAGAAGGAGGAGGAGGAGGAGGAGGAGGAGGAGGAGGAGGAGGAGGAGGAGGAGAAGGGGAGGAGGAGAAAAGGAGGGGGAGGAGGAGGAGGAGGAGGAGGAGGAGGAGGAGGAGGAGGAGGAGGAGGAGGAGGAAGCAGTTAGAGCTAATGGGCCAAGCAGTGTTTTAATTAATAGTTTTTGTGTGATTGCTTCAGGTCTAGGCAGCTGAGATGAACAAGCAGCCCTCTTCCTTGCAACAAAACCTGAAAAAATGAGGAAGGGTGGAGAAGAGAGGGACAAAGGAAAGGTACAGGGAAGAAGGGGAAAGAGGAGGGAACGTTTTACTTCATCTTTTATTATCTATGTTATGGAAATACACATTTTTTAATTAAATTTTTTCTTTAAAATTTACTTTTGAAACCTGGAAATTGAAATTTTGGATTTCAACTTGTTTAATAGCCCACAAACAATTAAAGGAAAAGAAGGCTTCATTTTTTTTTTAATTTTAAGGGGGTCAAATTTGTTTTCTGTTTGTTTTATTAAAATTATTTATTCATTTTACATACCAATCAGTTTCCTGTCCCTCTCTTCTTCCTGCTCCCCTCCAATTACCTCCTAAGCCACGCCCCCATATATTCCTCTAAAAGGGTAAGGCCTCCTATGGGGAGTCAACAAAGCCTGGCACATCAAGTTGAAGCAGGACCAAGACCCTCCCCTCTGTATCAGGTTGAACAGGGCATTCTACCCTAGGGATTGGGTGCCAACAAGCCAGGTCATGCAAATGGGAAAAACCCTGTTCCTACTGCCAGGAGCCTCACAAACAGACCAAGCCTCTCCCACATGCAGAGGACCTAATTCGGTCCCATGTAGGTTACCCGGCTGTTTATCAAGAGCCCAGGTTAGCTGTCTCTGTAGGTTTCCCTATTATGATCTTGACTGCCTCTCCCCCACCCCAAACTTGTGCATAGATCCTGAAGTTCAGTCTGGTGCTTGGCAGTGGATCTCTGCATCTGCTTCAATTAGTTGCTAAATAAGGGCTCTATGATTACATTTAGGGTAGTCACAAATGTGATTATAAGAGAAGTAATTCAGATAAGGCACTGTCTCCACTATTGCTAGATATGTTAGCTGGAGTTACCCATGTGGATTCTTGGCAATCTCCCGTGCATCAGGTTACTCCCTAACCCCATAATGGCTCTCTCTATCAAGATGTCTCTTTCATTGCTATGCCATTCTGTCCCTACACCAACTCGACCATCCCTTTCCTTCATGTTCGCATCCCTACCCCTATCCTCTACTGGCCCCCTCACCCTCAGTTTACACTCAGTAACTATAAGAAATCTTATAGTACCTCTTCCCAAGATAAACCATGTATCCCTCTTAGGATCTTCCTTGTTACCTAGCTTCTCCGAGGCTATGGACTACAGGCTGGTTATCCTTTGCTTTACAGATAGTACCCATTTATGAATAAATACATAAGATGTTTTTCTGGGTTTGAGTTACCTCAGTCAAGACGATTTTTTTCCCCTAGTTCCATCCACTTGCCAGAAAACTTCATGATGTCATTGTTGGAGGTTTTTTTTTTTTTTTGAGGGGGTGTTTTGTTTTCAGTTTTTTGGCTTTTTATTTTTACAAATGAGTAATAATCCATTGTGTAAATATACAACATTTCCTTCATCCATTTTTCAGTTGAGGAGCATCTAGGCTGTTTCCAGGTTCTGGCTATTATGAATAATACTGCTACGAACATAGCTGAACAAGAGTCCTTGTGGTATGAGTGTGCATCCTTTGGGTATATGCCCAAGAGTGGAATTACTGGGTCTTGAGGTAGATTGATTTCCAATTTTCTAAGAAACCAGCATACTGATTTCCAAAGTAGCTGTACAAGTTTGCACTACCACCAGCAATGGAGGAGTGTTCTGCTAGCAACACATCCTCTCCAAAATAAAGTATCATCAATGTTTTTGACCCTAGTCATTCTGACTGATGGTATCTCAGAGTCATTTTGATTTGCATTTCTCTGATGGCTACGGATGTTGAGCAATTTCTTAAATATCTTTCAACCATTTGAGATTCTTCAGTTGAGAATTTTTTTGATTGGACTACTTGGTATTTTGATGTTTAGTTTCTTGAGTTCTTTATATATTTTGGAGATCAGCCCTCTGTCAGATGTGGGGTTGGTGAAGACTTTTTCCCATTCTGTAGGCTGCCATTTTGTCTTATTTGCATTGTCTTTTGCCTTAAAGAAGGTTTTCAGTTTCAAGAAGTCACATTTATTTTTGGCTACTCTCAGTGTTTGTGCTACTGGTGTTATATTTAGGAAGTGGGTCTCTAGTACCAATGCAATCAAGGCTACTTCCCACTATCTCTTCAGTCAGTTTCAGTGTTACTGAATTTATGTTGAGGACTTTGATCCACTTCAACTGGAGCTTTCTGTGCATTGCTCTGTGCAAATAGATATAGATCTATTTGCAATCTTCTACCTGCTGATATTGTTATGTGAGCACAATTTGTTGAAGATGCTTTTTCCATTATATAGTTTTTGTTTTTGTTTTATCAAAATATTGGGTCTTCATAGGTGTGAGGATTAATGTCAGGGTCTTCACTATAATTTCATTGATTCATGTGTCTGTTTTTGAGCCAATACCATATTATTGTATCTCTATAGTAGAGCCTGAAGTTGGGGATGGTGATGCCTCTAGAAGGTCCATTATTGTACAAGATAGTTTTAGCTATTCTTGGCTTTTGGTTTTTCCATATCAAGTTGAGTGTTGTCCTGTCAAGATCTGTAAAGAATTGTATTGAGATTTTAATGGGGATTGCATTCAATCTGCAGAATTCTTTTGGTAAGACTGCCATTTTTATTATGTTGATCCTACCTAGCCAACATCATGGGAAATCTTTCCATTTTTTGATATCTTCTTCAATGTCTTCAAGGACTTAAAGTTTTTGTCATACAGGCCTTTCACTTGTTTGGATAGAGTTACCCCCAAAAATTTCAAATTATTTGTGACTATTATAAAGGGTAATGTTTCTCTGATTTCTTTATTGGCCCATTTGTCATTTGTATATAGGAGGGCTACTAGTGTTTTTGAGTTAATCTTGTTCCTATCACATTAATTCCAAGAGTGGAATTGCTGGGTCTTGAGGTAGATTGATTCACATTAATGAAGGTGTTTATCAGCTGTAGGACTTCTCTGGCAGGATTTTTGGGCTTACTTATGTATACTACCATAGCATCTGCAAGTAACAAAAGTTTGACTTCTTCCTTTTCAATCTAAATTCCCTTGTCCTCTTTTTGTTGTCTTTCTGCTCTAGGTAGATCTTTGAGTATTATATTGAGTAGATATAGAGTAGACAGCCTTGTCTTGTTCCTGATTTTACTGGAATCACTTTGAGTTTATCTGCATTTAATTTGATGTTGACTATAGGCTTGCTGTAACTTACCTTTATTATGCTTAGGTATGTTCCTTGTATCCTTGATCTCTTCATGACATTTGTCATGAAAGGTTGTTGGATTTTGTCAGTATTTTCAGCATTCAATAAAATGATCACTTTTTTCCTTGCAGTTTGCTTATATGGGGGATTACACTGACTGATTTTCATGTTGTTCCATCTCAGCATGCCTGCGACAAAACCAACTGCATCATAGTGGATGATTTTTTGTCTGTGTTCTTGGATTCAGTTTGTCAGTAAGTTATAGGATATTTTTGCATCAATGTTTATGAGGAAGCTTGGTCTGTAATTCTTTGTTGCATCTTTGTGTGGTCTGCATGTCAGGGTAACTGTAGCCTTGCAAGAAGAGTTTTGCAATGTTCCTTTTTTTTCTAATGTCTGGAATAATTTAAGGAATATTAGTATTAGCTCTTCTTTGAAATTCTCATAGAATTCTGCGCTGAAACCATGTGACTGTGGGCTTTTTTTTTTTTTTTGAGAGGTGCCTGAAAGATTTTGATGACTGTTTCTATTTCCTTAGGTGCAACAGGTCTATTTAAATATTTTATCTGGTTTGGATTCAGAAAATTGTCCATTTCTTTTACATTTTTCAATTTTGTGGAGTACAGATGTTTTAAGCATGACCTGATGATTCTCTGGATTTCCTCAGTGTCTGATGTTATGCCCTCCCTTTCATTTCTGATTTTGTTAATTTAGATATTGGTTTGTTTGGATAAAGATTTATCTATCTTGTTGATTTTCTCAAAGAACCAACTCTTCATTTCATTGATTCTTTGCATTGTTACTTTTGATTCCATTTTATTGATTTCAACCCTCAATTTTATTATTTCCTGTCATCTTCTTCTCCTGGGTGAGTTTGCTTCCTTTTGTTCTAGAGCTTTCAGGTGTGCTGTTAAGTCACTAGTGTAAAATTTCTCCATTTTTTTTTACTTTTAAAATATGCAGCCCTAGCTGACCTCGAACTCATGATCCTCCTACTTCTGCCTCATTCAGAAAATCCTACCAGCATGTACCACCACCATAACTGGCAAAATTCTTTAGGTGAGTATTTAGTGCTATGAACTTTCCTCTTAGCACTTCTTTCAAGGTGTCCCGTAAGTGTGGGCATGTTATACATTCATTTTCTTAATTCCAGTAATTCTTTAATTTCTGTATTCATTTCTTGGCCCCAGTGGTGATTCAGCTGAGCATTATTCAGTTCCAACAAGTTTGTAGGATTTCAGGAATTAGTGTTGTTGTTGAATTCTAACTTTAAGACATGGTGATCGGATAAGATACACGAGATTATTCCAATATTTTTAAAACTGTGGAGATTTGCTTTGTGACTGAGTATGTGGTTGAATTTAAAGAAGGTTCCATGAGGTGCTGAGAAGGTATATTCTTTTTTGTATGGGTGGAATGTTCTATAGATATCTATTAAGCCCACTTGAGTCATAACTTCTGTAATTTCTCTTATTTCTCTGTTAATTTTCTGTCTAGCAGACCTGTCAGTTGGTAAGAGTGGGGTGTTGATCACTATTAATGTATGGGGTCTGATATGTGATTTAAGTTTTAGTTTCTTTTACATATGTGGGTGCCCTAGTAATTGGGGCATAAATATTCAAAATTGAGACTTCATTTTGATAGATTTTTCTTGAGATAAATATGAAATGGCCTTCCCCATCTCGTTTAATTTTAAAGCCTATCTTGTTAGATATTAGGATAGCTATACCAGTTTGCTTCTTAGGTCCCTTTGATTGACAAGTCTTTCCCAAATCCTTTACTCTAACCTAATCTCTGTATTTGCAGCTGAGGTGTGTTTCTTATATGCAGCAGAAGTTGCCTCCTGTTTCTGTATCCATTCTGTTAACCTGTATATTTTTACAGGTGAACTGAGTCCATTGATATTAAGAGATATTAATGACAAGTGATTGCCTGTTATTATTTTGGTTTTGTTGTTAGTCATGCTAGTATGTGTGTGTTTCCCTTCTTTGGGATTTGCTGGTGTGAGATTATCTATTGCCTCTGTTTTCATGGTTACAGATAACTTTCTTGTGTTTGAATTTTCCTTTTAAGACGTTAAATAGGGCTAGATTGTGGTTAAGTATTGTTTAAATGTTTTTCTCATAGAATATCTTGTTTGCTTTGTCTATGGTTAAAGATACTATATCTTTTCTGGATATAGTAGTCTGGACTGGCATCTCTGATCTCTTAATATCAGCAAAACATCTGTTTAGGACCTCTGGCCTTCAGACTCTCCACTGAGAAGTCAGGCATAATTCTAATAGGTCTGCCTTTATATGTTACCTGTCCTTTTTCTTTTACAGCTCTTAATATTCTTTCTTTGTTCTGTCTGTCCAGTTTTTTTATTATTATGTAGTGAGGAAACTTTTTTTTTTAATTTTATTTTGGTCCAGTTTATTTTGTGTTCCGTAAGCCTCTTGTATCTTAATAAGGGTTTCCTTTTTAAGGTTGGGAAAGTTTTCTTCAATGATTTTGTTGAATATATTTTCTGTGCCTTTGAGCAGGTATCCTTCTCCTTCTTCTATCCCTATTATTCTTAAGGTTGGTCTTTTCATGTTGTCCACATTTCCTGGACACTTTGTTTTAAGACTTTGGCTTTAACGTTTTCTTTGACTGATGAATCTATTTCCTCTATTTTACCTACTACTCTAGAGATTTTCTCTTCCATCTTTTGCATTCTGTTAGTTATGCTTGCATCTTTATTTCCTGTCATTTACCCAGATTTTCCATTTCCAGGATTCCCTAAGTTTGTGTTTCTTTTTCTTGCCTCTATTTTGATTTTCAAGTCTTGAACTGATTCTTTCACCTGTTTGGTTGTTTTTCTTGGCTTTCTTTAAGGAATTTATTGATTTCTTTCAATTTTTGGTTGTCTTTTTCTCAATTTCTTTAAGGAAATTGCTCATTTCCATTTTAAGGGACTCTATCATCTTCATAATGTTATTTTAAGGTCACTTTCTTCTGCTTGTTCTGTGTTGGGATGTTCACATCTTGCTGTTGTAGAACCAACAGGTTCTGGTGGTACCATATTGCTTATGTGGTTGATTGTAATTATTTTTGCACTACCCATCACTTCCTCCAATTGGTGTAGGCAGTGTCTGTGCCTTTGGGGGCAGCTGATGCCACTGGAGATGGCTATGTTTGTGGGACAGAGTGGGACTTGTAGGTTATAGGGTCCAATGGGAGGTGGGGGTGGTGGAACAGCCTCTCAATAGGAGTCTTACCTGCTCACCAGTCAAGGGGTTAACTTTGGTTCTTTAAATTAAACTTCTTGTTAAATGCGAATAATAAGTATTTAAAGAAGATGGTCTTAATTTTATATTAATCAGTTACTTCATTTTAGAAATTATTACTAAAAATTATTATATTAAAATAGCATATTAAAACACATTATATAAAATCTTTTTAAATATAAAAGTAGAACATTTTCAGAGTTAAAAGTAAAACACAAACAAGAAAAATTGGGGTGGAAAGTAAAGAATATGATGATTTCTTGCATAAATATCTAGTCACTCTTATGTATCCATTGTAGGTGTGTCAGGTTGTGAGATAGGCATTAGCCTATTTGGAGACCACAGAATAGGGATTTCTCTCACATAATCCGTTTTGTCCCTCCTTAAGATTTAAAATATACGTTGATCAACAGTGGTTGTAGTGGTATGTATCTGTTGCAAAGAAAATTTTCCTTGATGACGGGTGAGCACTACACTTGAGTGTGGGTATAAGGATCAATATTAAGAAAGTAGTTAGGGATTATGCTAAATTAGTAAATGATGGTTAGAGGATCTCCTCAATGACTCAAAATTTCACTAGTCTTGGGAAGCTGGCTTAGGTACTCATTACCAGGCAAGATTTCCCTCTTTATGAGTAGACTTTGTGTCCAATTAGAGGGCTGTTGATTACTCCCAAAGTATACTTGCTACTACTGCAACATTAAGATGACTGTTGTGTTTACAGGTGCAATTGCTAGGTGGAGTATTGGTTGCTTCCCACCCTTGGAGCTTGCAGAGATAGGGATTTCAAGTCAGTTCAGCTCAGGGATCTCTGGGCCCTGTGTCTGAAGTTTATAATGCCCTTGGCAACAGAAACTTACCTTAGATAACACTGCCCAAAAACTCTAAAGAAGCATATCATACTTGTTGTTGGGTTTTTGTTAGATATCTATGAATCTTGAAGAAAGCATTATCAGTAAAAATGGAGAAATTACACTAAAAATTTATACATTGACTTGCATGCATTATAAGTATTTTAGGTAGGTAGTTAATACTATGCTTCCTTATGACTTTATCAGAGATCCTTACTGTTATTCTACCCTTTTCTTCCTTTTTCTGTATTTACCTTCTTCTCCTCTACCTAATTAGATTCCTCTCCCTTTTTCTTCATTTCCCCTTTATGTTCCTTCTAATACAGAAGTGTGGAGCACAGTCCCATCTAATACACACATGACATAACTCCTGCACCTAAGTCTTGATGCAAATCACTGCAGAAGAAGGCACACAGGGACTGTAAGAGCCAAAGGAGCGGTAAGTTTACTTGAGATTATATCTCCTAGAAATGTCAGATTCTAAACTTAAGAAGTCTCAATAACATAAGTGCCTAAGCATGTACCCTACAAAGATGATGCCAATAAACATACTAACGTGGGAGGGTAAAGCTCAGAAGGTTTCAATTGTAGATGAAAAACTACAGGCAACAAAAGAATGTTGATGAGTAGAAGAAATAGTCTTCTCTGGGTAAGAGCATTCCAACTGATGATCTAATGTCATTCTTGAGTTTTTATTAATTCATCATCAATTCACACAAATAAAACACGCATGCATTCTTCTTAAAAACTACAGTTTCGCCGGGTGGTGGTGGTGCACACCTTTAATCCTAGTACTCGGGAGGCAGAGGCCAGCCTGGTCTAGAAGAGCTAGTTCCAGGACAGGAACCAAAAAGCTACGGAGAAACACTGTCTCGAAAAGTGTAAAAAAAAAAAAACTACAGTTTCTCATGATATAAATATACTATCTTTTACTAAAATAATCCTCTCCTGGAAGCATTAGGTAGTAAGCAGTTATCATCAGTCATTGCTGTGACCAGCTGTGTACTGTGCCTTGCTCTGATGTAAATCACTACATGTAGATTTAGAAACATGGGATAGCATGAACAATAAATTTTGGAAATCATTGCTAAACATTAATGTGAACAAGATTACTTCAATTTACATTCACACCAAAATCTAAGTTTAGCATATCAATTTATCACCAAACAGCTTATTATCTGATAATCTGATGTGTAAAAATACTACTTGAAATTACCTGGCGCAAGTGAGAAGGAAACACGGAACACGCAACAAACCTGCTTAGGAGTTTATTAGAGGGGGCGTGCACAGGCCTGGGGAAGTCAGTGTGCAAAGACAGAGAGATAGAGAGAGAGATAGAGATGAGAGAGAGAGAGAGAGAGAGAGAGAGAGAGAGAGAGAGAGAGAGAGGAAGATGGTGCATCCAGCTTTTAAAAGCTGGATAGTGCAAGCAGATGATGGGGCTCACGCATGTACGCAAGGGCTTAGCTGAGTCATATGTAGATGATGCAACCACACAGCAAGTTGGGTCACACTGGACCCTTTACCATCCCTGGGGGCCGTTAGGCACTTCTGCCTGAGGGCTTGTCTACACATGCATGGCCCTAGAACCTGGAAGTGTCAGCCTTATTGTGGCTGAAATCATAACACTACTACTAGATAAAAATTCAGTTGCCTCTTAAAATCCTTTTAAAAGATTCATGCCCATTTTTGTCTGATACTTCTAGTGAAATATCAAGATGTTACATATTTTGTGATAAGACTAAGAACTGAAGGTAGTACTTATGGCATTACCAAAATGCTTGTGTCTTAATTACGTGTGTGTGTGTGTGTGTGTGTGTGTGTGTGTGTGTGTGTGTGTGTGTGTTGGGAGGGATAGCCTAATGCAGATAGACATCTATAATAATTCCATAAACACTTATAAAATAAAATTCTAATCTGGTAGCCAATGTGTTTTATGAACATACTTGTCCAAAAGGGGGGAAATCAAAATTGAAAAAAGAAAAAGCAATCTAAATGTTAATATCCACAAGAGCAGATCCCTAGTTTACTAAAACTGAAGCAAATATCTTACTAACTAAAAACTATAAATACACCTCACCTGCCAAGTATATAATTCATGTCAGAGTCAAATAACAATTGCATTTTCTTTAACATGATCCGATTACAATCACTTAAGAGAAATTTCCAAATGTTCTATCATGACTATTGCTACAGAAGGAAGTCATCCATTTAAGTTTGCAAAATATTGCATAGAAATATTCTGCAACCGTATTTATTGAAAAATATACAAATTATAAAGTAATTATCTGTAATTGGAACAACCACAAAGTGGACACAAGCTCCCATCCCTAATCAAGAAGTTATCATCAATTGTTAACTGCTAGCAAAGAAAAATTAGTTTTCTCAAAAAAAGAGACTGAATAAATGTACAAACAACACTTGAAGGCAGTACATGTCCAACACGAAATGAATTTAATGTTATTCTTTTTGTCTCATATTGCTTTGTTTAGGCTTTTTTATTTAGGGTTTTGTTTGTTATGGGGGGAAGCTTGAGTACTAGCCTCACTGCCCCCACAGGGTACATCTAAGATTTGTCATAGCAGGTTAACACCTGACTAATTGGATCTGAGAGTAAATGGAATAAATCAAGTCACGTACATTACAACTACATGTTCTTTATTCCTTTGAGAAAAGCAGTGAGGAGAAGAAATAAAGGGGCAATCTCTACCGGGTTTTTGACTTTTACAAACAAGGTTAAAAAATTCCATGGGCAAAACAATGATTTTACATGCATTTAGAATCACAAAAATGGCACATAGAACCTGACAAAGCAGCACTCCAGAATAGGTGACACTACCCAGGAAAGAGGCAGCAACCAAGGAGAAATACCTGAGATTCCAAACCATTAGATAAAGCTACTAAATGTCCCCGAACCTGGACTTTGTCCACACCCAGACCTGTCTGTCTGGTGGGCCAGTATCTTTCTATCCTTTTGAAATTCCTGTGTGGTCTGTTAGCAGGCCATTTGGAGGGGACTGACTCTATGTAAATTTAACTGTAACAGTTGTGTCTCTAAGACCTCATGGAAGGTCATTCTGTTGCCCTTACAGGAGAAGTTACACTGCTGAGAGTTTTGGGAATAAATCTCATCTTAGGTTTTAACAAATTTGACAGCGACTTTTCCAAAAGAGGGGACTGGAGATGATAGCTCCAAGGTTAAGAACACTACCTGCTCTTCCAAAGGTCGTGAGTTCAATTCCCAGCAACCACATGGTGGCTCACAACCATCTGTAATGAGATCTGGCTCCCACTTGAAGAAGAGACCTAGTCCTAATCAATTTAGACCAGCAAACCAAATATGGACAAGTTCAACAGAACTGCCATTATATGAACTGCCCATGCATACATCGCAAGGACATAAATTTCACTTTCTTTCTTTCTTTCTTTCTTTCTTTCTTTCTTTCTTTCTTTCTTTTCTTTCTTTTATCCAAAAATAAGTGTTTTCATATTTCTGAAAAACGGGTTGCTCAATGTTGATGTATAAGTACACACTTACCATTGATTAGCCTATTGGTCTGTCAGCTGTACGGTTACCGTATAATGTGAGCTCCAACACTTTGTCTTAAATTTACTGGTCTTTTGCTTGTATTTTAGTTTTCAATTTTATGATTTGATGGGGTGTATATATCTGTGTATGTGTCTGTGTTTTGTGCTTTTTAAAATCCAGTTTGCTTGTTTGTTTTATTTGGTAGTTTGTTTTTTAAAGAGAGGAAGAAAACATGCAGTTGGATGGATGTAGAGTTGAGAAGGATCTGGGAGGAGATGAGAGAAAGCAAACAGTTAGGTTTCCATCACCCAGAGCTTTGGCAAAATGTCTAAGCCACCACAAATGCTGGCACTTCTAGGTTCCAGTGCCCCGCATGGGCCATCAAGCAGTCAGGCAATTTACATAGCCACCAGGGGTCCTTAAACCTATGGGACTTATGTGCAGCACAATCATGTGATCTACATACGCAGCCCCTGTGCCTCTCTCTGGCCCCCATCTATTTCTATCTCTCTCTCTCTCTCTCTCTCTCTCTCTCTCTCTCTCTCTCTCTCTCTCTTCTCTCTCTCTCTCCCAACGTCTTTTTCATAATAAACTCTCAAAGTCTGTTTCATTGTGTGTTTCATGATCCATTCTCGCTCGCGCCCCATAATTTCAGAAACCATGATCAGAATATAGTATATGAAAAATATTTATTTTCAACAAAAACTATACTTAAATATTTTATGCATTTCAGGCAGAAATCATACAGTGAAAAATAAAAAGGAGAGTTAGTATTCATCCATAACACAAAGCAAAGGGGAGAAAGTAGATGATACAGATGTGAATAAGTCTATGGAAACTAGCTGGAGAAGTGATGCTGCCTTGACTATACATTAGAAACTCAGCCTCATGCCAAGGCAGGTAAGAATTTAGAAGTATCTAATCTATAATCCCAGCCTCTGGCCTCCATTTTTGGAAGCCCCCTCCCCTGAGTCTATCAAACCTTGATCCCTCCCCAGGAAAGGTCAAGATCACTCTCACAGGCTATTTAAACTGCTCATCAGAAAATAATCTGTGGTCTTACCTCTTCCTCTTCAGTGTTCCTTGGTCACATTGGTGGATTTTCCGTCCCCCACCCCCACCCCCTCAGGCCACCCTAGAGCACAGGCATCAATTAAACCTGGTTATTTCCATATCTAGGTAACAGCTTCACATACTGAGGCATTTTCCTTATTATTTCCTAAAAAAAAAAATCATGTATTCCAGAAGTGATTTGCAGTAGACAAAAGGATGTGTACTGGATGGATACAGAGACCAAGGTATCTTTATAAGTGACTTGAACATAGCCTCTTGCTATGCTAATGAAGGAAGTATTTCATCTGGGCTCTGTATCTAGTCAATCCCACAACCTACTCCTCCTCAGAATTTTCAGGTCCCAGTCAGACCTTCTGATGAAAAGGCAGAAGGATCAGACAAAGCAATTTACACTTAACAGGATTCTAAAGCATGAACTATTTTTACTTTACCGATCACTAAACATCTCTTAAAGCAGTAGTTCTCAACCTGTGGGTCAAGACCACCATGGGAGGTTAGATGATCCTTTCACAGGGGTTACCTAAGATCAGTTAAAAACACAGATGTTTACATTATGACTCATAACAGTAGCAAAATTACAACTATGGAGAAGCAATGAAAGATTTATGGTTGGGGGTATTAAAACAAGGGTCAGAACATTAGGAGGGTTGAGAACCACTGTCCTGAAGTGTTTATAAAACATATTTCTTCAGTTTTGCTATTTTGTGAAACTGGGCCTCACTATGCAGTCCAAACTAGTCTTGAACTCATATTTCCCATCTCTGCCTTGGAGACCTCCCACATCCAGTTCTCTTGGACAATACAACTTAATCAGCCAAGCTGGGACAAGGAGGAAGTCAGTAAGGTATCTCCTTCAACCACATGATCTCTTTTAAATTTATCAGGGTTTAAATAATTTAAGTGCCATCTACTTTACTTGTCCCCTTTACACATACAACTAGAAATGCCTAAAACAGGGGTGGAGACCAAAGAGCAACAAACTTAGTAATTCTAAAATTACTACATATATGATAAACTTCTTTAGCTGATTATGTATTATGCAATGAAGACTATTAAACGCTAAAAACATAAACCCTGAAAACCTCATGAGCACCAACACAAGATTTTTCGACAGGTACCATCTTCCCTGATGAAATCTTAAGATATATATTGATAGTCAAGGTCTAAATGCAAGTGATGGAACACCTATCATGTTCTAATTATATATATAGAGTCCAGGAAATTCTGGAGAAATATTGGGTTACCAAACTCACAATCACAATTCAATCACAGTGGAGCCATATATTAAAACAGTATTTTTAATAAAATGCTCCACTCAGATATAACTTCCATGCTAGAAGGAATTATTGATATGGAGCTAAATGAGAAGTTCCAATCATATATAAATAATCTATTGAGAATAAACACTATATAGAGATGATAATATCTCCCATGCAAAATATTACAACTGACTTCCACAACAGTATGAAAACTTGTAGAACAAAAAACCAAATAACTATGGTTAACCTTTTCTATACTCTGGAAACCTTTCTCAAAGGGAAATTTCAGGACACAGTGAAAATAAAGGCAGCGCTAGCATGCTTGAAGCTAAGGAGGGGCTGCACCTTTTTCCTCATGGTTTTCCTCTGCCTGCTTCCCTCTCCCAGAGCAGTCACAAGGAAAGAAAATTAATGGTAAAAGTCACGGTATCTGGATTTGAAAGTGATACATAGTCTTAGAAATTGATGATGAAATTCACACAATAAATTTCATATTAAAAACTAATGAGAATTTAACTATCTAAACCTAGAGCCTAGACATGCCATACATTTAGAACTCAGTTGTTTCTTTTCAAAGAACCACGGCTTATTATTGTTGAGAAAAGTAGAGAAATCAAAGCAGAAGAACACTGTTATACTTAAAACACTATTCCCACTTAAAAGAGAAAAAAAAAAGGACCTACTATCCTCATGTTTTTCAAAAGGACTGCACAAATCAATTCTCTATTAACTCAAAGACTTTTTCCCCCACAGACAGGATTTCTCTCTGTAGCCCTGACTGTCCTGGAACTCCATCTGCAAACCAGGTTGGCATTTAACTCACAGAGATCCACCTGCCTCTGCCTCCTACAAGCTGGAATTAAAGGTGTGCACCAGCAATACCTGGCTCAAGACTTTAGACACAGTTTCCTACATTTGCTTTTACGTGATAATCATATTGACAAGTGTTCTACAACAGGCAAAGCAGGCAGCCTAGGGCAGGTGATAAAATTACACGGAACATTTCCCCCAAGGAGTCACTGCTGCAAGCTCCTGATTTCTTTATTACAATTTTCAAATACTTATTGGACTGTAAATATATTTTGCAAATAATGTTCTCTCTAAAATATACAGACACTCACTGTATTATAACCACAAGTGAAGGCACTGGACACAGAGCTTACTACCTTTAACATGAAATAAGAGAGTTAAAAAAAAACTAATTCCTGTGTTATTTTAATCTAAACTTCAATTTGTTAACGGAATATTTAATTGTCCTGATTTCGTAACAGAGTAATAGCTTACTTCAATTTTTCTAAAATCACAATTAAAGTTAGCACACATTTGTGACAAGTGGATCATCAATTAACTTAAGAAACTCAATATGCAGCATTTTGACAATTTAGGAAGTCTATAACAAAAGTATTCTATAGGATTTGGCTTAACTCTTAGTATGATATTGAGGTAACAGAAAACTGAACACATCCAAATATTTATCGTGACACTGTAGTTGTGTATCCAAGACATACAACTTTAATTATAAGATGTATTGTCATTTTTAGAAAATGGATACACAGACACACATACTATTTCTACATACCCATTTTACCTTAAATATTTTATACAAGGTGACATTTTTTCTGATGAATATTTCTCATTGCATCTAAAAGGAACATATACTTTTTGATAATTGGTTGTTTATAACTTAAGAAAGAGACATAAGAAAAGCAGCTGAACACAAAAACAACACTAGACTAGAAAAATTACTTCTGAAATATTACATTTTTACCTTCTGCGTGTTTGTTTTAAGCTTAGAACATTTTATTTGTGGGCATCAAAATACGTTTTAAATGCCAAAAACATTTACTTATTCTGTTTTTCCTCACCAAACAGATTATTCATTTCAGTAAGTTTCCTGTAATGTCTACCCTCATTAGAGAAGGAAAGTAAAGCAGCCGTGTTTTGTTTCTGGTCACAAGTATTCATTGTTGATGACTGTATGCTATAATAGTTAAACTCACAGTTCATACAGTTAAAAAATGAACAAAGAAAGTATTCATTTCAAAGACATTTAAACCTTTATGTGCTCAACAATCCTAAATTTTCCCACATTACTGCAAAATAATGATCATCACACAAATAAGGTAAATAATGACAATAATAAGATTATGCTTAGAATATACTTCTGGAAAAGACAAATTATAATATGCAATAAAACAGAACTATAAAATGCCCCCCAAACAAAGGAAGTTTCACTTACATCCACAGCTCTCTTAATAAAAGGTATCTGTGTGCCACTGTCCAGATCTTCATTAATAATTAGCCTTCTAGCCCACTGACCTGCCCTGACAACACCACTACCATGAATTAAAACCATCAGTTTCTGTGGATTTGTCAAAGCATCCTCACTCATAAAGATAAAACTCTTTGGTTCACTTTCAGTGGCATCTACCTGTAATCAAAAAAAATTAAATAATAAATAAAATGTTTCTAGATCAAGCATACACACAATGAGAAAACAACTAATGGCTACTACAAATTACTGAATGATTATTATAGAACTTTTAAAAAAACATTAAAATAGGAGAAAGATAGTCAAGAAAATCTAGCAATTACATATTCAGTGGACAAGCATCAAAAGAGCGATTTAAATATAAAAATACATGAAAAAGAATTAAAATATACACTCCTACATCTTATTATATATTTATTATTGTATTGCCATCTTAAATTGAAATAATTAACCTTTAAAATCTTCCTGTCGTTCATATAGTAACTTTTTTTCACCCACATTTACTCACAATCCATTTGAGGAGTCACTAATAAATAACCATCAAAAATGATAAAATTACATTTAGATAAACTCAAGTTATAGGTTTATACTGCATGTAGTTTATAATTCTGTAACTAAATCACATTGCACCTATGATAGAAAATGGAAAACTCAAACTGGAAATATATAGCTATTTAAATAGCCAAAGCACTGCAAACATTCAAATTGCAAACATGGGCACACACAACAGTAACATGTACATTCTGACACCATATCTATGTATCACTTACTATGGATTACTACTACACAGGTGGGCAGCTAGATTTCAAAGAGATATTAAGAAAAGCCAATTTCTGAACCTTTTATGAGATATGTATAGCAACCTCTGTGGTATTCTACATTGTAATGGCCAGTACTCAGAATGGAAGCCAAATACACCAGGTTAAAACCAAAACGGACAACTAGTCACATGCCCTCCGCCAACAAGATCACACATAAAAAATCAGTCTACACACTGTATATACTGTTCACTGCAGGAACAACAAGTGTTCATACAATTATCAAAGTTACAACAGCACTCACATACAACTCCACAGAATGCTCTGGAATTCAATATAAAATTTAAAACTCTAAATTTTTCAAGTCATTCACAACACATAGGAATAGAAAAAAAAAAACCTCTGCTTTTAAAACAAGATTGGTCTCATCTGATTCTGCTATTTGTGTAAACAGAACACAAAGAGCAACTGGTTTAGTAGGAATAGAATGAGTTGAGCTTAAGAATAGTTACTATTGTTCAGTAACGCCTTCCATGTCTACAATTAATTCAAATGTTTTACCATGAATTCTCTAGTCCCTTTCCCTGTCTTATTCTCCTTCATAGCACATATGGTAATCAAAGACAATGTAGTGTAGTCTTTCTTTCATAGATAGATGATAGATAGATAGACAGACAGACAGACAGACATAGATGATAGATGTGTGCATGCATGCACATGTGTGTGTGCACACTCATTCATCCTCAGCTCTCTCCCCTACAAAGTAATTCTAAGAAAAATTAACATTTTGTTTTGTTTTGTAATTTTGTTTTTTCAAGACAGGGTTTCTCTGTGTAGCTTTGGTGACTGTTCTGGAACTAGCTCTTACAGACCGGGCTGGCCTAGAACTCAGAGAGACCTACCTGCCTCCCAAGTGGTGGGATTAAAGGTGTGCACCACCACTGCCCGGTAACATTTCATAATTTATATTTAGCTACATTCTAGGTCTAGTTCAGGGCCTAGCATCTTATAGGTACTCAGGAAATAAAGAACAAACTTTTGAAATATGGAATCTTACTATTGGTAGTGATATCCTTTAAATGAAAAGAATTTAAATAATTCAGAGCATTCATATCTAGAATACACAAAACCTATAGAAAGTCTCAACAAAAATAAATAAATTTTAAAATGTGCTACAGATTTGAATAATGAGTTCTCAAAAGAAGACATTAAAAATGGCTGATAATGAACACCAGCAATCCAGTCAAAGAGAGGGAAGAGGGATTATATGAGTAAGAGGGTCAAGATCATGACAGGGAAATCTACGGAGACAGCTGAACCAAGTTCTTGGAAATTCACAACTTTAGATCCACAGCTGTGGAGCCTGCAAGAAACCAAACTAGGCCCTCTGCATGTGAGAGACAGTGGCGAAACTTGGTCTATCTTAGGGGCCCCTGGCAGTGGGATGAGGGTCTATCCCTGGTACATGAGCTAAGGATCGGAGCCTATGATGGGATGCCATGTGCTTAGCCTTAATGCAGGGGGAAATGAGCTAGAAGCTTCCTTTCTGCTGGCTTGCTTTCAGAATCCTGAAAGACACTGTTCAAGCTCTTGAGGAGGAAATGGCATTAACCATATTAACCAAGAATAAGCCCTATGAAGTGTGGTGCTAACCTTATAGGCAAGATGTTCCCACGGGGATTAAAAATGTGTGAAATTTGAAATACAGTAGAAGACAAAACTGAAGACAAACATTGCACAGAGAAATGTCTGAGAAGAGCCGTAAGAGAGCAGTCACTGAGCAGCACTGGTCACAGTGAACAGAAAGCTGACTCTGGGCAGGGCAGTGGTGGCTCACGAATCCCAGCAGCGCTGGGGAGGCAGAGGCAGATGAATCTCTGTGAGTTCGAGGCCAGCCTGGTCTAGTTCCAGGACAGGCTCCAGAGATACAGAGAAACTCTGTCTTGAAAAACCAAAAAAAAAAAAAAAGGAAAGAAAAAAAGAAAACTCACTCTGAAAGTCATAAATACAATTTCACCTGTATAAGTTAGGGCTAAATTTTCAGAACAAAATATCTGTATGAATAAAATAGTTTTTCCTCACTAATTCAATAGTTTGAAAATGATTACAACAAAGATGTTTATCTGCAAACACTGACAAGCAACTGAGCTAAACCTTAAAAAAAAAAAAAAAACACAAAGGCCATGCCAATACACTTTAATTTTCATGCCACCAGGTCAACACCAAATAAACTTTAGTGTTCAACAATTCATTGAGGAAGTCTTCTAAGGAGACAAGGAGTGGTATTTCACACAAAAGATGTGTGTAGTAAAGTAAAACAACATTTTATAGAGAAGTCATTAAGGCCATTCACAGCTCTAACAGCCTCCATGGGCAGGAGATGGCCCAACTGAGAGCATTCTGTGCTTGTTATTCTCCTTCTACTTCCCTAGGTGCTGTCACAGTAAACGTGGCAGGGGAAGGGAGCCTCTACTTCGACTATGAAATAAAACTTACTTATTAACAGGGAAAAATCTGCTAATATCTTTTAGTAGAAAAGAACATTCTCTTAGAAAACAAACACCCAGGTTTCTTGTTAGCCCCATACTGGTATGTATTTTCTTGTTCTCTGTCTCTTTCCTTCCCCATCCTGACCATCCAGTTCCCTCTAGGTCTGCTAATCCCTCCCCTTCTCTCCTCCTTCTCCCCTTTGTCTTTCCTTCTCCACCCTCCCCCCACAGGCTCCAAATTTTCTCAGGAGCTCTAGTCTGTTTTCCCTTCCCCAGGGAATATATGTATGTTTCTCTTAGGGTTCTCCTTGTTACTTAGCTTCTCTGGGATAATGGATTATAGGCTCCCAATCCTTTGCTTCACAGCTAGTATTCACTTATGAGTGAGTACATACCATGCTCATCTTTCTGGATCTGGGTTACCTCATTCAGCATGGTTTCTTCTAGTTCCATTCATTTGCATGCAAATTTCATGATGTTATTGTTTATTTTACCACTGAGTAGTACTCCATTGTGTAAATGAAGCTAGCAAGAAATCTGGCACTAGAGAAATTCCCAGGAATCCATAAGGATGACCCCAGATAAGATCCTAGGAAACAGTGGAGAGGGCTCCCGAACTGGCCCTGTCAGGTAGTCAGATTGATGACTATCTTAAATGTCACCATAGGACCTTCATCCAGCAACTGATGGAAACAGAGGCAGAGACCTGCAGCAGAACACTGGGCTGAGCTCCCAAAGTCTGGTTGAAGAGTGGGAGGAGGGAGAAAATGAGCAAAGAGGCCACGACCACAAAAGGGACACCCACTGAAACAGTTTACCTGAGCTAATGGGAGCTCACCAACTCCAGCCCCACAGGGAAGAAACCAGCATACAACTAAACTAGACCCTCTGAATGTGGGCGACAGTTGTATGGCTTGGAAAGACTGAGGGGCCACTGGCACAGGCACCAAGATTTATCCCTACTGCATGTATACTGGATTTTTGGAAAACCCATTCTCCTTGGATGGATACCTTGCTCATCCTAGATATAGTAGGGAGGGCCTTGGACCTTCCCCAAAGCAAAGTGTCTTACCCTCTCTGAGGAGTGGAAGGTGGGTGGAGGTGGGGGATTAAGTGGAAGGAATGGGAGGATGGGAAGGAGTGGGAACTGGGATTGTTATGTAAATTGAAAAAAGATAGTTTGTTTTCTTAAAAAAAATAAATAAAAAAATAATACCAAGTACCCATTAAAATACTAACTAATAAAAAAAAGAGAGAGAGAAAGAAAACAAACACCCTGGCTGTCAATTCACACTTAAGAAAACTCAAGGAAAAGTAATAGTTATTGAAAAATAACTTCTACATTATATATAAAGTGATCATTTAGGAAAGGCAGGTTTTTTTAAGTTTACAAAATAAGGGAAGATTTATTAAGCAAAATGAACAAAGTAGTAATTTCATGCCTTACATAACACGAATCTCTCTCTAAATTTATTTACTTTACATACTAAATTTAAAATGAACAAAGTTCTCTATCTAATTTCAGGTTTTCTCTGTAGAAAATTAAAGAAATTCTATCATAAAACACTCTCAGCATAGTCGATAGTGATTGTGCTCTAAATCTGGAGACCGGAGTATGCTTAAAGGCTTCCAAAGAGCCAGGAATATTATACTTTTGTCAAAGGACAAAATATGAACAGTATTGATGGATTAAACTAACACTCTCTAAATCCTGCTTCAGAAACTTAATAAAGTGACAATATTTAACTTTCACAAAGAACAAATTTATACAAGCTGTTTGCTTGTTTACTTTCAGGCTCACCATGTAACCGCAGCTGGCCTGGAACTCAATATGAAGACCAGGCTGTCCTCAAACTCACACGCAGATCTGTCTGAATACCCACCAAGTTCTAGGATTAAAGGCATGTGCCGAGATTCCCAGCTTCAATGTACAGTTTTTACAGAATAAGAAAGCAGGTCTGAAGTCAGGAATTCTGACTCCCCTATTGGACAGCCATACTGACACTCAAAAGGATGCTAAAATTTAGGCTGCCATGCTTTCTTTAAGAAAAAGCTGCTTCAAACTAGAACAAGATATGGCTTGTCTATGGCATGCAATAATGTTTTATTACTGTAGTATAAAAGCACCAAGAGTGTCTACAAGTTAAAGAGTTGACTTCAAAAAGTACTTACTGAGTTCAGTGAATGGATGAATAACATTATTATCTATTACTAGAGGTTATCTTTACAAGATTAAATGAAAAGTATTTTTTAGTAGAACTATACAATCAAAGGTGAGACTCTAAAGAATAAAGATAAAATCTAATTTCTCAGTAACATAACCCAATATGTTTAAACAATCTATGTAAAAGCTCACAGAAGTTATCCATATGCAAAGTTTTCTATTTTAATAGGTCAATATCATTGTCATCTAGACTCAATCATAAAATAAAAGAATTGTGAAAAACAGAAAAAATTATCTAATCTACGCCAAACAACATTTTACATATAAGATTACTACTTCTTCATTTTAAAGCTTGAACTTCACGATGTTAATATATATATATATATATATATATATATATATATATATATATATATATATATATATATGCAGTAACAATTAGGGAAAAAAAGGCCATAAATTTAAAAAGAGGGAAGGGTCTGTGTATATTGTAGTGTTTGGAGGAAGGAAAAGGAAGGAAGCAAAGTAGATGATAAACTCACAAAAATCACAGAAGTTCTATTTAGGATTTGAGTCTAAGAAAAATCCCAAACTTTTCTACTTTTCTTTCTTCTTTTTCTTTTCTTTTCTTTCTTTCTTTCTTTCTTTCTTTCTTTCTTTCTTTCTTTCTTTCTTTCTCCTTTTTTTTTTGGTTTGTTTTTGAGACAGAATTTCTTTGTGTAGGGCTATTTGTCCTAGAACTAGCTCTCTAGATTAGGATGGCCTTGAACTCACAAAGATCTGGCTGTCATCTCTGCCTCTAGAGTGCTAGGATTAAAGGCATGAGTCACCATCATCCAACTTAAACCTTTTTAATTCCAAAAGAAAAGGCTACAAAATTTCCCAGTCTTCTAATAAAGAGGAATCAAGCAGTATTAAAAAGCAGGAATGACTTTAGGAACGTAGAGAAAAAAAACATTTTGTGTAGAAATAAGGGCTGAAGAGATGGCTCAGTGGTAAGAGCAGCACTGGCTGCTGTTCCAGATGGTGGAGTACCATCCCTAGCACCTCCACACAATTAATTCCAGCTCCAGAGATCTAATGCTCTCTTCCTATACAGGCACCAGGAATGCAGGTGGTGCACAAACATATATGCAGGCAAGACACTCATTAAAATATAAAATTAAGTAAGCAATTCAATGAAAAAGTTTCAAAGAATCAAACAATACTTTAAGGGTTAAGGAATGCCTATCACACTCATTTATATAACACAAAGAGAAACATCTAGGTGAAATGAGGTAAGGTAAAAGAGAAAGAACTCTCCCTATCATCATGTTAAAACAGACCGGAAACCACCATATTCATCGTTAACATTCATTTTACTTTGTAAAAACTACTGCTGCTACAGCGGGGTAAGGCAACCTACAGCCAGTGAACTGTCAGCACCAACATAGGAGCACCTTTAACCTACAAGAAAACTTTTCTCCTGGACTGAAAACCATTGTACATGAAAAAAGCATTTTATTTGGAATAAACATTTTTAAAAAATTGACTTACTGGTATAGAGATTTTTTGCAAATTGCAGTCCTTTTCCAGGAGCTCATAAACATATTTTGTGATTATCTAAGGGAAAAAAATAAAATATTAAGATACAATATCATCCACTATCAAGATAGATTTGTTTAGAAAAATTATTGAAAGTTATTTTGCTCTAAGTAATTACCTTTTCGGATTTCCTCCTTCTAATGTTCTTACATCACATTACATCTTTCTAAGTAGTGAAATGTGTTACCTTCTCCTGCTTTGTGGATGGCTACTGAGGATTTGAACAAGGTTTAAAAATTCACAGGAAATACCTAAGACTTTCTCCTTTGGAAATAAGTATTCTGAATCTTTTAAGTGATTTTAGAAACTGTTCTTCCTACAATTTCTCCATACATCTTATATCTAATGTTAATTTCTTAAGGGATTAGAATCTACACACCAGTTTCACCAAGAAAGGAAAGTATGTAAGAAGCATTATGAGCAGAAAAGGGAAACCAATCCAGCCATGGCAAGTGCAGTCAATACTGTGTTTATGAGAGTCAAGAAACAGAGTCTCCTCAAAGATGTCTACAACCCAACTCCTGAACAAATGTGTGTTAGGTTTCATGGTAACAGACCTGCACACGTGATGGTTGTTACGGACCTTGAGGAAAGAGCTGGTGGTACTAACGAGATAGGTCAAATCAACCATTTGTGTTCTTACAGAGGAGAGTTACACAAGTATGAGGTGGTGCAGAGATGGCAGGCAGGAAGGACTCAACTAGCTTTGCTGGGTTTAGAACTTAAGAAGAGAAGGCCCAGAGCTATGTCCTCTGAGCACCTGTAGCTGGCAGCCAATACAAACATGAGAGTTTAGTGTGATCTATGCAAGGAACTGAATTCAGCCAATAACACAAAGAAACCAGGACATCAATTCTTTGTAGCCTAAAATTGATTATTCTAACCTTCATTTTACTCTGGCATCTTGTACTGGACTTTTGATACATAGAATTACATGATAATAAATCTGTACTGCTGCTAGTCACAAAACTAATGGTAATTTGATAGAGCAGCAATATAAAATATATGACTTAAGATAGGTAGGCCTGGAATAGGAGCAAATGTTTAACAGGCAGTTTGAATGGTCATTCTAAGAGTGTTTCTCCTCCCAATGACATCTGTAGTTACCTGTAGGCAAAATATCTCACATACTAATTTCAGTGATAACATGTGTCAAATATTGTGAAATAAGATGAGTTTTAAAAATAACATTAAGATGTCAATTGCTTTGGTGTCACAATCAGTAATCTAAAATAGATTCTTTACCCTGCTTTCCTTAAGGAATTTAAAACTCTTTTATGTACATACATTCATTTATTACAGAAATAGTTCCATAGGTATATGTGAAAAATGACTGGCAACAATCATTTCAAAACATATAACACATTAAATGATCTAGTTATTAGTCTAAAAATATCTCTATACATTAATGTGGTAGCTAATACTATGTTCCTTACAATTTCACTGGAAGATAGTGGCAATATACACTCTAAAGAATACAAAAACATGTAAATTCAAGTCTGGCAGTGGTGGGGTGATGGAGGAAGGTCATTGGTTAAATAAAAATAAACTGCTTGGCCCTCACTGGTTAGAAGATAGGTAGGTGGAGTAAACAGAACAGAACACTGGGAGGAAGAGGAGGTGAGCTCAGACTCCACAGCTCTCCTCGCGGGAGCAGACGCCTCAGAAGAAACGCCATGCTCCCGGCTCCTGGGCAGACACAAGCAATGCAGCTCCAACCCAGGATGGACCTAGGCTAGAATCTTCCCGGTAAGTGCACCTAGCTGTGCTACATAGAATATTAGAAATGGGCTAGTCCAGGTGCAAAAGTTAGCCTAGAAGAGGCTAGATAAAAATGGGCCAAGCAGTGTTTAAATGAATACAGTTTGTGAGTTGTTATTTCAGGGCATAAGCTAGCCAGGCAGCCTGGGTGTTGGGGACGCAGCCCGGCCACCCATATTACTACAGTGGGGCATGCCTTTAATCCCAGCTTTCGGGAGGCAGAGGTAGGTGGATCTCTGTGAGTTCAAAGCCAACCAGGTTTACAAGAGCTAGTTCTAGGACAGCTAGGGCTATGACACAGAGAAACCCTGTCTTGAAAACAAAACAAAATAAAACAAAACAAAAAGAAAATATGTAAATTAAGACTTAAAAGCTTATATGAAGCAACATAACAACAGTGGCCTATCACTTCAAGAGAAATGACTTAAACAAAATTTGCTAAAATGACTGGTTTGACATGCTTGACATCTTTACTGTAGCTTTATAGATAAGGGAACAACAAAATAAATTAAATTCACATGCAAATATTTGAAACATAATTTGAGAAAAAAATAAGATTTTTTTAAAAATTAAAACATATCAATATATACTATAGAACCAGAAATAATTCTTTATATTCACATTATAATTCAAATATTCTAAATTTGCTTACATTTGGCCTATAGGACAGGTGTCTCCTGTGCAATTTATTCTATAACAAACCAAACAATAAAATAATTTATCCACTAAAAGAGAAATACTGCCTGTGTTGGACAGTATTGGTTGCCAGCTTGATTCCATGTGGAATCAGCTAAAATCTAAGCTTCTGGAAACCTCTATGAGAGATTTGCTCCATCAGATGAAGCAGGAAGACCCATCTGTGACTGCCACACTGAAAAAGGTACCAAGCCATGTGGCTAACATATACTAGAATAATGGGCTAATATAAGTTATAAGAGTTAATAAGAAGCCTTAGCTAATGGACGAATCAGTTGATAACTTATGTAGACTTCTATGTGATTCTTTGGGACTAAACGGCTGTGGGAACTGGGCAGGACAGAAACCCCAACAAGCAGGCACTCATGTTATACCCATCTTAAACAGGGACCATACTCTCTGGCAGCCCACATAAAAGGATGTGGAATTACAAAACTGCTTTCTGCCTTCTTTCCCTAATTCTTGCTAGCACATTTGTCTAACCTGTTGCTGGGGTCAAGAGTAAATACACCTTCTTCACGATTATGCCATAGACTGAAGATTACCAGCTCTCCAGGAGTCCTCTATAATTCCAGCACCTGGTTGGAACTGCTGAGACATCTACCAATGAGAACTGAACACCCATCCAATTCTCTGCTGTTGCTGAACTACCTAGACCACATCTTATAAGCCAGTCCAATAAACCCTACTTAAAATTCAAATTCATTCTATCAGTTCTAATCCTCTAGAAGCCCCTAATACACTACCTAACTTGCCCACTCTCCTTTGCTCACCACTTCCTATCTACAAAACAAACAGGGAAGAATAGACTGAAACCATCTATGCCCAAGGTAGCTCTGCTGAGAATACTGTCCTTTACCCTAGTTGCCCTCTTAGAGATAGACTACATGGCAACTGTTTAAGGACAGTTTCCCAGAAAATTCCCTTTGGACATGACAGAGTACCATTATGTCACATACTAGTCTGATATCATTCCTATGGGTTACATCAGTCAGTTCTGGAACACTGTGATGGGGCTTCAGCTCTCTTTGACTATTAAGTGTATTTTAAGAAGGGAAAGTGTTGTAGATTATTATTTTAAGGTGTGTTGCTTTTGTGTACGCTCTGGAACACTTGTTTAATGATGCAAAGGTGTGTCTGATTAAATAAAATTCATCTGTGGTCAGGAGGCTGTAGTGATGAGGCGAGCAGGCCTGCTTTTTGTCCCGCCCGGCTCCTGCACGGCTAGCTTTACACCCGAAATAACAACACACAAATTGTATTCATTTAAACACTGCCTAGCTCGTTAGCTCTAGCCTCTTACTGGCTAACTCTCACATCCTGATTAACCCACTTCTATTAATATGTATCGCCACTTGACTGTGGCTTACCAGCATGAGTCTACCACTGTCCGTCTTGGGTAGGAGAAGCATGATGTCTGCCTGTCTCTGCTTTCTTTCTTCCTCAATTCTGTTTTGTCTTCTCTGCCCATCTCAGGGCTGCCCTATCAAAGGCCAAGGCAGTTTTTTTATTCAACCAATGAAAGTAACACATACACAGAAAATCTTCCTACACCAGGAGGCTGAGTCAGCAACTAGCTGACAAGGAGTGGTAGGGAGGAGCCAGGTGGAGGAGGGATTTTTTTTTTTTTTTAAGAAGGGGCAACGAAACACAGGAACTTTTTAGGAGATACAAGGAGGATGTGAGCTACCTGAGCAGCTTGCTATTCAGCCTCTGAGGACCTGGATTTCCTTCCACCTCAACCTTTGAATCCTGAATTCTTTTGAGGGACAGAGATTTAGGTAAGTTACTGTTATAGCTTTGAAAGAGTGGATGCCTGAGAACAAAATTTCTTCAAGCTGAAGCTCTTGCAGCCAAGCCACTGCTGGTAGCAACAGGGTTGCAGTTAGCAACTGAGATAGCCATAACTTGAAAGGCAGCAGCAATTACAAACGAGAATAACAGCAAAGTTTTCCTCTGCATCCATCCTCTCTACCTCTTTGGGCAGAGAGAAACATTTCAGTTTGAAAACATCTTTTGTAGTAGCTGAATCAAGGATTTGGAAGGAAGCATTCAGAATGTACTCAGAGCCTTCTAGTTTACACAGGACTGTAGTCTACAGTTTAAAAAACACGAAAAGATTTGTTTGTAAAAGATGAAGTACTATTAGAATGTCATCAATATTCAAATATTACCTGAAAACTGTGTCTAAACGTTGAAAAAAAAGAGTTAAGAGACTACACAGGCTCTAAAATTGGATCTGCTTTTTAATAAGAAATGGTGGAATGTTCAGTTTCCTTCTAGTACATAAGAGTCAAAAGTAGTTACTTGGGACCTCAGGGGGAAAATATTGAACAAACTGAAAGCCACCAATTTTCTTGGCTCAAACAGCAACTGGGGACAAAGGACACAGAGCTTCCCTGAAAACTGGACATCAGGGCAGGCAGCTTAGGACCAACATACTGAGGAGAAAGGCCCACCAGATGCCTGTCACTGAGGCAGGAGCAGGGCAAAAACACCTTTGAACTCTAACAGGTTCATTTCTAGAGCTTCTGTCTGGAGTTAAAAGCTAAGGACGGGCTCACTTGGCCTATAAATGGGGATGGCAAACTTGGGAGACCTCCAGGTCCCACCTACCTATAGGTCCACACCATGTACCTAGACATAAGTCCTTTCTGATTTTATAAGAGGAAGGGAATATCACATTTTAAATATTCCTCAGCTTTTTATCTTTTTTAATAATACAGAATTCCAAGGAAAACTATGTTAGCACTCTCACTGATCTGTAAGTAAGGACGTGCCTAACCTACATTCCTTAAAGAATGCAAAGACAAGCATGGAGACAAAGGCACAAGAGAAAAGAGGCCAAAGCTTCACTTCAGGCAACCCAATGGAAGCCAACAGTACAGTGCTGTGAAAGTTTGTCTTGCAGTGAACTTGATCAGATGTAGAGTCACCTAGGAACAGAGCTCTGGAGGTATCAGGGAGGGGGGTTGCAGAGAGTTTTAACTGAAGTTAGAACATCCATGCTGAATACAGGTGCACAGTTCATGACTAAAGTTGCAGATTGAATGAAAGGAGAAAAGACACCGATTGCCAGCCTCCATCTTTCTCTGCTTTTGATTAGAGACAGAATGTGCCCAGCCCCATAATACCATTACCACTACTACAGGTGCTCTCCTGTCTAAGCACACCTTTGCTGAGATGTACCCTCTCTTCAAACTGTGAACCAACGGAAACCTTGCCTTTTTTTTAGATTCATTTTTATTTTATTTTAAAAACTATGTTTTCTTATTTTACATGCCAAATCCATTTCCCACTGCCTCCCCCTCTGCAATCTCCACCTTACTCCCCCCTATAGAAGGTTTATAGAACCTTCACCTCTATGTTCTAGCATCTTATGTGCAGGTCAGTACAGTGTACAACATCAAAAAAGAAACTAAACAAACAAACAAAAACAGTAGCAAACAAACTGGCCTCTAATGACATTCCATTCTATTCATTGCTCAGTACCTGCTCAGCCCATATCAGAGAAGCTGCCTCCTGCAGCAGCTGGGAATGAATACCAGGAACACATGGCAAACACTATGCAGAGAGTGAAAGACCATGGGATAATCAGCACTAAATGAGATATTTTCATAAAATCCCTTCTCGAGGAATTTAGGAAACCCCCTGGAGAGGAGGCAGAAACTCCCTAAGAATCAGAAAGGATGGAGGCCAGTCCCTCTAAATTACCAGGATTGATGCTACAAGTGACCTCACAGAAACTGAGGCACCAGGTGGGGGTCCTAGTGTTGAAAAGAAAAGTGGACACATGCACCTACCCTAATTCAAAAGCTACCTCAAAACAATAATCACTTGCAGAGAAAATTTAATTTCCTTCAAGGATGTCCCACTAAGGAGATGAGGTAGGAACAGGCTGCATGCCCAGCAATAGATGACAACAGAAAACAAACTCAATGGAAGATTTAATTTATAAGTTCTGAAATACTTAGGATTAATTTTTTTGAAACTTAATTTCGTTCTGTTAATTGGTAATCTACTTTACAGTATCAGGCAGGAACCATTTGCAACTCAAGATTCTTTGTGGATGAGAGGTACTTTACATTACATTTTTTCTTGTTTTCAGAGCTGCTTCTTACTTGGGGGCTACTTTTTGCTTTAAATGAGACATAATTCCTAAGCAATTACACTGTTTTTAATGAGACACTGTACAACTGCAGCTGGATGTTGTTTCTAGTCTTCCAAGAAGGATCATACGTGTCAAACACTTCTTCTAAAGCCATGTTGTCATCAACTTTGGGAATTACTTTGCATATAAGTGCTAATACAATGAAAACCCAAGTTGACCTCATGCAGTTCACTGTATGAATTGTGAGGGCTGCAGAAATGCTTTGCTTATAATACAGTGTCTCTTGTGGACTGAAAAGATGATGAAGAAACTACCCACATAGGCTCCCCATTACCTAATGAATTCTTGCCTTTTTTTTTTTTTCGAGACAGGGTTTCTCTGTGTTTTTGGAGCCTGTCCTGGAACTAGCTCTTGTAGACCAGGCTGGTCTCGAACTCACAGAGATATGCCTGCCTCTGCCTCCCAAGTGCTGGGATTAAAGGCGTGCACCACCACCGCCCGGTACCTAATGAATTCTTAAAGCTAGTACTGGAATATTATAATAATGTTTTGTGAAAATTTTATTAACTTGTACAGTGTGACATGAGTTACTTTTCTGAAGCAAACAAAAGGTATATTTCTCAAGGTTCTGCTGCCTTCTTCAGAAGCATTTGATAGAGGATATCACATATTTGTATTAGATGAAGAATAAACCAGTTTACAGTTTGAATATTCTTATCTGTTTGTTTGGAAGAATGTTTAATACCTCCTTTAAATTTCAGAATTTCGAAGCTACATAAATATACACATATGGTTCTCTACTGATGATTATCATGCTTATACTGGTTTAACAGAAGAATTTCTTTTATTTTAACACATTCATAATTGGAAGTTTGATACATACATACAATGTATTACATTATACTCATCTCCGCATCCCCCCACCCAATCAACCATCATCCCTCATCCTCTGCCACATTATGTTCACATTTAAAACATATTTTAAACACTGAGTCCAATGTGGGTGGGCACCAGTCACTGCAGGGAGCATGGTCAATTTATCAGAGACCCACATGCTTACCAAGATTGTCTCTCTCTGCACTAGAAACCACCAACTGTGAAGTCCATCAGCTAGTGCTAGGGCGCCACGCGTCAGTGCTGACTGGCTAGATCTCACGCACATCTTGTCCAGAAAACCATGACTGCTGTATGCTGGTGAAAGCAGGAGCTCTGTCATGTCTGGAAGATACTGTCTCACTCACTTTCTCCCTGACCTTGGCTCTTACCTTACAATCTTCCCATCACTTTTGTCTGATAGTCACTGAGTTTTTTACTTTATAATGTCCACAAGCTTTTATGTACCATAGAAACCATACTTGAAGTTTTATTTTTATATAATTTATTTTTTCTTTTATTGAGAATGGATTGTTTTCTCAGACAATATATCCTGATTATACTTTTCCCTATCTTCACTCCTCCCAGATCTTCCCCAGCTCCACTCACCTCAGGACCAACTTCCGTTCTGTCTCTCATGAGAAAAGAACAGGCTTCTAAGTAAAAACAACCAAACATGACAAAATAAAATATAATAAGATATAATAAGATGAAGGAAAAACATAATGTTGAAGTTGGACACAGTAACCCAACAGGAGGAAGAGTCTCTAGAGCAAGCACAAGAGTCAGGGACCCACTCGTTTTCACAGTCTGGAGTCCCATAAAACTACTAACCTAATTGCTATAATATATACACAGAAGATTATATGAAACTAATTACTCTTAGCAACAGGCTGCATATCCAGAAGCATGTAGGCCCCATGTGTGGTGTTTCAGTCTCTGTAAGCTTATAGGTGCCTTATTTAGGAGGGCCTTGTTCTCCTGGTATCCTTGGTCCACTCTGACTTTTTTTTCCTTCAAGGTGTGGTTTCTTTGTGTAGCTTTGATAAGCCTGTCCTGGAACTCACTCTGTAGATCAAGCTAGCCTTGAACTCACAGAGACCTACCTGTTTCTGCCTCTGAGTGTTGGGATTAAAGGTATGAGCCACCACTGGCCAGCTTCATCTTCAACTCTTACAATCTTCCTGCCTCCTCTTCTGTAGGATTCCCTAATCTCTGAGGAGAGGGATTTGATGAAGAGGTGCAGTTTAGACTGTCTCTCCTCATGTCTGGCTATGGAAAGATCTGTTCCCATCAGCTGCCAGAGGCAGTCTCTCTGATGATGACTGGATAAGGCACTGATCTGTGATTATAACAGAATATCATTAGGAAAAATTTTGTTGATTTTATTTTTTTAAGACCAGTATTGTTTGTTTACTGTGGGCCTCTAGGCTATCTAGTATGAGTTCCTTCTCAGGGAGTGTACCTTAGGTCAAATCATATATTAACTGGCTACTCCCACAAGATCTGTGCCACAACTGCCCTAATATATTTTGCAGGCATGATAGATGGTAGATGAAAGGTTTTGTGTCTGGGTTTGTATCCTTGTTTCTCTTTTGATAGCCTGTAAAGGACCTTCCCACATCAAACAAACTAGAATGAAGAGGTGAAGACTCCAAAGGCACTAGCTCAAATTCTTCATGTTGTGTGTGGGTTGTCCTCCACAATGGGGCCCCTCATTCAGTTTGTAGAGTGCAACCAATTGTCTTATGAACAGCCTTGATTGATTGGCAATTTTAATAGGACCCACTTGGCCAACAATTCATTTGCATACAAATTATTCCTGTCACTGTAAACCTCACTTGGCTATAAAAGATGGCCAGGATCACCATTATAAATTTCAGAAAATTTCTACTGCATTAAATTTCAATACCAACTCGCAACTGCTGCCCCAAGTCCAACCATCTTTCCCCCCATTCCCTCCCTCACCCCATCTACCCATGCCCAATTAACCACAATCCTATCCCCTCACACCTCTATCCCACCAAATAAAATTCCATCAAATAAAACTTATTTGATTTCTCAGGAAGATCGTATGATCTCCTGTAATTTCCTGAGACCACTACATTTTATCTAACCTAGGTCTACTGACTGTATCTTGATTATAATTTACCCAAAGGCTAATAACCCCTTATAAGGGAATACATAGGATATTTATCTTTCTTGGATTACCTCATTCAGGATAATTTTTTTGAGTTCCATCCTTTTTCTTTAAATTTCATGAAGTCATACTTGTTTTTAACACCAATAAGAGGTATAACTGGGTCTTGAGGTAGATCAAATCCCCGTGTTCTGAGAAACCACCATATTGATTTCCACAATGGCTATAAAAGTTTGTATTCTCACCAGCAACGGAGGAGTGTTCTCCTTACTCCACATCCTTAACAACATGAGTTGTCACTTACTTTATTGACATTAGCAATTATGACAAGTGTAAGAATACCAAAGTAGTTTTCATTTGAATTTCTCTAGTAGCTATGACCTCAAAATGTAAACAATATATAAGTATCTAAGTAGGAGTAATATATAATGCAATATGAAATATGAAAATGTATCTTAAAGGTTATATCAATACACAAAATGTCTTAAACAGAGATAATAACATACATATATACACTCTGACAAAATAACTTTGTATAGGTGTACAAATAAACAAAAGTAACAAATAAAATTGAACTTGTATCAATATACAAAAACTATACCAATGTAAATTATCCATGAATAACAGCTCACAAGTATTCAATCTATTACCCACTATAACTATCCCCCCCCTTTTCAAAACAAACATAGTTTTCACCCCAACCCTCTAATACAAGTAATAATCAACAACCCCTAAACAGTGTTCCCAACCCTATGGACAAACGTTTAGCCCCTTCCCCTCTTTCAGCCAATAGCCTTTAAGATACCAGCCCACTTGGGCGTGGTCTCTTTTGCTTTAAAAAGCAGCAGCAGCCATGCACTCGCTTTCTTGCTTCACACTCCACTTCCGGCTACCGGACTCCTTTCCTGGTCATGCAGTGGGCTGTTATCTAGGATGGTGATCTGTAAGTTTTCCCTTTAAATAAATAACCCTTTTATTAATCATAACTCCAAACTGGTGTGAGACTGTTTTGTGACTTACGCCATCATCTGGCACCCCACGTTAGGCACCATTCTGTAGACTGAGGTTTCTGTCTGTCCAGTTCCCCAGCCATTTAGTCCCAAAGAAAATCACACAGAGGTCTCCATAAGTTATAAACTGATTGGCCCATTAGCTCGGGCTTCTTGTTAACTCTTATAATTTATATTAGCCCATTATTCTAGTATATACTAGCCACCTTTTTCAGCAAGGCAAGTAACATCTTCCTTCTTGGGTGTCTGTGCAGGACTGGGCTTCCTCCTTCCCAGAATTCTCCTGTTCTCATTGTCCGGCCTCTACTTCCTGTCTGGTTGTCCCGCCTATACTTCCTGCCTGGCTACTAGCTAATCAGGGTTTATTTAAAACATAATTGACAGACTAGAGAATTGTCCCATACCACTGTTCAATATTAATAACAAACCCACCAGGTCAAAGCTATCCTATGGGCCTTTTCTTACAGGAAAGATTGGCAGTAGTCACATAGTTAACAAAGTTATGGAATCTGAACTCAACGTAATCTGCCCTGTAATCTGTGTTCTGTTATCTGAATTTCTCTAATATATTTCCTCCCAATACATAGGGGGAAAAAAGGAGCAATGGGACATAACACTGAAAAGAAAAAGTACTATTAACCTAATAGTAGAAGACAAGAACAAAAGGAAAAACAGTGAAAGCAGTCTATCTCTGTGCCAAGGAAAAAAATGAGAGTGACTGTATTGGCTTTAAATTGAGGCTTTTATCCCCCTTTCAGTGATCTTGTATTATGAAAATAAGAATAATGAGATTCAGAGACAACTTTTCCTTCTAGAACACAAAATATTCATAACTCAGCAACTTTTTTGCTGTGCTAAAACACCATAATGAAGGTGATTTTAAAACATGTTTAATTTGCCTTCCAGTTTCAGAGAGTCGGAGTGCATGATTACAGAAGGAAGGAGCAGCTGAAAGCGCATGTCTTCATCTAAAACCATTAGGCAGAGAAAAAAAGCACTGGGAATCACAAAAGTCTTTAGACGTCTGAAAGCCCAACCCTAGTAACAAACTTCAAACAGCAAGGCCAAGCCTCCTTATACTTCCCAAACAATTCCAATAGCTGGGGACCATGCATTCAAATATATGAGACTATGGGAGCCATTCTCATTCAAACCACAATAACTAATACAATTCAATGCATTTCCAAATATATCCATTCTAAAAGAAATCTAGCAGGAAAGATAACTTCTATTTTGGAAACTCATTGGGTAAAGGTTCAATTATTTTGTATTCAATAAGATATATCAGAAATCTCTGAAAAACAGACTACTTAGGCTTCCTAATAATCAAAATTTATATTTAAGCTTAGATTTGGGAGAGCAAACATTTGTAAATATTTTCATAAATTACTTTTCCGTCCTTCAAGATACATTTGCTATAACATATAAAAATATTATTACTATAAAAAGGAGGTTCAAATGCTTTAAATACATTAATTCTTAATTCAATATTTGATAATCTCATATAATCAATTATCCTCTGCCTTATATGACTTCATGGGCAAAAGTAAACCAAATACAACCTTTTACATAAATAAAATTTGTAGTCAATGAATTACAGTAGTTTTATTAAAGAATGAAAGCAAGTTTAAACATTTACGTTGACCCAAACATGCTCATTTCAAATAAATTAACTTCCATATTTCAGTCTGAATTAAATTTCACACTTCATGTACCAAAGATCCCACTACTCTGATCAAAGAATTCACAAATGTCAAAACAGAAATTCCCAATAGTCAAATGCCTGGAGGAGAGGGAGAGGAGGCATCCTAAATCCTCAAATGAAAAAGAGGCTCCAGGACAACTGTCCAGGATCCTCTAAAACCCAGAAAGACAAATGACAAATTCATGAGGAGGAGTAAAACAGAGTGCGGTAAGAAAGCCAACTGCCGGTGACACAATGACCAAACAGGTTTCTTCTTTAGAATACTTTCCCTTTAATTAATAAAAAAAAATGGTCTCAGCACCTAGAGAGTATTGAGATAGTGATGTCGAGAAGGAGTAGTGCGGGCAAACTGCACATCTCTTTGGGTAATAACAGCATTTAACCTAAATTTTACTTCTGGTGTATGTAAATTCTTAATCAATTTTGAAGAGTGAAAGAAAAAATTAAAAACTTACAAACAATATATCAATCTTTCTTCTGGATAATACAAGATATATTAGTAAAATATTTGTAATTAAAAACAAATTAGGTATTCTGAAAATGACATCTTACACAAAATATAATTTGCCTCAAATATCTACATAAATTAAAAACTTTTTTTCAGGGCACAGAAAAACTTACTACAAAAAGGCAGTGGCTCAGAATAAATACCAGAAAACATAGGAAGTTAGTTTTAATAATTAAATTCATAATTCATCTAATCTAGAAAATGCCAAAAAAGTTTAAAGAGATTTTCCATTTAACACGAACCAAACCCCCAGTGAGTAAGGACGACTAAATGGTTCTGCAATGTGATATGCTTACGGTTAATGAGATCAATACACAGTAGCAAACCCACAATAGATTAACTGCCCAGTAGCTGTGATGTTTATAAAACTATTACTTGGCTACAATTTCATTAAACTTTGGAACTGACCATGATTTGGGAAAAACAAACAACAAAAACATTCTTTTGCTAGTCAGGTGTGCTTTAGTGCAAAGACAATTTTTTTAAATATTATGTCTTTGTTTTTGGCACAGAAAAACATTTCAAAGCATTATTCACATTATTTTTCTTCCCTAGAGTTAAGACACTTTAGTGCCATATGGATACAAATATACTTCTGTTCATTTAAACATGCAATTAAACTATATAAAATAGAAAACTGCTAAAGTAAAATAACCTCATTCCACTGTAAGGCTTTTTTAAAAATAATAATAATAATAACATGGGTGATGTGCCAAATAGCTGGGAGCGGCTCATTATACCTTCAGAGAGAATCCAAGTTGAAGGCTTATCTTGAGCTCTCAAATGCAGCGGTAAAACCTTGGGGTATAATCAAGAGTTGAAAGGTACAGATGAAACGTAAGTGCGTGAACCTCTTGTGAGGACGTTGATGTTTGGTCACCGATGCTCTATAATAAGTCACATCTCTGTCACTGCTGCTCACTGGATCAACTAAGAGAACTTGCATCTAAAGTATTCAAAGCATTTCAGAAAGAAATCATTGTGCTTCCCCCCCAAAAAAATGCCTAACACCTTTTTATTTCCTTAAATTCATAGTAAAATTTAAAGGAATATACAGAGATTTCTCACATGCCCACTACCCCAAATACATAGAGACTATATATTTTGCCTGGGATTACAAACGTATCCACTAAAATAAGCTAGCTCTCAATTAATTAATTTTATTTCACCAGTAGTTTATAGTTTTCCTCATACATCTGTTCATAATGTATTAGATTTATATTTCAGGATTTCATTCTGAAGGTTGTTATGATAAATGGCATTGTGTTTTCAAAAGCTATCCGTTCAGTGTTAGTTTATGACAAGTTGTTGATTTAAAAAATACTAATCATGTTCTCTGCAAAACTTCCATAAATGTTACTAATTTCAAGAGAGGTGCATGTGGTTAGTTTGTTTATATAAGAGATGACAATACCATTTGTGTAAAAATTTCACTTATATTTCTTTTATAATCTTTTATAACTCTTTGATAGGCACACGTAAAAATATAGTTAAAAGGCCTATAAAAGAGACAAAGGTGTCAGATCACAAATACTCTCTGATGAGGCCTCAGAATTTTAGTAAGGGGTTACATCTGGACTGAGTAGTGCAATGGGCAATGCTTTTTCCCCTCAACTATGAAAGATGGAACTATAACAAACTTATCAAACAAATAATTTTCTCTGAAAGGCTGTGTGTTCAGGCCCAATAGCTAACATTGAAAAACTATGTAAGAATTACTTTAAACAGCAGAAACACAGCCGGGCGGTGGTGGCACATGCCTTTAATTCCAGCACGAGGGAGGCAGGGACAAGTGGATCTCCATGAGTTTGAGGCCAGCCTGGTCTACAGGAGCTAGTTCCAGGACAGGTTCCAAAAGCTACAGAGAAATCCTGTCTCAAAAAACCAAAACAAAACAAAACAAAAAGAATAAAATGTTGAAAGATATGCCACTAAATCAATTAATTAGCACATCAACTATACAAATTATCAGTTACACACCTAAAAATTTATTCTAAAGAAATACACATTTATCCAGATATAACCTGCACATAAAGTTTTGTAGCATCTTTAACATACTAGAGGCCAGTTGGAATTTATGAACTGACAAATGGTACAACTATAACAAATTTATACCATATAATAATGTTCAGTAATAAAAAGAAATTAAGTATCAATCCATACACTCACCTCAGTGAAACTCCAAAGAATTATGTTGGGCTACAGCAGCTAATCTCAAAAGATTACATATTCTATGATTCTATATAACAAGCATGAAATGGTAATAGCAGTGAACTAGAGAGATGATCAGTGAATGTCAAACATAAAGGTAAGTAGAAAATAATGTGACATGATAAAATAACAAAGTAAGAGAATCTTAGTAAAGACATTATTCTCTATTTTACCTATGCATTTTTTAATATAATGAAAATGATATTGTATCGTAAAATTTCAAGGTGTTGCTCTAGAGGGGAAAATGCAGGTCAATGCTCTACAAAATTCCAACACATTATTTCTTACACCTTTATGAGAACCTACAACTGAAATTAAGAAGCTTAATGAAAATAGTTAAATGTAGTCGTTCTCTTGTGTGTAGTACTGTTCTCTTGTGCGAATGGTTTTTAATTATTTAACAATTTCATGCATGTATATATTCTATTTCATGTATGTATATATTCATTTCTACAGCACCCCCATTATCCTATGACATCTCCCACTCCTGCTAAAGCCTTTCCTCTCCTGCTACAAAGTTTCTGAATACCATCTATAGTGCCTCGGATAGTCTTGAGTATGCGGTTGGAAAATTTTCACCCGAAAGTTAAGTCATTGACTCATCAAAGATGTAATATATTGTCCTCTAAAACTATTCCAAGTTTAGGTTTTGAAATTTTTACAAAAAGAACATATCACATAACTCATAAATAGTGTCTTCAACTAATTTACAGTAAAAAATTACAAATCTTCCTTTTATGTAACAATTAAAATTAATTCATATGACTATGTTCTATATAATATATCTGTGCTTTTCTACCACAGAATATATGGAGCATGGTGGTTCTCAAGATTATCTTAATGCAATTCTTAATTATCTTCTGGTATATGATCTATGTATAAAGATAGGATTGGTTCCAACTTCAATTAATCAATATAGCTGCCAATGTGCTCTTCCTGCTGCTGCTATTGAGAATCAATATAAATATACAGTCACTTCTTGGCGCTTTTTAAAAGGTCTTTTAATAACATTTTAGCAATGCGTAGGTTTTTGTTCAAGTTCAAAGAATAAACTCCTTTGAGTGGGTTATAAAAACTTGCATTTTGGAGAATAAACTATTTGACTTCTAGAAATAGCAAGATTATGTATTAACAATTATATCTCTAAAACTTATTTGGCTTTATAAAACCTATACTCCAATAAATAGGACTCATTCAGAGAATAATGGCATATACACACACCCAACCTCAAATTTACAGACGTGATAATGACTACTACTCAGAGTCAAGCATTTATATGCAAAAAAGTTGTGCTTATAAATAATGTCCCAAATTCACATTTTAAAATAAAATAATTCTTTCTTTTTTCCCCGATGGATCGAGATAGAGATAGAGACCCAAATAGGAGCACCGGACTGAGCTCTTAAGATCCAAATGAGGATCAGAAGGAGGGAGAACGTGAGCAAGGAAGTCGGGACCACAAGGGGTGCACCCACCCACTGTGACAGTGGAACTGATCTATTGGGAGCTCACCAAGGCCAGGACTGGGACCCAATAAGCATGGGATGAAACCAAACTTTCTGAACATGGCGGACAATGAAGGCTGATGAGAAGCCAAAGACAATGGCACTAGGTTTCGATCCTAATACATGAACTGGTTTTGTGGGAGCCTAGCCTGTTTGGGTGCTCACCCTCCTGGACCTGGATAGAAGTGGGAGGACCTAGGACTTCCTGCAGGGCAGGGAATCTGGACTGCTCTTCATTCTCAAGAGGGAGGAGGAATGGAGTGGGGGGGGAGGAGGGGGAGTGGGGGAGGGGGCAATGTGTGGGAGGAGGGGGAGGAAAATGGGAAATGGGGAGGAGGCGAAAAATTTCTTTCAACAACTAAAAAAAAACAAACAAAAAATAAAGAAAAAGAAAATAATTCTTAATTGCCTTCTTTAGAGCAAAATAAGCACATGTAGTAATAAGCGCAAATATTATTACTGCTTTTCAGGAAGTTGCCACTACAAATTCCTTAGAATGAAAACAGAAGTCTATAGAGATAGCTATTCAGAATTTATCAAATAAGCAGGAGGTAGACATTGGGAGAAGAAAGAGACCAGAGATGGGTAGAATTAATTTGAAAGGGATAAGGAAGAATCAATATGATCATTATATGCAGAACTGAAAATGTAATCAATCTATTTAGGACACTTGATGCTAAAAAGGAAATAACACATACTGAATTAATATATCTACAAAGTAAATATGTTATTTATTCAGTAATTATATATTCAGGAACCTTGATGAGTGAACATTAATAAAAGATCATTCCATTGGTCTACCCAAAATGAGGCCAAAGTGTCTCAGAAGAATTTCAAACATCCGGTCTCAAAAAGAAAGATTCTTAAGATAAATATTTAAGAGTTTCTAGTCCATACACAGCTCTTCAACTATTGATATATTTCTCATATTAAAATCAGTTTTAGAGGGTGGGCTAACATTTTCAACAACATGATTATATTTTCTCCCATGAGACCATTGCAAATGTTTCATAGACTTCACAAATAAAGCCACCTGAACTTGTTATTTTCCATTAGAAAGAGTATTAAAGATTTTTGGCAGATATGAGACTATTTGAGTTTTTAGTTCATTTTTAGTTAGACTCTATGGCTTGTGTTTTGCAAAGAATGTCCAACTTATCAAAGTTGTTAAGTTTATTGGCATAAAGTTATATAACCACATCTATTTACTATTGCCTTAATGACTACAAAAGATATATTCACTTTCTTCTAGATCTTTCCCCATCCTCAGATAACTCTGCCTTGGGACTTATTATTTTACTAATAATATCAACCATGTGCCATATGAGTTAGTACTCTGTATGACCGTTAATATTATGACAAAAAGATTAAAAATACTTCTATTAATATTATAACTCTTTCAAGTGTAAGTTTTCTACAGTGAATCATGACCATGCCTAAAAGTGAACTTTGAAGTCTCCAAAAGGAGGATGGGGCTCCACAACAATGATTCCACCAGGACTATGATAACACCACTAAGCTGAAAAACCACCATGTAAAAATAGGCTTTAGACTAAAAATTGCTCAGAACAATTTCAAGGTGGCTAGATGAGATAATTCAGTCTCCCAGACTACTCTAGCTAGGACCTGAGACTAGTCTTGTACTTTCCCATTACACAGAGACTGTACAACAAACGATATAGTTACCTCCCCCAGGACTTCACAATTAACCTAAATTTTTCTTTTCAAGATTCCCTAAAGATTCTATCGCCCCCAAACAGCAGGAAATACATTTAGAAACCAAATGTCTACATTCCCAAGAGGTGGGATGGTTAATGCAGGTTAGTAATTCGTCACCAATTACAAATGGACATATTTACTTATGTTTTCAAGGTCAAACAGAGATATAGTTTAGATAGGCAGGTCGTCATCAAGCACTTCAGAGATCTAAATTATATAGCATTTAAAATGTTTTAATAACATAGGTTCATTTTTTTCATAACAATGAGACATGTCTACTCCTGGCATCATCAGTCTACTTGGGAAAAGATGATGAGCATCGAAGAAACTTCACATGGAGGCTACTTTCTTTGTGGCAAAAGCAAGCCATTGAGCAAGAAAGTGCTCATGTCTCAATTGCTGGCAGTATGCTATCCAAATTGGACAAGTAGGATACAAGAGAGAGAGACTGCCAACCTTTGTCAAGACAAGGCAGGACGGCCTTTCAGAATATTCTGCTTCATAGAAAAGTCTGTCAGATATGCTAAGGCCAAAAATAGATGCATCATTGCAAAGGAAACTCGTTCAGGAAGCCAGCTGGTTCTGCCATTTCTCACATTTTTTTTTGTTGCTTGCTTGCACTTCCTGATTACTCAGGTAATAATATTTCCTTTTTGATACTCTGATAGAGTTAAAGATGGTGATATTTATAGTTTTCCTTGTTATCAGAGTCAGAAAAGAAATTTTCTAATGAAATATAAAGTGTATAAGATTGAGTGATATCAAAAGACAGTTTTGGTAATACAAGTTTTAAAGTGAATCAGGCACTACCTTACTGACTCACCAAAATAGGATAGGTAATGGAGTATTTTCTCAGAATTTGTCAAACATTGATGGACTAGGCATTATTGATATATTTTTGCCTGTATATATTAAATAAAGATATTGTACTTATTGTATATAGTTTTTCTTATATTAGTTATAATCATTTTTATTTAAGAAAAAAGGGGAAACTATAATATTTTGTTTGTGCTCTAGCAAATAAAGCTTATCTGGAGATCAGAATGTGGAGGTAGCCACTATTTAACCATAGAGGCCATGTAGTGGTGGCACATACCTTTAATGACAGCATCTGGGGGATGAAACAGGAAATGATATAGCTGGACAGAGAGAAAGCAACAAGGCAGGGTGGAAACAGGAAGTTGGCTGTTGTAGGGAGAGGGCTTGCTTGTTCTTCCCTGCCACCCAGCTAGCTTAGTCCAAAAATGACCACACAGGAATTGTATGAATTAAATCAGTGCTTGGCTCATTATCTCTAGCCTCTTATTGGCTAACTCTCACACCTTGATTTAACCCATTTCTACTAATCTGTATATTGCCACGTGGCAGTGGCTTACCAGGAAAGATTCAGCATGTCTGACTCTGGCGGCTCCATGGCAACTCTCTCTGCTTTCTTCCTCCCAGAATTCAATCCTGTCTTCCCTGCCTACCTAAGTTCTGCCATATCAACTAGGCCAAGGCAGTTTCTTTATTCATTAACTAATGAAAGTAACACATAGACAAAAGAACCTCCTACACCTTTTCCTCTTTTCTGTTTAAACAAAAAGGAAGGCTTTAACTTTAACATAGTAAAAATTACATATAACAAAACAGTTATGAAGCAAGAATTACAGTTACAATATTTATATCTACTTTATCTTTTATAATAACTAAGGAAAATTATATCTATTCTTCAATTCCATCAAAGACTCCAGAAAGATACAATATTACCTAAGTAAATAGGAAGTGCATTGTAAGCAACTTCCAGAATTCTAAAATTGACAGAGATATCTCGCTGCCTGGACAGTCACCCAAAGTTCTTCTGTACTGTTGGGGCATCCATCTTCAGGCTACAGGCCCATAGTATTCAGCAGACTTTTCCATGAAACAGGAAGTTTCAAAGACAGTTTAGCCACTTTCTTCTGTGTTCTGCAGAATGTCTAACAAATTCTTTCATGAAGCAGGAACTTCGAAGGACCATCTCACCTTTAGGCAAGTTCAGTAGTCATCTCTCTATGGGTACTGCATGTCCAGTAAAGCAGTCCAGTCCAAGCAAGAACAGTTTCTTGCCCAAATGCTAAGGAGCCTCTTCAATGCCCATCTTCCTCTTGAAGTAATTGGTGTCTCACCATCATGAAAAGTCCTAAGTTATTAAAACATTTTAAATGCCATATTCTGAGGGTATCTGAAAGATGTGAAGAATACCTATATAACTGAAATACATCTCTATACATCTAGAAAGTCTAACATGACTACAATCTTTATTATAGATGACTATCTATTAAGCTATATTTCTTAATTATACATTACATTTTTTAAATAAATTTTATTTTATGTGCATTGGTGTGAAGGTGTCAGATTCCCTGGAACTGGAATTACAGACAGGTGTGAGCTGCCATGTGGGTGCTGGGAATTGAACCCAGTTCCTCTGGAAGAGCAGTCAGTACTCTTAATCACTGAGCCATCTCTCCAGCCCTATACATTACATTTTTAAATGAACTACACAATCACAATACCTTAATCAAGAGCAGAAATATACATGTAACAAAGTTGACCTTAAATCAATATCAATAAAGCAAGATCCATACCAATGCAAAGTATTTATGTCTATAGCAGTTGGCCCCTTTTTGACTAAGAAGCAGGTTAGGTAAGAGTTGGATGTGGTTTTTTCCTTTGTCTCTTTGATCTTTCAATAGTTATCCAGATATCCGATTCCAGGTTTTTATTATTGAGACCAATTAAAATTCACAGTATAGTGCTTCTTAGTCTTAAATGAAAGGCTAAATTAGAATGTTCCAAGTAGATTTAGCTATCAGAAATTTCAGGTTCTGTAAAGACAGAGAAAATGTTTTATAACTTATGTGAGACAAATTTAATGGCCTAATATTGTAGAGAAACACAACTGAAAGAATGTGTACTTTTCTTTCCTTTTTCCTTAAAGTATCTTTGTGTGCAGTATCTGCAGGAGTTTGCTGGGCCACATGCAAGTGTGTGCATGGGTATGGACATTGGGGTCCAAGGTTAACATCAGTAGTCTTTCTTGACTGCTTTTCACACTGTTCATTTAGAAGAAGTCTCACTTGATCTTACGGCTACTTTCATCTGTCAGTTTGCTCTAGGGTTCCCTATTTATGTCTTTCAAGTGCTGGAAGTACAGACAGTCCACCTTGCACACCTGCCATTTATGAAGGTATGGGGGCATCAGTAATCTGGTCCTCATAATTATGAAACAAGCCTTTTAAATACTCAACCATCTCAAGGCCCCCAAATCATATATTCTTAGGATATTGGATAGTTTTCTACATATGTCACTTAGAAAATGTTAGATAATAGTGTTGCTTAAATTTTCTGTATGTTCCAATTTTTTCCTCACCCATCAGTGCATTACTGAAAGGAGTATGGAAATCTCCAACTATACATGGATTTATTTAACTATTAATTGAGTCAGTTTTGCATTGTATCTTCTCTGTGATTTCAAGATCTGTTATTAAGGACATGAACAATTAGAATTATTATGCCTTGCTGAAGATTCACTCCATTCATCAGGATACAATGATCTTATCAGAACTAGTAATATTCCATATAATAACCTCTAATGTTAATATAACCAGTCTGACTTTCATTTGAATAACTGCCACCATTATCAACAGGAAGAGAATACTGCTATTCATATTTCTAAATGTCCAAAGAGTTAATTTTCATTTTCTTCAAATAATAGTTTAGAATTATACTGATTTTTTTCTTCCAGAACTTTAAAGTTATTGCTCTATTATGTTCTACATTATGTTATTTCTTTTCTAAAATGTAAGATGTCAGATTGGAGAGATTCCTAATAGGCTAAGTACTCCTGAGCATGCACTAGAGCTGGAGAATCTGCAGAACCCACATACAGCCCAAGGTTGAGCATGTACCTGTAACCCTAGCAGCACACACATGGAGTCCTGGGGCTCACAGGCTAGCCAGAGTAACCCATTTGTCTCACAGGCTAGCCATGATAGCCCATTTGTGGGCATCAGTTTAATGATGAGATCTATCAAAAAAAAAAAAAAAAAGAATGTGTGGATACCAGAGGAAAATACCATACACTCTGACCTCCACATGCACAAGAGCTAGCAGCATCCTACACATACACACATACACACACACACACACACACACAAGCACGCAAGTACACACACCCATACATACAAACAAACAAAACACAAAGAAACAAGTAACACACAATGTCTTTTCCTGTTTCACCTGCCTTTAAGACTCACTCTGAGTAAAGTAGCCTAGATGCAGAAAAACAAACCGCACATTTTCTCTCATTTCTGAATGTTGGCTTTGAACACATACGTGTGTGTATGTGTGTGTTTCACTTAAAATATCCACAGAACAGAAAATCAGTAAGGCATTGTACTGGCTAGTTTTGTGTCAATTTGACAGACTAGAATCATTCAGGAAGAGGGAAACTCAATTGAGAAAAGCACAGAGATGGGATTGTGGGCAAGCCTGTGGTGCATTTTCTTGATCAATGATTTATGTCGGAGGGGACAGCTCACTCTGGGCAGTGCCATCCCTGGCAGGTGGCCCTGGGTGCTATAAGAAAGTAAGCTGTACATGTAACAGGAGAAAGTGAGTAAGCAGCCTTTCTCCACACCCTCTGTATCAGTCACTACTTCTATGTTTCTGCCTTGAGATTTCTGCCCTGACTTCCCTGTAAAATGAAATAAATGCCTGTCGTTCTCAAATTGTCTGTGGCCAAGGTGTTTTATCACAAAAGGGCCATGCAAAGAGCCCTGGTACTACACACACACACACAGGATTTTGAAATGGAGTTGCCCTACAATAGTGACTACAGGCAAGCCTATCTGGCATTTTTTTAACTAGTGATCAATCAGGAAAAGCCCAGTCCACTATAGGTGGAAATAGCCCTGAGCTGGTGGTCCTAGGTTATATTTAAAAAGCAGGCCGAGATAGCCATGAACAGCAAGCCAGCAGACAGTACTTCTCTGCATCGACTCCTGCCTCCAGGTTCCCACCCAGTTTGAGTTCCTGATTTGACTTGTCTCAAAGTACTGTATTCAGAATGTGGAAGTCAAATAAGCCTTTTCCTCTAAAAGTTGTATTTTTTTCATGGTATTTCATCACAGCAATTGTATCCCCAAGACAGTGACAATTTACTACTAGATACCATAGGCTATCAAATATAAAACCTTTGCTGAGAATGAGTTAACCTTTTTTGACCTCTTTCCAGTGAGGTCCTGAGGCAAGGCAATACCGCAAGCACAAGCAGGAGCATGCAAACTCAAAATGAATAAGCAAAATTGGCCAACACAACCTATCAGCTACTAAAAGCACAGTAACTAATGGCGTGCACTCCTAGCCAATAACAACACACCAGCAATGACCACCTGTTTCAAAATGACCAACCAAAAACATCCCTGTGGCAGCTTAACCCTATAAAAGGCCCCAACACTTTAATTAATTAATTAAAGATTTCTGCCTCCTCCCCACCACCGCCTCTCATTTCCCTCCCCCTCCCCCAGTCAAGTCCCCTTCCCTCATCAGCCCAAAGAGCAATCAGGGTTGCCTGCCCTGTGGGAAGTCCAAGGACCACCCACCTCCATCCAGGTCTAGTAAGGTGAGCATCCAAACTGCCTAGGCTCCCACAAAGCCAGTACGTGCAGTAGGATCAAAAACCCATTGCCATTGTTCTTGAGTTCTCAGTAGTCCTCATTGTCCGTTATGTTCAGCGAGTCCAGTTTTATCCCAGGCTTTTTCAGACCCAGGCCAGCTGGCCTTGGTGAGTTCCCGATAGAACATCCCCATTGTCTCAGTGTGTGGGTGCACCAGCAAAGCCAACAAATTCTCATCACAAAACATTCAGGAAATATGGGACACAATAAAAAGACCAAACTAAGAATAACAGGAATAGAAGAAGGAGAAGAGTCACAGCTCAGAGGCCCCAACACTTTTACAACAAAGAGCTTCTGCATTGGAATCTTCCAGAGTCTATGTTATTGCCTCTGCATTTAGCACAATGGGCAGCAGCAACAAACCCACAACAAACTGGTGCCCAATGTGGACGGACCTTTGCCTTTTGCTTGTTTTTGGGTCCTCCTTACACTCTTTCTTGTTTGCTGCCCTAGCTGCTGTCCCTATCCTGAGTCTCTGATGGCGTCTTGAGTTCAGCCCCTTCATCTGTTTTCAGTGAGTTGCCCTGACTTTTTTGTTTTCTGCACCCTTTCCCATCTCTACATTTCCTTGCTTTCCCGTTTGTCTTCCTAGTTAGAAACTCTCCATCATGATGCAGTTAATCTCAGCACCTCCACATAAGGGCTGACCACCCAGGAGGTAGAATCAATAAAGGACCCTCCAACCTGTCCTTTTCACCCAGAGACACTGTGTGGGCACATGGCCTTGCCTGACAAACCGCAGATCCCCGAACACTACTTTCCCTTTCCCTCCATGCTCCTTCTTGCATGTACTCCCTTGCAGCCAGAGAGGAACTGATGACTTTTGCCCGGGGTCACTCTCCAGGGCTGTCTGAGGTTCTCTTGCTTTATGGGAAGTCCTGACCACTCTTCTAGAGTGGACTTTTGGAACTTTTCTCTCTGCTTCTCTCCCTAAAAATTCAATACTTATGAGACCTCAGTTAAGAGCCATCAGGGCAGTGGCCGGTCTAGTAATTCACAGAAAGGCTTTGGCTGTTCCACTGTGGTAGATCCTTTTTCCCTTCCTGGATTGGAACTTTCTCCTCAGAAGGCCGCTACTTCCACTAGCTTGACCCTGGAGCTCAGCACAGGCACCAAGATGCAGTTGCTGCTACTCAACCCATGTCTTCTGGCTGCTTTCTTCTTTGGTGCCCCCTCCTCACATACTCCCCTTGTCCTCCTGGAGCCCATCATGAATGGTGCCCCTTCCCTTCTCTGCCAATACTGCCACCATGCCCTCCCCCGGGTTGATAAAAGTTCTGTGTGTCCCATGCAAGAACTGCCTTGCCTGCCATTTTTGCCTCTACCTGAACTCCCACCTCAATATGCAGAGCCTGGAGCAGAAGCTGCCTTTTCTGGCTGTTTTGCTGAACTATTCCTGCAGCACGCAGAAGCTGAGGTGAAACGGGCCTTAGGCTCACCCTCCCCACCTGTCCTGGCCCCATCCGAGCCCTGGTGTGGAGATTGCACGACCACGTGACTTGTCCCTTGAATACTGCAGGGTGGGCGGGTCCCTAGCTGTGTTGGACCCATCTCTATCTTCTGCGGACCTAGCTGCCCCCCTTCCTTCCTCAGTCTCTTCCTCCTCTACAACATCCTCAAAGCCGAAGCTCAAGAAAAGATTTTCCCTCCGTTTAGTGGGTCTCTTAGTCTTCTGTAGGAGGCATCCTGCACTGGAGAGGGGCCATAGACTCTTCCTCCCCAGCTGGGCCTCTGCAGACCACATCAGGCCCTCCAGTCCTAGGTGGAAACAGCAAATCCAACTCTTCTGGTGGTGCTGGGACAGTTGGTAGGGGACTGGCTAGTGATGGCACATCCCCTGGGGAGAGATGGACTCATCGCTTTGAGAGGCTGAGACTGAGCCGTGGAGGGGAGCCTTGAAAGACGGAGCAGGAACGGCACAGAGAGCTGCTAAGTTTCATGGGGGCTGAAGAAGCTGCCCCTGACCCAGCAGGAGTGAGATGTGGAGGAGGGGCAGCTGGGCTGACCTCATGGGGAGGCCCTTCAGAATACATTCTGGAGACAACTGATGCACTTCATGTGAAGGCCTGGGTGTCTGACATCCAAAAGTGCCTAAGCCCAGGATCCTGCCCTGCTATCAGCCCCCATCCCATGATCCCTGATCCCTGAGAACTCCTTCCTCACAAAGGATAGCAGACAGCCAGGAGTTGCCCTGACTGAATCATTCAGAGAGTCTGCCCAGCTAGGATTTTCTGCTGAGACCCAGTGAGAGTAACAACCACCTGTTACAGGGGGCTAATGGAGGTCTTTCCAACTGCAGGCGGTCAGCTTCCTTCTCCCCTAGTTCTGCCTGTAGTTCTGCCTTCCACTTTGACTCACTGGAACGGCTTCCTCTGGAATTGCTCCCTCGCATTCCCATTGAGGAGGGGCCTCCAGCAAGAACAGTTCATGTCTTCCCACCTCCCTACCCTACCCTCTCTAGATACTCCAGAAGCAGCCACAGGGTCACTCCTATTCCAGGAGGAGTCATAGGGCACTGAGGGGGATTAGCCCCTCTCAAGATAGCCTTGGTTCCATGGCATACTCTCTCAACTCAAGGCTGCCCAGTTAGTGCTGGAAGGAGATATTGGCTCCCATGGTGTCTTCCTGGTACATCAGAGTAGGAAGATGTGGTGAATATGTCCTCACTTTCAACTTTCAGGGCAAGGCCAAGCACCTGTGCTTATCCCTGAATGAGGAGGGTCAGTGCTGGGTCAAACATCTGTGGTTCCAGCCACTTCTGAAATGCTTGAGCACTTCCAGGTACATCCCATCCCTCTGGAGGCTGCAGTGATGCTGTCCTTGTCAGCTTGTGCCCTCCCAGCAGCAGCAGGGCTGGGAGCAGGCTGGGAGCCATGCAGGGCAACAAATGTTACCTTGATTCTCCTTATTTTGAGCAAATACTCAGACAATGGACCATACAGCTTTAAACCCAGTATGATTGGTACTCCATGCTGAAGGCAGTCTTTGACCCCTCAGTCTTCCTCCAATGGCATTCTGCTTATGATGATGCAGCAGAGACCCAAGCCTGTACAAATTTGCAATTTGGACTTAATATTACCCTCGACATGTTTGCTGGCTATGGATAATACACGGATCCTGTCTCACAATCCATGATTGGCCTATATGCCTATTTCCAACAAGTGTCCAACCTAATCTTCAAGGCCCTCAAACTTTGTATGCACCAGGACATTACAGGCTATTTCCACAGTCTTGTCTAGTAGGCTGTGGAATCATTTCCTAAATTTTTGATCTGTGTCACCAATATTGTTTAAAAGTGCATTCCATCTGTCCCTACCAAAGACATCCTTATTAAACAGCTAACCTAGGGGCCGGGCAGTGGTGGTGTACACCTTTAATCCCAGCACTCAGAAGGAAGAAACAAGTAGATCTCTGTGAGTTCAAGGCTGGCCTGGTCTACAGAGTGAGTTCCAGGACAGGCTCTAAGGCTACAGACAAACCCTGTCTCGAAAAACAAAAAACAAAAAAAAAAAAAAAGAAAAATCAGCTAACCTGAGAGAGGCTCAACACTGTCTCCCATAATGCCATCACACCTGGTAGAAATGAGGATGTTCATAAGTGGGTCGTAGCTGCCCATGATACTGACACACAGAATCGGTTTCCACCCTATCGCTTCCATCAATGCCTTGGTCAATGCCAAACTTGACAAGGATGGTAATTCTGCCCCACCAGACTGTACTTCTGGGAATGTGGACAGTCTGGCCACTTATGTAGGGATTGTCCCAGGGCTTGTCCAAAGACCTAATGCCCTAAATGCCGAAAACATTATCTTTGGGCACAAGACTGTAAAAGCTCCCAGCGGGTCCTGATATAAATGATACACTGGTCAATGGCTTCACACTCCTGGTGCATGAAGGTAAGTAGTGTGCCTTGATTTGCAATGGTTAAGGTGAACTGGTTCTCATCCACTAGGCAGATATCTTCAATTTCACAAGCACAGTACATGTCATTTAAAAAGATGGATTGCCCCAATACTTTTGTTCTGTCTGCTGAGGTTACTTGAACAGTAGTAGAACCAACCTTAATAGAGACTTTGGTGTCTTTGTGAGCTAGCATGAGAGCACTGTGGAACACTTTTGGGTGCTCCGGAGCCAAGGTGGCAACAAAATTCTGTTGCTCATGCTTTATGTGCTCAGCCAGCTTCCTGGGACAGTCTATGAAAATAAGCCATTTGCTGCTCTTCAGGTGAGTAAGCAGCCGCTCATGGTATCTGGTGTTCTCTCTAACCCAGGAGTTGCAGAGACATTGCCATAAGCAAAGCCAGGGAAACAGCAAACCACTTAGAGAGGAAGTCTATTTTAAAGTGACTGCTAGTTCCAGTATGGGCATGCTAGATAATCATTTCCCCCAGGAGAGACGACTTTCTGCTCTCCTCCTTTTCAAATTAAAGATAAAAATTATGCACACCATCAAACAATGCCATCCTCCAGGCCACTATAGCCTTTACAGATGGCAATAAAACATATTTTGAGTTAATAATAATGGGAGTTAATTATAAGGAAAGGATCTACACCCAACCAAATCCGGGATCAGTACAACTACAATAGTTATTGGTGGTCCGTAAGGTATTGGAAATGACCCAGTCAGAACCCATAAATACTTTTTCAGATAACCACTATGACTCACAAGCATGCAAAATATTATCTTTTGCAAAATTAAAGTCCCCAAAATATTCCATCTCCAAAGCCATACAAACTATTCAAGACTTATTACAGTCCAGAGAACATCCCTGGCAAATATCCCACATCAGGTCTTATACGGAACTGCCAGGAATGCTAGCAATAGGCAAGCAAAGAGTAGACTACCTAATTATGATTATGGCAGCCTTTGCTGGAACAGGCTAGGCTCCTCCATCACCAATTTCATTTGTCCTCTCAAAATCTGCACAAGCTTTTACCTGGTTTACCCTTGCTCAGCTGTAAACATGTAATCAGAACCTATGCAATTTAACTCAACATGAGTCAAGCCATTAGATTTGTCTACAACGTTCTTTGGCCATGTGTGGGATCACATAAAATCCCTATTGGACCCATCTAAACTTGTTGCATGGTGCCTTACGGGAGGGGTGGTGGTGTCTCTAATATTTCTACTTAAGTGTCTCCTACAGCTAAGATCCAACTAAGATACAACAGCAGATGAACAAGGCAACATTCCAGGTGTTAATGGTTATGGAATGTGCAGGATCAAAACCTCCAAGGAAGGTGGTCAATGTTTGGTTAGTGCAAATACAGGATGCCATTTACAGTCCTAGTTCTTCTTAAAGTCTCCCCTTGCTTCTGATTTCTTGGGACTTTCCAGGGACCCAACTCTTCAAGGATTGTAGTCAAAGACATGTTAATGCCTGTCCGGCAGGCCTACCTAACATAAACATAGCCCAAAATGCTGGGGGGTGGGGGTCCCGAGGTGGGGTTATAAAAATTCATAACTCCCACTGGGTGATCCAATAAAAATAAAATAAAAAGTGTGAGATGAGGTAAGGCAATGGCGCAAGCACAAGCAACTGCATGCAAACTTACCATAATTAAGCAAAATTGGCCAAAAAACCTGTCAGTGGACCAAAAGCACAGAAACTAATGATGCTAACTCCTAGCCAATCACAAAATGCCAGGAGTGACCACCACTTTAAAAAGGACCAAAAATGTTCCTACAGCAGCGTAACACCCCCTACCCCAACCCTTTTACAATAGAGATCTTCTGCACTGGACACTTCCAGAGTCTATCGATGCCTCCATGTCTCCTCACACACACCCTACCCCTGGGAACCAGGGATAGTACAACAGGCAGCAGCAACAAGCTCGCAACAAGGTCCCAAAGTACTCCTGCCACTAAACACTACTACAGTGCTACTGGCTGCACTGCAGAACTTGATTGTCAGACACTATTGTTGAAGACACAACATACTTAAATCATAAAACATGGAGAGATGAGACAGGTACTTACCTGGAAGCTTCATCATCCTTACTGGTGATTTTACATAGTGTTAGAATATGCCTATGCATGCTACAAGAGGAGAAAAGTAATCACCAATCTTACCAGCTGTCAACCTTTCAAGCTACAATAATGACTGGTCTCTTAAAACATGATTATTGATACAACAGTGGCACCAATGTCATAGGAGTAACCAACTACTTTCTGATTGGATTTAAGAGCCACTTCACAAAATGAAGCCCTTACCAGGCACCAGTATCAGGCCAAGAACCTGTGGGTAATCATGTAATAGGCCCTAGGGTTGAATCTATTATTATTATTCTGTTAAATTTGCAAAGTGTTCAATTAACTCTTAATGGCTCATTATAATACCCATAAATCAATGAATATCTCAACCCTCATTGAAGTAGCTTCTATTTGCAGTAATGGTAATTAATACAATTAATACAGAGTCCCACAGCTGGCAAAGGTCTAGAGAATCAGGGAGTATAGAATGTTCAACCCTAAATGGAATATCTATATCACACGCACTCCTCCCAAGGCTCAAGGATCACTGCAGAAAAGAAAACACTAAGACTGTAAAAGAACTACAAGGAAACAGTATCTTCAAGACACAGCAGGCCAATTGTACATAAAAAATTGACAGCAGTTATGACAGAATATACAAGACCTGTACAACCTCAAGACAGACCAAATCCCAATATTTCAAGGCATGAAGTCCCATCCCTAGCCAAGGAGCTATTGGCAGAGGGCAGCTGCTAGGAGAAGAAATGGTAGTTTTCTTTAAGAGTATAGCACCTGCTAAATTGGAAGTAGCCAGTGGACAGCAACACACCCAAGAATATATGGGCAACACAAAGGCTTGATGGGCTTGGGAAAAAAAGAGACATAAATTAGAATAGGTAGAAAAGGTGGGATTTTTCAGGGAGAAATTGGGGGATAAGAATGTGCGACCAAGCACATCATACAGAACTTTAAAAGAGCTAAAAGAAATAAGAGAGAATGCATACCATTGGTCATTATCAATTCTATTATGTTGTCCTTTATGAAGTTTTTGGCATGTGCATTTATATTTCTTAATCAGCCATTATTTTTTCAAATAATCTTTTTCCTGTCATTTATTTTCTTTCCTTCTCAGATTCCAATCCCAGAAGGGGGTCAGTGAGACTACTAAACAAATAAAAAGACATGCCCCAAAGGATGACAATTTAAGTTTGATTTTTGGAAACCACATGGTAGAGGAAAAGATCCAAGTTGCAGAAATTTGTCCTCCTATCTCCACATGTGTGCCATGGCACTCATGTCACTATACAAAATAAATATATCATTTGTGTTTATATCTAAGGTGCTTTGACACTCTCCCACATTCTGCTCCTCTTTCATTTTTGGCTTTATTTGGGGTAGCTTTTGCTCCTTTCCTGTACATTGTCCACTCTTTATTTCAACAGTATCAACTTTGCTAGTAATCACATTAGTACATTTTCTTTTCATGTATAAAGTCTCACTTTGGAATGTATCTTGTTTTGTCCATTATCACATTTTCATAGTTTTCTATCTTCTTGGACTAATTGCATAGTGAAATTTCATACACACACACAAAATTGTAATATTAACATCACTTTAACCTGACTCTTTTCCTATTTATTACAGTCATGGGTTATATGACTCTGCTGTGATTTCTGTACTGGGCTAGCAACACTGTGTGTTTTATGTTTGCTGTTGCTATACTGTATTGCTAGAACTTTTTTTTCTGGTGTAATGAATATGGTTTAGCTACTTAGATACAGCATGGCAATTTTGAGAACACTTTCCTTTTCTTCATTTTCTTTTTCTGTTCTTTAAGTTTTGTTTTTTGGTTTGTTTGTTTTTTTAAGTGTTTCTTGAATGGCCTTTTATTCTGGGCTTCATTTAGATAATTTAGCAAGATTCTCCTGTGGAATATCAAATTTAATATGTTTTACAAGATTACTTCATTCTGGTGAAAACAGAAAAATTACTAACTCATGGCAAAACTGTTTCTTTCTAGAGGTTTATTCTATAGTTATTAAATTACTACTGTAAACACACTAATTAGTAATCAGCCACAAATTCAAAGCAAACAGTACATATTTCTAGAGCAATATTTTATTTATCTTGCTTCTGTGCAGGACTCCCCTCTCTAGAATAATGTCTTACAGATTTGAGCAGATCCTAGATATCAATTTTTTGAGCTCTGTCTCATCAGTTTACTCATATTTGAACTCTATGTTGCATATCCAAGATACTGTCCACTATCTGAAAAGTATTTCATGTATGTTCTTTGCTTTTGGTGATAATAGTCACAGGACAAATTCATTCTCTGTTGCTATGGTTATGGCAGAGGGTGAATGTCCTATACACACACATTCATTTACCATTCTTCTACTGTATACAGAAAGACATTTTACTATCTAAAACCTTTGTAAATGTCATACCGTGATAGGTCATCTATGATTTCTGGTGTCTTTAAAGTGAGACTGAACAAATTTAAAATACTTTAGTAAACACTTGCAAAATGTTAAGTAAAAATCCATTCAATTTTTATATACACATACCCCTAAACATACACAATCTATTATAATTATTACATCTATACTTAATTCAATCCAATGAATTTTCATGAGTTGCTATTATTTAATCTTTCCAAGCATCCAACTTCATTTTCACTGGAAATGTATTTGTTTTGTTCCAGTTTCATTGTCTTACAAAAGCAATAAATGAGTGTGAGGATATGATCAGCTCATGGAAAAGAGACAGACAACCCTGGAGTATTCTATACGGCTAAAGTATTTATGTGAATGAGTTATGAATTAGGTTAATAATGAAAATAATAAATTGGTTAATAGAGATTCTACAACATGATCAAGTTATGCTATATAATTTTATACCAAAGGACTGCAAACTTTTAAAGTGGATTTATGAGATGTTGACTACTTTTTACATTTATTAATTTATTGTACATGAACAGGGTGTACAAAGTACCATGGTATGCCTGTGGAAGTCAAAGGGCAACTTCATGAGTCAGTTCTGTCCTTCTCCCATGTTGCTTCTGAGACTCAGACTCAGGTTATTAGCCCTATTGTTAACTTCCTTTTCCTGCTGATCCATCTACTATGAACTCTTAGAGAACAATTGATGAAAGAAAGTATGACATAAAATGGCAATTGTGTCAAAGACCTTTTAATCTAAGAAAGGAATCCCATCTCCTTTGTCAAAGTAGTAAGCACTTCAAAGGATGAAAAACAAACTAGACAGAATATCACTGAAGCACCTACTAAGCTGTCTGAGTTAGGGTTTCTACTGTGTTGTAATGAAATACTGTGACCAAAAGCAAAAATGAGAGGAAAAGGGATTGTTTCACTCATATTACCATATAACAGTTCAACATCAAAAGTTCCTTAAGACAGGAACTCACTCACCCAGGGCAGGAACCTGGAGGCAGACGCTGATGCAGAGGCCATGGAGGGGTGCTGCTTACTGGCTTGTTCCCCGTGGTCTGCTCAGCCTGCTTTCACATAACACCCAGAATGTGGTGGTGTCCAGGGTCTACACTGGCCAAAATGTGCTGTACCCTCACACATCACTAATTAAGAAATGCCCTAAAGCTCTGGCTATAGATGGATTTTTTTAAAGGCATTTTTTCAATTGATGTTCCCTCCTCACCGGGGATTATCCCTGTGTTAGACTGACAGAAAGCTAGCTATCAGACTAGTCAGCTGGACTGACTCGTGATACCTAGGGAGTTTAAGAACTGTGATAATAAACAGGTTTCCTTTATATGTACTCTCATCGAACATTATTACAAAATCACAAATAGTTTGATAGTTATATTGAATGAGCCATTTAAGTTCTTTTCTTCTGGGCTTTCAAATGCTAAGGGACGTAGAACAGCTCTTTCAGCATGGGAGGGGGGTGCGTGACGAGGAATGTAAAAAGAGTAGTCTCAGTTTGTGCATAGTCTCTAAACAGTTCCAAAAAGAAAAAGTGGATAAAACCTGTGCAGTATCAAACCTTTATGGTAATGTTATCAAAGGCTGGTGGATCAATAGGAAGCTCTGCCAGTACCATAGCACAAGGGCCCCAAATGAAACCAAACTATTAACCGCAGTTTGGACAGGCCTAAGAAGCCAGAAGGGAAGGACAATATTGAAGAGTCCATCTGCACGTCATTAAAGCTGATATGACAACTAGGGCAACAACTGCCAGGACCACCTGAGTCCCTTAGGTCACACTACTAAAGGTAATACACACATGTAGAGGCAATAACCTGGTGGAAAAGAAAAAGAAAACTTCCTAAGATCCCACAGCACAGATCAATGGGCATTCTACATAAAACATTTCTATAAGATGTAGTCAGATTGGGAAGATATGGAATGGAATTAAGATAAAAGCCTGAACAAAAGACACAGGTGTATCATTTACCTGAAAGTATTGCTGGGTATTGTGTTTACTACTGGAAATTTATTACTGAGATGTAGAATTGTTTCAAAACCTAGTATTATAAATTATAGATTAAGAGATGAGTAAATTTTGCCTACAGATAAAATAAATTCATACAGAATAATTGTAATCTATTCAGATTATTATTTTGAAATTCCACTCAACTGAGTGATTAAAAAGAAGATATTAGTGTTTAAATCAGTAATATTTAGGAAGCTAAAGTATGCATTCCAAGAACTTGATGTATGACAGTCCTAGATATGTTACGAAAACAGTAGATGACTCATAGGGACAAACAATGGGCTCCTGAGGCCTCGGTAAGGAAACACTACAGTCCCAGCTCTCTAATATGGTGTCAGCTGTAGAAAAAAAACACTCCAAAGATGACCAAAATTCAGTGATTAATGTCGCAAATCCCTTTTTTCTTTTCATGTTTCTTTCTTTTCCTCGCAGGAGAGAATATTCAAGATATATTACATGCTCAAGCATGCTTCTATTAGCACCTTTCCCTTGATGTTTAGCACAACAGAGTCAAGGTCCATTCAGACTTACATATGACGGCTCCAACTTGCTGTTCTGATCATGGCAAGCTGAATTCATCAGCTTGCTGTCATGATTTGGTAAAATCAGACAATATAGTATATTAATTATCTAACTGTATAGGGAACTAGAAAATAAACCAAAACTAATAATCATAGCATGGTGGCACATACAACCAAAAAGAGTGGCTGGTAACACAACAAAGCCCCCAAGGCCCTGAACAAACGTTATTAAGGAGAATAGCTATAGACATGAGCCACTGGTTATATTCTCTAAGCAAGCATAAATGGCTGTATTTGTCTTCTGTCAGGAGCCGTTTCCCCCCAAAATTATTACAGGAACCATTGCCCTGGGGAATCTGCAGAGAACCCCACATCCCCAATTGTACTGAGAACTGTTCTATTGACAGAGCCTACCCCAAACCCAATTATCTGTTAATAGAAAGCTATCTGTTAGCGGAACCTGCCCCACATTCCAAACTATCTAGAGAACTAGGTGTGTCAACCTGTGAACTCCTGGCCTACGTGACCTGACCAAACGTAACCTCCTGGCCTACGAGACCGTGGACCACGCAGCAATATTCCATACCCCTACCCCCATCCCTAGCCAAACTCCTCATCCTATATAAGCTGTAATCTGACTCTAATAAATGGAGGCTCTGACAAACCTAGCATGGCCTTCTTCCTCTCTTTCCCACTATATCTTCCAGATAGCGCCTCTCTCTCTGGGACCCTGGAATTACTGAACTGCCAGGCAGGTTACAACCCCTAGACTGAGTAACCCGCCGGGGCGGTTTACAATCTTCCCTATAAACTGAACTTGAAACAACACTGGTGGTTGGCTGCTGCTGTGGTTACAAAGGCATATATTCTCTATTGGGAAACACTGCTAACCTCTATCCATAAAGTTGTATGAAAAAAACGACACATTGAAATGAGGCCTGAACAACAGTAGGTTACTTTTGAATTACAAAAAATCAATCAATGTCATTGTTTCCTATGATCAACACTTAGACATAATTTTGGAAGTGTCCACAGCCTGAATTCATGCAGAGTGGAACTTACAGCAAAGACCATGTGTGCTGCCAACCAAGGACTGCTGGGATTTTGAACAAGAAAATTACCAGATGTCACAACATGACACACACTTGTTGAAAGCAATAGTTCGTTGTTGTTCTTGAATTTAAAATTGCCTTTGTAACTAAAGAAAATAATATTCAAACTCCCATAATTTGGGGGCTTATGCCAATACATTCTAGTTGTAGGAAAGCAGTACTTCCCCAAAGAGATGGCTAACCTGAGCTTGTGAGAGCTCAAAGGCCCTGGTCAGAAAGCTAAGGAGCTGGCAAAATTGTCTAACTTTGTCTTTTCTGGGGCCCCTAGCAGTGTGACCAGGACCTGTTCCTGATACATGAGCTGGCTCTTTGGAATCTATTCCCTATGGCAGAATGCCTTGTTCAGCCTTGATGCAGTGGGGGGGGGGGGGGAGCGGCTTGGTTCTGCCTCAGCTTGTTGTACCTTGCTTTGTTGATTCCCATGGGAGGCCTTACCCCATCCAAGCGGAGAAAGAGGACCCATCTAAGTGAAGAAGGAGGAGGAGTGGGGAGCGGGTAGGAGGTAAATGGGAGGAGGAGGTAGTGGAGAAGGAAGAGAGGAGGGAGGAGAAACTGTGGTTGTTATGTAAATACTTTTAAGTAATAATAAATTTAAAAAATAATTGCTTGCTCTTCTAAAGGTCCTGAGTTCAATTCCCAGCAACCACATGGTGGCTCACAACCATCTGAAATGAGATCTGATGCCCTCTTCTGGCCTGCAGACAGACACACAGACAGAATATTGTATACATAATAAATAAATAAATAAATAAATAAATAAATAAATAAATAAATAAATATTTTTAAAAAAATAATGACTAAGGACCAGCTGGATATGAAAAAACTAGGTCAACGAGCAGAGCCTACAGAAACAAGCATAATCAATAGAATACAAGAAATAGAAGAAAGAATCTCAGATTCTGAGGACACCATAGAGAAAATAAACGCACTGATCAAAGAAAACTGCAAAGCCAACAAATTCTCATCACAAAACATTCAGGAATTATGGGATACAATAAAAAGACCAAACCTAAGAATAATAGGAATAGAAGAAGAAGAGTCACAGCTCAAAGGTCCAGGAAATACTTTTAACAAAATTATGGTTTTAGAAAGGTATTCCTTTGAATATTCAAGAAGCATACAGAACACCAAACAGACTGGATCAAAGAAAAACATCCCCTCAACATATAATAATCAAAACACAAAATATACAGGTTAAAGAAAGAATACTAAGAGCTGCAAAGGAAAAAGGGCAAGTAACTTATAAAGGTAAACCGATCAGACTTACACCTGACTTCTCTATGGAAACAATGAAAGCCAGAAGGTCCTAGATAGAGGTACTGCAGAAACTAAGAGACCATGGATACAAATCCAAACTACTATACCCAGCCAAGCTATTGATCACTATCAATGGAGAAAACAAGACATTCCAGGATAAGAGCAAATTTAAACAATACGTAGCCACGAATCCAGCCCTACAGAAAGTAATAGAAGGAAAATCGCAACATTGCCAACACTGCCTACAATAACTGAGGCATCTAGCGACCCTTCACTAACACAACTCAAAGAAGGAAGACACACAAATTCTACTTCCAAAAACAATAAGAATATCCGGAGTAAACAACCACTGGTCATTAATATCACTTAATATTAATGGTCTCAATTCACCTATAAAAAGGCACAGGCTAAGAGATTGGATGCGAAAACAGGATCCAACATTCTGCTGTTTGCAAGAAACATATCTCAACCACAAAGACAGGCATGTACTCAGAGTAAAGGGTTGGGAAAAGGTCTTTCAAGCAAATGGTCCTAAGAAAAAAAGCAGGTGTGGCCGTATTAATTTCTAACAAAGCTGACTTCAAATTAAAATCAATCAGAAGAGATCGAGATGGACACTTTATACTCATAAGAGGAACAATTCGTCAGGATGACATCTCAATCCTGAATATTTACACCACTAATATAAAAGCACCCACATATGTAAAAGAAATATTACTAAAACTCAAGGCAGACATCAAACCACACACACTAACAGTAGGAGACCTCAATACACCTCTCTCAGCAATGGACAGGTCAATCAGACAGAACCCTAATAGAGAAGTAAGAGAACTACTGGAGGTAATGAAGCAAATGGACTTAACAGACATCTGTAGAACATTCCACCCAAATAGGAAAGAATATACCTTCTTCTCTGCAGCTCATGGAACCTTCTCGAAAATTGACCACATACTCTGAAACAAAGGAAACCTCCACAGATACAAAAAAAATAACAGTGTCCACCTGGGTCTTATCAGATCACCACGGATTAAAGTTAGAATTCAACAACAATCTTAACTCAAGAAAGCCGACAAACTCATAGAAACTGAACAGTCAACTACTGAGCCACACCTGGGTCAAGGAAGAAATCAAGAAAGAAATTAAAGTCTTCCTTGAATTTAATGAAAATAAAGGGACAACATACTCAAACCTATGGGACACTATGAAAGCAGTGCTAAGAGGAAAGTTCATAGCACTAAGTGCCCACTTAAAGAAAACAGAGAAAGCATATATCGGACACTTAACAGCACACCTGAAAGCTTTAGAAAAAAAAGAAGCAGACGCGCCCAGGAGAAGTAGAAGACTGGAAAAAATCAAACTGAGGGCAGAAATCAACAAAATAGAAACACAGAAAACAGTCCAAAGAATCAAAGAAAAAAAAAGTTGGTTCTTGGAGAATATCAACAAGATCGACAAACCCCTATCCAAACTAATTAAACAACAGAGAGAGAACATGCAAATAAATAAGATCAGAAATGAAAAGGGGGCCATAACCACAGACACAGAGGAAATTCAGAGACTCATTAGATCTTACTACAAAAGCCTGTATGCCACAAAACTAGAAAATGCAAAAGAAATGGACATTTTTTTAGATAAGTACCAGATACCAAAGCTAAACCAAGACCAGGTGAACGATCTAAATAGACCTGTTAGTCGCTAGGAACTAGAAACCGTTATCAAAAATCTCCCTTCCAAAAAAAGCCCAGGACCAGATGGTATCAATGCAGAATTCTACCAGAACTTCCAAGAAGAGCTAATACCTATACTCCTTAATGTATTTCACAATATAGAAACAGAAGAGTCATTACCAAATTCCTTTTATGAAGCTACAGTTACCCTGATACCAAAACCACACAAAGACCCAACCAAGAAAGAGAATTACAGGCCTATCTCACTCATGAATATCGACGCAAAAATTCTCAATAAAATACTGGCAAACTGAATCCAAGAACACATTAGAAAAATTATCCATCATGATCAAGTAGGCTTCATCCCAGAGATGGAGGGCTGTTTCAACATACGCAAATCTATCAATGTAATCCACCATATAAATACACTGAAAGAAAAAAACCATATGATCATTTCATTAGATGCTGAAAAAGCATTTGACAAAATTCAACACCCCTTTATGATAAAAGTCTTGGAGAGATTATGGATACAAGAGTCATACCTAAATATAATAAAAGCTATTTACAACAAGCCAACAGCTAACATCAAATTAAATGGAGAAAAACTAAAAGCCATCCCACTAAAATCAGGAAGACGACAAGGATGTCCACAATCTCCATACCTCTTCAATATAGTGCTTGAAGTTCTAGCAATAGCAATAAGACAACATAAGGGATCAAGGGGATTCGTATCGGATAAGAAGTTAAGCTCTCGTTATTTGCAGATGATATGATAGTATACATAAGCAACCCCAAAAACTCTACCAAAGAACTCCTACAGCTGAAAAACACCTTTAGTAATGTGGCAGGATACAAGATAAACTCCAAAAAATCAGTTGCCTTCCTATACACTAAGGATAAGGAAGCAGAGAGGGAAATCATAGAAGCGTCACCTTTCACAATAGCCACAAACAGCATAAAATATCTTGGGGTAACTCTAACCAAGGAAGTGAAAGATCTATTTGACAAGAACTTTAAGTCTTTGAAGAAAGAAATTGAAGAGGATACCAGAAAATGGAAGGATCTCCCTTGCTCTTGGATTGGGAGGATCAACATAGTAAAAATGGCAATTCTACCAAAGGCAATCTATAAATTCAATGCAATCCCCATCAAAATCCCATCAAAATTCTTCACAGATCTGGAGAAGACAATAATCAACTTTATATGGAAAAACAAAAAACGCAGGATAGCCAAAACAATCTTATACAACAAAGGATCGTCTGGAGGCATTACCATCCCTGACTTCAAACTCTACTACAGAGCTACAGTATTGAAAACAGCTTGGTATTGGCATAAAAACCGAGAAGTCGACCAATGGAATCGAATAGAAGACCCTGACATTACCCCACAAACCTATGAACACCTGATTTTCGATAAAGGAGCTAAAAGTATACAATGGAAAAAAGAGAGCATCTTCAACAAATTGTGCTGGCAAAACTGGAGGTCAACCTGTAGAAGAATGAAAATAGATCCATATCTATCACCATGCACAAAACTCAAGTTCAAATGGATTAAAGACCTCAATATCAGTCCAAACACACTGAACCTGATAGAAGATAAAGTGGGAAGTACTCTACAACACATGGGCACAGGAGACCACTTCCTACGTATAACCCCAGCAGCACAGACATTAAGAACCTCATTGAATAAATGAAACCTTCTGAGACTGAGAAGCTTCTGTAAAGCAAAGGACACTGTCACTAAGACACAAAGGCAACCCACTGACTCGGAGAAGATCTTCACCAACCCCGCAACTGACAAAGGTCTGGTCTCCAAAATACATAAAGATCTCAAGAAACTAGACCGTAAAAGGCTAATCAACCCAATTATAAAATGGGGCACTGAGCTGAACAGAGAATTCTCAACAGAAGAAGTTCAAATGGCCAAAAGACACTTAAGGTCATGCTCAACTTCCTTAGCGATCAGGGAAATTCAAATCAAGACAACTTTAAGATACCACCTTACACCTGTCAGAATGGCTAAAATAAAAAACACCAAGGATAGCCTTTGCTGGAGAGGTTGTGGAGAAAGCGGTACACTCATCCATTGCTGGTGGGAATGCAAACTTGTGCAACCACTTTGGAAAGCAGTGTTGCGGTTTCTCAGGAAATTCGGGATCAACCTACCCCTGGACCCAGCAATACCACTCTTGGGCATATACCCAAGAGAGGCCTTATCATACAACAAAAGTATATGCTCTACGATGTTCATAGCAGCATTGTTTGTAATAGCCCGAACCTGGAAACAACCTAGATGGCCTTCAATGGAAGAATGGATGAAGAAAGTATGGAATATATACATATTAGAGTACTACTCAGCAGTAAAAAAACAAGGGCTTCTTGAATTTTGCATGCAAATGGATGGAAATAGAAAACACTATCCTGAGTGAGATAAGCCAGACCCAAAAAGAGGAGCATGGGATGTACTCACTCATATTTGGTTTCTAGCCATAAACAAAGCACATTGAGCCTATAATTAGTGATCCTAGAGAAGCTAAATAAGGAGAACCCAAAGAAAAACATATAGGCATGCTCCTGAATATTAACCTTCATCGGGCGATGAAAGGAGGCAGAGACAGAGACCCACATTGGAGCACTGGACAGAAATCTCAAGGTCCAAATCAGGAGCAGAAGGAGACGAAGCACGAGCAAGGAACTCAGGATCACGAGGGGTGCACCCACACACTAGAGAATGGGGGTGTTCAATCGGGAACTCACCAAGGTCAGCCTGCCTGGGTCTGAAAAAGCCTGGGATAAAACCGGACTCTCTGAACATAGTGGAAAATGAGGACTACTGAGAACTCAAGAACAATGGCAATGGGTTTCTGATCCTACTACCCGTACAGGCTTTGTGGGAGCCTAGGCAGTTTGGATACTCAACTTACTAGACCTGGATGGATGTGGGGGTTCCTCGGACTTCCCACAGGGCAGGGAACCCTGATTGCTCTTCGGGCTGGGGGGGGGGCTTAATTGGGGGAGGGGGAGGAAAATGGGAGGCGGTGGCGGGGAAGAGACAGAAATCTTTAATAAATAAATAAATTTAAAAAAAATAATGAAAAAAAAAAGAAAGTACAATGGTATCTATAGAAATGCCAACCAGAGGAACACAAGCATACTTTTATTCAAAAGTACATAGTCAGTTCTTTCTTAGGACGAATTTTGGAGCCTTTAATTCTAGTGCCACACAGACATTACTCCACTAGAATTTGTGTCTCCTAGGAGACAAAAATCTTTCTGAGCTGGTGTTGTGATACGTATCTGTAATTCTAGCACCTGGGAGACAGAAGAAGAATTACAAGACCAACCTAGTCTACATAGCAAGACTATTGTCAAAAACAAAGGGCTGGGGACACAGTCAGTGGCTGTGGGCTTACATAGCATGTGCTGTTCCTGGATGCTACCCTTGGCACCAGAAAAACACTTCATTTATAGAGGGTAGGTCTAAGGTAGAGGCTTACCGTTTGACAACTGCCAGTTCACTAGGGCATGGGACAGCAGAAACAGCTTCATTACATGGTATCATTCTTGCAGTGACAGAAGAACTAAACAATAAAAACCCTAAGGTTTGCATGTATGCTGACTCCTAGAGAGTGGAGACTAGCTGACATGGGCCGAACAGTGGGAAACTGAACTCTGGGGTCAGGAAGAACTGCAGCCTGTGGTGAAGGCCCAAAAAAACGACGAGTGACTTCAAGGGAATCTCAAAAGTTGTAAAAGTAGGGCATCTTGGTATCCATCAAATAATTACCTTCCAAAATAATAGTACACTAGAACCAACAAGTAAACATGTCAGGAGACTTTACTGATGCTGTTACTCAAGTTGATAACCTACCTGGACAAGGGGGAGCTACAGCGATCAGTGAGAACTCATCACTAACACACACCATACTAGCTGATTTTATGTCAGCTTAACATAGCTAGAGTCATCTGGAAAGAGGAGATTTAAATTGAGAAAATGTCTCCCTACGATCCATCAGTAAGGCATTTTCTTAATTAGTGTTTAACAAGGGAAGGCTGAGCCCATTGTGGGCTGGTGGTGGTGGGTTCAATAACAAAGCAGGCTGAACAAGCAGCCCTCCTCCATGTCCACTGTGTCAGCTCTTGCCTCCATGTTCCTACCCTGTTTGAGTTCCTGTCCTGACTTCCTTCAATGATGAACTGTGATGTGGAAGTGTAAGACAAATAAACTTTGAAGAAAGAAAATGAAGAATTTATCAGAAGATAGAAAGATCTTCCATGCTCGTGGATCTGTATCCTTAACATAATAAAAATGACCACCTTACCAAAAGCAATCTACAGATTCAACAAAATTCTTAGACTCAACGAAATCCCCATTAAAATCACAACACTAACCTTTACAGACCTTGAGAGAGCAACACTCAACTTCATATGGAAAAACAAAAAACCCAGAATAGCTAAAACAATCCTGTACAATAAAAAAACTTCCAAAGGTTTCACCATCCCTGATTTCAAGCTCCTACTACAGAACTATAGCAATAAAAAAAAAACTGCACAGTATTGGCATAAAAACAGACAGGCAGATGAATGGAATAAAATCAATCATAAAATGGGGAAGAGTGGATGGGGTGGGAGACAGAGGGGAAGTAGGGAAGAGGAACTGGCAGGAGATAGGGGAGGGGAAACTTAGGTCAGACTTTAAAAAAAATTAATGAAGAATAAATGCATGGCAAATAGAAGAAACAGTAGCTGAATGAATGATTAAACAGGGATGCAATCAAGAAATCTTGCACCACACTGGTTCAGGGTGAAAAAAACAGCAGTGCCTGTCTTCAGACAATTATAGAAGAAGCTGGAAGTGATGAGGCAGTATCTCTGCCAAGACCACCTTGGCTTTTGAACCTGACAAACCTGAGCAGCATCATGGTGGGATCATACTAAGTATTACCTATGATGATAAATGCACTAACTTCTTATAAGTGAATGGAGTGCTAGGAATATACCTCTTAGTTTTCAGGTTATGTCTACCTCCAACAAGAGCATCTGAGACGAAATTTCCAGGGAATACTTTCTGCGAGGCTGTTAACTACCCAATACACCACTCCCACCAAGCTCATCTTGGAACACCAACGTCAGTGACAAGACAGAAGTGTTCCTGGCTATAATGGAAAAGAGAGGCTTGCTACATACCTGTCATGCCATGGTGGGCTGAAATGTAGACACACCTTGTTTCTGTGTGTGGAAAGCTATTACACAGAATAGAATGGTAAGCTTCTGGTAGGAATAAAATAGTAGGCGCTGTGTGGGGCCTTATAGCATACTCTGACAAAATTATATCCTAGTGGGAGCTGCTGAGATGACTCAGTAGGTAAAGTCATTTGCCAGCCACTAATGCAAGTCTGCTGGCCTGAGTTCCATCCCTAAAACTCAAATAAATGCAGCAGGAGAGAACCAAACTGTAAAAAATTATCCTTTGGCCTCCATGTGCCCACTCTGGCAGATATGCCTGCACACATCATTAATATACATGCAATAGAAGATAAATTTTAAAAAATTTCACCTCAGAGTAATCTCTCTCTAGTTAATTCTGAGTCAACTTGGCAGGCCCATAATGTGCAAATAACATTTGGTAAAACATTATTGCGGGAGTTTTGGGGGGTAGTTTTTTTAGATGGGATTCATAATTAACTTGGTAAGTTTTAAATAAAACAAATATCCATATCATAGGTGGGCTTTAACCAATCAGTGAAAGTCTTAACAAAATTAACTTGCACCCATCACAGAACAGAATGCTGCGGGAGCTAAACTCTTTAGACTTTGGTTTCAAATTCAGATTACAATTCTTTACTGAGACTTCACAGAAAACAAGTCTCCCTCCCCTCTCAGTCTGTGTGAGGGGGGTGTGGGTGTTTGGGTGTGGGTGTAGATGTGTATGTAGGTGTATGTGTGTGGAGGTATGTGTGTGCAGATATGTGTGTATAGGTGAGTGTGTAGGTGTGTATGTAGGTGTATGTGTGTGGAGGTATGCGTGTGCAGATATGTGTGTATAGGTGAGTGTGTAGGTGTGTATGTAGGTGTATGTGTGTGGAGGTGTGTGTGTGCTGATATGTGTGTATAGGTGTGTTTGTGTAGGTGTGTATGTAGGTGTATGTGTGTGGAGGTGTGTGTGTGCTGATATGTGTGTATAGGTGAGTGTGTAGGTGTGTATGTAGGTGTATGTGTGTGGAGGTGTGTGTGTGCTGATATGTGTGTATAGGTGAGTGTGTAGGTGTGTGTGTAGGTGTATGTGTGTGGAGGTATGTGTGTGCAGATATGTGTGTATAGGTGAGTGTGTAGGTGTGTATGTAGGTGTATGTGTGTGGAGGTATGTGTGTGCAGATATGTGTGTATAGGTGAGTGTGTAGATGTGTGCTGATACACATACAGAATCCTGACTCCCCATCTACCCATAAAGCTGTAGTGTGCTGGGGTCTCCTCTCCTGACACATCTAGTAATGGGAGAAAATAAATAAGAAAACTAATAAAACATTATGCATGCTATAAGAGAACAGCTTTAAAAGCACATAGGAGACATGAGGGTGAGAGGGACCAGTCTATCCTACACAAATCAAAGAAACCATTATTAAAGGTTGAACTAAGACTGAAAGATCAATAAATACCCTCAAACTGATGGGGCAGTAAAACACACAGCCAGCACCACATGCTCTTTTCCTGAGAAGAGTACCAGAGATATAAAACAGTATGACGGATTTTTTAAAAAGTCAGTAGGTTTATATAGCTCAAACATAGGGTGAGTTGGGTTAGGGCAAGAAAGAAAGTAAAAATACCACAGACATAAAGGGTGAAACAGAATTCACATCTCTGAAGGCTCAGCAGTCCATGACCAAGGTGCAGGCTAATTTGGTTTCCAATGAAGAGCTTTTTGTTTTGGGGTTTCTTTAACGTTCTTCAATCCTTCCTTGCTTCCATTCCCCACCCCCACATGTATTTACCTTCTCACTGCCCCACATACCCATTACTCCAGTATCACACAGGAGAGAAAAATCTCTGTCACCCACCATTGTATCCTTACTTAAGTTAACTTACTTAAGCTCTTTAAAACCCAATTTAAAGAAAGATTATATTTTGAATTTGAAGTTAGGAACACAATTCAGTGCAGAGCAGTAAAACTTAAAGTAAGCTAATTAAGAGATTATGTAAACTGCAGCTAAACTACTGCAAATGAAGACAGAGAAAGACAGTATGTTAAGAAGTTAAAATGACAAGATGTGGTCATTATCAAGGACTGAATCAACAATATTTCTGACTTAAATACTGGAATGAATGATAGTACTAACCATCTAAAAAGAACAAGCAAGTTAATGTCCACATAAAATCCAGAGACATCATTCTCTAAAATCCAAGTCCAGAGACAAGCAGAAGTGAGAAGTCGGAATGACTTAGGATTACTAAGGACCACATCACAGACTCCATCATCACTGAAGGGCCTGAGATCTGCTTATCCGCTACTTAGAGGTTGTTCAGGTTTTTTCTACTCTGTGCATGCTAGCACAGAGCTGAATTCCTGGATCAATGACAATGAAATGAGGGAAGTGCAACAATGATGGCATGGCACCATCTTATTTGCATTGGTTCCCTAGCTTCTGATCTCCAAGAGGGAAATCTAAATCCCTAAAACTGAAGAGAAGCTGTTACAGAAGCACAGCACGTGGGAATCTTTATTATAGTGGGTAATACACAAGCATGTTCTTTGTCCCTCAAGAATGCACATTTACAACTATACCTCTGACATATGGTTCAAAGAAACAGCAGGCCTAGAATTCTGTTGTTGTTTGGTGGTGATGGCAGTGGTGGGTGAATTTTTGAGACAAGGTCTCATTCTAGCCTAAATTGGTTTTCAATTTATTATGCAGTCCAAGCTGGCCACAAGTTTAAGGCAATCCTTTGGTTTCTACCTCCTACGTGCTGGAATTAGAAGGATGAGCTACTGTGCTCAGCTAAAAGCCTTGTATTCTCAGCTGATATAAGACACACATGTGTAAAGCATGGGGGACACAGAATAGACTATCACAACACCCACCCAGCTATTCCATTCCCTCCAAAACCGCAAATGCAATTGCCCAGCAACCACACCCCTAGGGCCCAGGTATTTTAGACAGGACTTCTATTATGGTGATTAAGTACGCTAACCAAAGCAAGACAGGTGGGAAAAGGAATATTTCATTCATACTTTGCTGGGGCACACAGAGCTGTGAGCCCATTCCACCTTGTCTGAAAGTCAGAGTTTGAGCTTATTTAAGTTGTTAAAAACAGGTTACAAATAAGAGATTCTGGCTTAGAGTGTGGTTAACTAATATTCTGAGTATTGAAGTAGATCACTCCACCTGGACCAAAGGTCAGAGGATTCAAGTCTATTTCTTGTGTCATGCTATCGAAGTCTGTTGCCTCCATCCCCACTCCCCTTTAGGAACAAAGTATAAAAGCATGTGGAAGAATAACAGAGAAGAATTCAGTATTCACTGAACGTCCCTCCCAATGCTGTATTTCTGCCTCTTATTTCTCCTATATCTCTTTTCCTTTTTCCTAATAATTCTAATCCTCACATTCCTACTATGGAACGTACAAGTTTTGTTGAAGCTGGTTTTTGACAGTACTTCCATTTTACTGTTCCTCACTGAAAGCAGTTAGGACATGAGCCCAAGCAGGGCTAGAGCTAGAGGCTAGAGCTGATACAGAGGCCACAGAGATCTGTTGCTTACTGGCTTGCTCTTCAGGAATTACTCAGCCTGCTCTCATATAGCACCCAGAATCATTAGCCCAGGGATGGCACCACCAGCAATGGGCTGGGTTCTCCCACACCTTATAAATGCCCTATAAAATTACCCTGATATCTAAACTACAGAAAGACAATAATAAGAAAGAGAATTACAGGTCAATCTCATTCATGAACATTGATGCAAAAATACTAAATAAAATACTGGCAAATTGAATCCAAGAACATATCAGAACCATCATCCACCATGACCAGTAGGCTTCATCCCACAGATGCAGGGATGGTTCAACATACTGAACAGGGATGGTTCAACATAAATCTGTCAATGTAATCCACCATAGAAACAAGCTGAAAAATAAAAATCACATGATCATCTCATTAGATGCCAAAAAAAAAAATTTGACAAAATACAACACCCTTCATGATAAAGGTCTTGGAGGGAGGAGGGATACAAGGAACATACCTAAACATAATTAAGGCAATATACAGCAAGCCAACAGCCAACATCAAATTAAATGGAGAAAAACTCCCAGCGATCCCACTGAAATCAGGAATAAGACAAGGTTGTCCACTCTTTCCATATCTATTCAATATAGTTCTTGAGGTCCTAGCTAGAGCAATAAGACATCAAAAGGAGATCAAGAGGATACAAATTGGAGAAGAAGAAGTCAAACTCTCACTATTTGCTGATGATATGATAGTTTACATAAGTAATCCCAAAAATTCTACCAAGGAACTTCTACAACTCAAAAACACTTTAAGCAATGTAGCAGGATACAAAATTAACTCAAAAAAAAAAAAAAGCCAGTAGCCCTCTTGTACACAGATTATAAAAGGGCTAGGGAAGAAATCAGAGAATCAACACTCTTCACAATAGCCACAAATAGCATAAAATATCTCAGAGTAACTGTTATGATTTTTTAAAAATGCTGCAAGATCCCCAGCGGCAGTAGGCAGCAGAAATGCTATAGGTGGTAGCGGGCCATGTGGCAGCAGGCAATGGGCCCTAAGAGCAGCCAGACGGCTGCCATCCCCAGCAGTGGCTGGTCCCAGGCAGGGAGACACATGGCGGGTGGGCTGGTCCCAGTGAGGCCAGCCCTGTGAGCAGGCAGTGGGTAGGAAGCACATGGATAGACACATCGTACAGAATAGAATTAGATATGTATTACTTAGAGGAAAGAGAGGGGGAAAAGGAGAAGAGGACAGAGAGAGAAAAGGGGGGAGAAATGGGGAGAGAAGCAGAAGAAGCATAGCTGCCTCTCCGAGAGGAAGATGGAAAAGAAAGCAAGCTCAGGCCTGAAGCTGAAGATCAACCTGCCTCAGCCTATGGGGGAGGGAGTGGGCATGGCTTGTAGGAACAATCATAACAGTAACTCTAACCAAACAACTAAAGACTTGTATGACACCTGCACTCTTAACTGAATACTGCAGAAACTGTCTACTGCCAAGAGATTGGTAAAACCTATTTATTACAGTGGTAAGACTGAGAAACAGTTCTTGCTTGCTGTCAGCTGGGGAACCACCCTTCATTACTAGAGGCCTCTCTGCTTCTTGCAAAACAGCTCAGTTCCAGTAATAGAATACTGAGACCTTCTCAGGCTTGCGCAATAAATCTAAATTTTTTTCCCTGTTCTCATACCAAAGGGAAAATACCTGTGTAATAATTCTTTTAAGATAGTAGCAATCAATACTCTAATGAGGCTTAATCATCTACACTCCTGCCAACAATACTTGAAAGCCCTGATTATGTAAAGCCTAGTCAACATTGTACATAAGGTTAAACAGAACTTCACATGTTTAAAATGATTTGCATTCCTTTCTCTATGAACTACTTATTCATGACTTATATCCATTGGTGAGTTTGGGAGTGTGGGGGAGTGGGCTTTGTGGCTATTCTTTTATGTTTCTTTGTTGCTATGTGGGCTATTGTATTGCTACTTTTAAGTTTATCTTATTCTGAAGCTTGAAAAGAACAAGCAGTCCTGAAGATTTCTTACAATCTCATTAACAAAATATGCTAAGCTTGACAACAATCATTTCTTGCTTCAAGCTAGAATTAGACATTTCTCTTAAAATTCAGACTGCTTTTTAAAGCAGTGGTTCTCAACCTTCCTGATGCCTTGATATTTTACTACAGTTTCTCATGTTGTGCTGATCCCCAAACATACAATTATTTTCATTGCTACTTCATAACTGTAACTCTGTAATTGTTATAAATCATAATGTGAATATCTGATGTGGGCAACACAGTTTGCTCTAGTGCACAGGGGACATAAGAGCCAGAGGGGAGTGTTTCTGCCATTGGGCTATACCCATCCCACCCCACCCCCTAGCCCACTTTTTCACCTTCTAGGTCCTTGGAACCCTGCAACACAGCTTGCTCTACTGCTGAGAGGTGAGTCAGCAGCCACAGGGCTGGAAAGCAGGACACCCCACTCTCTGGAACCTCCCCAGTGGAACAAAACCCAGAGGTCCTTCACTAACTCCCTCTACTTTTCTAGTCAGCCAGCGGGGAGTTTTCCTGATGCTGGGCTATCCCCCAATCCATCCTGCCCCCAAACCAGCCTTTTCCCCTGAAAGGCTCTTGGAACCCTGCAACAGAGCTTGTTCCAATACTGAGGGGACCTACTAGGTAGGACAGCAGCCACAGCGCCAGACAGCTGGAACCTCCCCAGTGGGACAATCACAGGGTCCCTTCCCCAACTCCCTCAGCTTTTCTGCCCAGCAAGCAGGGAGTTTTCCAGCTGCTGGACTATTCTACAACCCACCATGCCCCCAAACCCGCCTTTTCTCCTGCTAGCTCCATGGAATCCTGCAACAAAGATTGCTCCAATACTGAGGGAACATAAGAGAGGGCAGACCAAGAAAAATTCCCAAGTACTCAGACAGCCACAGCAAGGATTGGACCAAAATGCCAAAGCACTGCCGGCCTCATTTGAAGGAAGAGATGGGTAGGGGCCAATGCAAGAATGGCTCCAACATCCTAAAAAGCAACAGGGTAACACCAGAATCCAGTGGACACACAACAGGAAGACTTGATCATCCTAACCCAGAAGAAGTAGAAGAAAGCAACTTTAAACCTAACTTTATGAAAATGATGGAGACCTTTAAAGAGGAAGTGAAAAACTCCCTAAAGAAATAAAAGAGAAGACAAACAAAAAGTTGGAAGAAATTAATAAATCCCTCAAAGATACCCCCCAAAAAACAGAAAAAGCAATCAAACAGGTGAAAAAAAAAAACAGTTCAAGACTTGAAGACTGAAATAGAGGTAATAAAGAAAACACAAACTGAAAAATGTCTGGATATAGAAAATCTGGGTAAATGAACAGGAACTACAGAAACACGTATAACCAACAAAATACAAGAGATAGAAGAAAGAATCTCTAGCACTGAAGATGCAATATACGAAACAGACTCATTGGTCAAAGCAAACATTAAATCCAACAAATTCTTAACACAAAACATTCAGGAAATCTGAGAAACTATGAAAAGACCAAACCTAAGAATAATGGAGACAGATGAAGGAGAAGAACTCCAGCTCAAAGGCACAGAAAATATATTCAACAAAATTATAGAAGAAAACTTCTCCAACATAAAGAAGAATATCCCTATGAAGGTACAAGAAGCTTACAGAACACCAAATAGACAGGATCAAAAAAAAAATCGAATCACCATATAATAATCAAAACACAAAACATACAGAATAAAGAAAGAATATTAAAAGCTGCAAAGGAAAAAGGTCAAGTAACATATATAGGTAAACCTATCAGAATTACACCTGACTTCTCAATGGAAACCATGAAAGCCAGATGGTCTTGGATAGATGTGCTGTAGACACTAAGAGACCATGTATGCAAGCCCAGACTACTATACCCAGCAAAGCTTTCTTTCTATATCAATGGAGAAAACAAGATATTCCATGAAAAAAACAGCTTTAAAAAATATGTATGCACAAACCCAACATTACAGAAAGTACTAGAAATAAAACCTCAACCCAAGGAAGCTAACTACACCCACAATAACACAGAAATCTGAAACACCCCACACACATGCCAGCATAACCCAAAGAAGGGAAACACACAAACACTACTACCAAAAAAATAATCAGAGTTACGAGTCACTGGTCATTAATATCACTTAATACCAATGGAATCAATTCACCTATAAAAAGATACAGGCTAAGAGAATGGATACGAAAACAAGATCCACCATTCTGCTGTTTACAAGAAACACACCTCAACCTCAAAAACAGACACTACCTCATAGTAAAGTGTGGGGAAAAGGTTTTCCAATCAAATGGACCTAAGAAACAAGGAGGGGTGGCTATCCTAATATATAACAGAATGGATTTCAAACTAAAAATCAATCAGAAGAAATAGAGAATGATACTTTATACTCATAACAGGAACAATTCATCAAGATGAAGTCTCAATCCTGAATATCTATACCCCTAATACAAGAGCACCCACATATGTAAAAGAAACATTACTAAAACTTAAATCACACATCAAACCCCACACACAAATAGTAGGAGATTTCAACACTCCTCTCTCACCAATGGACAGGTCAACCAAACAGAAACTTAACGAAGAAATAAGAGAACTAACAGATGTAATGAATCAAATGGACCTAAAAGACATCTATAGAACATTCCACCCAAACAGAAAAGAATATACCTTCTAACCAGCACCTCATGGAACCTCCTCGAAAATTGATCACATACTCAGTAACAAAGCAAACATCCACATATACAAAAAAGAAAAAAATTGGAGTAACCCCCAGTGTCTTATCAAATCATCATGGAGTAAAGTTAGAATTTAACAAAACTACTACTCCCAGAAAGCCTACAAACTCATGGAAACTCAGAAACTCAACAGTCAACTACTGAACCACCCCTGGGCTAAGGAAAAAATAAAGAAATAAATTAAAGCTTTCCTGGAATTCAACGAAAATGAAGGCACAGCATATACAAACCTTTGGAACACTATGAAAGCAGTGCTAAAAGGAAAGTTCATAGCACTAAGTGCCCACATAAAAGAAAAAGGAGAAAGCTCACATTAATGATTTCACAGCACACCTGAAAGCGCTAGAAAAAAAAAAAAAGAATCAGACTCACCCAGGAGAAGCAGAAGACTGGAAATAATCAAGTTGATGGAAAACAAAGAAAACAACACAAAGAATCAATGAAACAAACAGTTGGTTCGTTGAGAAAATCAACAAGATTGACAAACCCTTATCCAAACTAATCAAAAGGGAGAGAGAGAACATCCAAATTAACAAAATCAGAAATGAAAAGAGGGACATAACAACAGACACTGAGGAAATTCAGAGAATCATTAGGTCTTACTACAAAAACCTGTACTCCACAAAATTGGAAAATGTAAAAGAAATGGACAATTTTTTACATAAATACAATATACCAAAATTAAATCAAGACCAGGTGAGCAATTTAAATAGACCAATAAGCCTCAAGGAAATAGAAGATGTCATCAAAAACTTCCCAACGAAAAACAGCCCAGGGTCTGATGGCTTTAGTGCAGAATTCTACCAGAACTTCCAAGAAGAGCTAATACCTATACTCCTCAAAGTGTTCCACATAACAGAAACAGAAGGGTCACTGCCAAACTCTTTTTATGAGGCTACAGTTACGCCTATACCAAAACCACGCAAAGACTCAACCAAGAAAGACAATTATAGACCAATCTCACTCATGAATATAGATACAAAAGTTCTCAATAAAATACTGGCAAACCGAATCCAAGAACACATTAAAAAATCATCCATCATGATTAAGTAGGCTTCATCACAGAGATGCAGGGCTGGTTCAACAAATAAAAGTCTATCAATGTAATCCATCATAAAAATAAACTGAAAGAAAAAGACCATATGATCATTTCATTACATGATGAAAAAGCATTAGACAAAATTCAACACCCATTTATGATAAAAGTCTTGGAGAGATTAGGGATACAAGAATTATATCTAAATATAATAAAAACAATTTAAAGCAAGCCAACAGCTAACATCAAATTAAATGGAGAGAAACTCAAAGCCATTCCACTAAAATCAGAAACAAGAGAAGGCTGTCCACTTTCTCCACATCTCTTCAACATAATTCTTGAAGTTCTAACAATAGCAATAAGACAACATAGGGGGATCAAAGGGATTCGAATTGGAAAGGAAAAAGTAAAACTTTCATTATTTGCAGATGATATTATAGTGTACATAAGTGACCCCAAAAACCCTACCAGAGAATTCCTACAGCTGATAAACACCTTCAGTGATGTGGCAGGATACAAGATGAACTCAAAAAAATCAGTGGCCCTTCTATACACAAAGAAAAAGATGAGAGGGAAGTCAGAGAAACATCACCTTTCACAATACCACAAATAACATACAATATCGTGGGGTAACACTAACCAAGGAAGTGAAAGACCTGTTTTACAAGAACTTTAAGTCTTTGAAGAAAGAAACTGAAGAGGATACCAGAAAGTGGAAAGATCTCCCATGATTTTGGATAGAAAGGATCAACATAGTAAAATTGGCAATCCTACCAAAAGCAATCTATAGATTCAATGCAATCCCCATCAAAATCCCAACAAAATTCTTCACAGACCTTGAGAGAACAATAATCAACTTCATAGGGAAAAACAAAAAAAACAAAGATAGACAAAACAATCCTATATAATAAAGGAACTTCTAAAGGCAAGCTCTATTACAGAGCTACAGTAATGAAAACAGCTTGGTATTGGCATAAAAACCAGGATGTTGGGCAATAGAATCAAATTGAAGACAGGGATATTAATCCACACACCTATGAAAACCTGATTTTTGACAAAGAAAATAAAATTATACAATGGAAAAAAGAAAGCATTTTCAACAAATGGTACTGGCATAACTGGATGTCAACCTGTAGAAGAATGAAAATAGATCCATATCTATCACCATGCCCAAAACTCAAGTCTAAATGGATTAAAGACCTCAATATAAATCTGACCACACTGAACCTGATAGAGAAGAAAGTGGGAAATAGCCATTAATGCATGGGTACAGGAGACCACTTCCTAAATATAACCCCAGTAGCATAGACAATAAGAACAACAAAAAATAAATGGGACCTCCTGAAACTGAGAAGCTTCTGTAAAGCAAAGGACACAGTCAATAAGACAAAAAGGCAGCCTACTGAATGGGAAAAGATTTTCACAAACCCCACATCAGACAAAGGACTGATCTCCAAAAAATATAAATAACTCAAAAAATTAGACAATAAAATTCTAAATAACCCAATTAAAAACTGGAGTTCTGAACGAAACAGAAAATTCTCAACAGAAGAATTTCAAATGGCCAAAAGATACTTAAGGACTTGTTCAACTTCCTTAGTTATCAGGGAAATGCAAATAAAAACAACTCTGAGATATCAATCTTACACCTGTCAGAATGACTAATATGAAAAACACTAATGTTATCTATGCTAGAGAGGATTTGGAGTAAGGGGAACACTCATCCATTGCTGGTGGGAATGCAAACTTGTGCAATCACTTTGGAAATCAGTGTGGGGGTTTCTCAGAAAATTGGGAATCAATCTACTTCAAGATCTAGCAATACCACTCTTGGGAATATATCCAAGAGATGCCCAATCATACTACAAAAGCATTTGTTCAACTTTGTTCATAGCAGCATTATTTTTATTTTTTTAAAGATTTATTTATTTATTATGTATACAATGTTCTGACTCCATGTATGCCCGCACACCAGAGGAGGGCGCCAGATCTCATTACAGATGGTTGTGAGCCACCATGTGGTTGCTGGGAACTGAACTCAGGACCTTTGGAAGAGCAGCCGGTTCTCTTAACCACTGAGCCATCTCTCCAGCCCACAGCATTATTTTTAATAGGCAGAACATGGAAACAACCTAGATGCCCCTCAACTGAAGAATGAATAAAGAAAGTGTGGCACATCTATACATTAGAGTACTACTCAGTGTTAAAAAATAATGGCATCATGAAGTTTGCATGCAAATGGATGGAATTAGAAAACATTATCCTGAGTGAGGTAACCCAAACCCCCAAAAAAAAATAAATAAAGGACATTGAGCCTTATAGTTCATGATCCTAGAGAAGCTAAGTAATACGATGAAGGAAAAGAAAAACATATATAGACCCACCTGTAAACTCGAAACAGACAAGACTGCCTGACAAAATTTGGGAGTGTGGGGACAGGGGTAGAAGTGGAGAAGGGGAAGAGGAGGGGAGAAGAGAAGGTTTGGGGAGAACTTGAAGGAATGGGATAGTTGAGATGGAGGAAGGACAGATGTGAGAGCAAGGAAAGAGATATCTTGATTGAGGGAACCATTATGGGGTTAGCAAGAAACCTGGCTCTAGAAAAATTCCCAGGAATCCACAAAGATGAACCCAGCTAAGACCCTAAGCAATAGAGGAGAGGATGCCTGAACTGGCCTTGCCCTGTAGTCAGACTTATGATTATCTTAAATATCACCATAGAACCTTCATCCAACAACAGATGGAAACAGGAAGAGACCCACATTGGAGCACTGGACTGAGCTCCCAAGGTCCAGTTGAAGAGTGGAAGGAGTGAGTATGAGCAAGGAGGTCAAGACCATGAGCAGTTCATCCACTGCAACAATTTGCCTGAGCTAATGGGAGCTCACCAATTCCAACTGGAAAGGGAGTGAAGAAGCATGGGATCAAACTAATCCCTCTAAATGTGGGTGACAGTTGGGTCAGACTGACGGGCCAATGACAGTGGCACTGGGATTTGTCCTTACTACATGTCCTGGCTTTGGGGGATGCTATTCTCTTTGGATATATACCTTGCTCAATCTAGATGGAGTAGGGAAGGCCTTGGACTGTCCACAGGGCAGGGTGCCTTGCCCTCTCTCAGGATTGAAGGGGGGTTAGGGAGAGGGTATGTGGAGGGAGTGGGAGGAGGGGAGAGAGTAGGAATTTGGATTGGTATTTTTTAAAGTAATAAATAAAATAATAATTAAAAATAAATGACTAAATAAGTATCTGATGTGCAGGATATCTGATATATGACCCCTGTGAAAGGGTTATTCAATCCCAAGGGGTCATGACCCACAGGTTGAGAATTATCTCATTATGTGGATTGCATTTAAATATGAGTATGAAAATAAACTTTGCATTGTTTTCCATATGTACACCTCAATAGAGTCATCAAAAAATTCTATAAGATCCAACTGTCCTACAGTTCTTAATAAATCTTTTTTCAGTGTAATTTTTTCAATTATTTCCACTATTTTACAAAATATTTTACCAGTTAGGTTAGGGTAGGAAGGGATTTATGACCTCAGTTGCTTCTGCTAGTATTGTACTTTGTACTATCCCTTAATAAAGAGCCAGACCTGTGAGATTACCTAATCACGTTTTTTTGGTTTTTTTTCTTATTAAGAACATTGACAACCAAGCGGTAATGGCACATGCCTTTAATCCCAGCATTTGGGAGGCAGACACAGGCAGATCTCTGTGAGATCGAGGCCAGCCTGGTCTACAGGAGCTTTCCAAAGCTGCAAAGAAACACTGTCTCAAAAAAGAGGAAGAGGAAGAGGAAGAGGAAGAGGAAGAAGAAGAAGAAGAAGAAGAAGAAGAAGAAGAAGAAGAAGAAGAAGAAGAAGAAGAAGAAGACTGACATTTTATTGATTCTTACAGAAGCTATAAAGATACATATTAAAGAAAATGCAAAGGTCCAAAATAGGCAAGAAAGTGAAATTTCTTGCTCTAACATGACTGGTTAGCAGTGACGCAATGTTGATGCAGAAGTTTGAAACCAAAAGGCAAGGTGGCATAAACAAATTCTGTAATGAGAAAACTTTCCCTTTTCTATTCCAGGCTTTGAGATACACTGAATTCTATGTGAACAAGTTATGTCTGCTTGCAGTCAACATACTAGGAAAGAAAATTGATTGGTAGGTGAAATCCAGGGATTTGTTGATATATGAAACACAGACTTAAGGAAATAATGATTTAAGAAATGATGCAGCTTAGCCTGTATTCACATATTTGGAGATATATATATATATATATATATATATATATATATATATATATATATATATATATGTGTGTGTGTGTGTGTGTGTGTGTGTGTGTGTGTATGTGTGTGTATTTTCTTCAAACAACAATTGAAGAAAATGGGTCATAAATTTGAGAGTAAGCAAGGGGAAAAGGTAGAAAGGGGAAATGGGGGGAAGGGAAAATGATGTAATTATACATTAACTTCAAAAAATTCTTAAAGCGATGCATTAAACTGGATCTTAGGGGCTCAGTCCTGTGCTCCAATGTGGGTCTCTGTCTCTATCTCCATCCGTCACCGGACGAAGGTTCTATGGTGATATTCAAGATAGTCATCAGTCTGACCACAGGACAAAGCCAGTTCAGGCACCCTCTCCTCTACTAACCAGGGTCCTAGCTGAGGACATCCTTGTGGACACCTGGGAACCCCTCTAGAGCCAAGCCTCTTGTCAACCCCAAAATGTCTCCCTCACTTAAGATATTTCCTTCCTGCTCCTATATCTGCCCTTCCTCCATCTCAACCATCTCATTCCCCCAAGCTCTCCCCAACCCTCCTCTTCTCCCTTCTCTCTCCCCTTCCTCCTTACCCCCACTCCATCCCTACCCCCATGCTCAACTTTTGCCTGGCAATCTTATCTGCTTCCAATTTCCAGGAGGATAACTATATGTTTTTCTTTGGGTTCACCTTATACTTAGCTTTGATGAATCGTGAACTATAGGCTCAATGTCCTATGTTTATGGCTAGAATCCACTAATAAGTGTGTACATACCATATTCGTATTTTTGGGTCTGGGTTATCTCACTCAGAATAGTGTTTTCTATTTCCACCCATTTGCATGCAAAATTCAAGATGTCAATTTTTTTTTTACCACTGAGTAGTACTCTAATGTGTAGATGTGCCACACTTTCTTTATTCATTCTTCCATTGAGGGGCTTTTAGGTTGTTTCCAGGTTCTGGCTATTACAAATAATGCTGCTATGGACCACAAGGGGTTGGTCCACTCACTGAGACAGTGTGCCTGATCTAATGGGAGCTCACCAAATCCAGCTGGACTGGGACTAAACAAGCATGTGATCTAACTGAATCCTCTGAATGTGGCTAACAATTGAGGCAGACTGAGAAGTCATTGATAATGGTACTGGGATTTGTCTCTACTGCATGTACTAGCTGTTTGGGATCCTAGTCTATTTGGATGCACACCTTCCTAAGCCTGGATGGAGGGGGAGGGCCTTGGACTTCCCACAGGGCAGGGTACCCTGGCCTATCTTAGGACTGGAGGGGGAGGGGGAAAGGAGAGTGGGGGAACAGGAGAGAAATGGGAGAAGGGGAAGAAGAGGAAATTTTGAATGGTTATTATTTATAAAGCAATAAAAAAATAAATTAAAAAATGGATTAAAAATTAAATCCTGTAAGTTTTGTGGCCACATAAAGAGAAAACAAGTTATAATAGTGGAATTTTGTCTTACATTACTTGTTTGCCTGTTTGGGGTGTGTGTGTGTGTGTGTGTGTGTGTGTGTGTGTGTGTGTGTATGTTTGTGCATGTATTCCACAAGAGTGTGTGGAGTCAGAAAACAACTCGAGGGAGTCAGCTCTCTCATCCCACCATATGGGTTCTGAGGGTCAATCTCAGATAATCAGGCTTGGCAGCAAGTGCCGTGTCATGCTGATCCATCTTTCCAGCCCATTAGGTTGATTTACTATAGAAGATGAAGCATACGGTTTTGAAGAAAAGGAAGCAGAAGGTTAAATAATATAGGTATGTGCCAAGTACACTACGGTACACTTGTTATGCAAGTACTAGACAGGCTGAGGCTGAGGAAAAAGATTCCAAGTTCAAGGCCAGCCTGGGCTACACTGTGAGTTTCAGGTCAGCCTGAACTACACACACATACACACACACACAAATACACCAAAAAAAACTGCAAAAAAATTGCACATGGTTTGTAGAATAACAACATATCTAAAGGACCTGGTAAACATGGATTATAGAAAGGAATAAAACGTAAGTGCCGTTTAAATACACACACAAGCACTTTCCTAAGATAAGATTATTATTGTATAGTTATTCTATAATGAAAACACCATAAATTTGCAGTATATAATTCAAGTGGAAACAGGAAAGCACTTTAACATAAGCAGAAGTAATTATGATCTCTACATACATTTAAGTTACAAACAATAAAGAATATTCAAGATTATATGTAACAAAAATTAAAGAAAAAGAGGCCATAAATTTAAAAAAGAGCAAGAGAAGATACATAAGAGGGTTTGAAAAGAAAAAAAGGAAATGGGGAAAATTATGCCATTATATTACCACAAAATTTTTTTAAAAAGTTGAATAAACTAATGGGAAATGAAGAACTGGTGAAGATTTAACCTGAAATTACCTTGTCGCAAAATACAAGTTAGCCTGCACAGTACTGGAAATACTGCCTTAAAAACCAGACCACTGGGTCAGAAAACAGACAGCAGGAGTTTCAGGTACCCAATTTCTTCCCTCTAGATCCCCTAGATCCAAGATGGAGGCACAGGAATTCTCCAGTGAACTGAACACAGGGGAACTCCGTAGTCAAAAACATAAGCTTAGCAAATCTGGTCTCACGGAAGTCCACGAGTAAGCCTGCCACCTTGGCCACCATTAAAGAGAGAGGGGGTGGTGTCTTTATTATCTTGACTAGGACACAAATTTGCAAAGTGCCTTAGAAGGGGGCACAACACTCTCCACCCTTAAAGCCTGTGAGATCATAATACAATGTCCCTGTAAAGAGACTGTAGAACAGAAAGTCAAAACTTTTCCTCAGACATGCAGAAATACAAGAGACATAAGAAAGAACTGTCTCATCGTATTTGTTCTCTTCACACTACAAAATGCCCCCCATGTTATTTTTTAACTAACAAATGTATTAAAAGGTCAATATACCTTCTGGGGGAAAAGTGGTTATCTCAGTAACATATTAAACAAATGTGTCTATATATGTTTTACTAAAAATCTGTGATATTGAATAAATGAAATATTTAGTTCGGATGAAAATTCACCAAAATGACAAATGGCACTTTGGGTTTCTTTGGTGAGACCATGTAAGATACCCAGTTTTCGAAGGACAAATACATTATCAAGTTAGAGGGAAAGAAGAACAGCTCAGTCTAACTATCTTAATAGCAATCATCAAATAAATAAAGACTTAAAAGTAAAGCCCATCTTACTGGCACAGTAGAAGATTCAATCTTTTAAAAAATATTACAAAAAAAAAGGTAAAATTTGGTGTAAATTTGCTTTTCCATATAAACAACTTAGTGGAAAATACCAAAGTCATATGAAGGATATGTCAGTATAAAAGCAAACGCTTTCAAATTAAAAACATTCTTCTAGTAAATGACTGAAAATTACCAAATACAAAAAGGAAAGAGTATTTTAGAAATCACTTTTTATAGGAAGAGTATGTAAATTGATGCACCGTCCAAACCATTGCTCCTGGTACTCTGAATTGGAAAATGAAGTAAAACAATACCTATGCCATACCTCAACCTTCAAATTAAAAAAGGCAAAGTAGCAATATCCTTGACATACCTCACCCAGAGCTTCGTATCTTTTCTGGTTCCACCTGTGTAAGTCTTCACGGTAGTTAAAAACAAATGGTTCCCCAGTTTTTATGTGTCTTAACTGCCCCTCTAAAAGACAACAAGCAACATTCCAATGATTTAGAATATATCTTAAATAATATGGAACTTATAATAAATAATTATAACTTTTTTAAATATTTGATTTCTTCCTAAATTTTTGTCTTCAAATGCCAATATAATAAACCTATTAAGCATATAAAAGAAGGATCCCTAGGAATTTAAAAGCTAGTCTTAATCTTCATCCCAATATTTTAAAGCAAGCTGACACTACTTTAAGGCTACTAAGAACACCACCAGATAATGCCATAAGCATGGCTCAGACTTCAAGAAGTTTAGCGGCCACCTGGGAGACAAATGTTGAAAATCTAAGCAATTTTCCAGAAAGTTAAGATAGTAATGAAAGAAAGGCAGCGATGCAAAGCTGCCATCTGTGATGTATATGAACAGTAAGGTCCAGAATGATGTGGGAACATGAGCATGTATTGTGCGGTTACCTAGGACAGAAGGGATTCAGGGCCTTGAGGAACAGTTTTCTATGAGGCCCTAAGACAAGCTATCAATGGAGGCTGGAGAGGAGGAGGAGAGCTAACACCAGCTGAAACTATCCAAACCTTCCTGGACTGCATTTTCTGACACAGAACAAGTAAAGTCCAAATAAGGCATACAGGGCTCCATGCACCAGTAAGCATTTGGTCATAATATTCCCATCCTGTATATTAAAGAATTACAGTGTGATAGTCTTCATGGAAACATGCCTCATATATCAAAAACATGTTTCTTTACCATGAGCAATGCTAAATTAACCATCTAGACCATAGTATTCAAAAAAAAACTCTCCTTGTGGAAAGCATTAAACTTTATGTACTAAAAGGTTTAATTATCAGCCTATTTACAGTGAGAAAAGACAGACCATCTGCCCCTTGCTTTCAATGGGAAGAGTCTAGTAACCAGAAGAAACACAGCCCACAAGGCAACAGCTTTAATCCTTTCTCACAAACAGGCAATGAAAGATTACTATTTATACATGTTGTATCATAAGATATTCTTTATAAAAAATAATATCTGAAAGTGATCAACGTTTCTACTATCATCTTAAACTCATGAGTATGCAAGTACACATGGGCAGAAGAGAGGCCCCTTCCTTCCACCTGTAAGAGTAAGAGGCACACACTAACACAGTGATGAGCAATCAGCATTTGGAGCTAAAACGCAATAGGTAGAAATGACAACTACATGCTCCTGCCCCAAACAGTATAAGCCTTCAAATATAATAGTGTATTGTGGCTCAGGTATGAACTTCAATTAGGAGTTTCTAGTTAGATACCAGAGTAGAATGCTCAAAGTAAAAATGTATAAATGAAGTCAACTTATTGTCTTTTAATTTATGAGACTTGTCAACTACAGAAAACTGTCTCCTAATTCTTTTATTAGAGTGAAGGAGTTTACTATACAAACATAAGTCATGATCTCCCCAAAATCCTGCAAAATGTTCTAGTTAGGTAGTGAGAGTAACTAATATGTTTCCTATGATTCTATAAACACTGTTAAGTAAATTATACATACACATATATGTGTGTATAATGTACAGCACTTACTTTCATTAAAAGCATATTCAAATCCTTCCAGTGTGGTAGGAAAATCAAGAGGTGGCTCGTCCTTCTTCATGAGTTCATCCAAATCAATCCTAGACAGCAAATCTAAAAACAAAGTGACAGGAACCGACATGAGACTTACTCAGGTTCATGGCTCACTGAGAATACAAGTGAAGGCTGCATTTCTAATTGCTTTAAAGTATTCCTTCATTCTAGTAGATTAATTTTATCTGTTGTTTTAACTAACAATGCTATTAAAATTTAAGTTCCAAAAAAGCTGCATTTTGATCTAACTCAGTATCAACATAAATACTCTCCAAATCATAATCCCCTAAGTAATCACAACACGGATTCTCAAAATAATCTACTAACTTTTCCCCTTCAAAATGGCTATTTGTTTGTACCTCATTAACCTTAGTCTATGGTTTCAAATTTCAGATATTAATGTAACATTTCAAAGACCACAAAATTTTACTATAAATGAGCTATAGTTTGTGAATAGAAGAACTAATTGTAAATACAAAACTGATATCATTATATATTGATACATTTTATAAGAAATATTAAAATGAGACATGTTGATCGGAAATGCCTAGTTGATACTAAAACAGTTTCTATTCTTCACAATACTGAATTTCACAAGTCAAGAAAGGCAGCCAGGCAGGTGTGGTGGGATATGCCTTTAATCCCTGCACTAGGGAGGAACTAGGGAGTTTGAGGCCAAGAATACTCAGGGGAACTTTATACAAACAAAAACAACAACAAAAAAGGTCCAAAGGCTGTTTTATTAAAAATAAATATAAACTCAATTTATTCTTTGTTTCTGGAATAATTTCCTACAGATGGAAAGAGTGTTTGTGTCCCTTAGCCCGATTTCCTATACAGACAGCAAGTTCCATCACCACCGTTTGTCCACCTAGAACACCGCACTAAACTCTTCGAGGATTTTCTCACAATTGCCTTTGATGTGAAAGTATCTAATATTTTCTCCTAAAAGATCATTTCTGTCTGCTTCCCGTCATACCCTAATTTTCTGAAGAAGCATCACAAAGATGACTAAGTCCTTACCACAAGTGAAGGAGAATATGACATGCACAGAACGTCACTGATAACTGCCCTTCATCAGCTGGATGAGGTCTGGCAGGCTTCTCCACTATGATGTCAGTTTTCCCTTCGCATGGCCTGTCTTTAGAACTGACCGAGTCACACTGACTTTGAGGTGACAGCAAAGGAGTCATGCTCTCTCTCCTGAGGTAAGAAACACTGCGACACATAACTGGTCATCCTTCTACACTGACACACATCACTGGTCTTCTACACTGACACACATCACTGGTCTTCTACACTGACACACATCACTGGTCTTCTACACTGACACACATCACTGGTTACTCTTCTACACTGACACACATCACTGGTCACTCTTCTACACTGACACACATCACTGGTTACTCTTCTACACTGACACACATCACTGGTCTTCTGCACTGACACACATCACTGGTCTTCTACACTGACACACATCACTGGTCTTCTACACTGACACACATCACTGGTCACTCTTCTACACTGACACACATCACTGGTCTTCTACACTGACACACATCACTGGTTACTCTTCTACACTGACACACATCACTGGTCTTCTACACTGACACACATCACTGGTCACTATTCGGTATGAAAGTCAGCCTCACTTTCTCCCTTTCACAACCACTCCAGCATTTATTAGCAGCAAACGACCCAGGAATGCTTACTATATATTCTAAGTAACAACCCAACACTACAACATTTACTTTTTTTAATAATCTTTTGAATATCTCTTGTTCCCCTTGGAAAAGATTTCATCTTCTTATATTGAATGAAGGGTTTTGAGATCTTCTTCCTTTCTTATTGTTACCAAGCATACCATGTTTATCTTGTATCTTCTCTGCTCCAACCCTAAAATATTTTGTCAACAGAGTCTTTAACAATAGCTTGAATCCTGGCACAGGATCTTGAGTTCAAGGCCAACTCAGAAGGAACAAAAAAAAAATCAATAAACGTTGTGAAAACCCTAAGGGCTAGATATGTAGAATAATGGTACAACACTTGTCTGGCATTCAACAGGCCCTAGAATCCATTATCGGTAAAAGTAACAACAATAACAATAAATAAAGTAAAAAATAAACTGCACTTAATGTAATGCACGCTAATGTGTGTGACTACTGATGCCTAAATTTTATAAATGTGCAAAAGTAATGCCAGACATTAATAATATGGAAAATTGTGAGACAGAGAGATGTTGCTATGCATGGCAAGTCTATTATCTGCTTATGAGAATTAATTTTATGTGTCAACCGGTGCCCAGGCACTTTGTCAAACACTATTATAGACATTACCATACAGATATTTTTAGATGTTTCTTTTTCTTTTTTCTCTTCTTTCTTTTCTTTTAGTTTTTCATAACATGATATCTCTGAATAACATCCCTAGTTGTCCTGGAACTCCTGATTTGTAAACCAGGCTGGCCTTGAACTCAAGAACACAGAGATCTGCCTGCCTCTTCCTCCTGAGTGCTAAGATTAATGGTATGCACCAGCACTGCCTGGCTAGATGTATTCTTTTAAGCCATAAACCTGGGATCAATAACGTAAGTGAACTATATCCAATAAATGAAGGTTTTCTTGTGAACTCAGATTTAAGACTGAATTCTGAACTTTTCCCTGAATTTCAAGCTGCCAAGTGGCTCTACAGTTTCTCATTCTATTTTCCTCTTTTCATCTCTCCCCCCCACCCCATCTCACTCTCCCCACTTCCCATCCATGGACTGTAAATGTATATATGCATACATATGTACTCATACATATTGAGTCATCACCATATTATACCACTTCAAACACAGACCCCATATATAACCGTACATACCATAAACAGTTAATATGGAATAGGCAATACCATATAAATTTGTTGACTTACATAATGATGCTTACACAATTATGAAACTGCCTAACAACACATTTCCTGGTCTCAAGTATACATAGCTCTGTGGGTATAAAATTCTATTCATTTTGCTTCTCTATAAAACCCTGACTAAACTGTTTCTCAATTTTTATAACCCAAAAATTGCTCTAAAAGTCAACTCTTTTAATAAAAAAAAGAACTAGTTAAATAAAAGAAGGAAAAAAGTACAAGCCAAATAAAGAACAGAAGGCACACCAGTACAACACAAATAAACAGTGTACACAGTTACAAAGCATAAAGAAATGGCCTTCACACCCCAAATAAAAAGCTATCCCACAAAACCTCAAGAGTTATTTTTATGATAGGAGACATAAAGACATAAAACTGAAAGTACAGGGACTAGAAACACTAACATATAAACACTAATCAAAATTTTATCTGTAGTTGCCATATTATTACTAGAAAAGGTACACTCCAGGGAGGTAAAAAGCAAATACATATGAGAACTAGAAACATGCATGTCATAATGAGGAAGGGTAAATTCTTCAGAAGCATGTAACAATCTAAAATGTATCTATACCAATGCTGAGGGAAACCAGAAAGAGCTAAAACAATTAGAAAGGAAAAAAGTCCATAATTAAAGCTGGAGGTTTCAATACCTTTTCATATTGATGAACAGAGCAAGAACACAGAAAACAGAAAAGGGCATAAAAGACCAAGTATCAATTCAACCTAAGTTATTTATATAAATCACTAAATAGCACTTAACATTTTGTTTCAAGTACTCAGTACTAATTTTAATTAAATTTAAAATTACAATATAATTACATCACTTTCACCTTTCCCTATTCTCCCTCTAACCCCTCCTAGATCCCATCCCTCTAAGCCTCTCCAGCTCTTTCTTATTGTGGCTATATATATATATATACATACACAGCCCACTGAGTCACTTAGTATAGCTTGTGTTTACAGGATTTCATGGCTAACCACTTTGTATTGGATAGCCAATTAAGGGGCTCATCTATGGAAATGCTAATTCTCCCTCTCTCGTCAGTCACTGGAAACTTAGCCAACTACCTGGGACTAGTGGGGTCCTAGATGCCATACCAGCATAATTCCCAACTGCATTCTAAACCTTATACCCACAGATGAGTGTAGCTCTCACCCCTTACCAAAGAAGCTTCTCTTTTCAGAACACAATAGGCCATAATGCAAAGATCAACAGACCACAGATGTTGGAGTCCAGCATCAATGGAGAGAACTACAACACAACTCCCGCACCTAAGACTCGGGGAATGTCCAGGAAGGGGGGCCAAATGATTCTAAGAGCCAGTGGGCCAGATCGACTGCTGTGACATTATGTCTCCTAGAAACAACAGAAAAGCTTCCCCCACAATACCTCAACAGTATGGCTGCCTAAACAAGACCTGAATATTATGAATAGGCATGCTACCTCAGAAGAAGGATTCCATCTCTTGAGAAAGAACTATGAGCAAGTCAATACCTCTGTGAAGGGCACAGAAAGCATTCACAAAAGTAGCTGATATTCCAGGCTATGAAATAAGTCTCAGTGAATTTTAAAAAAATGAAAATCATATACACCGACCCATTAACCAAAATAACAATAATCTTAAATACAATGAAGGAAATCTGTCAAAAAGAATTCAATTCTGAGGTGGGCGTTAAGGCACACTCCTTTAATCTAGCACTCCAGAAGCAAAGGCAGGGCATCTTTCTGAGTTCAAGAGCAGCTGGTTTACTTAGCAAGTTCCCAGCCAGCAGGCTACACAGTGGAACCCTGAGCAAACAAACAAACAAACAAACAAGTGCTGCCTATTATTTTTTATAATAGAAGGAGGGGGAGGGAACAGGCTAAAAAGGAGGACCAAGGAAGGTAGGGAGGGATGCAAGAGTATACCAACAGAGGCAAGCTTGCAGGGGTCAGAGGACAACTCTCTCAAGTAGGTCTCTCCTGCCACCTTGTGGGATCCAGATAAATAGGCTTGTGCATAAGCAACTCCACTCATTGAACTATCCCATAAGCCACCCTTGTGGACTATATCTGGAATGTACTAAAAACTCTGTGAAGGAAATTTTTAATTAAATCATTTAAAGTGGGAAGATCACACCTGGGCCACACCTTCATGGTCACCTGTAATAGTGATATGAAAGAGGGAAGATTTGGCTTTCTCTGGTTGCCCTTGCTCTCACTGGCAAGTTCATTCCTTCACTGGCATTAGAGCCTACTTCTTTATGATTCTAGTATATACTGAAGACCAGCTGAGACCTCCAGCCTTTTACTGAACAACTACTAGATTCTGAAATTTTCTGTTAGTAGACAGCCATTGATAGACTAATTGGATCATAGCCAGTAAATCATTCTAATACACACTAAGATAGATAGATAGATAGATAGATAGATAGATAGATAGATAGATAGATAGATAGATAGATAGACAGACAGACAGACAGACGGGTGGGTGGATGGGATGGATAAGTAGAAAGACGATATATAGACTCATTCTATCATTTCTGTTCCTCTAGGAAACTTTAATATAAACCCAAATTCAATTATTAAACATAAATTCTATTTTTAGAACAACTTCTGAGTTAAAAAAGTAAATCATACAAATTTTTACAAAGTCCTAACTGAATGAAAATGAAAAACAATACATCAGAGTTTGTGGGATTCAGGAAGCTGGGCTCTATCTCAGCAGCAGAGCACTCACTGGTCTAGAATTTATGGAATTTAGCACAAGCAGTGTTTACAGGGAAAATGGCATTAAATCTTTAAACAGATGCTCTTTAATCTACAATGAAGTTCATCCCAATAAACTGAGCACAAGTTGAAAACATCTTGAGTTGACAATGCGCTGACTGTACCAAAGTTTCACTCATCATAGCTCAGCAACACCACACAGCACTGGCTATTTAGTTATTCACAGGGCTGCCTGAGAGCTGAGCTCAGTACTGCCAGCTGGAACCACAACAGAATACCATAGTGTTTCACACATTTCTGGTCTTCCATGTAGACAATGATCTATGACACCATACTTTGGTTTCAAATAAGTTTTTTTTTTTAAGTATGTAGCAAGTAAAACTAAAAGAACAAATACCAAGTGGCATATAGAAGGCATTAGATAGCAAGACATCAAGTCACATTTGCAGCATCCAGCAGAAAGCATGGGGGAGGAGACAGTCATGCTGAAGTCTCTCTATTGCTGAGTTTCTGGCTCCTCATTCCCACTGCAAATGTTTTTATGGTACAAGATAAACGATAGCAACCTTGGTTGGAAATGGTTTGCCTTCTAGCTGTTCTAAAGGTGGTAATGTTTGTAACACCATTATCAGTGCTGTTTCTTTTTGCCTATCACAAAGTTACAGCCTGCCCTGAGACAGGAAGTTTTGGAGCACATTTGAAATAAACATGCTGCAGTCTGGGACAAAAAAGCCTTCTTTACTCCCAGAGTCTGTCTTCAAAAAGCCTAAACAACATATGACAACTATTACCATAATACACATTACCAAAAGCTGGAGAAAGAATCAAAATTCAAACTTGTGAGTGAAATTTCTATGAAGCATACTACTTCCTAAAGCTGAAGCAAGTCAGGTACTATGTGTCTTCCCAAGGAAGAAGTCTTGAACACATTACCTGTGCTGGCTGGAATGAGAACGCCCCCGCAGGTTTGCATGTCTGACACTTGACCCCAACTGGTAGAAGTGTTTGGAAAGATTAGAAGGTGTGGTCTTGTTGTTAGAGGTGTATCACTGGAAGTGGACTTTGAGGTCCACTTTCAAAGAGCATCCCAAGTAGCTCTCTCTGTCTCATGCTTGTGAATCCATGTAAGTTCTCAGCTGTAACTCCAATGCCATCCTTGCCTACATGTTGCCATACACTGTACTATGATGGTTATGGACTCAAATCCTATGAAACCATGAGCCCCAAATTTAAATTTTTCCTTTATAAGCTGCATTAGTCCTGTGTTTTATCACAGCAATAGTAACGGAACTAAGTGCCAAATGGTAAGTACTAAAAATATAGATGCAAGCAAGATTATATGGACTAAACAGGTTATATTTAGTAATATATATGTATATACAACATGTACATATATGCACACAATAACAGTTAGTGAAAAGGGGGCCATGAATCTGAAGAACAATCTACCTAGGGCTAAACTGAGAAGTTTTGGACTAATTTTGTTAGCAAAGGAGATTTTCAAACAGCCTGTGACAACTTGAATGAACATATCCCCATAGGCTCATAGGGAATGGCACTATTTGAGAAGACTGGGATGTGGCCATGTTGGAATAGGTATGGCATTATTGGAGGAAGTGTTTCACTACAGGTGGGCTTGGAGGTTCCAAAAGTTCTCTCTCTTCCTGCTATGTGCCAATCAGATATATAATCCTCAGTTCCTTCTCTGACACCGTGTCTGCCTGTGTGTCACCATACTTCCAGCCATTATGACAACGGGCTAAACCTGTGGACCCCTAAGCTAGCCCCAACAGCATTCCGAGGTAATTCTCTCTGCCTCCTCCTTCAGGTAAGGCTCTGAGTACCCACACTCCAACACCTGCCTGCTGTCCACTGCCACTGCCCATTGTCCGCTCCCTGCAATGATGGTCATACACTCAAACCTTCTGGAGCCATGACTTCCAAAATAAATGCTTTCTTCTACAAACTGTCTTAGTGGTGTCTTTACAGTAATCAGAAAAGTAACTAAGACACTACCTAACATTTGAAGAAATGTGAAACAAAATTAAATTTAAGTGAGAAACATGAAACAATAATCCCAGAAACACACAAAAAACATTCAGTTAAAATCTAAGGCTTATAAAAACAGATCATATCTTTATGAACAGTGATAACATACTAAGCAGAGCATCAGGAAAAAGAAAAATGGTTACTACTTCCAGATAACATGTGTTATGAATGTTATGCCAATAAATTCAATAACTGTGGTAGAAATGGAAATGTTCCTTAATAAATAACCCGATCTAACAAAACCAACTCAAACTATCACAAATATCACAAATAGTTCTATATCTACTCAATAAGCATATTAAAACTTTAAAACACTTCATAAAAGAAAAAATAGATCAAAACACCTAACAGTTAAAAAACAAAAAAGAAATCACATTATTTCCATAAAGAACAAACACATTTCCCAGTCCATTTTAAGAAGTCAATATTACCATATCAAAAGCAGATGCCAACTTTATGAAGAAAGTTTAAAAAGTCATCAATAAAAATTAAGAACAGAATCTGCAATGTGTGAAAGGATAAGGCATGAAAGGATATCACGGGAATGCAGGCTAACTTAATATTTGAAACCAGTCAGGAGGAGAGCCATCATTTGGGTGAGTTTTGGACCTGCAGCAGCAGCCCGGGACAGGGAACTCAGACTTTCCTCATCCTCCCTATACTTCCTGGGCTTCCTGCTGGGCCTATACTCCCAGCATACTGCCTCTCTCTTCCTATCCCACCCAGCTTGCATCCAGAACCCTCCCCCCTTCTGCCTCCCTTACCCCTTAGGGGCGCTGGGGCCGAATCCCGAGGGCAACCTAGGGGACAGGAGATCCTTTGTTTCAATAGCCTGCCTGCAGCAAGCAAGGTAGGTGCTTTGTTTATGAGCTACAAAACCAGCACAGAGATCTGATCTCGGCACCAGGAGAGACTGGGAAGGTACATCAGTAGGCAAGGGGACCTGATCCTATAAAAGAAGATCCATAGGGAAGCATTCGGAGGAAGAGATGGGCAGGCGCCAATGCAAGAATTCACCCAACAATCTGAAAAACAACATGAAACCACCAGAACCCAGCAACCTCACAACAGGAGGACAGGAACACCTTAATCAAGAAGAAGTAGAAAAAATTGACTTTATGAAAGTGACTGACACCCTTAAACAGCATGTAAAAAAATGTCCTTATAGAAAAGGACGAGAAGTATAACAGAAAGGTTGAAGAATTGAATAAATCAGTGAATGATACCATAGGAAACCAAGGAAAAACAATCAAGCAGATAATGGAAACAGTTCAAGACTTGAAAACTGAAATGGAGGCAAAGAAGAAAACACAAACAGAGGGCCGGCTGGACATGGAAAATCTAGGTAAACGAATAGAGACTACAGAAACAAGCATAACCAGCAGAATACAAGAGATAGAAGAAAGAATCTCAGATTCTGAAGATAACATAGAGAAAATAAACACACTGATCAAAGACACAGCAAGTCCAAAAAACTCTCATCACAAAACATTCAGGAAATATGGGACACAATAAAAAGATCAAACCTAAGAATAATTGGAGTCGAAGAAGGAGAAGTGCAGCTCAACGGTCCAGAAAATATATTTCATAAAACTATAGAAGAAAACTTTCCCAACCTAAAGAAAGATGTACCTATGAAGGTTCAAGAAGCATACATAACACCGAATAGGCTGGATCAAAAAAAAAAAAAGTCCCCTCGCCATATAATAATCAAACACAAAGCATACAGAATAAAGAAAGAATATTAAGAGCTGCAAAGGAAAAGGCCAAGTTACTTATAAAGGTAAACCTATCAGACTTACACCTGACTTCTCTACAGAAACAATAAAAGCCAGAAGGTCCTACTGCAGAAACTAAGAGACCATGGATGCAAACCCAAACTACTATACCCAGCCAAGCTTTCATTCACTATAAATGGAGAAAACAAAATTTTCCAGGATAAAAACAAATTTAAACAATACGTAGCCACAAATCCAGCCTTACAGAAAGTAATAGAAGAAAAATCACTAACCGAGGAGTCCAACAATGACCACAATAACTCAGACATCTAGAGACCCTTCACCAGCACAACTCAAAGAAGGGAAACACACAAAATCTACTACTAAAAAAAGTGACTGGAGTTAACAACCACTGGTCATTAATATTACTTAATGTCAATGGACTCAACTCACCTATAAAAAGGCACGGGCTAAGAGATTGGATACGAAAACAGGATCCAACATTCTGCTGTTTACAAGAAACACACCTCAACCACAAAGACAAGCACCTACTCAGAGTAAAGGGCTTGGAAAAGGCTAATCAAGCAAATGGACCTAAGAAGCAAGCAGGTGTGGCCATACTAATTTCTAACAAAGTTGACTTCAAACTTAAATCAATCAGAAGAGATGAAGAGGGACATTTTATACTCATAACAGGAACAATTCATCAGAATGAAGTCTCAATCCTGAATATCTATGCCCCTAATATAAAAGCACCCACGTACGTAAAAAGAATCATTACTAAAACTCAAGGCAGCCATCAAACCGCACACACTAATAGTAGGAGACTTCAACACTCCTTTCTCACCAAGGGATGGGTCAATGAGACAGAAACCTAACAGATAAATTAGAGAATTAATGGAGGTAATGAAGCAAATGGACTTAACAGACATCTATAGAATATTCCACCCAAATAGGAAAGAATATACCTTCTTCTCTGCAGCTCATGGAACCTTCTCGAAAATTGACCACATACTCGGTAACAAAGCAAACTTCCACAGTTACAAAAAAATATTAGTAACCACCTGTATCTTATCAGATCACTATGGATTAAAGTTAGAATTCAACAACAATGCTACCCCCAGAAAGCCTACAAACTCATTGAAACTGAACAGTCAACTACTGAACCATACCTGGATTAAGGAAGAAATAAAGAAAGAAATTAAAGTCTTCCTGGAATTCAATGAAAATAAAGAAACAACATACTCAAACTTATGGGACACTATGAAAGCAGTCTTTTTTTAATTTATTTATTTATTAAGGATTTCTGCCTCCTCCCCGCCACCGCCTCCCATTTCCCTCCCCCTCCCCCAGTCAAGTACCCCTCCCTCATCAGCTCAAAGAGTAATCAGGGTTCCCTGACCTGTGGGAAGTCCAAGGACCGCCCACCTCCATCCAGGTCTAGTAAGGTGAGCGTCCAAACTGCCTAGGCTCCCCCAAAGCCAGTACATGCAGTAGGACCAAAAACCCATTGCCATTGTTCTTGAGTTCTCAGTAGTCCTCATTGTCTGCTATGTTCAGCAAGTCCAGTTTTATCCCATGCTTTTTCAGACCCAGGCCAGCTGGCCTTGGTGAGTCGATGTCCCCAGTTAGTTCCTTGGGCACTTGAGGATAGGGAACCTGAAATGACCCTATCCTATAGCAATACTGACGAATATCTTGCATATCACCATAGAACCTTCATCTGGTGATGGATGGAGATAGAGACAGAGACCCACACTGGAGCACTGGACTAAGCTCCCAAGGTCCAAATGAGGAGCAGAAGGAAGGAGAACATGAGAAAGGAAGTCAGGACCGCGAGGTGTGCACCCACCCACTGAGACAGTGGGGTTGATCTAATAAGAGCTCACCAGGCCAGGTAGACTGTGATTGAAAAAGCATGGGATAAAACTGGACTCTATGAACATGGCGGACTATGAGGGCTGATGAGAAACCAAGAACAATGGCACTGGGTTTTGATCCTACTGCATGTACTGGCTTTGTGGGAGCCTAGCCTATTTGGATGCTCACCTTACTAGACCTGGATGGAGGGGGGAGGACCTTGGACTTCCCACAGGGCAGGGAACCCTGACTGCTCTTTGGACTGGAGAGGGAGGGGAGAAGGAGTGGGAGGAGGAGAGGAGTGGGGGGGGGACGATGGAAATGGGAGGCTGGAGGAGGCGGAAACTTTTTTTTTCTTTTTCTCAATAAAAATTAAAAAAAAGAAAAGAAAACCAGTCAGTATAATTCTTGAAGCCTGAGCTCAGATTTTAGGTCAACTCCAGAATGTTTCTTTTCCACTCTGGACTGGGGACTAACTAAGGTGTTCTATTTATGAAGAATAACCACAGCTAGCAGGTCAGATCACAGGGACACAGATCCATGACGATTAACAACAGTTAGCAGGTCAGATCACATGGACTCAGGGCAAGAAGCTACAGTACTTAGGTAAATGTTACTATTATAAAATATCTGAAATAACTCAAAAGAGAAAATGTTATTTTAGCTCACAGTGAATGATTCAGTTGACAGTGTGGCCCAGTGCTTGCGGGGCATGGTATACTACTAAAGCAAAAGCACAAAACAGAAGAAACGATTTCCCTCGTGGTTGTGAAGAGGTGACCTGAGTGTTACATCATCTTCTGGAAACACTGCACAAAGACTAAACCCTCCCTCTAGGATCTGCCTCTTATTAACGTTTCCATATTCTACTAATGCAAAGTTGGAAACCAAGCCTTTGACACATGGTAAACCCAAACAAGCAAATCTGCTCGACTCAGATCCCTACTATGCGGTCTCACATTAAAAAGCTTATTGGATAACCAACTCCCGGCATTCCCCAGTTACTCCTAGGTCTTGTCTAGGGTTCACAACCTAGAAGCTTTCCTTCTTCCAAGTCAGAGTGTCCTTTGATGCTCTTCTTTTTTGGGTCTTGCTTAGGCAGCTATTTTGCTGATCCTTTTGGATGTAGCCTCTCTGACATTTCTAGGAGACACCATCTCACATCAAACTTCCTGCGGCTTTTGAAATCTTGCTGCTTCTAGTGATAACCCATGAATCTTAGATGAAGAATGTGTACTAGATGTATCATTGGGAATGATTGGCATTGGAATCACATAGACACAGATAACATGACACAGACGGAACAGGCTGTACTAGTGTATTAGGGGCTGTGGGGTATATGTCTGTGTGTGTATAACAACAATTAAAGAAAAAGAGACCCTGAATTTGACTGTGTGCTTGGAAGTAATTGGAGTGAAAAATAATAATAAAAGAGGAAGAAACTATGTAATTCTATTAGACTCTAAAACATAAAGTATTATAAATAATAAAAGCCTATTGGCAAACAAAAATTTCTTGGTCAAAGACTTCATCAATAAGGCTTGGAATAGCAGAGGGTAAATTTACTGAATTATAATGAAGGCTATTATAAATAATGATAATAAATTAACAGTAAAGTTTACTAATGCCCAGAAAGCATCACAACATAATGCAGGCATTCTGGCAGTGAGAGTACAGTAGTAAACAAAAACAAAAAAAGTTGTGAAACAAAGAGGACTGCATAGAGAACATTTTTCCAGAAGTCCAGGAGAAATTGAACAAATCAATCACAGATGGTAGATAAACTATAATCTTATAAAACTGGCAAAAGGAAAAAAAGAGAATTCACTACAAAGCTGTCTTCATTTCCATCCCCAACCAATGACAACACTGTCTGACATGAAAAAAGCCTTCTTTAATGACAACACTCACTATCCTCACCACCTTCACTATCAATAACATTACAGTAAAGCACGTTTTACACACCACATTTTGGTGTGCATGGTGTGTGTGTGTGTGTGTGTGTGTGTGTGTGTGTGTGTGTGTGTGTGTACCTGCGTGGTGAGCAAGAAATGTCACAATATATGTAGAGGTTAGAGGACAATTTTCAGGACTTCTTTGTTTCTATCAGGTGAGACCCAGGTGTTGACATCACGCCATAAGGCTTGACAGAAAGCTGCCTCTGCCCACTGAATCATGCCACTGATCCTAAGTCAAGCATTCCTTTCTAAGTATGTTGCCAGATAGTCAAGGTTTCTCCACCACTTTTCATCCCAAAAGCAGACTCTGTTAAATTTTTTTCAAACGTTTACACGGTATCCAGAGTACCTTCCAGAACCATATGCACCTGCCACAAAAGCTCTGGGGACATCTCAGAAGAAACAGAAAGATATGAAATGCCACCTTCTGAACATGGTATGGTTTCTACACTCATGAACTTACACTGGCTGTGTTTACCTGCACAAAACTTACATAAGACCAAGCAGCCAAACTTCCCAGATAGGAACTAATTTAAAAAATTTAAAGATGTTCATAATAAACCAGGCTTAAAACAGAGAGATTTTTTTAAAAAGCACCACCATAATTATCCTCACCAAAAGGAGACATTTTTGAGTACAAATAATAAAATTCCATGTGGTACAGATAACATGGACATGTGAATTACAGAATCACTGCCCAAAAAGAAAGCACCAAAGTCTTCAGCACCGACCTTCAATTCTTTCCTTATTCCTAGAACCTTAATCACCTCTTGTTACAAGGTTGGATGGCAGGATGGCAAGCTTTCCCTCAGCCCTAACCTGCTCAGTCTGAGGGGACAAAGCCCAAGAAGATGGACCTGGCTAACTGTATTTGTTTTTAATAATATTTAAAAAATAGGTCTGAGGAATTAGTCCTCTTGTTAAAATGCTTGCCGTACCAGCATGAGGAACCAAGCTCAGATTCCCACCATCTACATTAGAACTAGGTCACAGACATGTGTGTGTAACTACAGCACTGGGGGACAGAGGATTCAGCCCAGGTAAATCAAAAAGTGCCAAGTTCAGTGAAGGACCTTGTCTCAAAAAAAATTATAGTAAGGTATAGATCAATTTTAAAGAATACTTAACATCAGTCTTTGGCCTCCATATATGCACACACCTCCATGAACATACATATAAACACTACCACACGGCTTAAAGTGAAGCTGTGGTGACACTACACTGAGGTGACCACTGACCTCCTGAGGAGGCCCCCTTGCCTAAGACAGAGCAAGCATTATCAGAAATGAGCCTCCAGGCCATTCTTGGATCCCTTTCTTTTCCCAGTCCTCCCGCTGTGATAGTTCTATAGAAGGTTCTAATGTGGTAGACAGCACACCATAACTATAATTGTTACAGCCTACTGCTTACCTACTGTCCTGCACTGGAACTCAGCAGAACACATAACATTTGTGGACTCTATACTCTATTTTCTTTGATAATGTCACAATCTCTCTACATCCTACATTGTGAAGGTACTTCCTGACATTCTTTTTAACAATATGATGCATGGATACATCTTCTTAGTGTCCCTCTTTTGTATTAAAGCATGAGTTCCTTACTATGAACCATTTTGATATTTTCCAAACCTTCTTTATATGACTTTCATGTTCCAAATGCAGGCAATGTGAGGGCTGGTCTGCCTGAGCTACTGCTCCCTGTGCCACTGTACAATGGTGATTTATGTATGTTTTACGTGTTATATGCACTGATATTACTGTCCATGGTAGTGACCTATGTTATGTGTGTTATATGTGTTAATGCATTGATGCCACTGTCCAAGGTGGTGACCTATATATTATGTGTTACATGTATTATATGCATTGATGCCACTGTCCATGGTGGTGACCTATGTTATGTGTGTTATATGTGTTATATGCATTGAAAAGTATTCAGGAAACACTGAAAATCACACTTAAAAACTTACAGGATATACTGAAACCCAATAGACCACAGGGATGTGATGTGGGAGTCTTCTGTTTTGTGTTGATTTCATTGGTGAAATAAAGAAACTGCCTTGGCCCTTTAATAGAACAGAAAATTAGATAGGCGGAGTAAACAGAACAGAATGCTGGGAGAAAGAAGCCGAGTCAGTAGGAGTCGCCATGATTCTCCCATTCCGGACAGCCGCAGGTTAGGATCTTTCCTGGTAAGCCACCTCGTGGGCTACACAGATTATTAGAAATGGGTTAGGTCAATATGTAAGAGCTAACCAATAAGAGGCTGAAACTAATGGGCCAGGCAGTGTTTAAAAGAATACAGTTTCCGTGAAATTATTTCGGGTATAAGCTAGCCATGCGGGCGGCCAGGTGCCGGGGACGCAGACCGCAGCTCATCACTACAGAGTGGCACCCCACATGCTAATGAACTCCACATAAAACCTGAGAGGGCTTAAAAAGGACAGAAAGAGAATTTAAGACAGCTTTTTGCTGTTTGTGGGTTGCTTACCGCAAAGAAATTGTCCTGACTCAGCAGCAGGAAAAAACTGGCTGTTTTAAAATGCGGGCTTTCTGGGCTGTGCCGCCATTGCGATCTCTGTCTGGCTGCTGCGGGAGACAGAGGTTTTGAATGGAGCATTTGGAGTAAAGCTCTAGGGCTTGCTTGATGGCAATGTGGACTGCTGTGTGCCTGGAAATGTGTGTGGCTCAGGGGCACCAAATGGCTCTGAGGCAAGAGTGGCTCAGCTCAGCCATGCTGAACTGTGCTGGTCTCAGGCAGGAACTACCGTAATTACCGTAAAAACAGCGCAGTTAGGGTTACAACTGGGCAGGACACAGGCGGTACCATATTACCTGTACATGGTGCAACTTAAGTTTTTAAGAACTGCTTAACATTTTAAGAAATGCTCCTGGATAGTAAAAAAATTACAGATTCACAATAAAACAGATTCAGACAGACCACAAAATGGATCACAGTGTTGAATGAGTGTACGTAGGCTTGAGAGAGAGAAAAAAAAATAGAGAGAGAATAAAGTTCATGCCTTAAAAAAAAAGGTAAAGTCTTTAAAGAGACAGAATAAAGTGATAGAGCAAAAATAAGCCACATAAAAATGGAAAATTCACAGAGTCTGGATTCTTTGTATTATTGTGCTTTCTTTAAAATTTTTGACTGTAAATGAGCTAAGTACAGAGAGACATTTCATTACATGGGCTTCCAAGCTAAACCAGAATGGATATCATAAGGGTATGACTTCAGAATTTGGGTCTAAGGATAAGATGCTTTGGAAAAGGTCTTCTTTTGTTTTCACAGAGGATGAGACTCTGTGGATTGCTTCTATCCCAATATGGTATGATAGACCATGCCCTCCTGAAAGGTTGCTGTGAACACCCTCAAAAAATTACTTCACTCAATTGCCAACTGAGATGACCCTGGCACACAGGTTATAGCATAAAAGACCTGATTAACAGCGCCCCCATTCAGCAGGAAGCAGTTTGGAGAGAAAAAACTGCGCCCATGTCCCCAAATATTGATTATAAATGTTCTTTTACATTTAAAGGGGGATATGATATAGATATGAATAATTTGCATTGGTATGGATTTTAAGGTCAATTTTGTTATATGTATATGTATTTCTGATCTTGATTAAGGTATTGTGATTGTGTAGTTCATTTAAAAATGTACTGTATAATTAAGAAATAAAGGTTGTTAATGGATAATCATCAATAATAGTCAAGCTTGTAGTCATGTTAGTTAGATTTTCTAGATGTGCACAGATATATTTCAGATAGGCATTCGTCATATCTTTCAAAGACTACAGAACATGGCATTTAATGGTTTAATAACTTAGAGCTTTTTATGACTATGAGACACATCTGCTCTTGGCAGCACCAGCTACTTCAAGAGGAAGATGGGCATCAAAGAGGATCCTTGTGGAGTTTGATAGCCATTTGGGCAAGAAACTGCTCTTGCCTGGACTATTGCATAAACTGGACACAGAGAACCCGCAGAGAGAGGACTACTGAACTTGCCTAAAGGTGAGATGATCTTTCGGGGTTCCTGTTTCACAAAAGAGTCTGCAAGACATTCTTCAGGACAAGCAGATAGTGACTGCCTTTGAAATTTCCTGCTTCATGGAAATGTCTCTGGATACTGTGGGCCTGTAGGCCGAAGATGGATGCCCCAATGGTACAGAGGAACTTTGGGTGACTGTCCAGGCAGCAAGGTGTCTCTGTCATTTCTAGAGTTTGGATTTCTTATTTGCTTAGGTAATATTATATCCTTCTGGAGTCTTTGGTGGAGTTGAAGAATGGATAGTTATAGTTTTCCTTAGTTATGATAAAAGATAAAGTAGATATAAATATTGCATAGATGTAATCTTGCTTGATAACTGTTTTGTTATATGTAATCTTGCTATGTTAACGTTAAAGCCTTTCTTTTTTGTTTAAACAGAAAAAGGGGAAATGATGTGGGAGTCTTCTGTTTTGTGTTGATTTCATTGGTGAAATAAAGAAACTGCCTTGGCCCTTTAATAGAACAGAAAATTAGATAGGCGGAGTAAACAGAACAGAATGCTGGGAGAAAGAAGCCGAGTCAGTAGGAGTCGCCATGATTCTCCCATTCCGGACAGCCGCAGGTTAGGATCTTCCCTGGTAAGCCACCTCGTGGGCTACACAGAATATTAGAAATGGGTTAGATCAATATGTAAGAGTTAGCCAATAAGAGGCTGAAACTAATGGGCCAGGCAGTGTTTAAAAGAATACAGTTTCCGTGTAATTATTTCAGGGTATAAGCTAGCCATGCGGGCGGCCAGGTGCCGGGGACGCAGACCGCCGCTCATCACTACAGAGATGAGTTAAATCACATGGTACTGTAAGTAGACACTTGAAACACTTGAATTCATCACAATGATAACAGTAAGGTAGAAACAAAACTTTTGTGGTAGTACAATGGGTATAATAGTTAATTTTGTGATATTATGATTTAATATTTCATGTCTTTATTTATTTGCATTTTTCTTAATACAAACTGGTACCACGTATACCCTGTACTTATGTACAGAAGCTGTTGGAGGAGAGAGAGCCGCTTGATGGTTCCCCACCACTTAGCCCCAAAATAATCACACAGAAACTGTATTAATTAAATCACTGCTTGGTCCATTAGCTCTAGTTTCTAATTGGCTAACTCTTACATATAAATTTAACCTATTTACATTAATCTGTATATCACGAGGTCATGGCCTACCAGCAAAGTTTCAACACATCTATCGGCAGCTCCATGGCGTCTCCCTGACTCAGCCTTCCTTCTCCCATTATACAGCCTAGCTTTCCCCACCTAGTTCTGTTCTTCCCTGCCATAGGCTCAAAGCAGTTTCTTTATTCATTAACCAATAAAAGCAACACATAGACAGAAGGACCTCCCACACCAATAAGCTATAATAAATTTTAACATTTTATAACATACTTAGATATGCTTTATGAAAGTAAATGATAAAGCAGACTATTATCAAAATATTGTCTATGCAATTATGATATACCTAACCTTTAAAAAAATGTTTCTTCCAGGTGATGGTGGTGCATACTTTTAATCTCAGCACTTGGGAGGCAGAGGCAGGTGGATCTCAGTGAGTTTGAGGCCAGCCTGATATACAAAATGAATTCCAGGACAGGCTCCAAACCTACAGAAAAACCTGTCTCAAAAAACAAAAACAAAAAAAATTATTTGTATATTATATATAATCTCTGAAAAGATTTTCAAATTGTCTCAAATCACAAAACAAAGACCAAAATCCTGACATATAAATGGGGCTGAGGTTCAAAACCATGTTATCCTAAGGTCATATATATCACCAATTTTCTGAAGCTATCATTACACTGCACAATCCTACATATAATAAGCATTATTATTCCTATTTGTAGTGATATTTCATTTGTATTTTAATAGAGAAAGCTTGCCTGAAGTCAGAAAAGCAAAACAGCCAGTCACTGTCTCTTACTCTACCTCAGTCACAAATGGTGATCCTGCCTCTAGGAATCGCAGAATGAAACTGACTGAGAGCTGTCTCCTCCTGTCTTATATTCCTCTCTAGGGATGGGATTAAAGGCCCGCACCACTACTGCCTGGTTTTTATGGCAAACTAGTGTGGCTACTGGGATTAAAGGTGTGTGTCACCATTGTCTGGTCTGTCGGGCTGACCAGAGTGACTGTTTTACTCTCTGATCTTCAGGTTGAACCCCAATATCTGTCTCTAGGTTTTTATTATTCATTCTACATCTACTGTCAGGAGAAAGTTGAGGCTGGGTAGTAGTGGTGCATGCTTTTAATACCAGGACTTGGGAGGCAGAAACAGGCGGATTTCAGTGAGTTCAAGGCCATCCTGGTGTACAAAGCAAATTCTAGGACAGCCAGGATTGTTGCAAAGAAAAACTCTCAAAATAAATAAATAAATGGAGTACTTAGGAAAACTTACACTGGGCAAAAGGAAATTCTGAATTAGAATCTAGAATCCAGATAGTTCTACCCTGGGTCTACCTCTACTCCTTTAACATCATGACATGCCTTCAAAACCCCCCTCAAATCAGCCTGTGCTCATAAAATACCTATGATATAATAATTTAGAGCCACAACTTTGGGAATCCAATTTTCACGTCAAGGCAGATGGGAACACAGTTTTGCCAAGAAGAAGACAAGCTCCAAGTGGAGTGTCTTTGGTGCTTAACAACCTCTCAGAAATAGATCAGTGTTGCCAGGAGCGATTGTGTCTCACTACCACAGAACTCTAAGTTAGATTAAATGCCATTTTTACAGCTCTTTGAAGAGGTTGAAGATTATCTATTTATACAGAATATAATCTCTATATATCTAAAAAACCCGATTAGTCTAACTATAAATATGACAAACATAGATGACTATTGATCTATAATTCTTAATAGCTATCTAACTTAAAAACTAAGACAATAAACAACTGTGCAATAAATGAGGACAATGACCTCCAAATGTAAACAATGTACAAGTATCTTGATAAGAGGTAGAAATGTACACTGCAATATGGTAAATATATATATATATATACATATATATATATATATATCCATAAACAATATATAAGTATCTTAATCAGAGGTAGAAATGTACACTACAATATGGTAAATATATATATATATATATATATATATATATATATCAATACATAAAAATGTTTTAAACAGAGGTAGAAGCATGCATGCATACAATATTCTTTACAATTTAACTTTAACTTTTAATCCATATATCTATACCAATGTAATTGTCTATAAACAGCCCTCTGCACAACCAGGAAAGGAGTCTAGTTGCAGGAAGCGGAGTCCAAACTAAGAAAGAGAGCACATGGCTACTGCTGCTTTAAAAAGCAGCAGAGACCACACCCAAGTGGGCTGGTATCTTAAAGGCTATTGGCTGAAGGAGCAGAAGGAGCTCCTGCACAATCCTAGGAAAAGTCAGCTCATCACAGAGGAGAAGGCACAGACTTCCATCAGAAGAGCCTGCCCCCTAAAAGCTCGCACAGGAAAAGTCTGCCTCCTGAAGGCTCCAGAATCTTCAAAAAAACAGCAATGCAGGCTGTAGGAGACATTTCAAATGCTAAGCATAACAGAAGTACAAACTATTGATTCTTATTTTGTTACCCAGTTAAAAGCTGAGTAATAAACTTCCTCTAAAAATAAAATTATATTAGATAGCAAATTGAAACACAAAACATGTAGAGCTCAGAATTCCCCAACACTATCTAAGACAAACTCCTTCCAAGGTAATAACATGGAGCACCTTCCACAAAATATCCCCAGGCTCAGTTAACATAATAGCAGAAGACAGGAAGACCAGATTATGTGACACTCCACTCAGCAAAATACGGATACTGCTCTGGTTTGAAAAGTCTTGAAATTGTTTGTTTTTGCCATTAAATGATGACCTTAAGCAGGAAGAGCATTAAGAAGTCTTTTATTTGTGAAATGTTGAGTCTATGATTCATTTCAGGAATTGTAATGGTTGCTGTGAGCAAAATAAATACTTGCAAATAGCTTAGGCACTGACGTTTTTATGTTACAACTGAAATGAACAAAGAGTACCTAAATATTTCTACACTTTGATTATGCATGCTGAAATTTTTCCTGAAAAAGAAAATTTAAGTATGTACCTTTCAATGCTGTAGTTTTTTCTCTTTCATCTGGACCTCCCTGCTGAATTTGTGCCATGTTTATCCAAATTGGCAAGAAAATTAAAGAGCTCAAGGAAATAGACATCGATCTTCATAAAACAGTCTAGAATGAATGAAAGTGATAAATTAAGCTCTAACCAAAGCCTACCTGCTCTACGAAAGTTTCTGAGCTCCTATAAGAGAAAGAGAATAACTTCCTACCTTGATGCCACTATACTTTGTGGATGTCTACACCTTATTATTTGCCTGCTCCAAATGATAGTATTATGTGTCATCTGATTCAGCTAGGAGCTTACACCTTTCTGTTGCTGTTATAGCATGAATATCACCAAACACAAATTCTTTGTTCAACTAAACTTAGCTCCTTATCAGTGAATGGTATTTTCTGGTGTGTGTGCCTGTGTGTATGCTTGAGACACACTTTGTCTATGTAGCCCAGGCTAGCCTAGACTGAATAATCCTGTTTCCTCAGTTATGACCATCTCTTATTTTAAATCTTCAGGTAATTTTGAAAGTGAAATTTAATGTAAACTGTAAGTATGTGCCATTTAGAAGGTCAGAGTATTCTCATTTAACATGCAAGATAGTTACTAAGCAAAAAAATCCATAAATGTATAAAGTAACTACAAATAGCCTAAAGTTTAATTAAAAATATAACTTTACAAAAAACAACAAAAAGCTTTTTAAAAGAAACTATGATAAAATTAGAGATAAGACAAGGCTGTCCACTATCTCCATATCTATTCAATATGGTACTAAAGATACTAGCTAGAGCAATAGGCAACAAAAGGAGATCAAAGGGATATAATTCAGACAGGAAGAAGACAAACTTTCAGTATTTGGAAATGATATGATAGTTTGCATAAGTGACCCGAAAAATTCTACAAGGGAATTCCTACATCTGATATACACTTTAGGTAATGTGTCAGGATAAAACATTAATTCAAAAAAATCAGTAGCCTTCCTATAGACAAATGATAAGTGAACTGAGAAAAAAATCAGGGAAGAAACATCCTTTAAAGTAGCTACAAATAATGTAAAATGTCCTGGAGTAACTCTAACCAAACAAGTAGAAGACCTATATGACAAGAACATTAAGTCTCTAAAGAAAGAGACTGAAGAAGATATCAGAAAATGGAAAGATTTCCCATGCTCTTGGATAGATAGGTAAGACCAACATAATAAAGATGGCAATCCTATCTACAGATTCAATACAATTTTCATCATACTCCCAACACAATTTTTCACAGACCTTGAAATAACAACACTCAGTTTCATATGGAAAAACAAAGAACCCAGGATAACAAAAACAATCCTGAAAAATAAAGTAGCTTCTGGAGGTATCACCAACCTTCACTTAAAGCTCTGCTATAGAACTATAGTAATAAAAACAGCTTAGTATTGGCACACAAAAAAAGACACACAGATCAATGGAATCAAATCAAAGACTCTGACAAATCCACACACCTATGAACACCTGGTTTTTGACAAACCAAAAATAAACAATGGAAAAAAGAAAACATCTTCAACAATGATGCTGGCATAACTGTATGGCTGCATATAGAAGAATGCAAATAGATTATCCATATCTATTGCTCTGCACAAAACTTAATTCCAAATGATACCCTGGGAAACAAAAAAAAAACCATCAAACCGGTAATGAAAACAGTTCAAGAATTGAAAACTGAAATGGAAGCAAGGAAGAAAATACAAACTGAGGACCACTTGGATATGGAAAATCTAGGTCAACGAGCAGAGCCTACAGAAACAAGCATAATCAATAGAATACAAGAGATAAAAGAAAGAATCTCAGATTCTGAGAACACCATAGAGAAAATAAACGCACTGATCAAAGAAAACAGCAAAGCCAACAAAGTCTCATCACAAAACATTCAGGAAATATGGGACACAATAAAAAGACCAAATCTAAGAATAATAGGATTAGAAGGAGAAGAGTCACAGCTCAAAGGCCCAGAAAATATTTTTAACAAAATTATGGAAGAAAACTTTCCGAACATAAACAAAGATATTCTTTCGAATATTCAAGAATCATACAGAACACCAAACAGACTGGATCAAAAAAAATCCACTCGCCATATAATAATCAAAACACAAAATACAAAGGTTAAAGAAAGAATATTAAGAGCTGCAAAGGAAAAAGGCCAAGTAACTTATAAAGGTAAACCGAAAAGACTTACACCTGACTTTTCTATGGAAACCATGAAAGCCAGAAGGTCCTGGATAGAGGTACTGAAGAAACTAAGAGACCATGGATACAAATCCAAACTACTATACCCAGCCAAGCTATTGATCACTATCAATGGAAAAAACAAGACATTCCAAGATAAGAGCAAATTTAAACGATATGTAGCCACAAAACCAGACCTACAGAAAGTAATAGAAGGAAAATCGCAACCCAAGGAATCCAAAATTGCCAACACTGCCTACAATAACTGAGGCATCTAGCGACCCTTCACCAGCACAACTCAAAGACGGGAGACACACAAACTCTACTACCAAAAACAATAAGAATAACCGGAGTAAACAACCACTGGTCATTAATATCACTTAATATTAATGGTCTCAATACACCTATAAAAAGGCACAGGCTAAGAGATTGGATGCGAAAACAGGATCCAACATTCTGCTGTTTGCAAGAAACACATCTCAACCACAAAGACAGGCATCTACTCAGAGTAAAGGGTTGGGAAAAGGTGTTTCAAGCAAATGGTCCTAAGAAAAAAGCAGGTGTGGCCATACTAACTTCTAACAAAGTTGACTTCAAACTAAAATCAATCAGAAGAGATCGAGATGGACACTTTATACTCATAAGAGGAACAATTCATCAGGATGAAGTCTCAATCCTGAATATCTATGCCCCTAATATAAAAGAACCCACGTACGTAAAAGAAATATTAATAGAACTCAAGGCAGACATCAAACCACACACACTAACAGTAGGAGACTTCAATACACCTCTCTCTCCAATAGACAGGTAAATCAGACAGAAACCTAATAGAGAATTAAGAGAATTATTGGAGGTAATGAAGCAAATGGACTTAAGAGACATCTATAGAACACTCCGCCCAAATAGGAAAGAATATACCTTCTTCTCATGCAGCTCATGGAACCTTCTCGAAAACTGACCACATACTCGGAAACAAAGGAAACCTCCACAGATACAAAAAAATAACAGTGTCCACCTGTTTCTTATCACATCACCACGGATTAAAGTTAGAAGGAAACAACAATGCTACCCCCAGAAAGCCGACAAACTGAACAGTCAACTACTGAACCACACCTGGGTCAAGGAAGAAATTAAGAAAGAAATTAAAGTCTTCCTTGAATTTAATGAAAATAAAGGGACAACATACTCAAACCTATGGGACACGATGAAAGCAGTGCTAGGAGGAAAGTTCATTACACTAAGTGCCCACTTAAAGAAAACGGAGAAAGCATACATGGGAGACTTAACAGCACACCTGAAAGCTTTAGAAGAAAAAGAAGCAGACGCGCCCAGGAGGAGTAGAAGACTGGAAATAATCAAACTGAGGGCGGAAATCAACAAAAGAGAAACACAGAAAACAGTCCAAAGAATCAATAAAACAAAAAGTTGGTTCTTGGAGAATATCAACAAGATCGACAAACCCCTATCCAAACTAATTAAACAACAGAGAGAGAACACGCAAATAAATAAGATCAGAAATGAAAAGGGGGACATAACCACAGACACAGAGGAAATTCAGAGAATCATTAGATCTTACTACAAAAGCCTGTATGCCACAAAACTAGAAAATGCAAAAGAAATGGACATTTTTTTTAAATATGTAACATATACCAAAGCTAAACCAAGACCAGGTGAACGATCTAAATAGACCTGTTAGTCATGAAAAACTAGAGACTGTTATCAAAAATCTCCCTTCCAAAAAAAGCCCAGGAACAGATTGTTTCAATGCAGAATTCTACCAGAACTTCCAAAAAGAGCTAATACCTATACTCCTTAATGTATTTCACAATATAGAAACAGAAGAGTCATTACCAAATTCCTTTTATGAAGCTAGAGTTACCCTGATACCAAAACCACACAAAGACCCAACCAAGAAAGAGAATTACAGGCCTATCTCACTCATGAATATCGACGCAAAAATTCTCAATAAAATACTGGCAAACCGAATCCAAGAACACATTAGAAAAATTATCCATTATGATCAAGTAGGCTTCATCCCAGAGATGCAGGGCTGGTCAATGTAATTCACCATATAAATAAACTGAAAGAAAATAACCATATGATCATTTCAGTAGATGCTGAAAAAGCATTCGACAAAATTCAACACCCCTTTATGATAAAGGTCTTGGAGAGATTAGGGATACAAGGGTCATACCTAAATATAATAAAAGCTATTTACAGCAAGCCGACAGCTAACATCAAATTAAATGGAGAAAAACTAAAAGCCATCCCACTAAAATCAGGAACACGACAAGGATGTCCACTCTCTCCATACCTCTTCAATATAGTGCTTGAAGTTCTAGCAATAGCAATAAGACAACATAGGGGGATAAAGCGGATTCATTTTGGAAAGGAAGAAGTTAAGCTTTCGTTATTTTCAGATGATGTGATAGTATACATAAGCGACCCCAAAAACTCTACCAAAGAACTCCTACAGCTGATAAACACCTTTAGTAATGTGGCAGGATACAAGATCAACTCCAAAAAATCAGTGGCCTTCCCATACACTAACAATAAGGAAACAGAGAGGGAAATCAGAGAAGCGTCACCTTTCACAATAGCCACAAACAGCATAAAATATCTTGGGGTAACTCTGACAAAGGAAGTGAAAGATCTATATGACAAGTACTTTAAGTCTTTGAAGAAAGAAATTGAAGAGGACACCAGAAAATGGAAGGACCTCCCTTGCTCTTGGATTGGGAGGATCAACATAGTAAAAATGGCAATTCTACCAAAAGCAATCTATAGATTCAATGCAATCCCCATCAAAATCACATCAAAATTCTTCACAGATCTGGAGAAGACAAAATCAACTTTATATGTATAGTAATAAGAGCGGCGGGGCTGTGTCCCCAGCACCCCGGCCGCTGACTAGCTTTACCCAAAATAACAACACACAAACTGTATTCTTTTAAATACTGCTTGGCCCATTTCTATCTAGCCTCTTCTAGGCTAATTCTCACATATTAATTTAGCCCATTTCTAATAATCTATGTGGCCCACGAGGTGGCTTACCAGGGAGATTCTAGCCTAAGTCGATCCTAGGTCAGAGCTGAATCATGTCTGCCAAGGAGCTGGGAGTATGGCATCTCTGCTCCAGAGAGCAGAGCTGTCGACTCTGAGGTCACTTCTTCTTCCTCCCAGCATTCTGTTCTGTTTACTCCTCCCACCTATGTTTTAACCTATGAGGCCAAAAAGTTTCTTTATTACTTAACCAATGACCTTCCTCCATCATATATGGAAGAACAAAAAACCCAGGATAGCCAAAACAATCCTATACAATAAAGGATCTTCTGGAGGCATTACCATTCCTGACTTCAAACTCTACTACAGAGCTACAGTATTGAAAACAGCTTGGTATTGGCATAAAAACAGAGAAGTCGACCAATGGAATCGAATAGAAGACCCTGACATTAACCCACAAACCTATGAACACCTGATTTTTGATAATGAAGCTAAAAGTATACAATGGAAAAAAGAAAGCATCTTCAACAAATTGTGCTGGCAAAACTGGATGTCAACCTGTAGAAGAATGAAAATAGATCCATATCTATCACCATGCACAAAACTCAAGTCCAAATGGATTAAAGACCTCAATATCAATCTGAACACACTGAACCTGATGGAAGAGAAGGTGGGAAGTACTCTACAACACATGGGCACAGGAGACCACTTCCTACGTATAACCCCAGCAGCACAGACATTAAGGAACTCATTTAATAAATGGGACCTCCTGAGACTGAGAAGCTTCTGTAAAGCAAAGGACACTGTCACTAAGACAGAAAGGCAACCCACTGACTGGGAGAAGATCTTCACCAACCCCGCAACTGACAAAGGTCTGATCTCCAAAATATATAAAGATCTCAAGAAACTAGACCGTAAAAGGCTAATCAACCCAATTATAAAATAAATAAATAAATAAATAAATAAATAAATAAAAGAAACACTTCTAAGGCTTAAATCACACATTAAACCCCACACACTAATAGTGGGAGACTTCAACACTCCCCTCTCACCACTTGACAGGTCAGTGAGACAAAAAAATGAACAGAGAAATAAGAGAACTAACAGATGTTACAGACTCAAATGGACTTAACAGACATCTATAGAATATTTCATCCAAGCAGAAAAGAATATAACATGTAAGAATAGCCAAGATCAAAAACACTAATGACAACTTATGCTAGAGAGGTTGTGCAGGAAAAGGGAACACTTCTGCATTGCTGGGGGGAAAGCAAGCTGTTACAGTCCCTTTGGATGTCAGTGTGACAATTTCTCAGAAAATTAGGAAACAACCTTACTCAAGACCCAATAATATCACTTTGGAGTATTTATCCAAAAAAATGCTCAATTGTGCCACAAGGACATGTGCTCAACTATGTTCATAGCAGCTTTGTTTGTCATAGCCAGAGCCTGGAAACAACCTAAATGCCCCTCAATTGAAGAATGGATAAGGAAAACCTGGTACATTTACACAATGGAGTATTACACAACAGAAAAGGGGGGTCGCCTGGCTTGTTTTTCTAAAACAAAGTGAAAGGGAAACTTCTGTGGGGGCAGCCACTGGAGGGAGGACTTGCTGGTGAAACGGAACTAACATAAGCAAACATTTTAGTCAGTGCCCTTTGTTCAAACACAGCATTTTATTAAACTAATTTCTGTTTGTGGAAATGACATATGCTGAAAATACTACTTTTTCTTCATGAGAATTAAACCTCCCTCTACTGAAAACCACAATTCAGCTGTCCTTCTTTGATACACAAAGTGACACTAATAAAATTATATAGCTGCCTGAACTGGCAAAGAATTAGTATCAATCTTGGTTTTAGTATATAGATGTAGAGTTTATATTTAAAACCAATCTTTCTATATTGTGTTTGTTTGAAATATTATAAATTAATTTTTCTCAATACCACAGACACTGTTTTCCACACTTTCTCAACATACTAGCTGAAGTCTTAACTAGAGCAATAAGGTGAGAAAAAGAAAGAATTAAATAAAAGGAAAAGTAATAGAAAAGGAAGCTATCACATTATCTGTATTTGCAGACAAATTGACTCTACAGGTAAAGTTACTAAAGACTCCAACAGAACAAAACTCACAGTTCTAAGAAACACTTGCAGCAGAGTAGCAAGATGCAGTTCACATTCAACAAACTGGACCTTTCCAACAGTGAAACCCATCCCACACACAAAAAATTGAAAACAAAATCCCATTCACAACAGTTAAAGTAACAAAATGAAGCAAATAGGCTAATCAACTCTATAGTTAAATGTTTAGAGACTAACAAAGGACAAGACACAAGATAGCACACACAAGACAGCAGGCCCTTTCACGCTGTGGACCACCAGCACTTGCTATTATGAAACTGGCTGTTACCAAAAGTCATCTTCAAAGTCAATGCATTCCCCATCAAGATTCTAATGACATTCTTCCCATATCTAAAAAGAAAATACTTTTTAGATTCATATAAAAGCCAAGGAAAGCTCAAACCGCTACAAAAATCCTGGAGAGAAGGGACGAGGGAGGTATGTATACTACATACACAAGAGATCTCCATCCCTCAAAATGGAAGATACTAGGAAACAAAAAGCAAAGAAAAAACAGGCAGCATTAGACCATGATCCAGAAATAAATTCACAAAGTTTCAGCCACCTAATTCCTGTCAAAGGTATAAAACATGAATTAGCAAAAACATTGCCTTTAATAAATAGTGTTTTAGTCAGAATCTGGATCTTTCACACAAACCAACATCAAGTTAAGGTGGTTCAAGGGCCTTAGTGTAAACCTGAAATTCTGAAACTACCAGAGGTGCAGGAGTGCAAGGGTGAAAAAAGATATTCCAAGCAAATGAACCTAAGAAGCAGGCTGGCCTAGTCATCGTAATATCTAACAAAATAAAAAGAGACAGGGAAAGATACTTCATGCTCATCAAAGGAAAAAGCCACCACAATAGTATTTCAATTCTTAACCATCTATGGTCTAAACTCAAGGACACCCAAGTTTGTAAAAGAAACACCACTACAGCTTAAATCACATATTGACCCTCACACTCTGACAGTGGGAGACTTCAATATTCCACTCTCACCAATGGACAGGTCATCCAGACAAAATCTAAACAAAGAAATACTGCAGCTAACAGATTTTATAAACCAAATAAACATTACAGTTATTCACAGAACATTTCATACAAATGCAAAAGAATATACCTTCTTATCTACACCTCATGGGACTTACTCCAAAATTGATCACATACTCAGACACAAAACAAGTCTTAACAGATACAAGAATATTGAAATAGCTCCTTTTATCCAATCTGACCACCACAGATTAAATCTGAATATTAAAACAACAGAAAGCTTACAAACTCATGGAAACTGAACAACTCTCAAGTGAATGAAAAATGGATCATAAAGAAATAAAAAATTTAAGGACTTTCTAGAATTGAATGAAAATGAATACACAAATTTATGAGACACAGTGAAAGCAGTGCTAAGAGGAGATTCACAGCAGTAAGTGTGTACATTAAATAAACTGGAGATATCTCATACTTGCAGCTTCTCAGCACACCTGAAATCTCTAGAACAAAAAGAAGCAAGCAAACCCAAGAGGAGTAGTAGACAGCAAGAAATAATCAAACTGAGGGCTGAACTCAATTAAATAGGTACAAAGAGAACAATATAATCAATGAAACAAAAGTTTGTAGGAGGAGGCTGCTTGTTCATCCCAGCCACCCAGAACCAAAATAACCACACAGAAACTATATTAATTAAAATACCGCTTGGCCCATTAGCTCTAGCTTCTTATTGGTTAACTCTTACATATTAATTTAACCCATTTCTATCATTCTGTATATGGCCACATGGCTGTGGCTTACTGGGTAAAATTCCCAGCATCTGTCTCCAGCTCCATAGCATCTGTCTCCAGCTCCATAGCATCTCTCTCATTCTGCCTCCTTTCTCCCAACATGCCATTTAGTTTTCCCTGCCTACCTAAGCTCTGCCCTATTAACAGACCAAGGTAGTTTCTTTAGTCATTAACCAATAAAAACAACACATAGACAAAAGGACCTCCACACCAAAAATTGATTCTTGAAGAAAGCCAATAAACTAGACAAACCCTACCTAAGCTAAATAAAAAGCAGAGAGAAAATATGCAAATAAACAAAATCAGAAATTAAAAAAAAAAAGGAACATAACAACAGACACTGAGGAAATGCAGAGAATCGTAAGAACATACTTTAAAAACTTATATCCCACCAAATTGGAAAATCTACAAGAAATGGATAATTTTCTTGATAGGTACCACATACCAAAGTTAAATCACAATCAGAGAAATAATTTTAGGCCTATAACCCTTAGTGAAACAAAAGAGATCATTAAAAGTCTCACAACCACAAAAGATGCAGCCAGGGCCTGACAATTTAGTGTGGAATTCTCCCAGACTATCAAAGAGCTAATGCCAATACTCAGATTATTTCACAAAATCAAAACAGAAGGAACATTGTTCAATTATTTTATGAGGCAACAATCACCCTGATACACAAACCACATAAAGTCCCAACAAAGAGTTTTACAGACCAATTACTCTCATGAAAATAGATGTAAAAATAATCAAAATACTTGCAAACTATATCCAAGAACACTTCAAAAAAATTATCCTCAATGATCAAGTAAGCTTAATCCCAGACATGCAGGAATGGTTTGATATAAGAAAATCAGTAAATGTAATCCACTATATAAACAAACTGACTGAAAGAAAAAAAATTACATGATCATCTCATTAGAAGCAGAAAAGTCCTCTGACAAAATCCAACACCTCTTCATGATAAAAGTTCTGAAGAGATTAGGAATAAAAGGGACGTATCTAAACATAATAAAGGCAGTTTACAGCAAGCTGATAGCAAACATCAAATTAAATAGTGAGAAACTTAAAGCAATTCCACTAAAATCGGGAGCAAGACATCGTGAAGTCTTAGCTATAGCAATAAGACAACTGAAGGAGATTAAGGGAACATAAACTGGAAAGGAAGAAGTAGAAATATCATTATTTGCGAATGATAAGATACATACATATGTGGCCCTAAAATTCCATCAAGGAACTCCTATGCTGATAAGCACTTTCAGCAAAGTGGCTGGATACAAGATGAAAAAATAATAATGATAAATAGCCCTCCTCGCTAGTAATGACAAATGAACTGAGATGAAAGCAGAGAAACAACGTTTTTCACAATTGCCTCTTGAGTAATTCCAACCAAGCAAGTAAAAAATGTGTCTGATAAAAACATCAACTCTTTGAAGAAATTGAAGATATCAAAAGATGAAAAGTTCTATCAAGCTCATGAATCAGTAGAATTAACATAGTAAAAATGGCCATCCTACCAAAAACAATCTACAGATTCAACACAATCCCAATCAAAATTCCAGCATAATAGTTTACAAACCTTGAAAGGACAATTCTCAACTTCACGTGGTGGGGGGGGACATGAGAGCTAAAACAATCCTGAACAATGAAAGAACTGCTAGAAGTCCCACTATTCCTGATATAAAGTTGTACTACAGGGCTATAGTAACAAAAATACCCAAGATATTGTCATAAAAACAGACATATTGATCAAGAGAATCAAATCAAAGATCCAGACATAAATCTACATAAATATGGATATCTGGTTTTTGACAAAAGTCAGAAAATATACACTGGAAATAAGACAGCATCTTCCATAAATGGTGCTAGTCAAACTTGATATCTTCATGTAGAAGAATGCAAACAGATCCATATTCATCACCCCACACAAAACTCAAGTTCAAGTGGGTGAAAGACTTCAACATAAACTCAGTTAAACTGAACCTGATAAAAGAGAAAGTGGCAAATAATCTTGAACTCATTAGTAAAGGAGATGGCTCTGAACAAAACACCACTATCACAGGCAATAAGATCAACAATTAATAAATGGGGCCTCATGAAACTAAAAGCTTCTAAAAGACAAATGACACCGTCAATGAGACAAAATGGCAGCCTACAGAATGGGAAGACATTTTTACCAACTCTTATAGAAGATTGGTACCCAAAATATATAAAGAACTCAAGAAGCTATATAGCAACAAACCAAATAATCCAGTTTTAAAATGGAGAACAGATATAAACAGAAAACTCTCAATAGAGAAATCTCAAATAACTGAGAAACGCTTTAAAGAAATGTTCAACATCCTTAAACACCAGGGAAATGCAAATCAAAACCACTCTGAAATTCAATCTTACACCTGTCAGAATTGCTAAACACAATAACATAAGTTAGAACTCATATTAGTGAGGATGTAAAACAAAGGAAACACTCCTCCACTGTACTGGGAGTGCAAACTTGTACAATCACTATGGAAATCAATATAGCAGTCCCTCAGAAACCAGAACATTGATCTACCTGAAGACCCAGTTGTACCAGTCCTGGGTATAGACCCAAAGGATGCTCCACCCTACTACAAGGATACTTACTCAGCCATGTTCATTTGCTGCACTATCCATAGCAATGAGAAGATGGAAACAGTTTAGATGCCCTCAACAGAAGAATGCATAAAGGTGTTATTTACACAGTCAAGTACTACTTAGCTGCTGAAAAAAAAAATGGCATGGGAATGAGAGAAATGTTAATTCAGAGCATTGGGTGTTCTTCCAGATTGCCTGGGTTCAATTTTCAGCACCAACACAGCAGTTTGCAACTGTCTGTAACTCCTGTTCCAGGAGATCCAATACCCTAATACAGGCATACATACAGGCAAAACATCAATGTACATAAAATAAAAAATAAATATTTTTAAAGGACATCATGAAATTTGAAGGTAAAGAGATACAATAAAAAAAATTCTGAGTGAGACAGACACAGAACGATAAATATGGTATGTATTCACTTAGAAGGGAATATTAGACATGAACATTAGACATTAAGTAAATGATAACCAAACTATATTGAGTAGATTCAAAGATGTTAGATAAAGAGGAAGGATCTGGGGGGGGGGGGGACAGGGATCTCCCTGGGAAGGGCAAATGGATTTCATGGACAGCATGGGGGTCAAGACTGTCGCACCCCACCTCGTCCAGCAAGGATGACGCGTGACACACCGGAGCTCTTCTCACTGCCGTTTATTCCAGGACTTTATTTACTTTCTCTCTCTCCCCGGGCAAACCTCTCCCAGCCCTTAAGTAGGCATGGGCTGCCAATCCTGGATTGCCAGGTGGGCACTGCCCATAGGTCCACGCATATGCAAGCAGCTGATAATCACTGCGTTATCACAGAGAGCACTCGCTTTCGGGATCCCGGAGGGCGGGATCGCGGAGGGCAGGAGCCAGTACCATCAGGTGGCGCCACGCAGCTCTCTACGTGGCCATCAGGTGTGGCTCTCTACAGTCAAGTAGGGACAAGAGCAAGGGGAACAGGTTTAGGGGACGGGGATTCGGTGGAGGGGGAGGATATGGGAAGAGATGGCTGGAATTAAGGGGAGATATTAAGGGGTGGTGTGGAAAGCTAGTGCAGTGAAAAGTTTCTGGAATCCATGAAGGTGATCCTAACGCGGACCCCTAGTAAAGGGAAGACGTCTCAACTAGCGTTGTCTTGTCACCAGGCAAGGACTTCAGGGCATGCTATGATAAAATGTTGCTCTCTAGAAACTGACATGAGGGATGCCATTGCCAAGAACAACACCCACATACCTCATTGAGCGTGGAGAATTTGAGCTGGTGCCTACACAGAGCCCTCACCCCTTTATTCTAGTCTGTCTGGTGCAAGAAGGTACTCTGTAGGTTACAGAAAAAGAAACATGATGCCAACCCAGTCACAAAACTTTTGACCTACAAACTGTCCTGCTTACAAAATATACTTGGGCAATAGTGGTACAGAACTTGTGGGAACAGCCAACCAGTATCTGATTTGACCTCAGGCCAAGTATATAAAATGGAACCCATACCTGACATTGCTTAGGTAACCAAGAACCAGAAACTAGACAGTCCAGAGATCTAGGGTAAAGCTAAATACTACTGGTCAAAAAAGTTTTTAATGAATCCTAATAATATTCTGCTATACTCCTAGATCACTGCTTTATCATCGAAGATGTTTCCTCTGGCAGCAGGTAGGAATAAATGCAGAGACCCACAGCCAGGCATTTCCCAGAGAACATGACTAAATGAGATGTCTCCATCAAATCTCTCCCCTCAGACCTCAGGGAATCCCACAGAAGAGGAAGAAGAAAGAGTGGAAAAGCCACAGGGGTGGAGGACACCAGGAGAACAAGGCCCTCTGAATCAACCAAGCAAGGCGCATATGCGCTCAGAGACAGAAACAGGACACACAGGCCTACATGGGTCTATACCAGGTCATCTGTTTATATATCTGTTAGTTTAGTATTTTTATGGGACTCCTGAGTGTGACAAAAAGTGGGTCTTTGACTCTTGCACCTGATCTCAGGACTCTTTTCCTCCAGTTGGCTTATCGTGTCCAACTTCAATATGCTATTTTTTTGCTTAATCTTATTATATTTTATATTGCCATGTTTGATTGTCACCTCCTAGAAATCTGTCCTTTTCCAAAGAGAGACAGAATAGAAGTAGATCTGAAGGGGAGGAAAGAGTGAAGAGGAACTGGGAGGAGTAGAGGGAAGGGAAACCATAATCAAGATATATTGTATGAGAAAAGACTATTTTCTTTTATAAAAGGAAAAATATGAAAAAAGAAAAAAAGAAATTTGATACTTAACAGTATTAAGAGGTAGGACATTTAAAGAATGATTAGGTCATGAGAAGAGAGTCTCGTGAATTAATCACCAGAGGAGCTAGTAACAACAGGCTTGTTAAATTCTCTGTATCCTGTGTGTGCTTCTCCTGCCCTTCTGACATGTTCTGATGCAGCAATGGAGCTTTTTTCTGATAATTTTTATTACTTTATAAATAATAGGAATCAAAATTTCCACTTCCTCCCCTCCTTTCCTCCCCCTCCAGTCCTAAGAGAAGGCAGGGTACCTTGCCCTGTGGGAAGTCCAAGGCCCTCTCCATTCCATCCAGGCTTAGGAAGGTGGAATAAGATCCCAAAAAGCTAGTACATGCAGTAGAAACAAATCCCAGTGCCATTATCATTGGCTTCTCAGTCTGCCTCAATTGTCAGCCACATTCAGAAGGTCCAGTTTGATCTCATGCTTGTTCAGTCCCAGTCCAGCTGGATTTGGTGAGCTCCCATTAGTTCAGGCCCACTGTCTCAATGGGTGGACCAACCTCCTGACTTCCTTGGTCATATTCTCCCTCCCTTTTATCGGAACTTGTCACACGCTACAACTATGAGCACACAAATTTCTACCTATGCTTATCATTTACCTGGGCTATACTTGTTACCTCAACAGAAAATGGATTCCAAAAACCATCATGCCATTAAAGACATAGAAGAAAGCTTAAACTTGAAATGTCCAGAGAAAGAAGAAAATCTACAGAAGCTACACACTGGTGATTTCAAGTGTATGATACTCCAGAAAATGCAGAACTATGACAATAGAAATTGGACAGATGGTTGCTGGCAGCTGGAGGGTAGGACAGCAAACTAGTGCACAACAGTAATGTACACTGTTCTGTATGATACGAGGGTGATGGACGGGTGGCACACATTGCTCACAACTCTTAGAGGGAAGCACAGAAGGAGATTGAAGAAGGGTAAGCGGGAGTAGCAGGATACGTGTGATCTCATAGAGAAAATTAAAAGGGGGGAGGGGTGATTCCTTAAGGAAGGGGAGGAAGATAAATACAGAAGGAGGGAGGTGGATAAAATAGCAATAAGGATGTCTGAAAAGCCACAAAGAATCATACTATTAAGTATTAAATTTTAAAAAACTTATAACACATATAATATAGTATATAAAAATATACAAATTAGCTTACTGACCTCTTCTCATCTGAGCTGACAGTGGTCCCTAAAAAACCAAAGACTACCAAAAAAAAAAAAGAGAGAGACATAAAAGCAGACATGAGAAGCCCTCTTCTTATGGCCAGGGCTATCCTAAACATTTCCAAAACATAAGTCTATTGCTATTGCCCTTGCCAGAGATATAATAGTAAAGTCTCTATTGCTGAAGACACTCTGCACTTCAGACACAAGGCCCAGAGGCCCCTGAGCTGAAACTGACGTCAGTGCTTCTTGTCCAAGAACTAGCTTTCATGGTACCAGAAGGTGCCATTCAAGCTTCCAAAGGAGGGAAGCAACCAATAGTCCTACCTATCTATGACACCTATGAACCACATCAGTGACCAGCATGAAAGATAACACTAGGGTGCAGTAGTGTTAGCACATACCTTGGTGGTGAACAACAACTGTTCAACTGAACTTAAGGTCGTATCATTAAGAGGGAGACCAAGGCCTGGTACTGGAAACCTAGCTAACTAGCCGGTGCTAATGGAGTCACAGTGAATAAGGAAGAATCAACAGCCAGTAATTTGCTAAGCAAGAATAATCCGTAACCATCTACAAACTTTTGTCCTTATAACCACAGGAAAGTGTAGTCTTCACCCTCATTAAGGAAACTTCTCTTTGCAGCAGATGGAGATCACTACATAAAACCACAACCAACCAAAATGCAAAACTGCAGAGCCAGGTACCAGTGGATACATCTACAAAACAACTCCAGCACCTAAGGCTGAGAAAACACTGTGAACGAGTGTATGACACAATTGAAGGCACCAGATGATCAGAAATTTTCCTATGAGATCGTGTCTCATCATAATATCAGAAGATACTCCCATCAGTTTTCACCAATTTGACTGCCCAATAGTGAGTTAAGCAAAGAAGATACTGAAGAACATGACGAAGCAATTTTGGGGGCTGGGGGTGAAGGGCTATGAGGCCTCAACTCTACAGGCAACTGAGAGAAATTGGGAAGAGAAGAGTGATCTTCCCCAGAAAGGTGAATACCAACTTGTTGTCCAGTGCTAAACAGTCATCTCTGAAACCATACATACAAGTAACATTATATGTACTCTACAGGTTATATAGGAATAGGCACATCTATGCAAATACATACACGCATCACACTAAAGTTATTTTAAAAGGAGGCCATGAATTTGAAGGAGAGAAGGGAGAGGTTATATGGGAGGATTTAGAAGGAGGAAAGGGATGGGAGAAATATTGTAATTACAATCTCAAATTTTCTTTAAGACGTCAGAATGTAGAACATGAGTTTCTGCCAGTGTAAAATACAGACATGGTAATGATGTATCAATGCAGCTACACTGATTGTAACTGAAAGACCCCCGGGAGTGGGGAGACTCTCACTGAAGTCTCAGAATAACATGACACCCTAGGAACTCATGAGAGACCGTCCTTGCTGCAATCACAGCAAGGTTTATTGACAGGACAGGAACCAGTGCACTAGGGCCGAAACTCATTTCCCACGCAGGGGTAGAGTTCGACCCTGAGTAGCTCCAGGGAGAAGGGGTATTTAAGGGAAGAAACCATAACCCAATAACCCAAAGGGGGTAGGGAGGGAGTCATTGGAAAATTCCGAAAATACCAGTGATAATCACAAGGGGGTAGCTCCTTGTTTCTCAAGGTTATTCTCAAGATTATAATCTAACTTTATGGTCAGCTAGTTCCTGGAACAGAGTCACTAAACCGGCTAACCTAGATTTTTGGTTCTTCTCTCCCTGCTAGATTTTTCGGCTCTACTCTTTCTGCTAGAGGGGTCTGGATTCATCTGGGTCTTTCATAACAAATGCAGCACTTGGTGCAGGCAGCTTTTTAAGTAGGTGGGTGAAGGCAAAGAATGCTGACAAAGGAGACAGTGTGCATATACACGGCTAGAAATGAGATACCTCTGTATTTTCCACTTAAATTTGCTATGGAACTAAAAGTACTTACAAAATAAAATGTACTAAAAGTTTTCTCCATAAAAGAAATTGAGCTAAAATTACTGTCTTTTGAGAAGATCTAATCTTAGACATTAGCCGGGTGGTGGTGGTACACGCCTTTAATCTCAACACTCGGAGGGCAGTGGCAGGGAGGTCTCTGTGAGTTCGAGTTCACCCTGGTCTACAAGAGCTAGTTCCAGGACAGGCTCCAAAGCTCAAAGCTACAGAGAAATCCTGTCTCAAAAAGCAAAATAAAAAAATATAAAAAATAAAAAAACACTTAGAAATGATCAAAAACACATGAACCAAAGATGCCAAAGATGAAGCTGAGAGTGTAACTCTAAAACCTTGAGAGACAGTGGCTATTTCTTTTTTTTTTTTTGGTTTTTCGAGACAGGGTTTCTCTGTGGCTTTGGAGCCTGTCCTGGAACTAGCTCTGTAGACCAGGCTGGTCTCGAACTCACAGAGATCCGCCTGCCTCTGCCTCCCGAGCAAACCAACCTAAAAAGATATGCTAGCCTCTATCTGCCACTCCTTACCATGAGTTGGGAGATCAAGACAGGAAAATGGCTAGAGGTCGGACCAGCAAGCCTGGCGTATGCAGTACAAGAGAAAATGCAATTAAAATGTGGAAAGCAAGAACCAATTTCTGAAAGTTGCCTTCTGACCTCCTTCACATGTACTATATACATTCCAAGGCAAACATGCATCCACATTCACACATGCACATACATGTGTGTGTGTGTGTATATATATATATATATATATATATATATATATATATATATATATAATACATATTATAATAAACTTTTAAACTAAATAAAAAATTTGTAGCAACAACAAAAGTAGTATGTGATAGGCCTTAAGGTAGGTCCTCCAAATTCATGGACTGGCATATAATCCCAAATGTGTTGACATTAATACATGACTAGAATCAGAAATCTCTGGAGTTCTGTAAGGTAAATTGCTTTTAGATAGAATGTATTGCAGCACTCAAGAATAGGATCCATTCCCTCAAACACAAGGCCTAAGAATTAGGAATATGGCTCAGTAGGCAAAGCACTTGCCATGCACACAAAAGGACTAGAGCTTGGATCCCCAGCAGCCATGAAAATGCTAATCAGGCTGGTCACCTACCTGTAATCCCAGCATTCAAGTGGCAGAAGCTTTAGATTGCTGGAACAAGGCTGGCTAGCTAAAGTAGCTTATCAGTGAACTCTGGGTTCCAGAAAGCCAATCTTCTACCTCTAACTTCCACATGCATACACACCTGCACACAGACATGGAAACACGGAAACACACAAGCATACACACCTGCATACTGGCATGCACCCACACATGGAAACACAGCATATGCACCACAGATACATCTACAGCACAACTTCTAGGACTCTGACTTAACAGGAGCCCATCAGACAGACAATTTATTTCAATGAATTGCTTGTATGTAGCTTCTATGTAAAGCAACTTTGTTGTTCTTCACTCAATACAGTGGCTGCACCCTAAACAACTGCTCTTCTAACTGGCAACGGCAACTCTGCAGCTAACAGCAGTGGTTAGGCACCAGCCCTATCACAGCCTCTAAAGGAAACTTATCTAAATCTCTATCCTTCTACAGCTCAGGATTCAAAGGTTGAGGTAATATCCTCCTAGTTCAGAGAGGCTGAATAGCAAACAGGTAACCTCTCCTTGGGTCTTCCGAAAAATGGGGCCATCCTTCTGCTCAGTACCCACTTAAGAACCCTACTACACTTAGCTCCTCCCTACCGTTTCCTGTCAGCTAGTTGTTGACTCAGCCTCCTGATCCCAGGTTAATTTTATTTAATCAAGCAAATGTAACATCTTTGCATCATTAACAAATGCAACAGAAACACAATTAAAGTAATATTCCACAGCAAAACTTAACAGAACTCACAAGATATTTGATACTTAAAAGAGAAAATATAACTTAATGAAGCGACTCTGAACCACCACCACCCCTGCAAAATACTAACAGGAAGCAGATTAAGAAACTACTCACCAAAAATGCCTAGTCTCTTACACACACATTCACACGTGCACGCACACACACACACACACACACACACACACACACACACACACGGTTAAAACTAAAAACCATAGAAATTGTTCACAAGGTTTGGAATGAATTATTAGTGAGCTACACTACAGTCAGCCATACCTTTAGAGAAAAACACATTTACACTGCAGTACACTGTGGCATATAAATTCTGATGGTAAGTTAGCTGTACTAAATATATTGTAAATTTCTGGGAACAACAAATTTCTGCTGTTTTGTAAGCTAGTCACAGTGTTTTTCAAGTCATATCCCAACCCTACATTGAAGAGCCCTCCTATGTGTCCATCATTTTCAGAACTGCTGTGAACCACAGACCTTTGTGCCCCGTTCTGATGGAGGAAGGTCATTGGTTAAATAAAAAGAAACTGCTTGGTCCTCATTGGTTAGAAGATAGGTGGGAGGAGTAAACAGAACAGAACGCTGGGGGGAAGAGGAAGTAAGGTCAGACTCCACAGCTCTTCTCTCAGGAGCAGACGCCTCAGAAGAGAGGCCATGCTCCGTTCTCCCAGGCAGACGCACACGATGAAGCAAGCCACCAGGTCAGACATGCTGAATCTTTCCCGGTAAGACCAGAGCTACACAGATTATTAGAGATGGATTGATCGGGATATCAGAATTGGCCAGTAAGGGCTAGAGCAAAAGGGCCAAGCAGTGATTAAAAGAATACAGTGTCCGTGTAATTATTTAGGGTAAAGCTAGCCGTGGGAGCGGCCAGGTGCCGGGGACGCAGCCCCGCCGCCCATATTACTACACCTTTCTCCATCTGAAGCAGCATGTGTGCAGGAGCATCCTAGTCTTTCCTTCACTTGTGGAGTCTTGGAAACAGGATGTTACTGACTGTGGCAGATTCTTCTTCCCAGGAGCAGTGAACCTGCCTATGATCGCCCCTTTCACTTACAATCCCACCAACCCGTTTACACCTCCAGCTACTTCCCTATCAAGCTGAAGTTTCTCTGGCCCTAAACATCTCAGGATGAGATCAGTTACAGTCCTACAGTCCAAAGCATACCACAATTATTCAAAATGAACAGTTTAGCCTGTTCTTTCTTGCCTTGCCAGAGGCTATCCCAAATAACAGATGTGGTTTTCAACACCTCTCTCCTGCATCTGGCTGGAGACCAAAACCTGGTGTTTCTCTTGTGGAACCATGCCTCTCATTTCTTGGAGGAATTGTGGGCAACACGTCTTATAATGTGTTGGCTCTTACTTGTTGCTAATTAGTAACCTTCAAAAATTAAGACCCAAACCCATGGGCTGGCAAGAACCATGCCTCTCATTTCTTGGAGGAATTGTGGGCAACACTTCTTATAATGTGTTGGCTCTTACTTGTTGCTACTTAGTAACCTTCACAAATTAAGACCCAAACACATGGGCTGGCAAGAATGCTGAGTAGGTAAAATGTTCGCCACCAAGCCTAAGACCTGAGTTCAGTTCTTGGCATTGACACGGTGAAAGGAAAAAAAAGATTCCCACAAGTTGTCCCCTAACCTCCCTCCACTAGTATCCAGAGTATGGAAAGTGCACACAAACAGGCAAACACACACATGCACACACATATGCACAAAAATAAATAAAATGTGACTTAAAAATTGTTTAAAGACATAAGAAAAAACAAACTGTTATTCTACCCATCCCCTCCATTGCATGTTGGTTGTCAGAAGTACAGGAAAGCTAGTGAAAAAGACATAATCAAAAAGTTGTACTTAAGGAACTAATCCCAACTGGCCTCATTCACACCTGGACTTGACATTTCATAATGAGACTCTGGATTTTGAAGTGCTATAATAATTAGATGACACAAATGGAGGACCCAAGAAGTGGTGGATATTCTATGTAGACGGGAAGGACATGAACCATCATGGGCTGTGGTATCATCCCAAATGTCCCCTGATGAGACCTAACCCCTAAGAGTCATAACTCCCAACACCATATAAGAGCTGGCTTGCATAACCAACAGCAGACAGAGTAATGCTATAATAGCTTTGAATTATGTTACAACAAAATCTTGCTGTTCATTTGGGGCATTCCCTCCCTATATCCATCCATTGCTCCTTCTCTCCTCTCTCCCCACTTCCCCTCTTCTCTTTCTCAGTTGACTGGGTTTGGGAAAGTCATATTATGACCAGCCCTATCAAGAACTCCAGCCAACAGCCACGTGAGTGAGCTCCACATAGATCCTACAGACCCAAATTAGAGACAAAAGCAGCCCTGGCTGATACCTTAATTTCATCAGTGACTCTAATTCAGAGCTTTCCAGCCAAAAGTTCCTAAGTCTCTGACACCGAGAGGCTGTGTGAGATGACACAGGCTTCTGCTTCAAGCTGCTAAATTTGGGGATAATTTATTACACAGCAATAGGCAACATATATTTAAATCCTTAATGAACTAGTGAATGTCACTTAGGCTTCCAGATTCATTAGTTCTCATCAGCACTGAATTGCCTAGTGATTTTCCAATTCAACAGTAATTTATGTTCCATGCAATGAAGAAGCCTCCTTTAGATCTGCTAAAACAGGAATGGTATCTTTAAAATCCTTTGGATTTCAAAACAAACAATAAAAAATTAGTATATAATTTGCCATTTTTCAGTAATGAGTTGACCTAACTGAAAATCTTTATTCATTTTAAGAAAAGAGAAACAGAATGAAAATGGGAGTAAAAAACCTTCTATTTTTAATTAAAATACAAACACATATGCTTGTTTTGATAAAAATAATTATGCAAGCTTCTTTTAAGAAAAATATTCAGAATAAATAAGTTGTTTTAAACAGTTTATTTTCAATGATAAACAAAACTATCCAATGTCTTAGCAGTTCTTGTAGTATTCCTGATGTATATAAAATTTCCACCACAACCACCATCATTCATCTCAAAAGATGAATTCCTGGTTCTAAATAAACTCTAATCAAAACCACCTGTCAAACACATCATACAAACTGACTTAATATACTGACCATCTATAAAAAAGCATTCAATAAGAGTGGGAAATAGATTTTTTTGTAAATGCTCTGATGCCAGAGTGAAAAGATCCACACAGGCACCAGTAAAATCAATTTTGCTGGTCCTAGAACAAAACCTACAGTTCAGACCAGAATTCAATTTATAAAAAAGACCAATACCCTGACAGAAGAAAAACGGGAGAGACTAGCGACCAGGGGATACATGAATCTAGTAGAGACAGCAAGCTTTCACAGATCAGAGCAGTCTACACCTGGTGTCAAACTCCAAACCCTGAAAGTATCTAGAAAGAAACAAGAAAAGGTATAGCATAACCACAGAACAGAAAGCAAGCAGTAGTCATGCTGAACTGTGTATGGTAAAATGTCGAATGCTATAAGCATAGCAGACTGAGCAGTAAAAGCAGGTAGTAAGAGCCTGTGTCCATGGACTTCTACAGTCTCAACGGCAGGAGTGCAACCAGAGGAAGACAGGGAGATACAGCCTGTCCCAAAACTACCACACAGAATGAAAGCTTCATGTGGTAGGGACTTCTTATTTTCAGATCAAAATCATGGATTTTTTTACTTAAATTAAATAGAAACATATCCTAAGGTTACTCAACTTTTAAATAGTCTTATACAAGCTATTGTTCATTGTGATACCAGCGACGAATACCAGGGCCTCACACATATTAAGGAAATGGTCTTCCACCAAGCTATATCCCTTCCCTTATTTTGAGACAGTCTCGCAAAATTGCTAAGCCCCTTGCCTCATCCTGCTGGGTAGCTGAGCCCACGGGTACATGCCACCACACCTGGCTCTGTGCAGTGTCATATAGAATAATGTTCTAGTATTCTTTTATATAGCTGAGCAACATCTAAGATAAAAATAAACACATCTGTGATAAAAAAAAAATAGAACTCTAAAGATCCAACAGTTAATAATTTTGCCCAAGGTAGAATAAGGTCAGAGTAGTCTCTAAAAGTGATCTGCAAAAACTGAAACACAGCTGTTTTACTGGTACAAGTAATCAATACTTCCTCAAACTAGTTTTCATAAACAAACAAATTTTTAAAAGGCAGTATTATTTCCTGGTCTTGGGTCTTCCTCATCTATATACCTATACGTCCCCCAAATCCTTTACGTACAGCTCATGCTGCAACTTCCTGCAGCACGTAAGCATTCAGACATTCCTGACACATCACCATAGGATGAAGACCTCCTGACATGAGCCTGAGAATGCTACCTATCCCCCACGTGGTTTATAACAACACCGTTGTGTACTGGCTGTAACTGTGGTTCTAAGGAGCTACTAAAGAGGTTTACAAGGTCTCAGTTCACAATCCAAGTCTAATTACCACCCCATAACCTCTGAACAAACCAAGACTGAGTTTATGATGACTCAACACTATGCTTAAACCAAATATAAACCCTGTTATAAAGAAATGCACATACAATAAATGCTGTTGCCCTGGTAATATGTCCTGACAGTAATATTTTCTCTGAAACAAAAATTACTGCATACATTGCAAACTAAAGTGCTTGGGGGGCGGGCAGAGATGTAGAGAAAGCAATGCAGCGCTGCTCTCTCTAACTTGTTTATAACTTACCCACACAGCAATGCAGCGCTGCTCTCTCTAACTTGTTTATAACTTACCCACACAGCAATGCAGCGCTGCTCTCTCTAACTTGTTTATAACTTACCCACACAGCAATGCAGCGCTGCTCTCTCTAACTTGTTTATAACTTGCCCACACAGCAATGCAGAGCTGCTCTCTCTAACTTGTTTATAACTTACCCACACAGCAATGCAGCGCTGCTCTCTCTAACTTGTTTATAACTTACCCACACAGCAATGCAGCGCTGCTCTCTCTAACTTGTTTATAACTTACCCACACGGCAATGCAGCGCTGCTCTCTCTAACTTGTTTATAACTTACCCACACAGCAATGCAGAGCTGCTCTCTCTAACTTGTTTATAACTTGCCCACACAGCAATGCAGAGCTGCTCTCTCTAACTTGTTTATAACTTACCCACACAGCAATGCAGCGCTGCTCTCTCTAACTTGTTTATAACTTACCCACACAGCAATGCAGCGCTGCTCTCTCTAACTTGTTTATAACTTACCCACACAGCAATGCAGAGCTGCTCTCTCTAACTTGTTTATAACTTGCCCACACAGCAATGCAGAGCTGCTCTCTCTAACTTGTTTATAACTTGCCCACACAGCAATGCAGCGCTGCTCTCTCTAACTTGTTTATAACTTGCCCACACAGCAATGCAGAGCTGCTCTCTCTAACTTGTTTATAACTTACCCGCACAGCAATGCAGCGCTGCTCTCTCTAACTTGTTTATAACTTACCCGCACAGCAATGCAGCGCTTCTCTAACTTGTTTATAACTTACCCACACAGCAATGAAGCGCTGCTCTCTCTAACTTGTTTATAATTTACCCGCACAGCAATGCAGCGCTGCTCTCTCTAACTTGTTTATAACTTACCCACACAGCAATGCAGAGCTGCTCTCTCTAACTTGTTTATAACTTACCCGCACAGCAATGCAGCGCTTCTCTAACTTGTTTATAACTTACCCACACAGCAATGAAGCGCTGCTCTCTCTAACTTGTTTATAATTTACCCGCACAGCAATGCAGCGCTGCTCTCTCTAACTTGTTTATAACTTACCCACACAGCAATGCAGAGCTGCTCTCTCTAACTTGTTTATAACTTACCCGCACAGCAATGCAGCGCTGCTCTCTCTAACTTGTTTATAACTTACCCGCACAGCAATGCAGAGCTGCTCTCTCTAACTTGTTTATAACTTACCCGCACAGGAATGCAGCGCTGCTCTAACTTGTTTATAACTTACCCACACAGCAATGCAGAGCTGCTCTCTCTAACTTGTTTATAACTTACCCGCACAGGAATGCAGCGCTGCTCTAACTTGTTTATAACTTACCCGCACAGCAATGCAGCACTGCTCTAACTTGTTTATAATTTACCCACACAGCAATGCAGAGCTGCTCTAACTTGTTTATAACTTACCTGCACAGCAATGCAGCGCTGCTCTAACTTGTTTATAACTTGCCCACAAAGCCCTGAGCAAGTCAGTTATCTGTCACTGCATATGGACCAAGTTTTTACATTTCAGTTGGCCAAAGAATGTTAATGAAAATTATGGCATAATTTTTTCATTCATTAATCTACAGAAAAATAGCCGACTTTTATTATTATTATTATTAAAAATTTCCACCCTCCCCCCCACTCCTCCTCCCCCTCTCTCTCCAGTCCAAAGAGCAATCAGGGTTCCCTGCCCTGTGAGAAGTCCAAGGTCCTCCCCCCTCCATCCATGTCTGGGAAGGTAAGCATTCAAACAGACTAGGCTCCCACAAAGCCAGTACATGCAGTAGGATCAAAACCCAGTGCCATTGTCCTTGGCTTCTCAGTCAGCCCTCATTGTCAGAAAAATGGCTGACTTTAATGAACTTTCTAGCCGAAAGAGCTGAGAAGTATACTATCACCAAAGTATTTAACAAATGATGTTTGCATACAAAAAAATCAAATAGCAAAAAAAAAATTGTTACTGTAACTTAATGGACATTTACACATTCTTCAGTAAGATACTTTTTCAATTTTCAACATTACATACAAGAATAATTTTAGAGGGCAACATGGTGGTCGTGTCTTTAATCCCAGCTTTTGGGAGGCAGAGGCAGGTGGATTTAAGTTCAAGTCTAGCCTGGACTACATGGCAAGTTCCAGGCTAGCCATAGTTATATAATGAGAGTCTGTCTGGAAAAAAAAAGTTATACTCAATTAAATCACTATCAAAGAAACAAAATCATGCAGCACATATCCTCAAGAACTTAGCTGATTCTTCAGGACTACGATATAACTCACACCTTCCAAACAATGGCTACATACCACATACATTGAAACATATTTTGCTAGTTGCTTCAGAGCCACATGCTGGGAAGTGACTGGGGATTTGCACTCCCATTCAAACCTGTGGATCTACCCTGTTCACTACTTGGCTGTTGGGCCCTCTCCAAGCTGGCAGTCATGGCACTCTCTGTCTTTATTACTGATCCCCTAGTCACTGTGCTTCTAGCCACCAACATATCTTTCCTCTTCCGCATTTTGCCTTCCTTTTCTTCTCTTCTCAGCTAGCAAACAAAGGAGGTCTACTTCACAGGTACAGGCATCCAATCAGTATTTTTTTCCTTTCAATTAAAGAATAAAACAACAAAACAACAAAGTGAAGCAGGGAGATCTTTGGTTTCTCTGAGTTGTTTTCATCAAAATCGGATACTGAAAGTTTTGCTCATTGTACAAGAAAGACTTTACAGTTTTGTTTTTCTTTCTGTTTAATTTTGAAGTATGGGATAATTGTAGATAGCTAGCCTGCAGTCATATGAGGGTTTTTACCATTATAGACCTTTGGGGTTAAAAAGAAAAAAAAAAATATGGTGTTTGCCATCTTAAAAGCAGTCCAGTACTTAAAAATATCACAATTAAATCTCAAAAAGTTTTACTAAAATCAGATTTTAAATTAACAAGCTTGAGAGAGGTCAGGGCCACAGCATTTTTCTAGCATGCATAAGGCGCTGGTTCAATCCCTGGTATCACATCTTCCCTCCAAAAGCTGGAATGGTTACCACCCCTGCCAGCCTATAATCTCAGTTATGTGTGTGGCTGTGGTAGAAAAATCACGAGTTTGAAGTCAGCCTGGATTGCAAAAAGTATTCTCAACAACTCCAAAAAAGGCATGTGGCCAAAAAGCATGGTAGAAAATGTTTAACATCGATTATTATAGAACTGTGAATCAAAAGCACAGATAGTACTATATATCCAGTGATGACTATAGCAATTACTGTTTTGAAAGGCTTGCTCAAGGTGTGGAGAAATATCCCGAACACTGTGGGGAAAGTAGAGCCCTGTGCATTGCGGTGAAAAGAAAAATCAGGGAGTCATTGTGGTAAACAGTATGGCAGTCCCTTAAAACCTCAGACACAGAATTACAAATAGCTGTGTCACTATAACAAATACCAAGGTAATCAACACAAAAGAGAAAAAGTTCCCAGTGTCAGAGGTTTCAGTACAACTTTGGTCGGCCCTGTTGCTTTCGTAGCTGGGAAGTGGTGCACATTTGGTGGGAGCAGAAAGGGGCACACGGCACAGCAAACTGCTCATTTATTAGCCAAGAAGCAAAGGAGGAGGAAGGGGCTAAGGCTGCACTGCCCCCTTCACGGTTGTGCCCTCAATGGGCTGAAACCTCCAACCAGGACCCACTTTTTCCCCAGAGCACTTCTCTAAGAACCAAACCTTAAGATAGGAACGTTCAAGATACAAATGATTCCAAAACACCACGTAATCAATCTGTTTCATTTATGAAAACATAACCTGAAGAAATGACGGCAAGACAAATGTTTATGCACATAGCAGCATCATTTACAGTAGCCAAAAACTAAAAGCAACCCAAGTGTCCACAGGTAAAAGGTAATAACACATGTATACAGTGATTATTATAGTCAGCTTTTAAAGGAAGACATTCTGACTTATGCAATAACACAGTTGAAACTTGGGGACATTATTCTGAGTTAACTAAGCCAATCACAAAAGGACAAATGCTGTCTAAGTACACTCATATGATGTGTCCACAGTGTCAGAGTCACAGACACAGAAAGAAGAACCACTGTAGCGAGGGGCTAAGGGTAGTTGGTAATGAGGAGTTTGCGTTTAACAGGTCGAGTTTCATCTAGGGAAGGTGAAAAGCACCAAAGACAAACGGCAGAGACGGCTACACGACCGAGTGAGCATATGCTGCGCTACCAAACTGAATCCTTGCAAGTATGGTGATGTTTTATGTTTGGTACATCTTACTATAGTGATAAAGTAAACGAAAAGTAAAATTGGTACAGAGGAGAGGAGTATTTACTAGATGTTGGCACTCCTAGGCAAACTCAATCTACCAAAAACAAAGGCAAAGGCAACACATATTACATTTACTGACTTAATATTGGTAATTCTGCTAGAGCTCAATAAACAGCATGGAAACACCTTTAATGTGTACTGACCCAAATTCTCTCACCAGGTTCAGTTGGAGGTCAGTAAATAGGCTCTCTCATGAACATAACGAATCACTGATATTCACTCTGCACACTGGTAAGTCCTGCACCTTTCCTGTTCCAAGTGGTAACAAGTGTTTCCACCTCAGAGGCTGTGTAGTCCCCTAAAACATACCCCACAGCCGCAGAGGGCAGCCCACAGCCCCTCCCTAAACCCAGCCCTCTGCTCAACTACCCTTTTACAAAGAGCCTGGCCGCCTTCTCAAACCCAGCCCTCCCATCAGTCTTTCCCCCGCCACTTGCTTCATTGCTCCTTATGCTCCTCACTACTTTTCGCACATTTGCTTCTGGATTGTTCTCCACCCACTGGGATAGAAGCACACAGGACTTTCTCCTTTATGCGCCACTGGCTTCTCTGAACGTGGGGCATTACCTGACTTACTGAAGGTGACTAGTCAACACAGTCAGAAGAATGAAAAGCTCGATGCTCACAGCTTTTAAATCCTATTTCCCTCTTGGCCTGGATAGTGTTCTACCTCTTCCAAGTGCTGCTGCGGTCCCAGAGGACACGCCATTGCAGCCACCTTCTCTGGTAAAGGGACCAGACTCCTAGTTTAAAACCAGGGAAAGTTTACAAGGAAGCTCCACACCAGGACTGCCGCTGGAACCCGAGTTTAGCACCTAAAGAGTGCTCAGACTCAGCTTCAGCAAGAGTGAGGGCATCAGTCCCTGTCAAGAAAGGATAAGGAGCAAGGAAAAACAAAACGTTTTTGACAGTGCTTTAAGGCAAGGCCAAATCATGAACCTTACGAGCATCAGCACACAACACCTATCTAAAACCACACAAACCAAGGCAGTCGCAGGTCCAGAACACAGAACTTTCCCTACCTAACTTTCAATAAACAGATAATGCTATTTGTCTTTAAAATGCAGCCTAACACACGAAGACACAAGTTACTTGTCCCAAAAGATGGATACTTTAGAAAACGAGAAGCACAAGATGTGGGAGAAATGCCTGCTTCCAAACGTAAGTAACTTTGAGAAGAATGTCTACAGCCCACTAACGTTCACACCATAAAGCTTTGACGGCATTTCTTAACTACACTTTAACGTTGCGGTAAATGTATGCCAAAGTTTTAGCAGTTAACACTTTTCGTATAAAAACGAACAACTATAAACAACTTCAGTCAGACAAGTGTTAAGTCCCTCACTGCATCTAAGGTCTCTGGTGAGCACCAGAGCCTCAGGGGCTCAGATACAAGGCCAGCCACCCCAGGCCACACGTGTCCCTCCGGCCCTTCTGCCAGGTCTGGGACACACACAGGTCAGAGACGTGCCCAGGAGACGCTGCCTGCCTCTGACAGAGCCGCCCGAGAGCCGGCCAGGCCAGCCCTTCCAGGGTCCCGCCGCGGTGGCGGGGCGCAGAGGTGGCCAGCGCCGTCCTACCTGAGCTCTGGCCCCAGCTGCACGGCTGAGGGGGTTGGCGGGAGGAGGCGTGGCTTTCCAGCTCCCCGGGCGCTCTCCCTCGCGCCCGCCAACACTTACTCTCGGGATCCGCGCCCCGACCAAGTTCGAGTTGCACTTCCGGGGTCTGCAGGGGACTTAAACGTCATTACGCATGCGACGGCCGCAGCGCCAGCCACCCGGAAATGGGCGGGGCGGCCTCTGCTTCTGTGCCTCCCGCGCTGCCGGCGCTGCTGGAGGGATGCGGGCCGGTGTGAGTGCGGCCGGCCAACCAGGAAACCTGGTTGTGGGAGAGGAAAGTCTCTATTCCCTGGGGGGCTGGCATTAAGCGAGTCCCCCATGCCTTCATCCTGCCTGAATCCTCAAGATGAGACCGGAGGCCTATGTTAGAAAGATTGCATTTGCCACAAATTAAGTTAATGCTAACATCCTAAAGACAGCTGGCTCAAATGGAAGTGCATTGGTATCCTGTTTTTCCAAATAAGTTTGAAAAATGCTTCTCTTAAAGGTAGATTAGGAGTGAGCGATAGACACAAATGGTTTTTTTTTACATGCTATTCTGATTTGCTTTTTATTCTGAAACCATTGTTTGCCAGTTAAGTCCAAAGCAAACACCGGAGACACAAAGCTAAGACTGACCCCTCAGGTAATTGAGGAAAGACTACCAAACCTGCATTTGTAATATTTTCAGAGAGACGGGTTCAGAATTCTTGAAAGTATACTATATCTTACTCCCCTAATTTGTACTTCATCTCAGCTGCTGCTTCCTTCAGAACAAAGGGCGATGTGATTTATTGGCAACTACCTGATCCACTAAAATGTCAACAAGAAGAGAGCAATGATGTTGTCTTGTCCTTTTAAGATATCTTCAACCAAAATATACAGTAAGCGTCGTTTGAATAATTAATTCTGCATTGTTACACTAGTTGGACAAAGAATGTAAAGGAATGCTCTTGAGGGAAAACAACCTACTGAAACAGCCAAGAGTGCCCAGGAGGAAGCCACAGCGCTAAGAATGCTAGGATTTCCTTTCGGGCTAGAGCTCAAGTGATTGGTGGGGTAGAACTTTAAAGTGAGTTCTGAAAACTTTGTATACTGTGAGGAATTGGAATTTTGTGCTTCAGACGTTTTTTTTCAATCATGGAAGCAACATACTTCCATTTTGGTAGACTGACAACCACGAATAAGTTCATTAAAATAAACCTGCAGAGCTCAAGAGAGAACTTAGCTGTTAGGAGCACTTAATATTCTTCCAGAGAACCTGATTTTGGTTCTCTGCACTCACATCAAGTGCAGAGCTCACAAGTGCCTAGAACTCTAGTTCCAGAGGATCCCATGCCTCCAGTGACTTGTGCACACAAGTGGTTCAGGTAGGCACACACACATACACACACACACACTATTAAGCATTTTTTCTGGCCAACAAACCAATGAAAATAAATTCAATCAGACTGAATTAAAAGATACCCAGGTTTAATGGATGGCAATACTACCCTGAAGCCCTGGGAAAACATGGAGAGGGGAAGAAGGAAAAGGAGAGATGGGGAATAGGAAGACCAGGTGTTCATTCTCTGGGGGGCAGTTTAAATAGACTGTGGGAGTCTCGGTCCTGACCTTCTTTGGGGAGTGATTACCATTTGGCAGGCTTGGACGTGGAGTTTGGACTGAAGCAACTTGCAGGGGAGTGGAGTTTTCTACCCAACATTCCAAAAATGGATGCCAGAGGGCTGGGATGAAACCCCCTGAAAGACCCTCAGAATGGTCCTTCCCTCAGGAGGAGACCCCTAACCCAAGGAACAGTCGAGACCACTAGCTGCAATTAGCAAGAGGTTTATTGGGTGGGCACAGGTACCTGTGGGCGGCAAAGTCCTTTCGGAGGACTTGCGCGCCTGCAGGCTGGGAGAAGGTCTTTTTATAGGAAAAGGGTGGCAAAATCAGGCATACAGAAGCAATGCATGGTTACAGGGATCTCATTGGTCAGTTCGAATGAGGCGATGGATTCATTTAGGGGACAAGTTTCCCAGAGACATGAAGGTCTGATAATAATAGCAGACTTAGCCTTATCTAGGGTACATGTAGTTTTTCCCAGAACTGTTCGTTCCCCTCCTAGGCCTGGTGTCTGACCACAGATATCCTGTTTGACCACCTAGGAGTACTGACTTTACCTTGAACTTACATTTGTTTGTATGAAGGCTTTGCAAATTGGCATTACAGCAGCTAAGCTGGGGTCTTTCACCCCAACTAAATATTCCAGACTCTTTGTATAAAGGGGTGTCAAGGAACTGAGGTGACGATTTCTACCAAACAGTCACAATGAGGCATGTCTTGAAACTATCAGGAACTAAGAGAATCCCTGTGAGGCTTTCAATACAGTATCCTTGAGAAAAAAGAAAAGTGAATAGGGAAAGCAGGGAAATTTGGATAAAAGTGTAAAGTTATATTGAATAATGTGTTAGGAACTATAGCAAAAGATGAGTGGCTTGACCTTCCAATGTCACACAAGATAAAGCCCACGCAAAGATGGAAAGAAGTAAACTTCTATTTCATCCAACAATTCAGAGCTATGCAGGAATGAATGTAACATCACTTGTTTTCCTGTGTGTTTCAGCGAGGTTCTAAATTTATAAAGAGACAAGCCAGTCCCTCTGTGTCTTGCTCTGAACACCTAACACACAGAAACAATTGGAGGTTTTGTTATTGCTACTTTAACCCAGTAAGCATGAGCATGACTTATTATTAAGCAAAAGAAACTGGTATTTCCATAAAAAACAACCAGTAGTAAACATTCTTTTCATATCTACTGCTTCAAATGGTCAACAATCAAAAATGAGGTTACATACTAAAAACAGAATGAGTCTTTTTTTTCTTCCCCTCACTGCCCCCTAAAAAGTTGATTCCCCAGGGCACAAAAATATTTCCCATAAATCTCTGAGAAAAAAAAAGGAGACAAAGCAATAAGTGTTGCATAAACCTAGATATTTCTGTTGGAATTACAGTAGCAGTGTGTAGTGGAGAAGTAACTATTAGAAGAGGAGTTATGCACGTACAGCACAAATTCTTTCTTTAATATAACACAAAATTTCCCAGTCTTTTTCACAAGAGCCATCTATGTCATCCATGCTACTCTGTTTAGCTGTAATCTTAATTTATACACCTCTATGAAAGCCAGACACAACTTTCTCTGACCATACCTCTTTTGTGCTTTGAGATCTAACAGAGATCAAGAAAAAGGAGATTTGTTCTTTCCCGGCTAACAGCTGGTCTGTCTTTGAGCAGTAACTGACAAAGAAACACCACTATACAGTATATGGCATTTCTTTCTTCGATTCCAGGAGTCTATTATGGTGTTCCTAGGCATCTGTCATCTTATCTGTCATCAGCACTCTTCACATCAAATGTCACCTACAAACATGCTATCAAATAACAGACTTTCATTTAAGTTACAAATAAAATTAAACCTATTTTCCATTACTAAAACTCAGCTCTTACATTTTTTGGAACTCAAAGTCATTGAGGAAAATGTTCTTTATGAGATGATTTTTAAACAATCTTATTTTACATATTTATTCCAGTTCCCTCTCCCTTCCCTCCTCCCACTCCTTCCACCTTTTCCCCACCCTACCCCCTTATCCACTCCTCATAGACTGTGAGGTGTGCTATGGGGGACAACAAAATCTGTCACATCACTTGAGGCAGAAACAAGGCCCTCCCCCCATATCTAGGCTGAGCAAGTATCCCTCCATAGAGAATGGGCCCCAAAGAGACAATTCATGCACTAGGCATAAATACTGGTTCCACTGCTAGTGACCCACAACCTGCCTATGCTACACAACTGTCAACACATTCAGAGGGCCTAGTTCGGGCTTATGCTGGTTCCCCAGCTGTCAGTCTGGGATCAGTGAGCTCTCACTAGCTTGAATCAGTGGTTTCTGTGGGTATCCCCATCATGGTTTTGGCCCCTTTGCTCATAGTATCACTCCTTCATCTGTGTGACTGGACTCCAGGAGTTCCACAGAGTGCTTAGTGGTGGATCTTTACATCTGCTTCCATTTGGTACTGGATGAAGGTTCTGTGATAACAGTTAAGGTAGTCATCATGTCAATGTGATTACAGGGGAAGGGCAGTTTAGGCATCCTCTCCTCTACTGCTTATATTCTCAGCTGGGGTCATCCTTGTCATTTCCTGGGAGTTGTTCTAGTGCCTGATTTCTCACTAATCCCACAATGGCTTCCTCTTTCAAGATATATTTTCCTTGCTCTCTCTCTCTGTCCTTTACCCAACTCAATCTTCTGGATTCCTCATGTTCTCCCCCCCATTTTCCCCTCCCCATTCTCCAACAACCCTCCCCTCCTTCCCTCATGCTGTGACTAAAGAGATCTTGTCTACTTCCCCATCACTGGGGGATCCATGTATGTCTCTCTAGGGTTCTCCTTGTTTCCTGTCTTCTCTGGGATTGTGGACTATAGGCTGGTTATTCTTTATTTTATGTCTAATATCCACTTATGAGTATGAACATATCATGTTTGTCTTTCTGGGGCTGGGTTATCTCATTCAGGATACTTTTTTCTAGTTCCATCCATTGCTTGAAAATTTCAACATGTCAATGTTTTTTACCACTAAGTAGTATTCCATTGTAAAAATGTACCACATTTTCTTTATTCATTCTTGGGTTGAGAGGCATCGAGGTTGTTCCCAGATTATGGTTATTATGACTAATGCTGTTATGAACATAGGTGAGCAAATGTCCTTGTGGTATGATTGTGTATCCTTTGTGTATATGCCAAAGAGTGGTGGTATTGCTGGGTCCTGAGTTAGATTGATTCCAAACTTTTTGAGAAACTGCCATACTGATTTCCAAAGAGGCTGTACAAGTTTGCACTCCCACCAGCAATAAAAAAATGTTCCCCTTACTGTTTGGGTAAAAGTTCTATCCCAAGACCCCTCCCATGGGAGTTGGCTCAGTACAGAGACCACCTCTGAGAAAGCCCTCCAAATGATGACCTCTACCCAGAGATACTCAAGACAATTCCCACAGGGTATTTAAATTGTACCCCAGAGAACAAAAGCATGGTTTTCCCTTCTTCCTTCCAGGTCTGATCTCTGGAAGGCTGGAAAGCCACCTAGGAGTGTTGGTGTCCATTAAGTTAGGGCTTTTTCTAATTAGATTTGATTTGGTCTGATTCAAATTATTGTGTTGATGAAGAGCTTATCAGAGTGCGAAAACATTCCATTTACTACTCTGCATCCTCTCCAGCATAAGCTATCATTATTGATCTTAGCTATTCTGTCTGGTGTAAGATTGATGACGGAAGTCAGAAAATAATCCCACACTAGTTCAGAATTATGAATAATAAAGGGTTATTTATTTAGGGAAGACTTACAGATCACTGTCCTAGATAACAGTCTTCTGCATGAATGGGGAACAGGAACAGAGTCTAGCAGCTAGAAGCAAGAGCTGGAAGCAAGAGAGTGCAGACATGCTTAACAGCTGCATGTACAGTATATGAGACCACACACAAGAAGGCTGGTATTTTAAATGCTATTGGCTGAAGGAGCAGAACGTGCTCCCACAGCACCTACCCCTTTCGTTTAAATAAGAGAGTTCCAAACCCAATACAAAACTATATACACTAGGAACATATATCAAATATAAGATTAGAATTACAACCAATATAAACAATATTAAGCAAGGAACATATACTAAATGTTTTAATAAACATTCTATCATAAGGAGTCTAAATCTTGTATTGGAAATGTCTTGGCTAGATCATAAGAAGGTGGTAACTATGACTATATAAACTTCAACCCCATTGAAGGACTGAGAAGGGAGATAATATTACTTGAGTAGGCAGGAAGTGAAATCAAACAGCTTCCAAAGTGAGCAATATATGACAGAGACAATTAGCTACCTGAGCAATCACCCAAATTCTCATTTGTAACATTGAAGCAACAAAGTTTTTCTAAAGCCTATAGTAACTGACATACCATATTCAGAGACAGGAAATTTTTCAGAACTCTCTTATCCTGTCTTGGCAAGATTTGAGTCTTTCTCCTTGTGTTCTGCTTATTCATTTCTGGATACCATGTACTTTGTCAGTGCTTGAGATATGGGCAGTTCCTTGCACAAAGGCCAATTGTGCCAAGAAGAAAACAAACTCTGAGTGGAGTGTTTTTGGTGCTCAACATTTTTTCAGCGGTAGAAGTCATGTCTCATGTCAACAGAACCCTAAGTTATTTAAATGCCGTGTTCTACAGATCCTTGAAGTGGTTGAAGATTACCTATCTAGACAGAATACAATCTCAATGTATCTAAAGAATCTAATTGATCTGACTGTATGTACAACAAACACGAACAACTATTGACCTATAATATTTAATACCTGTATAACTTAAAGAATAAAACTTCATGTCATAATATTGAATAATCTGTAAACAAATATGCAACAAATGAGGACAATGACCTCAAAATGTGAACAATGTATAAGTATCTTGATCAGAGTTAAGAGTAATATATAATGTAATGTGAAAATATATCCTAAAACTTGTATCAATATGCAAAACCTATACCAATGTAAATTATCCATTAATAATAGTTAACAAGTATTCACTCTATTACCCACTATTATTATCTCCCCCCCCTTTTTAAAGACGAACATAATTTTCACCCCAACAATCTATCTAATACAAGTAATAATCAACAACCCCTAAATGGTGTTCCCAACACTGAGGACAAACTTTTTTGGGATGGGACATTGTCCTCTAGAATTGCTCCCTGCTGTTGTGGGGATGATATTCTCTTAATGGGATCCTGCAAACGTAAAGTGATGGTTTAGTTTCAAAATTACTGTCTAGTATAGTTGCAAACAATTTCCAAGCAGTTGATAGGGTTTTTTCCCCCAAAGTTATTATTTGGAGTTCTGGCCAGAACATCATGAGAAAGTGCAACATTTCAGAAGCTGGTACCCAAAAAAAAGGTCTTATAGTAGCGCTATCAGCATCATGAAGTCATCTCAACCAGGCAGAGTTGTGACTGTGGGGCCCCATCTTCTTCCTGGAAACTTCAAAGATTACTGCAGGAAAAGGATCTATAGGATAATATATTGTTCATCGTAGAAAGCTTAAACATTATTCATAGAGACGTACATTCAAAAAGGAACATGATATAGACAAAACAGACATGGAGAAAGTAAAATTTATCCTAAGTCTTCCTTCTGTCCTATATCAGATGGCTCCCAATATGAGACAGAAACTGTGAATGTACTTTTGACAACAAGCTTGGATTTAGAGAAGTACAGAGCCATTGACCAACTCCAAACCAGCTGAATATATATATATATATATCTGTTTAAATGTATGTGTATCCAATACCTGACCTCATGATCCATATTTCTTTTGCTATATGATCCTTATTGATAGCTGTTTTTCCTTCTGTCAGCATTTAAACATCCAGGGTCTCTTGAATTTTTGAAGATGTGTATTTCCCTGTAAAGATAAGAGCAGAACCCTGCCCTAACCTTATACGCTTTCCTTACCACCTGTATAATTGTCACCATTATGGAAAAGCTGTCATTTCTTTTTTTCAGGAAGTTTCTCTTTTTTAAACCAAATCTTTATTATCCATAGTTTTATTTCTCCTGGGGAAACAAGAGCGAAACCCCTTCCCCAACTTAGCACATTTTCTGGCTTTCATTGTGAGGTCAACACATCCTTGACATACACTGGTTGATTTAATTTAGTTTCTTTCCATTATCCAGTGCCTCTCTGCTGCTACTGTTCCTTTATCATTAGCATTAAGAAAATTCAAGATTAATAAAGCATTATGCAATCTATTTCTGGGGATATTTTTCATCCCTTTTTGTTTGTTCAGCATATCCTTTATAATACAGTTTGACCTTTCTATAACTGCCTGGCCTGTAGGATTATTTCGTATACCTGTAATGTGCTTTATATTATAACAAGCGAAAAAACTTTTATTTTCTTAGATACATATGCCAAACCATTGTCTATTTTTATTTGTGCAGGAATGGCCATGAAGGCCACAACTTCTAATAAATGCATGATTATGGATCAGCCTTTTATGAGTTCAAGGCAGTTGCCCACTAAAAACCCAAATACATGTCTACGGTGTGGTGCACATATTTTAATTTTCCAAATTCTTCAAAGAGGAACACATCCATCTGCCAGATTTCATTCCTTACAATCAATGATTGATCAATTTCTGCATGACCTTGTGCTAGTGGACCTGACAGATCCATATAGGATCAAACATGTGTTATGTATATAAGACAAAGCCTATTCCTGATTATGTCTTGCATCTGGATGAATAATGAAGTCAATTCTGTATCATCTGGTATAAATTCAGCAGTTTCAATATGTAAGACAACTCTTTCTGCATATTGTGAATCAGTAACTATATTGAGAGATTCTTTAAAATCCCTTAGTACCATAAGAAAAGCATATAATTTTGCCTTCTGGACAGAATTATAAGGGCTTTCTTCTACCTTGCTTAATTATCCTGATTTTTAGCCTGCCTTCCCTGATTTATTTGCATCAGTATAAAATGTATGGGCTCCAGTTTTTGGTGTATCACGTACAACTCAGGGAAGAATTCAAGAAGTTCTTTTTGTAAGGGTAAGTCTATCACTTTTAGGATAATTGCCATAATTTCTCCCAAAAAATTAGCAAAAGCCCTTTGCCATGGTTCATTGTCTTCCCATAACTTTTTTATTTCATCAGCAGTAAAATGCACTATAATCTCTGCTGGGTCAATACCTGCTAATTGACAAAGTCTCAATTTACCTTTTATAATTAATTCAGAGAACTTTTCCACAAAAGTTTTTAATTTTTTACTTGGTTTACATGATAAAAAAGATCCATTCTTAGATAATATCATCCCTCTACATTAAAATTCCTATAGGAGAAATTCTGGAAGGCAATGTGACTAGAATACAATTAAGATTTGGATTCACCCTATCCACATGTGCCTCCTGTAATTTCTCCTCAACAATTGTCAATTCCTTTTCCACTTTAGCTGTCAATTCTCTGGGACAATTTAAGTTCTTATCACCATCTAAAGTTTTATTCAAATGGACTATTATGTCAAGTGTTATCCCAATAGCTGGTCAAAGACCAGAGATGTCTCCCAATAATCTTTGAAAGTTATTAAGAGTCTGCAACTAGTTTCTCCTAATTTGTGCCTTTTGTGTTCTAATCTTCTGCAAACCTCTTCTGTGAACTAGGTAATTAACAGAATCTTTTCTTTGAATCCTTTCAGGAACAATTTGTAATCCCCATTTTGGCAAAACTTTCATTATGTCTTCAAACATCCTTTCTAAAGTATATATATTTGAATCAGATAACAAAATGTCATCCATGTAATGGTAGATTATAGATTTAGGAAATTGCTTATGTATTATTTCCAATAGCTGGCTGACAAAGTATTGGCACAGGGTGGAGCTATTGAGAATTCCTTGTGGGAGGACGGTCCATTGATATCTCCTAGTAGGCTGAGAATTATTATAAGTAGGCACTGTGAAAAATTTTTCTTTGTCCTTTTTTTGTAAAGGTATAATGAAGAGACAATCCTTTAAATCAATAACTATGAGAGGCCATCCCTTTGATAACAGAGAAGGCAGAGGAGATTGTAGAGGGCCCATAGGTTGAATAATCTTGTTGATAGCTCTAAGGTCTGTCATCATTTTCCATTTTCCAGATTTCTTTTTAACAACAAATACAGGAGAATTCCAAGGGCTGGTAGATTCTTCAATATGTCCTTTTGTCCCTGGTCATCAAATTTGATAAGATCCTCAATCTTTTTAAATATATTGACAATTGCCTTTTGTAAATTCTGGACCTCATGTCCAGTGTTCTGTTCTAAAGTCCTCATTGAGGATTTCAAGGTATGAAGTCTGTTCAGTAGAGATATTGTCTCATCCTTGGACATAATCTTCATAGCATGCATATTACCTTCCTGGAGAGACATTATATCAATCAATCTGTCATACCCCTTCGACAAAGTCCGATTAGTACAATCAACACTACAAATTCTTTCAAACAATTTTTCAGCACCATTTGTCATTGACTACAGTTTTTGTGCCAAATTGGCTGTATCCTTCTCCAGAGTGCTGAATTTTCCTTTTAGTACGTTACTATTCGTCTGTAACATTTCTAAAAGTACCTCACTTGACTGAGTTTTGTTAATTAAAATGTTCATATCCTTCTTCAGAATTTCAACCTATTTTTCTAGAAGATTGGTTTCAGTCTGTAAAGACTGTACCATTTCTAACAGCATGTCATTCTTGGCCCTATTATCAAACCATATTTTTAAGGAAAAAATATTGAGAACAAGACTAATCCCCAGAATTAAAAATAGTGATGTAGAAGAGAAATCATATAAGTCTTGCAAAACACAATATATGGTATAAGTAAAGAGGCTATTGAAATCTTAAAAGGTTAGGTTGTCTATAATCTTGCCCTTTTAAATTATATTAAATCATACCTGTGGTTTAGTTAGCTGAAGTAGATGCAATAACTGTTACCTGCCAGTTGAAGAGTGGGGGGAATGAGAATATATGAGCAAAGAAGTCAAGACCATGATGGGTTCATGCACTGAAATACTCTACCTGAGGTAATGGGAGCTCACCAACTAGCAGGACTGGGAAGGAACAAGCATAGGATCAGACTAGTCCCTTTGAATGTGATTGACAGTTGCATGGCTTGGGACAGGACTGAGAGACCACTGGCAGTGGCACCAGGATTTATCCCTACTACATGTGTTGGCTTTTTGGGAAGCTATTCTTTTTGGATGTATACCTTGCTCAGCCTAGATATAGTAGGGAGGGACTTAGCCTTCCACAAAGCAATGTGCCTTACCCTCTCTGAGAACTGGAGGGGGTGGGATGGGAAAGTATGTGGAGGGAATGGGGAGGGGAGGGAGTGGAGACTTGGATTGGTATTTTTTAAAAATCTAATTAAAAAAATATCTTGGAGCAACTCTAACCACACAAGGGAAAGACCTGTATGACAAGAACTTTAAGTTTTTAAAAAAGAAATGGAAAAAGACATCAGAAAATAGAAAGATCTCTCATGTTCTTAGATAGGTAGAATCAAAATAGTAAAAATGGCAGTCTTACAAAGCAATCTACAGGTTCAATGCAATATCCATCTAAATCCCAGCACAACTCTTCACAGACCTTGAAAGAATACTAATCAACTTCATATGGAAAAACAAGAATCCCAGGATAGCCAAAGCAGTCCTGCATAAGAATCTTCAGAAGGCATCAACCATTCCTGACTTCAAGAACTACTATAGACCTAAAGTACTAAAAAAAACAGCTTGATATTGACATAAAAACAGACAGGTAGACCAAACCAATTGAATCAAAGACCTGATATTAATCCACACACTTATGAATACCTGATTTTTTTTATAGAGAAGCTAAAATTTTACAATGGAAAGAAGAAAGCATCTTGAACAATTGGTGCTGGCATAATTCAGCGTTAATATATAGAAGAATGAAAATAGATCCATATCTATTCCCATGCACAAACCTCAAGTCCAAATGGATCAAAGATCTCAACATAAATCTAGCCATACTGAACCTAATAGGAGAGAAAGTGGGAAGTAACCTTAAATATATGGGCACAGGAGACCACTTCCTAAATATGAAACCAGTAGCACAGACACTAAGATTCACAATAAATGGGACCTACTGAAACTGAGAAGCTTCTGTAAGGCAAAGGACAGGTTGACAAGACAAAACAGTAAACTACAGAATGGGAAGAGATCTTCACCAACTCCACTTCAAATAGAGAGCTGATCTCCAAAATATACAAAGAACTCAAGAAGCTAGATATCAAAATATTGAATAATCTAATTAAAAATAGGGTACAGATCTAAACAGAGAATTCTCAACAGAGGAATCTCTAATGTTCGAAAGCCACTGGACAAACAGTTCAACATCCTTAGCCATCAAGGAAATGCAAATCAGCTCAGTCCAGTGATTGGTCAGCAGCCACATAAGCAGTAGAGTAGCAAATATAGACAAATTGTTAGAAGCTGTGGAACAGCTGGCTCAGACCAGGGAAGTCTGCATCTCACCGGAGTGTCCACAGTGCACACTGGTGGGATGTAGGAGGAGGGAGACCACTTACCAGCTGCCCGGCTAGCTTAAACCCAAAATAATTACACAGAAACTGTATTAACTAAATCACAGCTTGGCCCAATAGCTCTAGCTTCTTATTGGCTAACACTTACATCTTAATTTAACACATATCCATTAATCTATGTATCATCAAGAGATCATGGCCTACCAGCAAAGTTTCATCACGTCTCTAGTGGTAGATCCATGGTGTTTCTCTAACTCTGCCTCCTTTCTCCCAGCCTGCCATTTAGTTTTCCCAGCCAAGCTCTGTTCCCTTATAGTTCTGCTATAGGCCCAAAGCAGTTCCTTTATTCACAAATGAAATAAACACATAGACAGAAGGACCTCCCACACCAGCAGGAGGCAAGCAGTGAGGTACGTGGGGATTTGAAGCCACTCCAAGGCATGTAATGAGAAAATATAAGGTACCATGGATGATCTGTAGCAAAAAAAAAAAAACCCACTGTGTGAGAATTCTATATCTAAATAAACTGCTGGCTCCACTCACAGGCCTCAGCTGAGATGGGCTGAGGGAGGACTCGCGCTGAGCCATGCACACCCTACATCCAGTAGAGGACATGCGGGCATTCAGAGCTGGGGATTCTAAAACCTAATTGTTGGGCAACAGATGATGGTGGAAGTCACTTGTTCAGAATTATGAACAATAAAGGACTATTTTTTTTCAGCAGAGACTTACAGATCACCGTCCTAGATAACAGTCCTCTGCATAAACGGGGAACAGGAACAGAGTCTAGCAGCTGCAAGTGAAAATCGAAAGCAAGAGAGCAAACATGTGCTTTACAGCTGTATTTATAGTATTTGAGACCACATACAGGTGGACTTGTATCTTAAAGTCTATTGGCTAAAGGAGCAGAAGAAGCTCCCACAACACTGTATCTTAAATGCAATTGGCTGAAAGAATGAAAAGTGCTCCCACAGCATAAGATGGTATCTCAGAGTCGTTTTGTCAGTCCCGGGCTCCAATGTGGGTCTCTGCCTCTGCTTCTATCAGTTGCTAGATGAAGGTTCTATGATGATATTTAAAATATTCTTCAGTCTGACTACAGGGCAAGTCAAGATCAGGCCCTGTCTTTTCTATTGCTTAGGGTTTTAGCTTACCCAAGATATTTTATGTTATTTGTGGCTATTGTGAAGGTGATGTTTCTTTGATTTCTTTCTCAACCTGTTTATCATCTGTATTTAAGAGGGCTACTGATTTTTTAATTAATCATGAATCCTGACACATTACTGAAAGAGTTTATCAGCTGTAGGAATTCCCTGGTAGAATATTTGGGGTCATTTATGTTAAATATCATAGCATTTGTAAATAGTGAAAATTTGACTTCTTCCTTTCCATTTGTATCGCCTTGATTTCCTTTTGTTGTCTTATTGTTCTAGCTAGAACATCGAGTACTATATTAAATTGATATGGAGAGGGTGGACAGCCTAGTCTTGTTCCTGATTTTAGTGGAGTCACATTGAGTGTTTCTTAATTTAGTTTAATATTGAATGCTCACATGCTGTATATTGCCTTTACTATACTTAGGTATGTTCCTTGTGTCCCTGATCTCTTCAAGACCTTTATCATGAAAGTTTGTTGGATTTTGTCAAACGCTTTTTCCGCATCTAATGAGATGATCATGTGGATTTTTCTTTCAATTTGTTTATATGGTTTTTTTATATGTTAAATCATCCCTGCATCTCTGAGATGAAGTGAACTTGATCATGGTGGATGATTTTTCTGATGTGTTCTTGGATTTGGTTTGCTAGTGCTTTATTGAATATTTTTGCATCAGTGTTCATGAAGGAGATTGGTCTGTAATTCTCTTTCTTAGTTGCCTCTTTGTGTGGCTTGTGTACCAGGGTAACTGTAGCCTCACAATAAGAGTATGGAAATGTCCCTTCTGATGCTATTGTATGGAGCAATTTGGTTAGTATTGGTACTAGTTCTTCTTTGAAATTCTGGTAAAATTCTGCACTGAAACCATCCAGCCCTCAGCCTTTTTTTGTTTGTTTGTTTGGGAGATGTTTGATGAATGCTTCTATTTCCTCAGGGATTATAAGTCTATGTAAATTATTTATCTGTTATTGATTCAATTTTTGTATGTGATACCTAGCCAAAAAAATTGTCTATTTCCTTTAAACTTTCTAATTTTGTGGTGTAAAGGCTTTTGAAGTATGATCTGATGATTCTCGGGATTTCCTCAGTGCCTGTTGTTATATCCCCTTTTTAATTTCTGATTTTTTAATTTGCATATTCTCTCTCTCTCTCTCTGCTTTTTGGTTAGTTTGGATAAGGGTTTGTCTATATTGTTGAATTTCTTAAAGAACCAACTCTTTGTTTCGTTGATTTTTCTTATTGTTTTCTTTGTTTATATTTTATTGATTTCAGTCCTCAATTTGATTATTTCCTGACATTTGCTCCCCTTGGGTGAATTTGCTTCTATTTGTTCTAGAACTTTCAGGTGTGTTATTCAGTCACTAGTGTGAGATTACTTCAAGTTCTTGTTGTAGGCACTTAGTGCTATGTACTTTCCCCTTAGCACTGCTTGTGAAGTGTCCAATAACTTTGGGTATGTTGTGTATTCATTTTCATTGAGTTCTAGGAACACTTTAATTTCTTTATTTTTTTTTCTTGACCCAGGGGTGATTTTGTTGAGCATTGTCTCATTTCCATGAGTTTGTGGGTTTTCTGTAATTAGTATTGTTTTTAAATTCTAACTTTAAGCCATGGTGATGCAATAAGGTATGGAAGGTATTCCAGTTTTTTGTTGTATCTATTGAAGTTTGCTTTGTTTGAAGTTTGGTCAATTTTTGATAAGGTTCTATGACGTGCTGAAAAGAAGGTATATCTTTTTGTGTTTGGGTGAAATGTCCTATACATATCTGTTAAATCTAGTTGAGTCATAACTTCTGTTAATTTCTTTATTTCTCTTTTAAATTTCTATCTGACAATCCTAGCACCTTAACAGCACATCTGCAAAATCTAGAAGATAAAGAAGCAAGCAAGCCCAAGGGATGTAGACACCAAGAAACAATCAAACAGGGCAGAAATCATTGAAACAGAAACCAAGAAAACAACAGAGTTTTTATTGATTCTTTAGTCAGTGAAAGAAAGAGTTAATTTTCGGAGAAATTCAATAAGATTGACAAATCCTTCACCAAACCAACTAAAGGGTGGAGAGAAGGAAGATTCAAATTAACAAAATTAGAGATGAAAAGAGAGATGTACAGCAGACACTCAAAAAATTCAGAGAATCATGGCAACATACTGTACACCAAATTGGAACATCTAAAAGGAATGGATACTTTCTCAATATATACCACATACTAAAGTTAAATCAAGATGGGATAAACAATTTAAACAGATATATAATCCCTAGTGAAACAGAAGCTGTTATTTAAAGTCTCCTAACTAAAAAGGACCAAGGCCAGATTGTTTTAGTGCAGAATTATACCAAACTTTCGAAGAATAGCTAATATCAATACTTTGCAAATTATTCCACAAAATAGAAAGAGAAGAAACATTGTGCAATTCATTTTATGAGGCCACAATTATCCTTATACCCAAATCACATAAACACCCAACAATGTAAGAATATTACATACCAGTTTCCATTATGTAATCCACCATATAAACCCACCAAAAGACAAAAACCACATGTTCATATCATTTGATGCAGAAAAGTCCTCTGACAAAAATCCAATACCTCTTCATGATAAAAGTCCTGGCGAGATTAGGGATACAAGGGATATACCTAAAAGAATAAAGGCAGTTTATAGCAACATTAAATTAAATGAAGAGAAATACAATGCAATTCCACTAAAATCGGTAACAATATAAGGTTGTCCACTCTTTCCATACCTGTTCAATATAGTTCTTAAATGCTTAACTAGAGCAATAAAGCAATGAAGGAGATCAAGGACAGATAGAAGACAGATAGGAGGAAGACATAGAAGTATCATTATTTGCACATAATATTGAAGAGTCCAGGGATAAAATATAGAAATAAAGGGTCCAGTCCAATATAGAAATATAACGTTGTAAGCCCAAACACATTTTGAGAGAAAAAAAATAAGGCAGCCACTGCTAACCTTTAACAAACATTTTCAGCCTTAAGAACAGACATCCTGGCAACTGCTGTGTACAGAAGTAAACAATTGTCTCCTGCCTCCCAGCCTCCCAGCTAGGCAGGTACTGCAGACAAAGGTTAGCTTCTAACTATTGCCTCTACGGAACCCTCTGCTTGTATACCCTTAATTCCTAACTGTCCCCCTGTGTGACTCTACTCTCTGCCTTGCATTCTTTCAGTGTCAGGGAGAAGCAGCTGTGCCAGCCACAGGCTTTCACAAACATTGTAAGTTAACATCCTATAACCAAAAGTTGTAAAACTTATAATGTAATGTGACTTTAAGCCTGACCTCAAGGTTACAAAAGCTCTTTGACCCACACCTGGTGCTTGGTTTTACTATAAGAGGAGGCTAAAAACCAGCCCCATTGCCACAACTACAGAAGCCCCATCTCTGGCTGTGGTCACAGCTGCATAAGCTACATAAGCTTTGTGTGTCCTGTGGTGATTTTCTTTTTCTGGAATAAAGTTTGTTTCTGGTTTAATAGACTTTGGTTGTCTTTCCCTCATCATTGCATGATGCCAGGACCCAACAATATTACCTAAAAATTCCATCAGGGAACTTCTACTGCTGATAAACACCTTCAGTAATGTGGCAAGATACAAGATTAACTCAAAAAAATCAGCAGCCCTTCTATATACAGTTGACAAAAGAATTGAGAAAGAATTCAAAGAAATAATACATTTCACAAAACCCTCGATAATATAAAATATCTTGGGGTAACTCTAACTAAGCAGGTGAAAGTCTTTTATCATAAATTCTTCAAGTCTTTGGGAAAAAAAGTTGAAGAAGAAACCAAAAGACAGAAAGAATGTTAACGCCAAAGGGGGTGGAGGATACTAGAAGAACAAGACTCTCTTAATTAACTTGGGAGACTTAAACAGCAAGCATAGGGTCTCTGATTCTTGTCCCTTCTCTTGAAGCTCCTTTCCTTCTGTTGATTTGCCTTATTCAATATCAATGTGATAGTTTTTATTTCTTATATCTTATTTTGCTATGTTTTATTGTTATCTCTTAGAATCCTGTCCTTTTCTAAGGAGGGACAGAAAGGGAGAAGTTCCAGATAAGAGGGGATGTCCTTAGGAATTGTGAGAAGTAGAGGGCCATTGTTAGCTTCTCTAAGAGGTAGTCAAACTTCACTGTCATTTCAATAGCCACAGAGACTTTTTGGTGGAGTTTGAAGCTATTATCTACAAAGGGTTACTAGGAAACTTAAATGAGACCACAGGGTTTAAAAAAGGAGAACCAGATAAGATTACAACTGATAAGGTAAGAGTCTACTTCTCTAGAATGCAGGAAGGTAGGGTATCTTTACTGTAAACAAAGTTAATAGTCATTTAAAATCCATAGAAAATTCTTTGGAAAAGCAATAAGGCCCTATCTAAGTTTTAAGCCTAACATAATCCATCTACATAAAAAAAGTGCTATCTCTATGCTAATAACGTTTACAGCAAATGTTGTTCATTGTACTGAGATTCTTGTTTCTCAGGAGGTGAGAAAATTCAACCAGATTCAATACCACTTTCCCTTCCTATGTGCTATAATTTTCTCCTTCTACTACTGACTCGGGATCACAGAACAAAAAGCATTTTGATGACTATACCAAGAAAACATTTTTAGTACTCAAAATCACCCCTTTTTTCTTTAGTTTACCATAGATATGTAGATAGATAGATAGACAGACACAAGAAAAGTTGACGATATTTAAATCATATACCAAGCACAAAGTTTTAAACAACAAAAAAGTAAAATCATTCTGTTGTGCTTTCCTGTCGCTTTAAGGGACAAGCCACGCCCACTCCTATTACCTCTGACCTGCCCGCTGCCATCTTGGGCCCTTCCTTTTCTGCTTCCTTGATGTGCATGCTTTTTATTATAAGGAAGACCTGGGAATGTTATGGTTTTGGTCCCTTTAAGAGACAAGCCACACCCATTCCCCTCCCCATCCACTGAGGCAGGCTGATCTTCAGCTTCTGGCCTGAGCTCGCTCTCTTTTTTCCATCTTCCTCTCGGAGAGGAGGCAGCTTCTCTGCTTTCCCCCTTCTCTGTCTCTTTCTCCTCTTCTCTTCTCTTCTCTTCTCTTCTCTTCTCTTCTCTTCTCTTCTCTTCTCTTCTCTTCTCTTCTCTTCTCTTCTCTTCTCTTCTTCTTCTTCTTCTTCTTCTTCTTCTTCTTCTTCTTCTTCTTCTTCTTCTTCTTCTCTCTCTCTCTCTCTCTCTCTCTCTCTCTCTCTCTCTCTCTCTCTCTCTCTGTCCCCCCCTTCACCCTTCCTCCTCCATAACCCCCTGAATAAACATTTAACCTCACCCTGCCTGTCGTGTCTATCCATGTTTCTGTCTTCTGCCCACCCGCCATGTGTCTCCCTGCCTGGGACCAGCCATTGCTCTGGGACCAGCAGCTGTCTCCGCCTGGGACTGCCTGCTCCCAGGGCCCGCTGCCGGCCACGACATGGCCCACTGCCACCATTTGGGACCTACAGCATTTCTGCTGCCTACTGCCGCGGGGATCTTGCAGCATTTTTTTAAAAAAGAATAACACATTCTATTTATGTATTTCAAATTTATATATTACCCAAAATTAGAAAAGCTGTCTGTTGACAGTGTCCTTTGCCTTGCAGAAGTTTCTCAGTTTCAGGAGTCCCATTTGTTAACTGTTGCTCTCAGTGTCTGTGCTATCATGCGGTCAAGGCTACCTTCCACTTTATCTACTATCGGGTTCCGTGTGGCTGGATTTATATTGAGGTCTTTGATCCATTTAGACTAGATCTTATTCTTTTTTAAAGATATAAAGGGGGAAAGTTCAGTCCCATAATGGGCAGCCCATGCCACAAGGGGTAGCAGTGGGTGACCTGAGGCCTCAGCAAGTCTCCTTAGGCCTTGGCAGGTGGGAGACAGCAGTGGGTGACAGACAGATACATCATGCAGAGAGAGAGGGAGTTTGGGTATAGACTTTATTTAGTAGGTTATGGAGGGGAAGAGGAAGAGGAGAAGAGGAGGAAGGAAAAGGAGAGAGGCACAGAGGGGGGAAGGAGGAGGAAGAGAGAGAGAGAGAGAGAGAGAGAGAGAGAGAGAGAGAGAGAGAGAGAGAGAGAGAGAGAGAGAACGCAAAAGTTACCTCTTCAGGGCAGAGATGAAAAGAGAAAGAGCACAGGCTGGAGGAGGCTGGATATCCACTTCCCTTGGCAGAAGGGGAGGGGTTGGGAGAGGTCAGGGCTTCTATCTTAAAGGGACAGGATACCCAGGTGACAAACCAGGCTAACAGATCATAACATTCCCATCTCTTTCTAATAATAATAAGGCAGGAAGTTAGACACAACAGGTTAAAGGAATTGGGATGGTGAATTCTCAAGACTGCTTCCTGCTTAGTTGTGGGCATTATCTTGGGGGGAACCTGAACTCCAGACTGACAGCTAGAGAACCTGTATATAACCAAACCCTCTAAATATGGGTTACGGTAGTGTGACTTGGGCAGTTTGTGGGGCCACAGGCAGTGGGATCAGCATTTATCCCTAGTGCATGAACTGGCTTTTTGGTGCTCATTTCTTAGGGATGGTTACCTAGAAATAGGGCAAGGGTTTTGGTCCTGCCTCAATGTGACAGTTTATTGACTCCCCTGGGAAACCTTACCCTTTTTGAGGAGTAAATGGGGGTGGAATGGGGCCAAGGTGCTGGGAGTGGGAGGTGTGGTAGGAGAGGAACTGGGATTGGTATGTAAAAATTTTTTAAAAGATTGTTTTAAAAATATAAAAACTGTTTGTGGGACAATCCTGAGATTTCCTACACTTCCAGCACCAAGTGCAAAATATGGATTCCTCTAATCAGCGTCAGATATGAAAATTTTCTGTAAGTCCATATTTCTATTTGGTTAGGCAGCCAGGCTCTAAAGCCATAGTCAGTATCTGAGGATGGTCATGTACCCTTTCAGACAGGCTGTCACTACCTAACAAAAGGTCAGGATGTTGTTTTGCTCCTTTCTTTGTAATTTGGAGGATGCCTGATAGAGATGCTGATTCAAGCGTATGGAACAGCTAGCATACAGAGTACATGGGTAGTTGTGGACATGACTAAAAGCCATTTACCCGGTTACCTAGGAAACAGAATGCTAATGTATTTCCTCTCAGTTAAGTTTGGTATAAAGACTGGAGAATAAACAGAGGAATTCTTCAGCATGTGAACTCAAGATATCATGAGGGAATCTCTGAGAATCTCCCTCCCGATAAAACCATGTGAGTTATGTCTTTATTTCCACACCTCCACGCCGGTCCAGAGATAGTTTATGTTGGGGTCTGGTCGAGAGAAATAATTTATGATCCGGGCTAGCACCGGATCCCAACAATTTTCTGGAAGATTTCACTGAATAAACAGAAAGTTGTTTTGCTCAGTTACAGATTATTATTAGGAAGTAATATAGGTGCCAATTGTAATTCTACTGCTATGAGACACAGATGCAGAAGTCATTCCCCAAGTAGGGGGAACTGTTATTCTTAAAATGCAGGGGTTCCCCCCACCCAGCGGGCTCACGAAGCAGCAGCAAACTCCGGGGGGTCCCCAGCGGTGCCAGGCATGGGCTCCAGAGTCCAGTACCCAAGCAGTGGCAGAGTTCCCATCAGCAGGAAGCCACGTGGCAGAATTCCCAACACGTGGAGGTTGTGAGCAGACCCATGGACACAGAAAGTAGCCATAAAACATTTATTAAAGGAGAGAGGGAGAGAGAGGGAGAGGGAGAGGGAGAGAGAGAGAGGAGAGAGAAGAGGAGAGTAGAAGAGGAGAGTAGAAGAGATAGAAAGAAAGAGAGACAGGTGTGATCACGCCAAGGGGACAGAAAAGGAAGAGGCAAGATGGTGGCTGGAAGGTCAGAGGTAATGGGAGTGGGCGTGGCTTGTCCCTTAAAGCACCGGGAAAGCACAACAGGAACTAAGTCAAGAAACTAATTCTGGGGATAACAAAAAGCCCTACAGTCAGGACATGCTTCTCTAAGCTCTTGTCCTTCAACCCAGCATCAATAATACAAATGTATTCTTGTCTATTCAGGAAAGCTCACTAGAACTTCAACACTCAAAATCTTCATTGACACTTTGTTATGTAGGTATGATTGATTAACTGCCTACACAGATGAACTCAATCTTGAGATAAAGTGAGACTATATAACCCAAAGCCTAAATGCTAAGCCACATGAGTGTTTGTATTAGGGTCTCTAACAGATCAGAGTTGATGAATGAAGTATTTTATAAAAGGGGACATATTAGATTGATTTACATGATAGTGTATTGATGCTCTAAGAATAGTTGCCTGCACGCTGGTGAGACTTAGAACTTGGTGCCTGCTTGGTCTGGGATGTGAGGTGCTTTAGCACTCCCAATCTGGTGCCAAAGACCAAGGAGACTCCAGGGAGCCACTGGTTTTCAGTCCATGTTACAGTTGAAGAAGCTTGGCTGTGACATCAGTGAAGAATGGCCGTAGTGGTGCCAATAGCAAAAGTTACAACAAAAACATATCTACCCTCAGCATCAGGATGAAAACTGGACATGTAGCAACACTGCATTTCCCTCAGATCTCTTTATACCTGTGACTGCTGAGGAACTGTAGAGCCCACTTTGGAGGAAGATCTTAGCTAATGCTTCCTTAAAATTTCTTCCCAAACCTTTCCAAATGAGGATCTCTTAGGTGAATCCAGACCTAATCAAGTTGACAACAGTTTGACAGGTCCTCCTCTTGTCAGTCTGATACCACCTGCATCTCCTTGTATCCTATTTGATTTCCAACTGAGGAAAGCAGCAAGGTCATACCACTATGTAACTATTTCACAGTAAGTCAAAATTATACGACTTTTCTCCCAGAATTCATGGTAAAGTCTTTTACTGGGTTGTAATTCACTATGACAATTTAGATTTAACAACCAACACTGAACTACTTATATTATCTCAGTTGATATTATTTTACATGATAAATAAATAAAGGGAAGAAAACACAAATATCTGCTTAATGTATTGCATATTCTTAACAAAATATGACAAAAATAGAAATTACAATTCTTTCTGTACCATGTCATGTGGCCTTAGCTATATTCACCTGACCTGCAGCAAACACTGTTCGGGTGGAGCTCCACCCCAAACCTCCTCTCCTGGAGTTGCCTCAGTCTAGACTGGGACTCTTCCCTGAGAAGGCCTCACTGATTCTTTGGCTCTTACAATCTTCCTGTAACCTCTTTCACATTTTCTCAGTCTTAGATGCAGGAGTATTATGTAGATGTGTCCACTCCACCACTTTGCCTTTTGATTGGTTGTAGTTTTCTGCGGTGGTCTGTCTGTTGCAAAGAGAAGTTTCACATTGATCCATTATATTGATCGAACCAAGTAAGAAGGACATAGCAACAGGAAGATGGGAAATAAATCCAACTAAAATTTTAATTTAAATTGATGAAGGGTAAAGACTACTTTTCTGTGGGGTATTTGGACAAATGTTTATAGAATGTTATTCAGAATTATGATGGCTTAGTAAATTAGTGATTTTAGATGCTCCTCAAATAACCACAATTTCACCAGCACTGAGTATTTATTTATAACCCAGCTTATGATGGGCACCTTAGGATGCATAGTGACTTGGTGGCCCAGTGTTAAGTATTCATTTTTCCATTAAGTGGCTCTCAAAGGGATAATAGCCAGGACCTTGTTTAAAAAATGGAGGATAGCAAAGTCTTTCTCTCTATCTTTGGCATGTTAAGTATCATTGAGCATGCTAGATCATGAGGCCTCAGAGCAGAGTAGCAGGACCAGAAGTTTGAGTCTGTTGAAAATTCAGTTCATGATCAGGACCCTACTCAAAACTAGCACCTTTCTGGGTCACATGGCCTAAGGACCATGTGGCCACCTGAGTAAGAATATCTCCTATTGGTTCATATATTTAAATGTTTGATTATCAGGGAGTGGCACTACTTGAGGGAAATTAGGAGGTGTGGCCTTGATGGAATGAGTGTGGCCTTATTAGAGGAAGTAGGCTTTGGGGTTTCAAAAGCTCAAGGCAGTACTAATGGTTCTCTTTTTCTGCTGCTTTTGGCTCTGTATGTTGAACTCTCAGCTATTTCTTTACCACCATGTCTATCAGCATGTCGCCATGTTCTCTGCCATGAAAACAATGGACTAAACCTCTGAAACTGGAAGTAAACCTCAGTTAAAAACTTTCTAAGAGTTGCCATGGTTGTGGTGTCTCTTCACAGAATTAGAGTACTGACTAAGTCAGATCAGGATAGCAAACTCAAGGAAGGAATACACTACCTCTGAAATTCAAATAGGCTCACTAAGGGATGTACTTATTTCTTTATGGTAAAAGGGGTGAGGAATAACAATTTATCCTTACTGTAGAAGGAAGGTATCCATATTCTTCAAACCATTGAATCTCTAGAAATTTTACTGAGGCAGACAGCCTTTAAATTTTAGTTGGATTTATTTCCCATCTTCTTGTTTATATACCAACAAGCTCAGCACAGTGGCTATGTCCTTCTTACTTGGTCCGATCAACATAATGTCATCCATATAATGGATCAATGTGATAAATTGTGAAATAGACAAGCAATAAAGTTTCCCACTAAGCTGTGACACAGGACAGGAGAATTAATAATGCGATTGCGATAAAACAGTAAAGGTACAGCTAGTCTTCACTGATGAAGGCAAATTGTTTCCTGTGGTTCTTACAGATAGGTATGGAGAAAGAATTATTTGCACGATCAATAGATGCAAAACAGGTACCAGGATATGTGTGTTAATCTGCTCAAGTAAGAGAAATACATCTGGTACAGCAGCTGCAAATGAGGTCACTACTTGATTAAATTTATGGTAATAAGCTATTGTTCTCCATGACAACACTCTTTCTCCTGCACAGGCCAAATTCGAGAAATAAAGGGAGATGTGATGGGGATCACCATGCCTGCATCTTTCTAGTCCTTACTGGGAGCACTAATTTCCATAACTCCTTTAGGGGTGTGATATCATTTCAGTCTCTATTTTCCCTGGAAGAGGCAGCTCTCTGATCACTTCTATTTAGCCTTTTTGACCTTAATATTTCTTGCTCTCTGAATTGAAGAACAAGTGTGGGGAACCCCCCTAGCTTTCATCTGTCACAGTTATGCATTCTCACATTGGGAAAATAACTGAATAGACACATGATATGTTTAGGGACCAATTAGACCCATGAGTCAGATTTCAACCAAAACTATATTGACAGCCTAACCTCTACAAAGTCAGATTTAGAGTAGGGCCACAAAACTGTTTGGAAGAGGGGTGAAATTAATGTTACTTCAGAATATGTCCAGTAGGTTCTGGAAGATTCAATTATTTCTTTTACCCTAATGTATAATAACCCTAGTCAGGGGATATAAATTCCTTTGGGGAAACAAATGGAAAAATATTAAGAGTAAATTTTTAGGAATGTTAGCAAGGCCTTTCCTCAAAGGATTATAGACTTCCTTTTATTCAAAAGTTTCTGTGTCTATAAACTGACTCAAATCTGTAAATTGGCTACGAGATCACGATTCTCCATTGCTATGCTTCACAGTAGCAATTCATTTGTTTGTAGAAATTTTCTTCTTATATAAATATGCAAAAATTAACAGACTTCTTATTTATTCTCTTCTGGAAACATACTAAATAAATAGCTAGTGCCAAAGGTTTATATGAGACATATGATTATGAACATTGCTTTGCCTGTGCTGTTCATACACAGTATATTTACCTTGTCTTTGGTAATTGGTGCTACCACTCAGCCCTTGTTACTTTAGTGGTTTATTAGAGATATGATTCTAAGTTATCCAATTGAGTAGTAACATTCACACAATGTCTCCTGGCACACTGCAACAGTGCAATGTCTCTCATACACTGAGAAGTACAGAATTCTTCAGGTCTGTGGTGCTTCCCTCACAGATCTCTTACATGTCACTCCAGATGAAGGACAGCTCTTGACAACTTTCTTACCGTGGAGTATAAGTTGTAAAAGGAAAACCCATTCCAGCAGTCCACTTTTCCTGATCCTTTGAATCTCTTCTCCAACACTGAGCCATGGAATATCATCCAATCAAACATACAGCCTGTTAGCAACTGTTAATCCCGCAAGTGAGAAGGGCACTAGCACAATTTGAGCCAAGTTTGAAGCTTGATTTTTATTGGGGTGTAACCAAGAGCTGACCAGCAACTGCCTTCTAAATTTGGTTAAAGAGAGCAGTCCCAAGTCCATCTCTTGGACCCCTTTTAATAAGTAAAATCATGAGGTTTACAGAAGAGAGACAATGAGGCAATAAGGAAATGCTGAAAGTTCTCAAAAAACAGGCCAATTTTGAGTAACAAAGGAAGATGTGATGGGGATCACCATGCCTGCATCTTTCTAGTCCTTACTGGTAGCACTAATTTCCATAACTCCTCCAGGGGTGTGATATCATTTCAGTCTCTATTTTCCCTAGGAGAGGCAGCTCTCTGATCACTTCTATTTAGCCTTTTTGACCTTAACGTTTCTTGCTCCCTGAATTGAGGAACAAATGTTCCTGTGGTCACCATGTGATTAGGAAAAATGATTAGGGAGGGTATAGGGAGGGCCAGGAAGGGTAAGGGTAATCTCAAAAACAAGTCAAGGTCATGGGTTGGTGAAGGTCAGGTTCCAGGAAAAAGATTTAAGAACAGCACTTCCCTCTAACAATAAATGAAAACTTATATTTAATAATATAGCACAAAGGCTCCTGCCTTCAAAATGAAGTCAGGCAGGTTCCTTATCCTTCCCTTGACTTATGTTTCCCTGCCAAATAGGGGGATGTCTAAATAATGCCTTTGAACAGCAAGGATTGAAGAAATTTTCGTCTGATGGGTGATCAGGTTAGTGGCACACTGAAAGTCACAGGACCTGATCCCCTAAACCCTGTCTATCCTTCTCCCTCCTACACCATCACATGTTCCAACTAGTGGCCAGCCTTCTTCTTCTTACTCACCCTCCCCCTTTTTCCCCTCCAAACAAAGGCCAAGAACCAGCCACCTCCACCTTACCTACCTTCCTCTCTTCCTCTCCCACCTCCTACTGCCTCTCCTTTTCTATCACCACAGATTCCACCTAACAGTCAATCCCATTCACTAGATCCAATTCCTTTTCATCCTCCTCCCCTCTCTCCAGTAGGGACTCTGGCAGCCTGTCCTATAGCAATACCGCTGTGCCTGTAAAGATTAAATTCAATGGCTCACAAGATACTCCTTCCCTAAACGTGCAACACTAAGGAAGGTAAGAAAAATAGTCTATTTTGTATGTATGTATGTATGGATCTGTGCCTGTGAGTTTTTTTCTGGATGTGGAACCACATAAAATTGCATCAGGTTCAGTAAATGTATAAATATATGTGGCTACTGAAGGTTCGTTTCTGACTCCCTTGAGGCTGTGAGTTTACTATGTTCCATGTGTCTTGGTGATAGCTCAACTATTGCTGTTGAGCTGCCTGGGCTCAGAATTTACCTCTGGGATTTCTTTCCACTGAATCTGATGTAATGGAGATCCATATGTCACTTGGGTATAAATGATATTTAAGGTGTCTTATGCAGTTTTACATTATTTTTAAAAAAATGGTTCTGGAATTGGGTTATGCCTCAGCCTTTTTCAGACCAAGGAACTTTTAAAGTCTCCATATCCCAGGTCAAAAACTGGTGGGCATAAAAATAAGGGGGCAAAACAACTAAGGGAATTGGGTATGCTTAACTATCTGTAATGAGAAGTTAACTTAATACTCGTAACTCTGAAGTTGGAGTCGTTCTGAGAAACAACACAGAGTTTGCCAACATCTTAGTGAAGGGCAGCCATGTGGACTGTTGCCACTTGGACTAGAGTTGGAGAAGGTGGACCTCAAGTTTCACCACCATCTTGACTAAGGGAAACCACATGGTATGAACCAACCAAAGAGACAACAGTTCTCAAAGGATACTTTTAAATTGGAATGAGATTTTGTATGATTTTTGTATAATTCTCATTCTGTCTTAAAATCCAACTTCATAAAAGATAGTATTTAAAACAATACTTGTTTAATGAGGTTTAAGAGCAGCACATCTTGCTGGCAACCAGACTTTGTAATGCAATAGTAATCCACTTGGTATTGATTTTAGGGACACTGAATTGTTTATACTTTGAAACTTGGATTTTCCTCCTATAAGTTAGGGTTTTGCTCTAAGTCTTCATTCTTGAAATAGAAAAGGCACTTTCATTGGATATTATCAGAACACACGGTTGAAAGTTCTTAATCTTCTTTAAAAGGAAATTTTAGAGTTTTACAGAAAGTTTAAATAAACTGGATATTTTAAGAAACAGTTTTTAAAATGTTTAAATTCATAAGCCTGTGGGACATTTTCAAATTTGTAATATATTTTATTATAATGCCTTTGTTAGTATATGATCTTGTTAAATGGATAAATGAAAAGCTAAAACTAAGGATTATAGCTAAACACCAGAGACTCTGGTACTGCTACTTATGATTCAATAAAAGGATGACCTAAGCATTCTAGCAAAAAGCTTGGAAGCATTGGCTTAAAACATGTCTCTCCTTACTTCAGGTCTATTCAAGCTAGGAAAGACAGATTTAAAAACCTATGTCTAATCCCCTTGTTTTTGCTAGCATTTTAAAGGTATTTTGGTAAACTCAGTCATGCAGGGAGGTGTTATGTTCTATAATAGAACACTATGTAATGATCAGAGAAGTTCCCAGTCTCTGTGTAGACTATGTTTATGTCTCATTTTGATACTAAAAAACTTCAATTTAGAATTTGTTATTTTATTATAAATTGTTAAAGATGATTAAACCATGAGATGTTCAGAACTATAATAGACAATGACCCTCAAAATGTCAGAGGTTTGTAGAATATGTCACTTAACATATTTAAATTTATATGACAGAGACTTCCAGATCCTCGCAGTGACTCCCAAAGTCTCCAAGAAGACAGTGGACACAGAGACAAATGATTCCACCTGCACAATGGTAATACTAATCACTGCAAGAGACTATTCCAATGCCTTGCCTGCAGCCAGGGCTCAGCCCAAACAATTGTGGACAAGCAGGGCGTTGGAGAGTTGATTGCCCCACTTTGCCTAGATAAAGTAAGTTCAGTACCTCCTTTTCCCCTCCACAGGAAAAACTTATCTTCTGAGCCTGGTGGTTAAGGTTGCTATCCCTGCATCCAGCTCCATGGAGCCCACAGCAGCCTGGGGTAACTGTCTAGATAAAAAATTATGAACTAGTCTCTGTCATTTTTTTTGTCCTCCTTAAGTCTCTGATCCCATTGATGGTCTAGGCTAAGTGTAGTTTTGTCAGCCAGGCAGCAGCAATCAGTTCCTTCCCTCAAGGCTACAATCACCTCAGTAGTTCATTAGTTAGGTTTCTTGTTTAAAATGCAGACAGGTTTGTCTTGTTCACAGGTTTCATAGTGAAGGATGAACAGGCTTCAGATGTAACTTTCCACTAAAGGAATATGATTGGCTATGACTGTTCTAAGTAATAAACTTAAATCTCTGATAAGTGATTATATGAAAAATGGGTTAAAGTCTACCAAAGTTTTGAGGGTCTAAGAAAATATTTTAAGATATGTAAAGGTCTGAAGATGCGGAAGTTTAAGTAGGGTCTGTGGTCTCAGAAAATGATGTAAGATGTATAAATGCAAATTATAAAGATACAAGTCAGTAATTGAAAATATATGAAAATGGGAAATGTTTCAGATATGCTATGGTTTCTCTAAGATTCCAAAAGTTTAGAGTTTTAGTATTGATAAATGGAGTTCTGTTATAGAACTTATAGAGCACTGACCATTCACTTATGAGCTCAAGATTTTAAATTCCTTTGATTTTCTTTTAAGCATAGATTTAAAGGTGCATTTTAGTGGGCTGAAATACATATCAGGCTCTCTAGACATGGAAATTCTGTTCATGCCTTACAACCCAAAGCCATAGCCTTTGCTATGACACCAAGGTGTGAAGCTGTTTCAGCTGTTTTCCAGACACGGTCCCAGGAGCACCTGCAAACTATAAGCTGTGGAGCTCCAGACTTGCTGAAAGCTGACAATTCTCTTCATCCAGCTCCATGTGCTATCTGGTGAAGTTGGTACCACAGCTAACACCCTACAGACAAGCCGAGTTTGCCATGACTTCATCCTCTCCCATTAAGCTGGCCTCGGGCTGGACGTGCCATGCAGTCTTTCTCCCGGGCATCTTGCTGGCTGCAGTCCTGGTGGGGTCTGGCTTTGGCACAACGGCCCTAGGACAATCAGTTACTGCAAATAAAACACTGTTTGGGATTAAAGGCGTGCACCACCAGGCCAGCCTGGTCTACAAGAGCTAGTTCCAGGACAGGAACCAAAACCTACGGAGAAACCCTGTCTTGAAAAATCCAAACAAAACAAAACAAAACAAAACAAAACAAAACAAAACCACAACAACAACAACAAAAAACACTGTCTGAACAATTCCAGAAGGTCATCGAAAACTTGGCCGAGTCCTTTGCCTCTCTCCATGGCCAGAGCACCTCAGGGGCTCAAGTAGTGATGCAGAATCACAAACCTCCTCACAGCACACTAAGGAGGCACCTGAACGTTCCTGGGCCAAGAGTGCTGCTGCTACATCAACGCGTCTAGCCTGGTGGAGCCTGAAGCCAGCCTACGAAACTCAGCATCTCCATATCTGAAGTCGGAGTGCTCTACAGATCACCACTCCTTTCAGCTTTGTGACTGCCACACAACTCCTCTCTCTTGGACTGGTTCCGCACCCTGTTAGCAGATGTTCTTGACATCTCCAACTCGGAGTCTCCAGTGAAATCCAGCCTTCATTGTCCCAGCTTCACACAATGGCCTATCTGGGCCTCCAGTCTGGAACTCCCCTGGTCTCAGTGCCTTTTCTTAGTCGTGGAGGTAAAGTCTATGACTTTTTTTTTTGTATTTTTGGCTCTAAAGCCAGAACTGTATGACCCAAACTAGTAAGTTCTGTTGCTTACTGTGACTGAAATTTGGCCCCCATAATCTGCATCAGCTTTCAGCTGCTGCTGATTTCTTTCACTGCTTGAGCTTTTCTTTAGTTCCTTCTTATAAGCAGGAAGCTTAGCTGGGTGGAGTTTTGCTTGGAGGGCACCACTCCCTTTATTCCATTTACCATTAGGTATTTAAATTTTATTTTTAATCTCCTTGAGCACTGGACTTAGTTCCATTATACTTCTTGGTACTCCTTTTCTCCTCAAACTTCACATTTTGTGGTGTGGGAAAATTATCTGTATTCTATCAATCATGTATTTTAATAAAACACTGATTGGCCAGGCAGGAAGTATAGGTGGGTCAACCAGACAGTAAGTAGAGGTGGGGTGATGAGAACAGGAGAATGCTAGAAAGGAGGAAGCCCATTCCTCCCATTCCAGCCAAGACCACCAAGAAGCAAGATGTAACCTGCCCAGCTGAAAGGTACTGAGCCATGTGGCTAACATAGGCAAGAATACTAGGTTAATATAACCTACAAGAGCTAATAAGAAGCCTGAGCTAATGGGCCGATCAGTTTTATAACTTATGGAGATCTCTGTGTGATTTTCTTTGGGACTTTCCGGCTGTGGGGTACCAGACGGGACAGAAACCCCAACAAGTTGGCCTTCATGTTACAATTTTGTATTTTTTCTTACTTTTTTTCAGTATTTTTTGCTCTTTTTCATTATAGATCTGCATAAGAGTGAACACTAATAATCACATGACATACTCAATGCTTGGCTGTCTAGAAATCTCCTGTCTTATTAATCTAAAACTCTACAATTTGGCCAAGGGATTATTAGGTTAAAGGCAAAAAGCAACCACATTCTTTGCCAAAATATCACAACAATGGTCTACCAGGCCACAATATTCTTCTCCTCTGAAACTTCTTGAGCTGGACCATTATAATCTGCTTTGCTCTTAGTGAAATTACCTGGCAGGAGTGAGAAGGAAACACAGAACCTGCAACAAATCCACTTAGGAGTTCATTAGTGGGAGCATGTACAGGCCTGGCGAAGTCAGTGTGCAGAGAGAGAGAGAGAGAGAGAGAGAGAGAGAGAGAGAGAGAGAGAGAGAGAGAGAGGAAGATGGTGCATCCAGCTTTTAAAAGCTGCCTAGCGCATGTGCACAAGGGGTTGACGTGGCTACATCATATACAGATAAAAGAGCTCATACATGCGTGCAAGGGCTCAGCTGAGTCATATGTGGATGATGCAACCACGCATACACACAAGGGCTTAACTGAGTCATATGTAGATGGTGTAATCCATGCACACATTGGTCACGCAGGGCTCTTTAACATCCCTGGGGGCCATTTAGGCACTGCTGCCTGAGGGCTTGTCTGCACATGCATGGCACCTAGAACCTGGAAGTATCAGCCTTATGTAACTGAAGTCATTACATTCCACCCTTTTGTTTATTATAAAACTTTCGTAAAATCCCATAATAGGGAGCAAAAATGGGTAACAGAGAAGTAAGCAGGTGATCAGGAAAGGGAGAGGTTTTAGGTGAGAAGCTAGGAGTTAAAACTGGCCTTCCATCTATGAGTTCAAAGGATGGAAAGGGGGCTTTTGGGGAGAGCCCTAAGAAGGGCCAGAGGCCAAAGTTTTACCCAGTCAAAATGAAGCTCCTGTGACATCTTAACAAGAACATTTTTTAAGTTTGTTCTACCTTTCCTGAAGACTGAGGGTGGTATGGGCTATGAAAATGCCAGGAAATGTTATGAGCCTTAGACAAAGTTTAAGAAATCTTGGAAGTAAACTCTGGGTCATTATCCGACTGAAAAGAGGTTGGGATTCCAAACTGGGGGATGATTTTTTTTTTTTTGGAGAAGAACATCAGAACTGTCTGGGTCCTCTTGTTAGTGGTGGAAAATGCTTCAATTCACCCAGACATTGTGTCTACCAAGACCAGGAGTTATTTAGCTCATCTGACTGTAAAATAAAGCTTCCAGTCAGTTCCTAGAAGGGAGCCCCTGACCTGTGGTTGGGAAAAGTTATGATATTTGGTCTTGGGATCTGACTTTTGAAAGATTTTGCAAGGGGCAGTGATAACTTTTAAGAACTCTAAGTCCTTAGGGGTGGGTTGGAGGTGAGCCTTGACAAAATGAAACAGAGCTTTGCTATTAGGATGGAAGAGCTGATGTAGGTAGGACAGAATTTGCTAGGTGTCAGGGGGTGTCTGTGAGAATGTGGACTGTACTGTATGAACCCCCTGAAATGATTGAGGTAGGTTTGGGCTCTGGAATGCTGCTCTTCCAGCTGCTTTGTCAGCCTGGTTATTTCTCTTGGAAATATTGGAACTGTTGGTCTGATGAGACTGGCAGTGAATAGTTCCTATAGCTTTGGGGAGATGGAAGGTTTTTAACAGGTCAAAAATATAACCTAAGTTAGGTATGGATACTCCTTTTGTCATAAGATGCCTACAATCCTTCCACATAGCTGCGTGAGACAAGAGGATAAGAAAGGCATATTTGGAATCTCTGTAAACATTTAAAGATTGTCCCTTTGCTAACTGGAAGGCATGGGTAAGGGCGATTAAATCAGCCTGCTGATTTGTAGTATGAAAGTGCCTGTGCCTCCACCACCCTAGTATCTGACACTATGGCACAGCCTGTTCTATGAAGCCCTTTACATAAAAAGGAGCTTCCGTCTGTGTACCAGATATGAGTGGCCTGGGGCAGTTTGCCCTCCTGTATATGTAAGGGGTGGGGGCAGTAGATTATCTAAGGTCTCTATGCAGGAATGAGATGGGGAATAATTAATGTTAGGTTGAGGTAGGAGATTTGAGATATTAAGGGGTGGGCAGCATTGGAAAGTGAGTGTGGCATCTTCTACTAGTGCCACCTGGAGGGAAAGAACTCAGGAAGGAGGTAAGGTTTGTAAGCCTTTGTAAGTTAAGACATGGGACTGATTGTGGTGGGAGAAGACAGTGGTGGGTGACCCAAAGATTAGTTTCTTTGACTCACTAATCAGAAGCTCAGCTGAAAAAGGATGCTTAAAAGAAATTCCACACTAGATCAGAAATGAGAATAATATAGCATTATTTATTTGTGGGTAGACTCACAAGTCACAATACTCTGCTGGAATGGAGAACAGCAACCAAATCCAGCAGCTGGAAAAGAGGCCAGATGCATGCTTTACATCGGCATAAATAGTGTAAGAGGCCACGCCCAAGTGGGTGGGTAACTGAATGGCTACTGGCTGTAGAATTGCCTACAGCACCCCCTCTTTTGTTTAAATAAGAGAGTTCTAATCCTAATACAAAATTATATACAAAAGAACAAATACATCAAGCAAGAAATATGTGATAAATGTTTCAATAATTATCCTATCCTAATGAGTTTAAGTCTTGTGTAATAAATAACATGGCTAAATCATGAGAGGAAAGTAACTACAACTATCTAGTCTTCAACCCCATTGAATACATGGAAGGGAAATAATATTACTTGAGTAAGCAGGAAATACAGGCAAGCAACTTCCTAAATGTGCAACAAATGACAGAGATAACTGGCTACCTGGGCAATCACCCAAAGTCTCATTTGTAACGTTGGAGCAGCCTACTTTGTCTAAGGCCTAGAGTAAATGACAGACTATTTTCAGAAGCAGGAAAATTTTCAAAACTGTCTTTCCTTGTCTTAGCAAGATTTGACAGTCTTTTTCTTGTATCCTGCTTGTTTTGTCCATACATAGTGCATTTTGTCAGTGGTTGAGGCATGGGCGGTTCCTTGCCCAAAGGCCAGTTTTACCAGGAAGAAAACAAGCTCCAAGTGGAGTGTCTTTTGTGCTCAACATTCTCTCAGGAATTGATCAGTACTGCCAAGAACAATCGTGTCTCACGTAAACAGAACCTTAAGTTATTTAAATGCCATATTCTACAGCTCTTTGAAGTGGTTGAAGATTACCTATCTATTCAGAATACAATCTCTATATATCTAAAGAACCTGATTAGTCTAACTATAACAAACATATATGACTATTGATCTATAATTCTTAATACTGATATAACTTAAAGACTAAGACTTCATAATAGAATATTATACAATAAACAACTGTGTAACAAATGAGGACAATGACCTCAAAATGTAAACAATGTATAAGTATCTTGATCAGAGGTAGAAATGTATGTTGGGATATAATAAATATATCTAAAATTATATCAATATACAAAATGTCTTAATCAGAGGTTGAAGCATGCATACATACAATATGACAAAATAACTTTGCCTAGGTATACAAATATTGTGGACAAAAATAGGAGCATATTCAATATAATTTTACTTTGTATCAGTATACAAACATCTATACCAATGTAAATTACCTATAAATAATATCTTACAACTATTAATTCTATTACTTACTCTTATTATTAGTGTGAGTCAGCTCACACTAATCTATTATCCCATCCAATTTCCTCTTTTATTTTCAAAGAGATACCTGGGCCTAAGTAATTTCCTCCAACCCCCAGCCTTATACCAATTATAATTAACCCCTAAAAGATGTCCCTAACCCTGAGTACAAACTTTGTTGGGAGAGGGATGTCGTCTTCTAGAATTACTTCCAGTTTTTATGTGGGTACTGCCTGTTCAGTGAAGCAGTCAAGGCAAGAGCAGTTTCTTGCCCAAATGGCTAGTAAACTCCATAAGGAGCCTCTTCAATGCCCATCTCCCTCAGGAAGTAGCTTGGTGATGTCAGGAACAGACGTGTTTCATTTCCATGAAAAGTCCTAAGTTATTAAAACATTTTAAATCCCATATTCTTTAGTCTTTGAAAGATATGAAGAATACCTATCCACCTGAAATATATCTATGCACATCTAGAAAATCTAACTAACATGACTATAAACTTGACTATTTTAGATGATTATCTATTAAATTATATTTCTTAATTATGCATTGCATTTTTAAATGAACTACACAATCACAACACCTCAATCAAGAGAAGAAATATACATATAACAAGATTGACTCTAAATTTATATCAATAAGCCAAGATCCATACAAATGTAAATTATTCATATTTATACCATATCCCCCTTTAAATGCAAATGAACATTTATAAACAATATTTGGAGATATGGGTGTAGTTTTTTCTCTCCAAACTGCCTCATGCTGTTTGTGGGGTGCTGTTAATCAGGGCTTTTATGGTATATCCTGTGTGCTAGGTTCATCCCAGTCAGCAGTTGAATGAAGTTTTGAGGGTGTTCATGATAACCTTTCAGGAGGCTTTAGTCCATGAAACCATATTGGTATAGAAGCAATCCACAGGTTCTCATGTTGTGTGAAAACAAAAGAAGAACCTCTTTTCCAAAGCACCATATACTTAGATCCAAATTCTGAAGTCAAGATACCTTTATAATATACATGCTGGTTTAGCTTAGCAGCCCATACAATGAAACATCTCTCTGTACTTAGCTCCTTCATAGTCAAAAAATTTAAAGAAAACACAATAATATACAGAATCCAGACTCCCTGTGAATTTTCCGTTTTTATGTGACTTATATTTCTTTACTCCTTTTAATCTACCACTATCTGTACTCTTTAATGATGTTACCTTTTTTTAAAGCATTAACTTATTTTATGACTCTCTATACTATCTTTTCTCTCCCAAGCCTACATACATTTATCCAACACTGTGACCCATGTAGAAGTCTTTTATGCCTGAATCTGTCCTATTGTGAATCTAATTCTTTACTGTCCAGGAACACTTTCGCTTTGTACTTTTAAAATGCTAAGCACTTAAGAATCTAAGCTGTGAGATTCCTAGGTCGAATACAGTTATTGTGTGCTTTTACCCCACCCAGTCCAGCATGGCAGAGTTGCTCGTGCCTCTGAGAGCCAAGCACACCACACCACTTCCAGACACAAAGCTGGTCCGTATTGCCATGAAGCAAGCTGCAGCAATCTGCTCACAAACCCCATTAAAATGTTTTGTCTCCCACAAGAGACAGAGGTCATGCTGGTGGCACGGCCCAGAAAGCCGGTATTTCAAAACTGCCACTTTTTTCCTGCTGTGGCTGCTGAGTCTGGAAATTCTCTCTTAAAGAAGCTATGGCATGCCACCAGCAAACCGCAAAAAAAAAAAAAAAAAAAAAAAAAAACAACTGTGGTAAACTCTATATTTGTGTCTAGAATTCCTTTTGAAGTCCTCTTAGGTTTTACGTGGAGTTAATTAGCCATGTTGGTCTGCCAATTGTTGGAGGGAGCCTGCCACATGTTTGTCCTAGCTGCCTGGCAAGCTTACACTTGAAATAATCACACAGAAACTGTATTCATTAAAACCCTGCTTGGCCATTAGCTCTAACTTCTTATTGGCTACCTCTTACATATTAGTTCAACCCATCTCCATTAATGTGTGTATCACTGTGTGGCTGTGGCTTACTGGAGATTCTAACCAGCATCCATCTTGGGCAGAGAATCCATGGCTTCTCCCACTCTGCCCTTCTTTCCAGCATTCAGTTCTATTTTCTCTGCCTACCTAAGTTTTGCCTTATCAGGTCCAAAGCGGTTTCTTTATTCATTAACCAATGAAATCAACACATGAACAGAAAAACCTCCTACACCATAGAGACAAAAATATATATGAAGAAAAGTAAAAATTTTGCTTATTCCTTTTCTTTCTTTCCCATATCATGGCTCCTGAAATGACACAGAAACTCTGAATTTTTATTTTAACAACATGCTTAAATTTAGAGGACAGAGCCAGTGTTGAACTCCAAATCCATCTATAAATTTAAGTGAATCATGATTAATATTTTTGTTTATGTTTTTGGGACTCTTACTCTCAAATGACATGTCCTCATAAGTCATAATTCTCTTAACTTGGTTATCTTATCTGGGTGATTATTCTTTTTTCTTTAGGCATCTAGATGTCCAGGGTCTCTTGACTTTTTGAATGAGTATTTTCCTGCAAAGACAAGAACAGAACCCTGCCCCAACCCTTTTAAGAGTTCCTTACCACCTGTATGGTCACCGTTGTGGATGAGCTGTCGTGTCTCTTTCTCAAGAGGTTTCTAATTTTAAAACAGAATCTTTATAAATTTTGATGGTATCCATAGATCTTCTTCTCCTGGGGAAACAAGAGCAAAACTGCTTCCCCAACGTAGCACATCTCCTGGATTCCAGTGTACTGTAAACACATCCTTGAAATACATTGGCTGATTTAATTCAGAAGACTTTTAAATTATCCCATGTCTCTCTGCTGCTGTTGTCCCTTTCTCATTAGCATTAAGAAAATTCAAGGTTAATAAACATATAAACTATTTCTGGTGGTATTTTCCATTCCTTTCTGTTTGTTTAACATATCCTTTATAGTTCAATTTGATCTTTCTATAACTGCCTGACCTGTAGGATTATTTGGTATATCTGTAATATGCTTTATAATAAGCAAAATTTGTTTCATTTTCTTAAAGACATATGCTAGACCACTGTCTGTCTTTATTTGTGCAGGTATACCCATGATGGCCATAACTTCTAATAAGTGTGTGATTACTGAATCAGCTTTTTCTGAGCTTAAAGCAGTTGCCCACTGAAAACTTGGATAAGTGTCAATAGTGTGGTGTACATATTTTATTTTTCTAAATTCTGCAAAGTGGAACACATCCATCTGCCATATTTTATTCCTTTGAGTACCCTTTGGGTTAATCCCTGCAGGTAGCAGTGTTTGGTTATAGAAAGAGCAAGTAGGACATCTCTTTATAATCTCCTTAGCTTGTTGCAATGTAATAGAAAACTCTTTCTTTAAACCTTTGCTGTTGACATAATATTTTTTATGAAGTTCCGAGGCCTGAAACATGCTTCCAATCAATAATCAAACAATATCTGTATTACCTTGTGCGAGAGAACCTAGCAGAACCATATGTGATCGGATATGTGTTAAGTATATAGGACAAAGCCTATTCCTGATTATGTCTTGCATCTGTATGAATAATGAAGTCAATTCTGTATCATCTTATATAAATTTAGTGGTTTTAATATGCAAGACAACTCTTTCTGCATATTGTGAATCAGTAACTATATTAAAAGGCTCTTTAAAATCCCTTAGCACCATGAGAATAGCATAAATTCTGCCTTCTAGACAGAATTATAAAGGCTTTGTTCCAACTTACTTAATTCTTCTGATTTATCTGCATCCAGTATAAAATGTACAGGCTCCAGTTATTGGAGTATCATGTACAATTTGTGGAAGAATCCAAGAGGTTCTCTTTATAAGGTTCAGTCTATTGCTTTTGGGATAATTGTTATTAATTTCTCCCAGAAAATCAATACAATTTCTTTGCCATGGTTCATTGTCTTTCTATAACTTTTTTATTCCATTAGTAGTAAAAGGCACTATAATCTCTGCTGGGTCTATACCTGCTCATTGACAAAATCACAATTTACCTTTTCTAATTAATTCAGAGACTTTTACCACATAAGGTTTTAATTTTTACTTGGTTTATGTGGTAAAAAGATCCATTCTAAGATAATATTGTACCTCTGCATTAAAATTCCTGTAGGAGAAATTCTGGAAGGCAATATGACTAGAATACAATTAATATTTGGATTCACCCTATCCACATGTGCCTCCTGTAATTTCTCCTCAACAACCATCAATTCCTTTTCTGCTTTAGCTATTAATTCTCTGGGACTAGTTAAGTCTTTATTACCATCTAAGGTTTTGTTTAAATGAATTATTAGATCAGGTGTTATCCCAAGAGCCAATTTTAGACTGGAAATATTTCCTAACAATCTTTGAAAGTCATTAAGAGTCTGTAATTGGTCTCTCCTAATTTGTGCTGTTTGTGTTGTAATTTTCTGTAAACCTATTTTATAACCTAGGTAATTCACAGAATCTCCTCTCTGTATTTTTTCAACTTGTAATCCCCATTTTGACAAAACGTTCTTTCTAAAGTATCTGTGCTTGAATCAGATAGCAAAATTTCACCCATGTAATGGTAATTATAGATTTAGGAAATTTTTTATGTATTATTTCCAATGGCTGACTTACAAAGTATTGGCATATGGTGGGGCTATTGAGAAATTCCTGTGGGAGGAAAGTCCACTGGTATCTCCTAGTAGGTTGAAAATTATAAGTAGGCACTGTGAAGGCAAATTTTTTTCTGTCCTTTTCTTGTACAGGTATAGTGAAGAAACAATCTTTTAAATCAATAACTATAATAGGCCATCCTTTTGTTAATAGAGAAGGCAGAGGAATTCCAGATTTTAGAGGGCCTATAGATTGAATTACCTTATTGACAACTCTTAGATCTGTCATCATTCTTTATTTACCAGATATCTTTTTTTAACAACAAATACAGGAGAATTTTAAAGGCTAGTTGATTCCTCAATATGGTGAGCATCTATTTGTTCCTTTATCAGCTGTTCTAAAGCCTGCAGTGTGTCTTCTGTTAATGGTCACTGTTTAACTTATATTGGTTTCTCAGTTATCCATTTTAAAGGTAGGGCTGTTGGTACCTCTAAAAATTTGCTAGTTGCTTTATGTTCTTGTACAGCCTAAGTAGCTGGTGACTCTTATGTATAGTGCCTTTAATAACCTGCCCAGAATTATGAGTTCCTGGGACTGCCGAAATGTTAATCTGGGCATTCCATTGCTGCAGCAGGTCACAACTCCATACATTCACTGCAATATTAAACACATATGGCCTCAGCTTCCCTCTCTGACCTTCTGGGTGTCCCTATGCAGCCAACCCATCTCGTGTTTTGTTCAACTTGAGATATGGTTCCAATTCCAGTAATTGGACATCTGCCTCTTGAAGAGGCCTATTTGGATGCCAAGATTCTGGAATAATGATATTCATGTCTGTACCTGTGTCTATCAGACCAACAATTACAATACTATTTATATATTCTCTTAGCTTTGATCTTTGATCATTTATAGAAGTCTGCCAGAATATATGTTTCCTATTTCCTTTTTGCTGTCTGAGGTTTCTGTCCTGCCCAGTTTCCACAGTCGTCAAGTCCCAAATAATCACACAGAGGTCTACATTAGTTATAAACTGATTGGCCTAGTAGCTCAGACTTCTTATTAACTCTTATAACATATCAGCCCATTATTTTTGTCTATGTTAGCCATGCGGCTCAGTATTGTTGACTGAGTTTTCTGTTATTCTAAGTTCCCGCAATTGTTAATTCCCAAAGAAATCACACAGAGGTCTACATTAACCATAAACTGATTGACCCATTAGCTCAGGCTTCTTATTAACTCTTATAACTTATATTAGCCCATTAGTTTTATCTGTGTTAGCCACGTGTCTCGGTACCTTATCAGTGGGGCAGTTACATCTTGCTTCTTCTATGTCTGGGATCACACTGCCAACCAGGAGTTTCTTCATCCCAAAATTCTTCTGTTCCCATTGACCTGCCTCTACTCTCTGTCTGGTTGTCCTACCTATAACTTCCTGCCTGGCTACTGGCCAATCAGTGTTTATTTAAAACATAATTGACAGGATACAGACCACTGTCCCACAGCATAGTACCTTATTCAGTGAGGCAGTCACATCTTGCTTCTTCTGTGACTGGATCACGACTGTGGAAAGAGCTTTCTTCTACCCAGAAATCTCCTGTTTTTGTCACCCTGCTGTTGAAAAAAGAGCGGTGGGGCTGCGTCCCCAGCACCCCAGCCGCCTGGCTAGCTAGCTCTAGCTTATGCCCCGAAATAATTACACGGAAACTGTATTCTTTTAAACACCGATTGGCCCATTAAATCTAGCCTTTTCTCTGCTAACTCTCACACCTGGATTAGCCCATTTCTTATATCTGTGTAGCCCCACGAGGTGCGCTTACCAGGAAAGATCTTAACCTGCATCTGTCTGGAGTGGGAGAACCATGGCGACTCACTGACTCAGCTTCTTTCTCCCAGCATTCTGTTCTGTTTACTCCACCCACCTATGTTTTAACCTATGAGGGCCAAAGCAGTTTCTTTATTGCTTAACCAATGAAATCAACAGATTGATATATGACACTCCCACATCATTTCCCCTTTTTCTGTTTAAACAAAAAAAGGAAGGCTTTAACTTTAACATAGCAAAATTACATATAGCAAAGCAGTTATCAAGCAAGAATTACAGTTACAATATTTATATCTATTTTATCTTTTATCATAACTAAGGAAAACTATAACTATCTATTCATGCTTTAATTCCATCAAAGACTCCAGAAGGATATAATACTACCTAACTAAACAAGAAATAAGAAAACTCTAGAAATGACAGAGACATCTCGCTGCCTGGACAGTCACCCACAGTTCTTTTGTACCATTGGGGCATCCATCTTAAGCCTACAGGCTCATAGTATCCAGCAGACATTTTCATCAAGCAGGAAATTCCAAAGACAGTTCAGTCATTATCTGCTGTGTCTTGCAGAATGTCTCGCAGACTCTTTCATGAGTCATTAACCCCAAAAGACAGTCTCACCTTTAGGCAAGTTCAGCAGTCCTCTCTCTGCGGGTTTTCTGTGTCCATTTTATGCAACAGTCCAGGCAAGAGCAGTTTCTTGCCCAAATGGCTATCAAACTCCGTAAGGATCCTCTTCGATGCCCATCTTCCTTTCGAAGTAGATTGGTGCTGCCAGGAGCAGACATGTCTCATTGTCATGAAAAGTCCTAAGTTATTAAAACATTAAATGCCATATTCTTCAGTCTTTGAAAGATATGAAGAATGCCTATCTGAAATATATATCTATATATCTAGAAATCTAAGTAACATGACTACAAACTTGACTATTATTTATGATTATCCATCAACAACCTATATTTCCTAATTATACATTACATTTTAAAAATGAACTACACAATCACAATACCTTAATCAAGATCAAGAAATACATATACATATAACAAAATTGACCTTAAAATCCATACCAATGCAAATTATTCCTACCTATATCATTTCCCCCTTTAAATGAAAAAGAACATTTATAAACAATATTTTGGGAACATGGGCGCAGTTTTTTCTCTCCAAACTGCTTCCTGTTGAATGGGGGCACTGTTAATCAGATCATTTAGGGTGTAACCTGTGTGCCAGGTTTATCTCAGTTGGCAGTTGAGTGAAGTAATTTTTTGAGGGTGTTCACAGAAACTTTTCGGGAGGTCGTGGTCTATCATACCATATCGCAATAGAAGAAATGAACAGGGTCTCATCCTCTGTGAAAACAAAATAATAAACTCTTTTCCAAAGCATCATGTCGTTAGGTCCAAATTTCAAAGTCAAGGCATTTTCAGAATATCTATGTTGGATTAGTTCAGCAGCATTTATAAACAAATATCTTTTAGTAGCTTTTGCTCTTTCCTCAGCATTCAAACAATTCAAAAAGAGCATAATAGCATACAGTATCAAAATTCTCTGTGTATTTTCCATCTTTGTGTGCTTTATTTTAACCTCTATTTTGTTTATTTTACTTTTATTTTTTGCTTTTTGAGACAGGTTCTCTGTATCTTTGACCTGGAATAACTCTGTAGACCAGGCTGTCCTTGAACTCTCAGAGATCCGCCTGTCTCTGCCTCCCAGGCATTGGGATTAAAGGTGTGTGCTACCACACCTTGAAGTCACAGACACACCCTGCCTCTACTCCCTTCCTGGTTGTCCTGCCTCTACATCCTGCCTGGCTTCTAGCCAATCGGTATTTTATTAAAATACTTCCTAGCTCAGTCGGTAGAGCATGGGACTCTTAATCCCAGGGTCGTGGGTTAAAGCCCCACGTTGTGCGCCATTCTGTTGTAGGAGCTGCGGGCTGTGTTCCTGCCTCCCCAGCTCCTGGTCGCCTGGCTAGCTTATGCCCCAAAATAACAACACAAATTATATTCTTTTAAACACTGCTTGGCCCATTATATCTAGCTTCTTTTCGGATAACTCTCGTACCTGGACTATCCCATTTCTAATAATGTGTGTAGCACCCCAAGGTGCACTTACCAGGAAGATTCTAGCCTACGTCCATCCTAGGTCAGAGCTTCATCGCTGAGGCGTCTACCTCACTTCCTCTTCCTCCCAGCATTCTGTTCTCTTTACTCCTCCCACCTATGTTTTAACCTATGAGGCCAAGCAGTTTCTTTATTACTTAACCAATGACCTTCCTCCATCATTGGCCAATGAGCATTTATTTAAAACATAATTGACATGATACAGACCACTGTCCCACAGCACAGTACCTTATTCAGTGAATCAGTCACATCTTGCATCTTCTGTGACTGGATCATGACTGTGGAAAGAACTTTCCTCTTCCCAGAAATCTCCTGTTTTCATCACCCTGCCTCTACTCCCTTCCTGGTTGTCCTGCCTCTACTTCCTGCCTGGCTTCTAGCCAATCAGTGTTTTATTAAAATACAATTGACAGGACAGAAACCATTGTCCCATAGCACCTATTGGAATTTTTTATTTATTCTCCATGTTTATTCCATCATCCAGAACAGTTTAATCTTTTACAGAAGGCTATAGTGAGACATGTCTTCCACAGTGACTGGGAAAGAGTGAACCATTTTTGTCTTGGGGGCCTTGTGTGAGGCTCCTAAGGAATTTCCTGATGGCATTGGGTTGGCTTGTCTGTCTTTTGTTGATCTGCTTTCATTGGTCCAAGGTTGGCCTTTGCCACACCTTCTACATATATCTTAAGGCTGAGTCCTCCTATTCTTGCCATTCCCAAAGAAGACATTATTCCTCTTCTACAATCCCTTCTCAAATGTTCTATTCTACCACAATTAAAACATTTGGCATTTTGATGTCTCCTTATACCTTTGGAGATTGCTTCTCCTACCCAAGATTCAGCATTATAATCAAATGTCTCGATGATCATTGCATGTAGGATCCATTCATCCATTAGTGCTGACTTAACCTTTAAAGGCCCAATATCTTTTTACATTCTAAGTTGGCATTTCCAAAAGCCATAGATTCAATAAGTACTCATCTAGCATCTGGGTCTGTTACTCTTATTTGTACAGCCCTTGTTAATCTTTGTAAAAAGTCACTAAAAGTTTCTCTTTGGCCCTGTTTAACCCTCATATATAATTCAATTCATTTTCCTGGTTCACAAAATATAGTACTCTCAGCTACCTCTCCAGCACCATATCTACCTGAACAACACCATATCCTACTATGATGTTAATGGACTTAAAGTGTGAACTGAAAGTTGCTCAGTTAAATGTTTTTCTTTAAAAGAGTTGCCATGGTCATGGTGTCTCTTCATAGGAATAAAACCCTAACTAAGACAGAAATTGATAGCAGGACTTTGGTATTGCTGTGATAGGCCTGGTGATGCTTTTGATTGATGGAATATGGACCTTGCAACTATGGATTAGAAAAGCAGCTGAGTGCTTTTAGTGTTACTTAATGGGCCATCCCAGTAGAAACATTGAAGATAGTGGTACTGAGAGTGATTTGAATTGTGGGTGCCTGGATCAAGAGGTTTCAGAGGAAAAGGATATTAATATGTTTCCTAGAAATCATTCTTGCAATATTTTGGTGAAAGATGTGATTGCTTTTGCCCTTGTCCTAAGAGTCTGCCTGACACCAAAGTGAAGAGTTTTGGATTAATTCTGTTGACAGAGGAAATATTGAAACAACTTAGTATAGAGTCTGTTGTGTGGTTACTAATGTTAACTCTAATGAACATTTATAGTGAAAAGGAGCAAACTGAGCAAGGAAAATATTTGAGGAGAAAAGGAGCACCAGAAAGTAGAAAGGAACAGAGTCCTGTGTTCAAGGAGATAAACAGATTTTAACATGAAATAAAGGGGGAAGTGGGTAATATCCTACTCAGCTACATTTTCAACTTAGAAAAAGGAATTAAAGAAAAGCTTAGATCCCGGTATGGTGGTGCATGCCTTTAATACAGCATTCAGAAGGCAGAGGCAGGTAGATCTCTGAGTTTGAGGCTATCTTGGTCTACAGATTCAGCTTTAGGACAACCAAGCAGAGCCACTGAAGGACAGAAAGCTGGTGAAGATGAATTGAATGAGGGGGGGGGCTATATTCCAGTCCAATAAATAGAAGCACTTGGTAGCTTTGTCCACATAGTTCTGGAGTTAAGGATAGAAAAATAGTTGCTATAGAATTTGACTCTGATTCTACGGAAAGATGCTGAGGACAGGCATGTGTCAGTGGTGCCCCTGAATGGAGGTCAAAGAGGCCATAGTGTAAAGCTTTGAAGCTGAAACCTTTGTTATCTTGGAAACCACAAGGTGTTGGAGATGCTAGAGCTTTGGGATACCTGCTGAGGAGAAATGATCACAGTGAGTAGAATCAGCCCAAGAGAAAGAAGTATGTTGCAGCCAACAAAGTCAAAAGAACTTGGAGATCTGAAGAGTATTTTGACATAAGACATGAAGATGCAGAGTTTGGAGTTTGCTCAACTGTTTTTCAGTCTTGCTTTGGTCCAGTATTTCCTCACTATACTACCTTCCCTGCAACATAATGTATGTCCTGTGACATTATATGTTATACATATGTGAACTGCTTTGTGATTTTGATTTTACAAGAGGATTACAGTTAATAAATTGCATGAATCTCCAATGAGATTTTAGACTCTGGAATTTGGAGCAAGTTTGAGACTGTTATAGACTATGGGGAGCTTTGAAGTTCATCTGAATGCATATTTGCATTATGATATGGCTACAAGCCTTCTGTAGCCAAAGAATGGAATGTGGAATTATTGAGGAAAATAAATGATCCTCAAAGGGAGTGGCACTATTAGGAGATTTGGCTTTGTTGAGTAAGTGTGGCCTTGTTGGAGAAAGTATGTCACTGTGGGGGTGGGTTTTGAGGTCTCATATATGCTCAAGCCACAAAAAGTGTTTCAGTTCACTTCCTGTTGCCTTCTGATCAAGATGCAGCCAGCACCATATCTGTCTGCATGTCAGCATGTCCTGCCATGATGATAATGAACTAATTCTCTGAAATATAAGTGAGCCACCACAACTAAATCTTTTCCTTTATAAGAGTTACCATAGTCATGGTGTCTCTTCACAGCAATAGAAACCCTAAGACAGGAAGTTTAGGGAGAGTTTAGGTGTTCTCAAAAACAGTCAAGATCATTGATTGGTGCCAGTCAGGTTTCAGGAATTAGAGGCAGAAACTCATTTTTAACCACACTTTCCTGTCTTCAAAGTGTAGTTAGGCAGGTTCCTCAAAACCCAGAGGGGCAAACTCCAAATGCTGAATCTCCATGACTTATTGGTGTAGGAGGTCCTTCTGTATTTGCGTTGCTTTTATTTTTTATTAAAGAAACTATCTTGGCCTAGTTGATAGGGCGGAACTCAGGTAGGCAGGGAAGACAGAACAAAATTCTGGGAAGAAGGGCTGAGTGGCAGACACCATGATTCTCCTGCCTGAGACTGATGCTGGTTAGAATCTTTCATGGTAAGTCATGACATTGTGGTGAACACAAGTTAATAGAAAGGGGTTAGATCAAGAGTATGAGTTGGCCAATAAGAAATTAGAGCTAATGGCCAGGTGATGATTTAATTAATACAGTTTTCTGTGCAGTTATTTCAGATATAAGCTAGCTGGGTGGCCCGAATGACAAGCACCCCTCTGGCCCAGGTGTAAGCCAGTCTGGAGCTGGATGCAGCCCGTTCCTTCCTACTACAACTTATGTCAAAGGCTATGCCCTTCCAGCCTTGTTTAGCTAAAAGGTAAATCTCTCAATTTAGGACTGCTTTCACTCTGTCTTAGGTAGGATTTTCATTGTTGTGAAGAGACACTATGACCATGGCAAATCTTATAAAGGAAATGTTTATTTGGGGTGACTCACAGTTTCAGAGGTCCAGTCCATTATCATCATGGTAAGGAACATGATGATGTGCAGGCAGATGCACTTTCAAGAGTTGACAGTCCTTACTTCTTGACTCAGAGGCAACAGGGAGTGAACTGACAGTCATATTGAGAGAAGCTTAAGCAAAAAAAGACCACTAAGCCCACCCCCATAGTGACACAAAGCCAACACCTCCCACTAGTGCCACTCCCTTTGAGGGCCATTTTCATTCAAACCACTAAACACCCCCTTCTTCAGTTCTCATTGGTCTATATATCCCAGCACTGGAGGCTCCAACCCCTTGGGATCTACAACTCAAGACACCCATTACTGTCCCAGTTCAATGCAATGATCTTTAAGAGCTTTTGTTCACAGACTCCACATGCTGGTCTTAGTGGCTTTCTATAACCACAGAAGAAGATTCCATAACCACTTCACTCCTGTATCACTAATGCTTGTACATTCAGAACCACACAGAGGATACCACCAAGTTCAGCTACGAAGATTGAGTTTACCCAGCCACTCTTGAATGACATTTGCAGCAGCTTTGATTGATGTTTTTCCTTCCTAGGAGCAGACATTTCCATAGGCCTTTTCCTTTAAGAAGTTGGAAGCTTAGGAGGCTTTAGTCTTGCCCTGAGGGCATCTTTCCTTGTTCCGAAGTAGATCCAGCCTCTCCTTAATCTTCTCATCTCTTTCAGAAAAAGTCTCTTTTTCTGGTACTCTTTTCCTCTCCAAACTCTACCTTTTGTGTTTTGCTTTGCACCGTTTACTCCTTTTCATTGTAGGTCCACATAAGAGGAATTACAAGCAACCATGTAAAGGAGCCACTACCAGGCTGTTGTGAAATCTCCTCTACCAAAGAATTCCATCCAATACTTTTCAAGTTAGCCTCAGGCAAATTTTTAGGATAAATCAGAAAGCAGCTACATCCCCGCACCCCAAGTATTGCAATAACAGTTTATTGTCAGTGGTTAATCTTCCCTCTGAAACTTCCTGGGCTGGAACTCCAGTCTGTATAGCTCTCAGCACGACTACCTTCAAAGCTCATACTAGAATGACCCATTAAACTGTACTCACAACATCCAACTGCTTTTCTAAGCCAAAGTATGAAAGAAGTCTTTCACATTTGTCCCACAAAACACAGTCTGTTAGCGTGATTGTTCACTTCCTGGGACCAACTTCTGTACTTGTTACTCTTCAATTGCTGTTATAAAAACTACAACTGAGGCTATTTTAAAAGGGAAGTATTCAATTAGGCTTCTGGTTTCAGAGGGTTAGCGTCCATGACGGTAAAACAGAAGGTTGGCAAGAGCAACAGCTGAGAGCTCACAGGCTGATTCACAAACAGAAAGCAGAGAAGGTGAGGAACTTACTTGACTCTATTTTGAAGGCAGAAACCATTATATATTGTTAAAAATAGATTTTTATTTATTTTAAGAGCAGAGTTACTGTTTTAAAATCTGTCTTCAAGAGCCTGGTTTTCCTTAACCCATAACCTTGACTTGTTTTTGAGAATGCCCTGACCATCTCTAAACCTCCCTAATCAGCCTTTCTAATCATATGGTGTTTTTTGAGATTTTTAACATACTTTCTTATTGATCCATTGTCTCTCTTCTGTAAACCTACTTTGTAACTACTCATGATTTCACTCCTTAAAAGAGGCCCAAGAAATGGACTTGTGGCTGCTCTCTTTAACCTGATTTAGGAAACAGTTGCTGGCCAGTTCTTGAGTGCATCCCAGCTTGCTTCCAATTTGGTAGTAGTCTTATTCTGACCTGTTTGGAATTAAAAAAGGAACACTGGGAAGGGGCCAGAGATTTTGAAACCTCAAAGCTCATCCACAGTAACATACATCCTCCAACAAGGATGTACCCCTCAGTACTGTTCAAACAGTTAAACCAACTGGGCACCAAGATTTCAAGCATATGAGCCTGTGGAGGAATTCTCATTTACACCACCATAGAGACCCTGAGAAGGCACTGTGTGAAGTTATGACAGTGAGTCTTCAGTTACAGTGGAGGCCCCAAGATATTGGAGATGTCAGACTCAAGAGATATTTGCCAAGGAAACCATTATACAGGGAATGAACAAGCTCAGGAGAAAGAAGTATGTTTTAGGTAGCACAGATGGAAGGGCAGAGACATTCAAGCCTTTTGACACTGGACTTGGACTAGAGTCTATTCACTAGAGGATATGGTGTTTACCCTGCTGTGTTTAGGTTTGGCTTTGGTCCAGTATTTCCTCCTTGTACTCCTGTCTCTACACTGTATTCCTTAGTTACGTATATATTGCTGTGACAAAACACCAAGACCAATGTGCTGGTTTGAAAGAAAATGGTCCCCATAGGGAGTGGCACTATTAGGAGGTGGGGCCTTGTTGGAGGAAGGGTGACATTGTGCAGATGAGTCTTGAGATCTCCTATGCTCAGGCAATGCCCAGTAACACAGTTTACTTCCTGTTTCCTGTAGATAAAGATTGAGAATTCTTAGCTTCTCCTCTAGCACCATATCTGCCTGCATACCACTATGTCCTGCCATAACGATAATGGACTAAACCTCTGAAACTGTAAGCTATCCCAGTCAAATGTTTTCTGTGGTCATGGTGTCTCTTCCACAGAGTAGAAACCCCAAGACACAAAGGCAATATATAAAAGAAAGCAATTATTTGAGTCCTCACTATTCCTGAGGTTTAGAGTCCATGACCATAAGTTACAGGGAACATGACAACAGGGAGGCAGACATGGTGCTGGAGCAGGAGCTGAGTGTTTTACACATTGAGATAATAACCACAAGACAGAGAGATGAGGGACAGGGGGTGATAAGACAGAGAAGGAATGGAGTAGGCTTCTTAAATCTCAACGCTCACTCAGTGTGCCGTATCTCCTTCAGCAAGGACACACCTCTAAATCTTCTTCAAAGCATTCCACCAACTGTGCACCAAGCATTCAAATATATGAGTCTTTGAGGGCCATTCTCATTTAAACCACCACATTCAACTCTAGCCCCCTAGGCACGTGGTCATATCATAATGCATGATGTAGTGTACAACTTCAAAAGTCTCTATAGTCTTCCACAGTCTGAATAGTTTTAAAGTTCAAAGACCAAGATCTTCTGAGACTCAAGGAAATCTCTTAATTGTAACTGATAGGCATTTTTGTATCCCCAGTAGTAGGTTTCTCTGCCAACTTAGTGAGCAAAATCCATTCAAATTAAAAAGTAAAGGACCAGGTTTGATCTGAGCAAAGAGCTCCCGGGTTACTCATGGGAAAAGGAGCAGGAGAGAAATCACATGGTGTTCTAAAGGGGGTTGTTTAAGTACCCTGTAGGGGTGCCCCAAGTTGGCTTCCAGCTACGGCAAACTTTTCAACAGAAGGCTTGGTTTGCTGCTATGGAACTAGGCTTGCTTTCCCTGGTTTCTCTGAGAGGGCAGGGTTTGGGTAGGCAAGAACAGGGCTTTCTTGGCTGGTGTGAGCTGTTGCAGCTGAACAGTAACCTTCTATAAAACCCAAATTTTATACTTTTAACATACAATTGCAAAGAATATGCATTGCCCTGACAAAAAGGAGAAAAAGAAGCATAAGGAGGAAATACTGGACCAAAGCAAGACAAAAACCCTGTAGGACAAACTTCAAATCCCGAGGCTCTGTCTCTGATGTCAAAGGGCTTAGATGGCTCTGCCCTTCCATCTTTGCTGACTGTAGCATATGTCTCTCTTGTTCTGGTTCAGCTCTGTCTTTAGCCCTCTTTGGTAGGAATCCCATGACTCTGACATCTCCAGTATCTTGGAGTCTTTAATGAAACCCAGGTCACACTTACATAACTTTACATAATGACCTTTCTGGGTGCCATGCAGGTACCCATCTGCCACGTCTGGCTTTAGTGGCTTTCCTTACTATGGAGGAAGATTCCTCAACCCTTTTATGTAGCAGGAACGGCGGGGCCGCTTCCCGCCACCCAGCTAGCTTTACCTGAAATAATTACACAGAAACTGTCTTCTTTTAAATACTGCCTGGCCCATTATATCTAGCCTCTTTTTGGCTAAATCTTATATCTTGCTTAACCCATATAACGAGGTGGTGGCTTACCAGGAAGATTCTAGTGTACGTCCATCTTGGGCTGGAGCTTCATTGAGTCTGGCCCAGAGAGGAGAGGCATGGCGATTGCCTCACTTCCTCCCAGCATTCTGTTCTGTTTACTCCACCTACCTAATTTTCTGTCCTATCAAGGGCCAAGGAAGTTTCTTTATTAACCAATGAAATCAACTCAAAATAGAAGACCCTTACACATCACTTCTACTCCTGTACCTTTTATGACTCTAAAGCCAGAACTTTGGCTGATGCTGCCAAGTTCTGCTGCTTGCTTGGGACGGTACCTGGCCCCTCCTTGAATAACGGTGGCATAAGCTTTGATTTGTGGATCATCTTTAGGAACAGATAATTTCTTAGGCCTGTTCTTTTCACAAGTTATAGGATTGACTGATTGGGAGTCTCACCCCGAGGGCACCACTCTCCTTATTTCATTTCTCCTTACCTTTTTCAGCACATACCATGCACTAACTTTCTGGTCCTCTCTTTATTTCCAAAGTATACACTTTGCCCCATTTGTTCTTTTCTAATGTAGACCTGAACAAGAATGATCACTGATAACCACTGACAGAGTCAATACTAGGTTGAAATCTCTATCTTTGAAACTAGGTCAAAACTCTTCAATTTAATCTCACACAGATTCTGAGAACAAGGATGAAAAGCAGACACATACTTTAAAAAAAATCATTAGAATGGTCTCTATTCAGCCCAGTTGCTAATATTATTTCCCTCTGAAATGCCTTGGGCTGGGCTTCCATAAACCACATTGCTTTCAGCACTAATGTTTTCTAAGTACCCTCTAGGAAGGCTTATTAATAATCGCCACTTACAGAATGTGACTGTTTTCCTTGTTCATTGTTCCAAAGTCTGCATTCCTCCAAACAACTAGTATAATCAGCTGTTTCACAGAAATAGCCCATTTCCTGGGATCAACTTCTGTCTTAGTTACTTTTCTATTGCAGTGACAAAGCACCATCACCAAGGCAACTTTTAAAGAAACCCTTTAATTTGGGATCTAACCATTCCAGAGGTAAGCCATGACTATCATGTTGGGGAGCATGTCAACAGACAGCCAGGCATGATACTGGAGCAGTAGCTGAGAGCTTACTTTTTAAGATAACCACTACAAGACAGATGAGAGAGACAGAGAGAAGGGGGGTAGGGAGGGAGAAAGGGAAGAAGGGAGGGAGAAAGGGAGAGAGGGAGGAAGATCTAAGGATCTAAGACTGGGCTTTTTTAAAATTTTTTTATTGATAAAAGGAGAATAAAGAAAAGAAAAAAACAAATTTCTACCTCCTCCCAGCCTCCCATTTCCCTCCCCCTCCTCCCACTCTTCTCCCCCTCCTCCCACTCTTCTCCCCCTCCTCCCACTCTTCTCCCCCTCCTCCCACCCCTCTCCCCTTCCCCCCACTCCTCTCCCCCTCCCTTTCCAGTCCAAAGAGCTGTCAGGGTTTCCTGCCCTGTGGTAAGACTGGGCTTTTTGATGTCAAAGCCCAACCCCACTAGCATACCTCATCCAACAAGGCTAAATCTCCTAATACTTCCTATACAGTTCCACTAGCTGTGGACCAAGCATTCAAACATACAGTCTGTAAGGAGACTCAATATATGACAGTCTCCATTCTTCTTTTTAAAATGGTAATTATTCTAATTCATTTTCTGTCAACTTGACACACACTACAGATATTTGAGAATGGAATCAGAACTGGGAAAATGCCTTCATAAGATTGGCCTGTAGAGATGTCTGTGGTTGTATTGTCTTGATTAATAACCAATGTGGGAGGGCCTAGTGACCGCAGGGACTGGGCTCACTCCTGGGAAGGTGGTCCTGAGTTTTACATAAAGCAGGTTAAACAAGAGATGAGAACAAGTCAGTGAGCAGCACTCCTCCATGACTTCTGCTTCAGTTCCTGCCTCCAGGTCCCTGCCTTGAGTTCCAGCCTTTGATTCCTTCAATAAAGAACTGTGATATGGAAATATAAAATGAAACAAATGGTTTCTTTTCTAAGTTGCTTTTGGTCATGGTGTTTTATGACAGCGATAGAAACTAAGATAGAAGTGTCTATTGTGTGTCATCATTGGAAGTGTGTGATCTCATGAGGCATAGCCCGAGAACTGCCGTCTTGAACAATATTGAGTAAGTTAGAATAGGCTGGTGCCTGACTTTAACAGTCACTGAGTTTGCTGCTCTCCACAAAAAGAGGTAATCCAGAAGGAAGTATCAAATGAAGGGGTGGTGGCAGAGGTGGGTAGAGGGGTGGTAGTGTGTGTGTGTGTGTGTGTGTGTGTGTGTGTGTAGGAATGCATGCAGAAGTTAGAGGACTACCTGCAGAATCAATTATTCCTTTTTAACTTCATGTGTAGTCTAGGGCTGGAACTCAGGGTACCAGACTTGCACAGCAAGTGCTTGCTGAGCCATCTCATCATCCCTCAAATGAGTTTATTAGGCATAGTTCTTTAAACAGGTTCACACTGTGTTTAGCAAACCTCCTTATGATACTAGCAGAGTTTTCATTTACTTTAGGATTATTTGAATGGGAGATACCATGGAAGAAATTCATCCTTACAGCCCTATTTCTCTAGAATGATACCTATTATTACAGAATTAGTTAAGGACACCCAGAAAAACAGAGCCAATAGAATGAATGCATATCTTAAAGTGGGATTTATTAGATTGCCTATGGGATGGTAGTATGACAATAGTCACCTGCACATGGAGAGGCTTAGAACCCATAGTTGTTCAGTCCATGAGGCTGAATGCTTTAGTAGTCCTAATCTAATGCTAAAGGCATGGAAGATTGCTAGAGAGATTGGGGCTTCAGTCCAGTTAAAAGACTGAAGAAGCTGGATTCTGAGGCCAGGAAACAATGGTGGAAGCAGCATCCTAGAGAAAGAACATTGCAACAAGAGTGAAAAAAATTATTTCTTCTAAGCTTAACAAGCAAAATGGACACAGCCAAGGAAAAAACATGAGTATGACAGTATACTGATAGAAATATCTAAATCTGAAATGTCGATTGAATAAACTATAAAAATAAAAAATACATATAACTGAGGCAGGCAAGTGTAGGGATAAGAGCTGTATTGTCTTGAGCAATATAGAAATGCCATAGTATCCTGGGACCTTCATCTGCATGGAGCTGCACACTCACCCTTCTTTGGATGAAACATTCAGGACACTCTGACATATAGCTCCCCAGAAACTCTTGCCCTTTTGGAACCAACACATCCCAGAGCATAATCAACACCAAGGGAGAAGCAGGTTGACATCCCAGGCTGGACCATTTTGGGTTCCATGCATAGCAAAGCAAACCATGTTCTCTAAGTGAACTTTTAGGGAAATAGTCAAATCTTATGCCTATCCATGTTTGGGTATTCATACAATTAAAATCAGAAGCATCACAGGAAACGTCATGGCCAATGAATGAGAGTTGTAAAAGGAGAGTGGTGGGCCACTTCCCACCAACTTTACACCCAAAATAATTACACAGAAACTGCATTCATTTAAACACTGCCTGGCCCATTAGTTCCAGCCTCTTATTGGCTAATTCTCACATCTTGATTACCCATTTTTAATAATCTGTGTAGCATCATGAAATGGTGGCTTACCGGGAAGATTCTAACCTACAACCATTTAGGGCCAGAGCTTCATGACGTCTGCCTCACCGCCTTCTTTCTCCCAGAATTCTGTTCTGTCTACTCCACCCACCTAAGGGCTGTCCTATCAAAAAACCAAGGCAGTTTCTTTATTTGACCAGTGAAAGTAACCCATAGACAGATGACCCTCCTACATAATTTCCCCTTTTTCTGTTTGAACAAAAAGAAGGCTTTAACTTTACATAGTAAAATTAAATATAACAAAACACTTATCAAGCAATAATTACAGTTACAATATTTATATCTATTTTATCTTTTATCATAACAATGGAAAACTATAACTATCTATTCTTCAACTCCATCAAAGATTCCAGAAGGATATAATATTACCTAAGAAACAAGAAGTAAGCAACTTCCAAAACTCTAGAAATGACAGAGACATCTCGCTGTCTGGACAGTCACCCAAATTTCTTTTGTGCCTTTGGGGCATCCATCTTCAGCCTACAGGCCCATAGTATCCAGCAGACATTTCCATGAAGCAGGAAAATTCAAAGATATTTCAGTCACTTTTTTCTGTGTCCTTCACAATGTCTCACAGACTCTTTCATGAATCAGGAACCCCGAAGGAACATCTCACCTTTAGGCAAGTTCAGCAGTCCTCTCTCTGAGTGTTCTTCCTGTCCAGTTTATGTAATAGTCCAGACGAGAGTAGTTTCTTGCCCAAATGGCTAACCAACTCCATAAGGAGCCTCTTCAATGCCCATCTTCCTCTTGAAGTAGATTGGTGCTGTCTGGAGCAGACATGTCTCATTGTCTTGAAAAACCCTAAGTTATTAAAACATTTAAATGCCATATTCTATAGTCTTTGAAAGATATGAAGAATGCGTTCTAACTGAAATATATCTCTATATATCTAGAAAATCTAAATAACATGACTATAAACTTGACTATTATTGATGATTATCCATTAACAACCTATATTTCCTAATTATACATTACCTTTTAAAATGAACTACACAATCGCAATACCTTAATCAATATCAGAAATACATATACATATAACAAAATTTACCTTAAAATCCATACCAATGCAAATTATTCATATCTATATCATATACCCCTTTCAATGTAAAAGAACATTTATAAACAATATCTGAGAATATGGACATAGTTAGTTCTCTCCAAACTTCTTCCTGCTGTATAGGGCACTGTTAATCAAGTCTTTTTATGGTGCCCCAGGTTCATCTCAGTCGGCAGTTGAGGGAAATAATTTTTTGAGGGTGTTCACCCCAACCTTTTTAGGTTGGGATAGAAGAAATACACAGGGTCTCATCTTCTGTGAAAACAAAAGAAGAACCTCTTTTCCAAAGCATCATATCCTTATACCCAAATTCTGAAGTCAAGATATCTTTATAATATACATGCTGGTTCAGCTTAGCAGACCACACAATGAAATGTGCCTCTGTACTTAGCTCCTTTACAGTCAAAAAATTCAAAGAAATCACAATAGTACAAAGAATCCAGGCTCTCTGTGAATTTTCCATTTTTACGTGGCTTATTTTTCTTTATTTCTTTTAATCTATACCTATCTGTACTCTGTCTCTTTAAAGACTTTACCTTTTTAGGCATTAAATTTATTCTCTATATTGTTTTTCTACTCTCTCCCAAGCCTACATATGTCTAACACTATGACCTATTTAGAGGTCTTTTATGTCTGAATCTGTCCTATTGCATTGCCTGTAACTTTTTTACTCTCCAGGAGCACTTCTTAAAATGCTAAGCATTTCTTAAAAACTTAAGTTGTGCCATGTAGGGGTACCACCTGTTTCCTGCCCACTCTAAACATTAACTGCACTGTTATGATAATTACGATAGTTCCTGCCTGAGGTCAACACAGTTCAGCATGGCGGAGCCACTCCTGCCTCAGAGCCATTTGGTGCCCCTGAGCTATGCACAGTTCCAGGCACACAGCAGTCCACATTGCCATCAAGCAAGCCTTAGCACTTTACTCACAAAACCCCATCCAAATTCTCTGTCTCCTGCAAGAGACAGCCCAAAAAGCTGGCATTATAAAACTGCATGGCTTTTTTTTTCACCTCCAGGTAGGAGCCAAACTCAGCACTTTAACTCTGAGAATGAGCTTTTTATCTCAATTACAGCCTAATCTGCCAGAGCACTGCACAGCCTGGAAACATAGCTCTGTATGGCAGCAGGAATCCACCATTTTCTCCTGCCTGCCCAAGCCTGATTCCACTGTCTGCTGAGGCATGGTCTCAGCTACTTTCCTTCCAATCCCGAGTGGACACACAAACACACCATAGCCGGAGTTTGCACCGGCGGCAGGGCCCAGGAAGCCACGTTTTAAAATGGCGCAGCTTTTTTTTTTTTTTTGGTAAGGCTGCTGAGTCAGGAATTTTCTCTGTGGCATGCCACCCAGATACAGCAAAAAGCTGTGTTAAAATCTCTCTATCTCCTTTTTAAGCCCTCTTAGGTTTTATGTGGAGTTAGTAGATCACGTTGGGCAGCCACTCTGTAGTAATGAGGGAGCAACGGGCTGCGTTCCTGACGCCCGGCCACTTAACCCCCAAAATAATCGTACCGAGATCTGTATTAATTAAATTGCTGCCTGGCCCATTAGTTCCAGCCTCTTATTGGCTAATTCTCACATCTTGATTAACCCATTTTTAATAATCTGTGTAGCATCATGAAGTGGTGGCTTACTGGGAAGATTCTAACCTATGACGATCTCGGGCCGGAGCTTCATGGTGTCTGCATCATTGCCTTCTTCCTCCTAGAATTCTGTTCTCTCTACTCCACCCACCTAAGGTCTGGACTATCAAAAGGCCAAGGCAGTTTCTTTATTTGACCAATGAAAGTAACCCATAGACAGAAGATCCTCCTACATCAGAGAGTGTATGTAACACAAAGCCTAGCAATCAAAACAGCAAATCATCCATCAGTTTGCCCCATCACCCAATTGCTCTTCATCCTACATTCAAAAAAAAGGAAATCCTTGAGAGTAACCTGGTGCTCTTGCACTTTGCACCTACTCGAGACCCACTGCTGCCTTCTGGTGTGACTGCTTCACACCTTTGCTTCTGAATAAAATTCTTTGCTCTTGTGCTTTTTGTGTATTCTTCCATTCTCTGAACAGAAAGCCAAAAGCCTGAGATGACTGGTCCAGACACTAGGGATAACATGCTTGATAAGTTGACTAAGAGGTAAGAGAATAAATCCTCTTTGTATGGATGCAAATTTCCCTGACCACTCTCAGCTCCTTTTTCATTCTGATGCTTATAGCTGTGGTGGCCTCCTGCATGTATTAGTTTTGTCTGAAAAGCCATCATCCTATACCCCTGCCTCTACTCCATTGGCCTGGTTGGATGCTTTCTTTGAGTTGCTTTTACCCAGGATGGCAATAGCAATAAAAGGGGAAAAATCAATCCTATTCTTTTTTTTTTAATTTATTTATTATGTATAAAATATTCTGTCTGTGTGTATGTCTGCAGGCCAGAAGAGGGCACCAGACCTCATTACAGATGGTTGTGAACCACCATGTGGTTGCTGGGAATTGAACTTAGGACCTTTGGAAGAGCAGGCAATGCTCTTAACTACTGAGCCATCTCTCCAGCCCCAATCCTATTCTTGAGATTAACATAGGCTCCAAAGCAGCCAGACGAATTCAGTGGCTAACGTGAACCGCACCAATATGGTCTTTCCTGTCCCATTCTAACAGCAGTTGCACTTTATGGAATGGACCAAAACTTTGCTAACACTTGGATTTTAAAAGTTTTCTTTTTTGTTACAAAATGTTGCATTCTTACAGGGGCTGACCAAAGTCCCAGTCCTCACTGACAACTGCCTTCACCTGGAGGGGTGGTCCTTCCAGGACCTGTTATTCCTGAAATTCAATACCTGTGAAGAATCTGTGAGAATACTGTGAAGTATCTCTGTACTTTAGTTGTGCTTGAGAAGCCACTGTATTTGCCAGAGGTAAGCAGGCAGTATACTCAAAAAGGAAAAATACAGGGAACCCATCCTTCTCTCAGGTCCCCGTGTCTGTGATCACTATGTGTCTATATCCTCCCTCTTCTGAATGATTCTTTTGATGGATAGTCATGATTACTGACTTGACAGGAAGTGGAATCACCTTGAAGACTTGAGAACTCTGTTAGCTTAGTCTCTTTTGCCCGTGGCCTACGGGGACTTTGTCCTTATAAAGAAGCCATCACTTTTAGATACAAATGCAGTTCCCCTTCAACCTTCATCTACCAAAGTACATCTTCAACTACATCTGCCAAAGCCTTTCCCAGGAGGCTTACTGGGAGGATGCCAGCTTCTTTAGTTGAAGGTTGACGAAAAGCTGCTATCCACTATCTAGGAAAAGGGAACGCATTACAGAGAAAGTAATTCTCATCAGCAGAAGGTTATCAATATCCACCTATGCCTGGAGATAGACTGCATCTACAGAAAGGTCCAGGGAGAGATTGCACCTGGAATTTTTAAAAAGTTTTATTTAATGCGTATGAGTGTTTAAATATGTTAAGTGCACCATGTGCATTCAACACCTGTGGAGGCCAGAAAAGGGCATCGTGGTTCCCTGGAGTTACAAGTGGTCGTGGGCCACTGTATAGATGCTGAACCTGCTCTTCTACAAGATTCCCACACCTAGAATCCCTCTAGCTCTTTTCTCCTAAGAATATACCCTTTTCTGGGGGAAGGTCAGGTCATTTTTCCTCTCTTCCCTTCTACAGGCCATCATAGGGAACACCTCTTTTATTAGTGTGCTATCCTCCTTCAGGTGTATCATAATCACCAGGAAATATTTAACCTAGGCAACCTCAAGAAAAGACAACACACACACACACACACACACACACACACACACAGAGAGAGAGAGAGAGAGAGAGAGAGAGAGAGAGAGAGAGAGAGAGAGACTCAGCTATAATACCATTCTCCAATATCTATCTGTAAAAGATAAAGAAAATAGATTAAAATCCCTTAGGTCTGGGGTTTTATGTGGCCTCTAGCAATAACCTTCCATTTATCAAAGAGTTAGAAAAGTCCAGAAGAAAGGGGACTCCAAGTCTGACCATGTGTTTGTGGAGATCCCCCCTTGGAAGGTCGACATATCTCTCAGGGGCATTCACCATCCTCTTCTAATGTTACCAACCCAAAGGCTGAGAATGTCATCAGATGTCAACTGAGGCCTCTAAAAGACATTCCCCACTTGGCAACTGCCCACTGACCTCGGTGGATTTGTGAATGACGGGACAAGCAAACGTCCTAACAGGCTGCTCGGTCTTCTCTCAGAGATCAGGCCTCAATTTCAGTTTCCTAAGACTGAGCAAGAGTCACAAACAAAGGAAAATCAATCTCTAGCACCCCCAACAGTGATGATGATGAGAAGGGGGCTCAATATGATAACCTTGGACAAAGGTTAAAGGACAATGCCTGGGACTTGTCCAGGACTGCCCACAAAGGAAAACTGTGGTCCTGTGGCCCCTAACTTACCCTAGCCAGTTAGAACATAGTAAATTGATTGCCACTTGTTTGAGTCAATCATATTCGAAGTGACCTAACTGCCCCAGGACCTCCCCTTCTGTTGTGCTTAAAAGGAGCCCACACATCCGGCTCAGGGTCAGTGCCAATTAGCCTTTGTGTGGAAGGATCGGTCCCCAATGCTGGAATAATAAACGTTCTTGCTGATTGGATATGTGTACAGTCTTTTTTTGTGGGATTGCTCCAGGACTCTAACAATAAACATATCTTGATTTATAATTTTCATTGTTCTGTTTTTAATACAAAGAGTTTCATTAAACTGTTACCTCATAGGAACATGGAGTTTGGTAACCAGAAGCTGGATTCCTGGGATGTGGTTACTCATGTTTGGCTCCAGAATGAACTACTTCATCTTCTCTTTGTGATAAGAGCTGTGTTTTTGCATTAACTGTTTTTGGTGCCTAAGGTGGAGTCCCAAGGAGCACTGACTTTCAGGGGCAAAGTCACCTGGATTGGTCCTGGCACAGTCCTGGTAAGCTCAGTTATTTGGTATTGTCTGTTCAGGTGCATCTTTTTCTAGAGCTTGAATTGCTCTTGATTTTGGCAATAGTGCATAAGTTTAATCTTAGCTGTCAATAAAACGTAATTTGTTAAATATGTTTTGTGATTCCAAAATAGTTCATTTATTTTTGCTTCTTTTCAGGACATTCAGTTTGTTAATTTACTAACATTCAGATTTTTTCTTCCACACATCCAATCCTTAACTCATGGAAGAAAAAAATGTTTGAAAAAGTCTGCTGTTTAGCATTCCTGTTGTTCTTATGATTAATAATTATTTTTACCTGTATTTCAAGTATTAAAAAAGTGAAAAGATCTTAGCCAGAGAGATGGCTCAATAGGTAAAGTGCTCATACTACAAGCCTGACAACCTGAATTTGACCCCTAGAATCGCATAAGGTAGGAAGAGCCAGTTTCCTAAGGTCCTCTACCCTCCACATATACATATCACGACACATGCATGCCCCCACATAAATATCACACATGCAATATTCTGAAACCATCCCTTATATTCCAAAAGACTGCAACCTTTGCTGGACTTTACTGCCAAAGTTAATAATACATCTTGACCTTAAGTCTTAAGGTCACTTAAGACTTGAGACTGCTAGTCTACTGTGTACTCAAACTGTTTGCTAACCTACCTTAAAGATAACAATGTAACAATCAAACTTACTTGCCTTGGATTTCCCATAAACAACTTTTACAACCTAAGCTAATATGTGACTACAATTTTAAGTTATGTACTCTTTCTTGCTCCTGACCTAAAGTGAACACAGCAAATACAGAACTTGACAACAACTTCCTAAATTCTACCATTTATAGTTATTACATGATAAACAATGATATTTGTCACCTGTGTCAGTTGCAGCTAGTGATTTAATCCCTTGTAAAACTCTACTGAAGATTTCTGTCAAGTATTCCATTCCTTTTCCACATGATGTTGTGAGTTATCCAATAGAGAAAACTTCAGAGACATGGTGACGCAAATAGAGTCTGTATTAGCCAGCTGGTGACTACCCTGGTTATCCATGACCCCAGTGCTGTCCTTTCTCAGGGTGGGCTCTTAACTACATCCTGTGTTGACACACCCCAGGTAGCAAGAACAGTTAACCAGAAATGGAACTATAGAATTCAGGGACATTCCCAGAACTTTTGTCTTTGGTGGATTAGTTCTTGTTCTTGTTTTAGCAGGTGTTGCTGCCTACGTGCCAGGTTCTTCCATTATGCTGTGCTAAGGTCTGGGGGCTGTTGCCTTCCACACTGACTCTATGGGCACAAGTCAAATCATGGACTCAGTGGGGGTCAAGGGGTTCATCGTCTCATTAGTACTAGTGATTTAACAGAATTTATTGTCTGTTTTAAATTACTAAGTAGGTGGTTGAGCAGAGAGTCTTATAATGAGGACTAGGAGCCAAAGGATTAATGAAGCAGTCATGGCTGTAAGTGGAGTAGTTAGCCAAGGCGGGAGCAGGAGAGCAACAACTAGCACCAGATGTTTGATACTTGACATCTCTTTTTCTCTGTCCTGAAGGTTATTTCTGACCATGGCTAAATCTTCTATGCCTGACTGACTGGCATAGAAGAGAAGAATGAGTTTACCACCTTTAAAGAAACATCCATTACCTCCTTGTAAAGTCAGTACTGGGTATCTGCCTTAGGGTATCTATTACTGTGAAGAGACACTATGACCATGGTAACTCTTATAAAGGAAACCATTTTATTGGGATTGCTTGCTTGCAGTTCAGTTCATTTTTATTGCTGTGCCTGAGTCCTAGGACCCCAAGAAGACCACCAGGGGACTTCTGCATTCATGGACACTTCTGTATGGGCTAGCATGGGTCCTCTGCCCCACAGTTTGACACAGCTAATGGAGGGAGAAGGATCCCACCTATTATTGTAAGGGGTTTATAAAGACAAACACCACAAGATAGCCACAAGATTACAGTCTCAAAATACAGAATTACTTATCCTGTATCACAATTGGCTAAAGATTAGGTAAAGCTTAGCTGTTATTCTCTGATAAGATGTTGCTGCTTAGGGGGGTTTCTTCACCCCCAGCAACTCTTCCCTGGTCATGTACATACTCAGGACATCTGCTGACCCATTGCTAACATAGGGTCTGCCTGGAGACTTATCTGACTGGTCCATTATTACTCAACTAATAAGGGAAGTTAGGTGGTCAACATTCTCTGTATGACTACAGGGGTGGGGGAATGAGCTCTAATCAGCAACTTTGTGTAACTTGGGTTTCTCCATTAGCTTATACTTCCTCTAAAGAAGGGTCCCATCGCCTTCAGCTTCAACTGGAGGTTGGTGGGGGGGCGTTGGCCTTCAGCTTTTTTATGGCCTTCAGCTTTTCCATGGCCTTCAAATTTTCCTGGGGGCTAGGGTTTAGTTCAATGTTCCAAAAAGGCCCAACACAGAAATGGAATCTTTTCCAGCCTTTCAATCATCATGGTGAAACATGGTGGCATGTAGTTAGACATGGTGCTGGAGAGGTAGCTGAGAGTTTGGTGTCTTGTGCAGGCAACAGGAAGTGGTCTCTCTCTCTTGGCGTAGCTTGAGCATAGCAGACCTCAAAGCCCATCCCCCGAGTAACATACTTCCTTCAATAAGGTCATACCTACTCCAACAAGGTCACACCTCCAAATAGTGCCATTCCCTTTGGGGGCCATTTCCTCTCAAATTACCACAGTATCCTATGAAAATATTGAGTAAACAAAATATATGAGTTATCTCTATTAAGCAGAGGCATATACTCTTACAGGAACTTTTTATGTTTATTTATTTATGTGTATGCATGTGTGCACATGGGCCATGGTACTCATGTGGAGGTTAGAGAATGGCTTACACAAATCATTTCTTCCATTCCACCAGGTGGATTCCAGGATTGAGTTCAGGTCATCAGATTTGGTATGGCCAGTGCTTTTATCTGCTGAACCATCTTACTTTAACTTTTGAACATGATAACTAGAAATACATTATTGGTGACAGAGTTTTTCCACAATGAAAGAAAAAAGAAAAAATAGAGGAATAAAGGCTAAATCAAGGTACTCATCAACTGAAAAAAGTCAAAACCCCCCTTGAGTTAGGAGTTTCTATCTTAGATTTATATTTCTCAACTCAGTTTGATACAGAACTCATCTGAGAGTATATCTGTATGACTTCAGAAACATTGCAAACATGGCACCTCAGCCTTTGTCCTTTCTCTTTTCTCTGCCTTGTTAAACTATTAGAACACAATCCCAAAGCTACCCTCAAGGTCTGTTCCCTTATTTGTTCACTGACTCACTCCTGAGACAAAACACCAAGGCCCAGCAACCAAAACTCATTTGGCTACATTAGTCAAGACTCACATCTCACCCTAGCACAGCCTTCCCCTTTTCTCCTTAAAAACATTTCTGCAAAGACACTGCTGCCTTTGTCCAACCTAAAGGCAGTGCCACTCCAACTATTCCCCAGGCAATAAATCTCCTTTGGGCTGAGAACTTGGTGTCTGGGTGTATTCTGTGCTGACTCCAAGCCCCGACCTGTACAGTAGCTAAACTCAAAGTTCCTCTAAAAGAATTCCCAACTTTCACATTTTATATTTCTTAAATCCTTGTCTATCTTGGTAAGATGTTTGCAATTTTCTTTGGTATAATCTTATATGATAATAATAATGATAATCTTGGTTTAAGTCAAGTCACGAATGAGGGTGGTATTATATGCTTATACTAATCATGGTTTTGTTATATTTTATTAGTAAAATTTTCCTGCTTCTCATATTTGCTTCTTTTAATTCTTTAGCCCATATATTTTTTAAAAAAGAAATTAAGACGTGGTGGGACATGTCTTTAATCCCAGCTCTCGAGGAGTAGATTAAACTCCGTGAGTTTGAGGTCAGTCTGGTCTATAAGAGCTAGTTCCAGGACAGGCTCCAAAGCTACAGAGAAACCCTGACTCAAAAAAAAAGCAAAAAAAAAGCAAAAGAAAGAAAGAAATTAACTCTCTTAAGAGTCAATAAAAATGCATATAAAGGATTTGAGTTTTCCAAGACCCATTTAGCTTTTCTTTTATGGTTTATATGCCCCTTTCAGAAGTGACTACTAAATGTCACACAGAAAGTGATTCTCTTATAAATTCTACAAGACTCTAATGAACCTCAAACCATGATTGTTCCTGTGTGGAAGAATTATTAGCAAATTTAATATTTCAGTTCTCAAAATATCTTCCCTAAACCCCATAATTCTCATCCTTCTTTGTCTACATCTGTCTGTGATTGTCTATTGCCTAGACATATATTCTAATCATAAATCCCTCCATTCAGAAACCAAGAGCTCCTCTTGCTATGTTCTAAGACCTGTTTTGTGTACTAGCTGCTCAAGTTGGTTCAAACTTGGTTAGCTGAAATGGTGCGCTTTTTTACAATGTTCTGGCCAGACCTTCAAATAGGAAGGTCAGAAAAACCCTACTAAACACTCAGAGACTATTTACAATTATACCAGACAGAAATCTTGGAACTTAATCAACATTTTACTTTCACAGGATCCCATAGAAAGAACGTCAACCCCATGACAGCTGGAAGTAATTCTAGAAGCTGACATTCCTTCTCCCAACAAAGTTTGTCCTCAGGGTTATGGACATCATTTAGGGATTGATTATAATTGGCATAGGGTTGGGAGTTTGGGGGGAAATTTTATAGGCTCAGGAATCTCCTTGGAAAAAAAGGGAGAAATTGGATGAAAAAATAGATTAGTGTGAGCTAATTCACACTAATAATAATAGTGAGTAATAGAGTGAATACTTGTGAGTTATTATTTATAGAAATTACATTGGTATAGATTTTTGTATATTGATATAAAGTTAAATTATATTGAATATTATATGCATGCATGCTTCTACCTCTGGTTAAACATTTTTTATATATTGATATATATTTATCATAAATCAATATACATTACTACCTCTGATCAAGATACAGTTGTTTATTGTATAATATTCTATTATGAAGTCTTTGTCTTTAAGTTATATAGGTTTTAGAATTATAGATCAATAGTCATCTATGTTTGTCATATTTATAGTTAGACTATTCAGATTCTTTAGATACATAGAGATTATATTCTGCATAGTTAGGTAATCTTCAACCACTTCAAAGAGCTGTAGAATATGGCATTTATATAACTTAGGGTTCTGTTGAAGTGAGACACGATTGCTCCTGGCAGCACTGATTTATTCCCAAGAGAATGTTGGGCACCAAAGACACTCTACTTGGAGCTTGTTTTCTTCTTGACAAAATTGGTCTTTGGGTAAAGAAATGCCCATGCCTCAACCACTGACAAGGTACATGATATCTGGAAGTGGATAAGCAGGACTATCAAAACTTGCCAAGACAGGATAAGACAGTTTTGAAAATTTTCCTACCTCTTAAAACAGTTTGTCAATTTTTCTAGGCCTTAGCCAAAGCTGTTTGCTTCAACATTGCAAATGAGACTTTGGGTGATTGCCCAGGTGGCCAGTTGTCTCTGTCATTTGTTGTACATTTTGGAAGTTGCTTGATTGCACTTCCTGCTTACTCAAATAATATTATTTCCCTTCTCAGGTCTTAAATGGGGTTGAAGACTAGATAATTACAGTTACTTTCCTCTTGTAAGGAAACTGGAAAATTTATTTATTATACAAAGAGTTAAACTAGTTAAGATAGGATAATTATTGCATATTTTTGTTATTATTGTAATAATTTTATGATGTGGGACAATGGTCTGTATTCTGTCAATTATATTTTAAATAAACACTGATTGGCCAGTAGCCAGGCAGGAAGTATAGGCTGGATTAGACAGGAAGTAGTGGCAGGTCAATGAGAATAGGAGAATTCTAGGAAGAAGGAAGTCTGCAGCCATGTCCCAGCCACAGAAGAAGCAAGATGTTACTGCTCCGCCGAATAAGGTACCAAGCCATGTGACTAACACAGATAAGAATAATGGGTTAATATAAGTTGTAAGAGTTAATAAGAAGCCAGAGATACTGGGACAATCAGTTTTTAACTAATATAGATATCTGTGTAATTTCTTTGGAATTTAATGACTGTAGGAACCAGGCGGGACAAAAACCTGGGACAACAAATGGCACCCATGTGGACAAATGCATCCACATAAAGCCTGATAGAGCTTGGGAAGTAATTATAGACAGAAAAGAATAAAACATGGATTATTGATAGCAGCATTTTCTCAGGTGGGATCTGTTTGCTAGAAGCAAGTGCATCTTATTTAAGAGAGACTTCCTGACTCAGCTTTAGCTGTAAAACCTTGCAGTTCTTTTAAGAGGTCCTGCTATGAAACACTTAAATGGTGTTGATAAAAAGCTGACCACAAGCTTTTTAGTTTTCAGTCATAGCAGGAAAAAAACCATGCCATTTTAAAAAGCCGGCTTTCTGGGCCATCTTGCCATAGCAAAGTCTGACTTTTTCAGGCAGGAGGTCCAGTGACAGAGCATTTGACTGTGGTTTGTGAGCATACTACTGCAGCTTGCTTGCTGGAAGGGACCTTGAAATGCCGTAGAGTTGCGGCAATAAACTTGGTTATAGCTGGTACCTCTGCCATGAGCCTGGAATCTCAGAAACCTAAGAAATGGGCTAGATCCAGCTGCCAAAGCCACAGCTTTAATCCTACCCATATTGTTTATCAAATTAAAGATTCATGTGGTCAGAAAAAGAGAGATATACAGAAAAGAGTGATTCAAAGACAAAGAAAAGCTCTAAATGGTTTACAGTGTGTTTAAAAATATATACAGACTTGGGAGAGAAAAGAAAAAGGTTAAAGTCCTTAAAATAAAAAAGAAAGAGAGTAGTTGGGTGTGGTGGCACACAGCTTTAATCCCAGCATGTGGGAGGCAGAGGCAGGCAGATCTCTGTGAGTTCAAGGACAGCCTGGTCTACAGAGTGAATTCCAGGACAGCCAAACATACACAGAGAAACCCTGTCTCAAAAAGCCAAAAATTAAAAATAAAAAATAAATAGAATTTAAAGTAAAGTCACATAAAGATGGAAAATAGACAGAGAGTCTGGATACTGTATGTTATTATGTTCTCTTTGAATTGTTTGAATTCTGAGGAAGGAGCAACGACTGCCAAAAGATTTTTGTTTATAAATGATGCTAAATTAATCCAAGATAGGTATTTTGAAAATACCTTGACTTCAAAATTGAAGTCAAAAGCTATGTTATTTTGGAGAAAAAGGTTTTGTTTTTGTTTCCACAGAAAATGAGAGGCTATGGATTCATTCTGAGTTAAGAAAAATCAGGTTTGATTAAGGAAGACCGCCTGAGAAATCTCCAATAGGAACAGATGCCCCAGATGTCTGAGTACTACATCCAGAACAGATTCAAGACTGCTGGCTGAGATCATCAAGCCTCACAGGATACTCCAGTCAGGACTTGATCATAATTCTAAATTTTCTTTAGGGGCCCATAAAAGTATCAGTGCCCCCACCAGCAGGGAGTAGCCTGGAAAACTATGCTCACATTCCCAAAAATTAGACTATGGATATTTTCCTTTGTTTAGAATGTTGGTTATAAGTTGTTATGGCTAATGGTCAGGAGAAAAGCTAAAGAAAGGATATTAGATTCAAATTTCTTGTTTTTTTTAAAGAGGGGGAAGTGATGTTGGACAATAGTCTGTATTCTGTTAATTATATTTTAAATAAATGCTGATTGGCCAGTAGCCAGGCAGAAAGTATAGACTGGACAACCAGATAAGAAGTAGAGACAGGTCAATGAGAACAGGAGAATTCTGAAAAGAAGAAAATCTAGTCTGCAGTCATGTCCCAGCCACAGAAGAAGCAAGATGTTTCTGCCTCGCTGAATAAGGTACCAAGCCACATAACTAACGCAGATAAGAATAATGGGCTAATGTAAGTTGTAAGAGTTAATAAGAAGCCTGAGATACTGGGACAATCAGTTTATAACTAATGCAGACATCTGTGCGATTTCTTTGGAACTTGATGACTGCGGGGACAGACAGGACAGAAACCTCAGACAACAATTTTGTATTAAGCTTAGAAATATCTTATTTAAACAAAAGGGTGGGTCTTACAGCCAGTGGTTACCCGACCACTGGGGATGGCCTCTTATACTATTTATGCCCATGTAGAGCATGAATTCAGCCTCTTTTCCAGCTGTGGGATTTGGTTTCTTATCTCTGTTCCAGCAGAGGATTCTGAATTGTGAGTCTACCCCTAAATAAAAAAAACCTCATCTATTATTCTCAATTCTGAGCTCATGTGGATTTCTTTTAAGCTTCCTTCTTCATTTATTTGTTCATTTTCAGTGGCACCATGTAATCTCTATCTCTGCTCTGTTATATTAATTCTTCTTATGCCACATTTTTGCTGCGATGCTAAGATTTGACTCTTAGTGATAGAATGCTTCGAATAAGCTTGGTTTGAACAAAATAGAAGTTTTCTTTATCATAAAGGCAGGCAACTCAGGCCTAGTTTCATGACTCCACAATCATCAATAACCCAGATTTTAACTTTTATACTCTTAAATTAAGTATATGATATCTATATAAATATAAAAATCTGTATCTGGCACATTTTCATCATGTATGTGGCTTCAGTAAAGCCACATACTTCCTTCCACAGATGGAAAAGAGAAAATGCCACTTAACAATTTTCCCAAGGGGCTGAGTAGGTGACTCAGCTCTACCACCACATACCTCTCCTGTATAAGACCCAGTTATGCTTCCTAACACTGATGTCAGGTGGCTTAAGGTAACCCCAGTTTCCGGGGATCCAACGTTCTTTCCTGATCTCTGTGTGAGCGACACTCAACTACATACACTCTCACACAGACATAGACATGTAATTAAAATTAATTAAATCTTAACGTTTTCCTGATGTTAGGGTACCTCCCTGTGAGTGTTCATTAGTGAGGTCCTTCAGACCCCCAGAACAGACTAGGTTATTACCACACCCTTGGTTTTCAACCAGAGGTATTGATAAGACCGTATAGGATTGGAGAGATGGTGTGTAAGAGTATGTGTTGCTCTTGTAGGGGGCTCACGTTCAGTTTCCAGCACCTACATTTGGAAGCTCACAACGAATTGTAACTTCAGTTCCAGCAAGCATTCAATACCTCTGGCTTCCACGGGCACTTGCATATGAATGCAAGTGCCTGCACACAATGCATGATAAAAAGTAAAATAAATATTCACCAAATTAAAAATGTCTAAATCTTGAAGACACCATATACTTTGGTTGCAAGATAGAGAGGAATCAAAGTGACACTGCAATGGAAGTTCTTCTCTTCTGGCTAACCTTCACAGTACCAGAAGGCGCTACACAGGATCTTGGGTAAGAAAAATTGTCAAGAGTCTCACATAGTTGTGAACCCTGCAAACTATGCTACTGGCCTGCCGGCAATGCCATGCTAGTTGGTGCCATGGTGGCATGACTATTATAAGGGTGTGCTGGTTAGTGGTAATTGTTAACATGACAGAATGTAGAATTATCTGGAAAATAAGTCTCTGTGCATGCCTGTGTGGGATTATCTTGACGTGGGATAACTCATTTCAACTGTGGGTGGGACCATTCCTTGGCCAGGGCATCCTAAACTGTAAGGTAGAGAAAGGGAACTGAACACTAACAAGTATACATTTATCTTTTTCTGTTTCCTGATTGTGGATGCAATGTGCCTTTGCTCACTGAGTCATCTTTCCGGCACATACTAAAAAGGAAACGTAACATCTTATGCATACTAATTAGTAAGAAACCATCATTGCTTTACCAAATAGTAACAAGAAATGACTGCAAAATTCCAAGCATGAGAAAATTTGGCTAGCAAAATTTGTCCTTGCTGAATAAAGAAAAGAGCTTTCCTATTTATGTTACATCAAACGCTTCAATATGGCTTAAGATCTGAAAATCAATAATACTCCCAGAAGAGCACTGTGATGTAACTTCAGGTAGTAAGAAGGTTCTTGGATACCAAATAATACAAACCATGTAATAGTAAAGTAGTTAACATGGCTTCTCAAGAAAATTATCTTTCCTGACAGTGCTCTTGATCTAAGGCAAGGTAATCAGGGCTCACAATTCTCAGTACATTTTAAAAAATTTATTAGATTTTAAAAAATATCATTCCAAATTTCCACTCCCTCCCCACTCCCATTCCCTCCACAGACCCTCCCACCCTACCCCCATCACTTTGTGGAAGGTCCAGGGCCCTCCCTACTATATTTAGGCTGAGCACGGTATACATCCAAAGAGAATAGGTTCCCAAAAAGCCAGTACATGCAGTAGAGATAAATCCTTGTTCCACTGCCAGTGGCCCCTCAGTCTGCCCCAGCCATGCAACTGTCAACCACATTCAGAGGGACTAGTTTGGTCCTATGCTTTTTCCTTCCCAGTCCAGCTGGAGTTGGTGAGCTCCCATTAGCTCAGGTGAACTGTTTCAGTAGATGAACCCTTCACAGTCTTGACCTCTTGGCTCATATTCTCATTCCTTCCACTCTTCAACTGGACCACGGGAGCTCAAATGTGGGCTTCTGCCTGAAACAGACAAAGTCGCCTGACAAAATGGGGAGATGGGGGGCATGGAGGGGGAAAGAAAGAGTAGAGGGGAAGAGAAGGGGAGAAGGGAGGGTTGAGGAGAACTTGAGGGAATGGGATAGTAGAGATGGAGGAAGGACAGAGAGGAGAGCAAGGAGAGAGATATCTTGATTGAGGTAGCCATTATATAGGGTTAGCAGGAACCTGGCTTTACAGAAATTCCCAGGAATCCACAAGGATGACCCCACCTAAGACTCTCAGTACATTCTAACCCAGGATTCCATTGCAGGAATGGAAGCTGGTCAAAGAATGGAATCCCCACCTCCAGAATCACTTTTCGAGAACTGTGTTTTAGCAGAAGGCAGTCTGGGGCAGGATGAGAAATGCCGAAGTCCTGCTCCTTCTATGAAGCAAGTATCTTCCCTGGAGCTGGGGTAGATGGAAGCCTTAGGGATTGGCTACAGTATCTGTTCAGTGCAGCTGTGCCAAGATGGGGTGAGAGCAGAAAGCAGCGCCTTGATTCATACTTTTCTTCTATAGATGTTTATTAATCTGCTGTTTGCCCCTAAGACTACTTCCAGAGCCTTAACATTATTTCTATCAATATTATTGTTACTATTATTAATTTTAATGGAGCTTCATGTCAAAGGAGCATGTTGGAATGTGGTTCCAGAGGTGTAGTTTTGGAAATGTTGGATTTCTTTTTATTTATAGTAAATATTTGTGACCTAGATTTGGTATTGGGAGCTCTTTAAAAGATTGCTGAACTGGGCAGTGGTGGCACACACCCTCTAATCCCAGCACTTGGGAGGCAGATCTCTTATGAGTTTGTGGCAAGCCTGGTCTACAAACACTAGATCCAGGACAGGCCCCAAACCTACAGAGAAACCCTGTTTCAATCCCCCTCCCCCAAGAAGATTCTTTGTTATATTTTATCTATTAGTATCATATGGTTGAAGTAGAGTTGGTGCTTGGAAGCCTAGACTGTGCTGTGTATTTTTATTTAAAATTAGAATTAGTTTTTCATGCTTTCAGAACTCTCTATTGTCTCAAATAGGAATCACAGTGCCAATACGAATAAGGATGTAGAGAGCATATATAAGGATTCTCGTGGAGTCTAGTGATCATGAGACTGGCATAGTTTGGCTTATAATAGCTGCCTGATGAGATACAACTGCTGACTCTCTTCACAAGCCAGCTCTTCACCTTTCCCCGAACTCCAACTAGGGGTGGACACTCTGGAGTGGTTCTCCTCATTCTCACACTCCTCCTTTCATGTGGTGCCTTTCCCTGACCACGGGTGCAATGAGTGATGATTTTAACCGTTAGAATTTTCTAAAGATGACAATATACGCCATCAACTACACATTACTGGGACAGTGAAATGGCTCAGTGGGTAAAGGTGTTTGCCACCAAGCCTGACGCCCCAAGTTCAACCCCCGAGACTCCCATATATTGTCCTCTGACCTATACACTTGAGCTATTCCATGTGTGTGCCCATTATGTATGCACACAGTAAATGAATAAATAAATGTAATAAAGAGAAACTAATATACATTGTTATGTTAGAAAAAAACTATAACATCGATCTTGCAAGAAGACTTTCTTCTTTGTGGACTCTGAGAAAGAAAGAGACCATTTGGTGAAGACTCAAATGGCAGGAAACTGACAGCAGCCTTTGACCAGGAGCTGGCAAGAAATTGAGGCCATCTGTCTAGCAGCCTGGAAAGTGATTAGTGTTGCCAACAACCACATGACCTTGGACGTGGATTCTTCCATATTTAAGCTTCGGTGAACCTTCAATACAGCCTTCTAATACCACAGCAGACAGTCCAGCTAAATGTGATCAAGCAATTGATCTGCAGTGACTTTGACATAATGGATATGTTGTCTTAGTTGGCTAAATTCTGGTATCAACATGCAGCAATAAGTAACTAATGCAGATTTTTGTTCCTGAAATTAGTCATTGTTTGTTACAATACGTATTGTTTTATTTGCAAGTATTTATGTATGTATGTGTATGCACTACAGTGGACAGGTGGGAGTCAGAGGACACCTTACAGGACTTGCTTTTCTCCCTCCACTATGCATGGTACAGGCATCAAACTCAAGTTGTCAAGTTTGACAGCAAGGAAGCACTCTTACCTGGCACCAACCTTTTTTTTAAAGAAGCATCTTACTATGTATTCCACACTATCCTTGAACTCCCAGTCATTTTGCTTCAGCCAATGGGATGTTTGGATTATAGACATATAGCACCACACCCAGCTTCATAACAATATTTTAATCGGAGGATACTCAGAGTATTTAGACATTTTAATCCTTGAAGAAAGTTTGCTATTTTACTAATGGTCCCCATGGTGGTTTGAATGAGATTGGGCCCCATGAACTCATACATTTGAGTGGTTGGTCACACTTTGAATAATCCTAGCACATTCAAGTTTATAAAGGGAAAATTCATATTATACTTAAGGCTTTCAAGGTCTTTATAATCTATGTCAGGCACTGATAGGAAGGACAGTATATAAAATGCTATATAAATATATACCATTGTACTTGGCTAGCAGGGTGGTAGAACACATTCCTGTATGTGTGTGTGTGCATATGTCTCTGTGTGTGTGCAAGTACAATTGAAAAGAAAAATAGCATGCATTTGTTGTAGGACATTAGTTGAAGATGTGTTAAATTTGTTAATGCTATGGAACTTTGTCTAATGATGCAAATATATTTTTTATCCTTTTATGTTGCATTTGTTTAACTCTGTGAAGCTGTATTAACTTGCCTGCTTATAACACCTGAGTGGTCTAAAAAAGAACTGAATGGTCAATAGCAAGGCAGGAGAAAGGATAGGCAGGGTTGCCAGGCAGAAAGAATAAACAGAAGGAGAAAAACAAAGATCTAAAAGCAAAAGAGGTCAAGGAGCAAGAAAAGAAGGGTCCAGCCATTCAGCCACACAGCTGGCCAGGGATCAAAGTGAAAGTAAGATCACAGAAGTAAGAAAAGGAAAAAAGCCCAGAGGCAAAAGTAGATAGAATAATTTAAATTAAGAAAAGTTAGGTAGAAACAAATCAAGGTAAGGCTGGATATTCATAAATAAGAAAAGGCCTACATCTATTCATTTGGGAACTGGGTGATGACCCCCACCCCCGCCAGAAGACTGAAAAGAGTAAAAAAACCAACAACAACAGCCATTGTAGATAATGAAGGATAGAGAAGATTAACTTTTGAATATAATTCTGAAATAAAGATGGTTTTCAGTTGGAAAAAAAATAACCATTTTTTTTTTTTTTGGCTTGAGCCAAAAGGAGCCACTTGGTGCAGGAGGTGAAAGCGTGAGAGGAAAGAGACTAAGGAGGACAACTATCAAGAGAGTCCAAAGACTGAAGTTAACAGTGCTGGGGAAGGCTTTCTTGTGGGTGTGATTAAGATAAAGTGGATGGGCCGGGCGGTGGGGGCTCACGCCTTTAATCCCAGCACTCAGGAGGCAGAGGCAGGCAGATCTCTGTGAATTCGAGGCCAGCCTTGTCTACAAGAGCTAGTGCCAGGACAGGCTCTAAAAGCTACAGAGAAACCCTGTCTCAACCCCCCCCCCCCAAAAAAAAGATGAAGTGGATGAGGAAGAAATTATACGAGAAGGGGGATGAGTCCAATCAGCAATTAAGATCTGTTTTTAGGCTTCAGTTACCAAATCAAATTGCAATTTTCAGATGACTTCCGGTGTGGGGGTGGGACTCCAATCAATGTAACATCCAAATATTATATAAGAAAAATATTTCCAAATATTTTTTCTGTTGTCATAGATGCCTCAGTATTGAAGGGAAAAAAACATAATTCAAAGGGAACACGAGATGGCAGCAGTTTTATCATATAAGGAGAAAGATTGGGAAAGAAAAACGTTTGCAATTATCTCTAAAATAAGAGCACAGAGCCTCTCGTTCTTTACAGCACAGTGCATCACTGCGGTGATGGCTGCGCTCTGTGGCACATGTGCGAGTCCTCTGATTCTGAGAAAGCCTCCATCACACGAGACTGTTTCCTAAAATAAAGCCGTCGCCGTTTTCTGCCGATCACCGTGCGTCTGTGCTGTCTAACACAGAAGAGTCCTGTATGCTACAGATTTGTTTTAAATGGTCCAGCATCATTTTTTCTGTCTCCTCCAGAGTTTCATCTTTCTTCATTTCCCATCTAAAAGAAAAAATAATAAAATCAGTATTTTTATAACTTTCCACCAGTAATCATTATTTCAAGGCGTGGGTTGTGGGCACTGGTTTCCTGAAGTGGCACCTTCCTTATTTAGTCTCTGCCTTTGGGGCAACAGTTCGTTGGCACCACTTCAGGAGTACTTGAGAGTGGGAGAGGAAAACAACATCTTACAGGATTGCGTCAAAGGGGGTTTCTCTATTTTCTGGGTTTAAAAATGCACGTAATACATTTCCTTCAGTGTAGAATGTGTAAAGGGCTACAACGTAGGGAGGTTTGCAGAAAAAAAGACATCAACTGAATGCCTGAAGGGGCAGCAACCTCTTCCTAGACTGGGAATAATCAAGTTAATCCTCAAGAAAACAAAAATTAGCAAACGTCCATAAACATCAGCTTGAATCCTTTCTGATCCTGGACAATTAGGCACTGTAGAACAAAGTTTAAGAACCTAGAGCTGTATAAATACATAACCTTATAATATTAAAATGATAGCCTAAGCGTGCTCACTGCTTATTTCCTTGAAGACTAACGCACACCAGCTTCCGACATGACAAGGCAGTGTACCTAGACTTCCAACAGGAAGGGACTCTTCTTTATTCTTTTCTCTTTTCTTAAGTTTTTCTACCATTTGTTGTTCCATTATGTAGTATTTTAAAGGGTATGCGAAGCCCAGGGCTGCTATATCCTGAAAGACCTGCTGTCAAAGGCTCCCTGTTGTCCCCCGGGCCAAGCACAAGAGCGCTCCACTGGATGCCATTCCTCTGTGCTTCCAGAGTCAGAGCCACCAGTTAACAAACAGACACACACAGTGCACGAGTGCAGGATGCGGCTTTCGTGTTCTGGAGTCCGCACTCTCTGGCCAGCGATGAGCAGTAATATGCATGCCAGAAGCAGGGGAGGCTCAGAGAGGAAGCGACTTTGGAGACACCCTTTACCTAGGCTTTTCCTCACCTTCTAGATCTTTGTATCAGCAATCTTGTGTGGATCTAAAAACTACCATATCTAGGGCCGCTTTAAGCTCTCTACCTGATTCCTCATGGTTGTAATTAGAGCACCATCTATCTGAACTTTAAAACAACTTGAAGGTGAAATAACTTTCCCTACTATGTAGGGTAAAGAGGACAGTGACGGACCCTCACTTTGGCCCTGAAACCAGAGTCAAAGAAACACATTCTGGCCCTGAAACCAGAGCCAAAAGTTTATAAAGGGTCACTGAAAGAAACACATCCTGGCCCTGAATCCCCGGCCAACTCAGCATGAAAACTAACCAGTCCCTGAACAGAACACAAAACCAACCAATCCCTGAGCATGAAAAGATCAGGGATTAAAATCTGACCAATTTTGATCCTAAAACCTCAACCTGGATAAACTCTGCCCTGTACCTGTTCAGCTTGGGGCTGCCTTTTTCCACCCTGGTGGAGGCAGCCACCTTGCAGGATTCCTCCCTCCCAGTGAATCTCTTGAATGAGGTGACTTTCTCTAGAGTTGAGTAGGGCAGAAGAGAAGCAACAACTTTTGCCTGAGCAGGTGCAAAGTTCTACATTTCTGCAGCAAAACTTCCTATCAGAGCAGAAGGGGCAGAGGGGAGTGCAGCGGAGGGAAACAGCTCTCCTGAGAGGACCTGCTGCTGCATCCCTGTGGGTAATCCACCCCCACTGCTGCATCCCTGTGGGGGAATCCACCCCCACTGCTGCATCCCTGTGGGGAATCCACTCCCACTGCTGCATCCCTGTGGGGAATTCACCCCCACTGCTGCATCCCTGTGAGGAATGCATCTCCACTGCTGCATCCCTGTGATGCTAAAAACTCACATCATATGAGAAAATACCCCTAAAATCAATTGTTTGGGGTTTATAATTTATCCCACAAGGCCACCTTGTACTTACTTTAATGGAAGTTAAGTTTTATATTGTTTATTTTGTTTATTAAATGCTTTGAGAATGCATCTTGTTAGTATCCCAAGCTGGTCGGGAACTTGCTATGCAGCCCAGGTTGATTTAGAACTCTTCTTTTAAAAATACATCCTTCTCTTTTCTTTTCTTCTTGGTTTTTTGAGACAGAGTTTTTCTGTGTTGCTTTGGAGCCTGTCCTGTAATTAGTTCTTGTAGACCAGGCTGGCCTCAAACGTACAGAGATCCGCCTGCCTCTGCCTCCCAAGTGCTGTGATTAAAGGCATGTGCCACCACTGCCTGATAAAAATATATCTTAATTTATTTTATTGTATTAATGTTTTGCCTGTATATATTTCTGTTTGCCACATGTGTGTCTGGTCCCTGAGGAGGTCATAAGAGGGCATCAGATGCCCCAGAAAAGGAGTTACAGGTGGCTGTGAGCCACAGTGTGCATGCTGGGAACTGGACTCGGGGACTCCGCAGGTGCAGCTAGCGCTCTTAAGGGCTGAGCCATATTTCCAGGCCCTTTTTGTTTAGAACTCTTGATTCTCTTGCCCCACTCTCCTCAGTGCTGGGATTAAAGGTGTGTGCCACCATGCCTCACATGGAATTTTAATGTTAAAGCATGTCTACTACCTATTTCATAAAGGTGTATTGGGATATTATTATTAAGTCTATAACATTGAACTCCACAATGAACAGATAAGTAATGGAAAAGTTATATAGCACTAGCTATAGGTTGTTTTGAACACTTTACACCATCCTTTTTTAGTACTTTGATTCTCTGAATGAGAATGAACCGAGGCACACAAAGCTACTTGCCCAAATAGTTTTGGATGTGAACTCTAGAAATTGGGTTGACATATGGCATGCCAAATATGTCCGTGATATTAAGACAATTTTATAGATACCATCAACTAATCTTCAAAATAACTGGGCTATGGGCAGCTGAGATGGCTCAGTGACCACAAAGCTTAGCAAGCTGAGTCTGATTCTTAGGACCTACATAGTAAGAGGAGTGAACTGACTCCCGATTGTTAGCCTCTGACCTCCACACATACCATGTGACACCACACACACACACGAGACACACACAAACAGATACATAGACACACACAGCGCACAATGCAATAAGAAAATATTTGGGACTCATGGTTCATCCCAATCATTGGCCACTTGCCTAGCATATAGGACTTGGTTTCATTCCACGTACCAAAAAAAAAAAACCTTCCACATTTTATTTTCTGAAAAATGTATCCTGAATTGTTTTAGAAATTAAATAGAAGAGTTAAAGATCATACACTTTTATGGGTAATCCAAACATGGTTGCCTGTCCCCTCTCCTTCAATATAAAAGTGCTAATAATGCCTGAGTCCAGCCTGGTCCAGTCTGGTCTGGTTGAGACTGATCTGGTCCGGTCGAGACTGGTCTGGTCCAGTCTGGTCTTGTCAAGAATGTCAACAAAATAAAATATGAAATATACACATAAATATTTTGATCATTGTCTCTACTTGTGAGGATTAAAAGCAGTCTCTCTTCTTCATTAAAATCTGTATAATTAATGTAATTTAAATGAATTATAGAAACCATGACAAGGATTTTTAAGCTTTATGACAATTATGGCACTTCACAGTATAATTGAGCTGTTAGTAATTAATGATATTAAACAAACTTACTTACCTACGTAAGCCCTTTTATTTCTGCTTTGTGTTTATTAAGAAGAAATCATTTTATATGAGGATAAGAAATAATGACAAATGGGAAACAGGCAATAAATTATATTTTCTATTTTATTCTTGTTAAACAAAAATACTAGATACTTGAGATGTTTGTCAGAAGCATGCTACATTTCATGCTCATAACGTGCTAAGAGAAATTTATCTCTAACTACTAATACAAGGCAAAATAAAATCACTTTGTCAGAAGAATTACCAGAAGGGAAATGAATCTACCAATTTGTCAAATACCAATGTACAATACATTTCAAATCTTTATCTTTAGTTTCTCCTAATATAGTAAATATCTGTGATAGAAGCATTTCCCAGCAGAAATCAGAAGCTATCAGTACCAGTGCATTCTGATGCTCACAGAAAAGCTTTGTAGTAAACATGTGGTGACTCTATTTTGTTCCTCCTGACTTCATAGCCTGCCTCTAAATATTGCTAAATCCCCTCCCCACCTACTATTGTTTAGGAAATTCAACATTACTTCCACTTTGCTGCACCTTATATACTGATGAGCAGTAGAATTCCATAAGACCCCACTGGTCTATATGTACCACTACCTTCTAGAAGAGGTCCCAGCCATATATCTCCTGGGGGTGGGTGGGATGGAGAAGCTTGAGCATCTTTGGCTATGGGTCCCTTTTCTATATAATACAGTAGAGACTACATAAAACCTTTACTGAGATATTCCACAGTGAGAGCAGTCAACCTGTGCATCAGTTCCATTCTGATTGACGTGGGTGTTGTAAGCCTTCACAAATCCTCCTTCATTTATCTAGTTACAGCAGAACCAGTAGTAGTGTCTGCTTGCCACTCCGAACATCCTAACATAATCTATTGCTTAGGGCTCTTAAAAGTATCAGACCCTGGGCTCAGTATTTTATATTCCATTTCACTTTAATGAGCAATGGTTGGTTTATGTTCCTATGAACAGTTAAGGCATAGTAAATAAATGTTACACATCAGCGAATGGCTCTTCTGATGAGTGGTTTTGTGGAATCTTGTATTGAGGGAAGACTTCAGTGTGTCCGTGCCAATAGGGAGAGCTATGCCTGGTGATAATCATGACATAGGTCTATGATAGCATCAATCCAAGTTATCAAAGATGCAAGTCCTGTAGGGTCGTTAGGGTAGAAAAGAGCAACCGACACCAGACTAAGAGGAGCACAGTCTGGAGTGTGAGAAGTTCTCTGAGACATAGCCTTCTGCCAGAAGAAAATCAGCTAAAATCTGTAAAATCAACTGTGTCTCAAACATGAGCCTAACCCCTGAGATCACTATGACTTTGAGTTGACGAAGAGCCTAGAACTTGCTAGCTGAGTCTCCTGAGGAGAGCTTCTGCACCTCTCTGTCTCAGTGTCTTATCTGTGAGACAGTCCCCAAGGAGTGTGAGTGGAGCCCTGATTGCCACATGCACTTTTATCTGTGTCATCTGTGACTGATCCCACACAGCAGAGCTTACTCGCTGTGATGGAGACCACCAAGATCCCACATCCCACAAATCTGAAATACTTACCATTTGGACTTTTCACAAGGAAGTTTGTCAGTCTTAGTTCTAGAAAGGCCATTGTAACTGAGGAAGACTGAGAAATGTGCAGGGTGTTTTCCTGACATGTGTTTAGTGGTTTCAGTGGGACCCAGGGAATAAGATAGAAAATGACTTTAGTGCATATCAATGGTGCACAATGAAATTATGTCCCAAAGTGTTCATAGTAACCCTGATGAGAAACATTTGTTCTGGAAGCTCCGACCACAATGAATAGTAATCAGAATATTAAAATAGAGAGAATAGAATCCCTCTCTATTTTCTCATTTTAATTGAAATTTCTTAAGTGTCTGATCCCTCAGAATGCTGAAGAGAGTTTAGCAGGTAGGGTGCAGCCTAAATTTGAACCTTAAAACATGTGAATTGGGGCAGAATGGAACTGGGCTGATTTTCCATCTATAAAATGGGAATTCACAGAGGTGCAGCGATGATGAACGAGGAAACATGCACAGAACAAGTGCGACTCTAGAGGGTCTTCCTTTCCTCACAGATCAACGGGAAGTGACTGCAGCTCTGGTCAAGAGAGCCACGCCAGATCTGCTGTCACAGTGGTTCCCTTGTCTTTTCCATCATGTCATGGTCCCTAGATGGCTGCGGTGACATCAGTCAGCCATGTTCAGAGGCAGGAAGAAGGAATGAATCTGTTTCATCTAATTAGAATTATATGATTTATCCCAGAAGATATTGAAGCCAGATTGTGGAACTGGATCCTGATTGTATCTCTTTCTAAATATGTGATACTAGACAAGTCTTTCGACCTTTCTGTGAATCAGATTGTCTCAGTTTTGAAACAGGTGACACTGCCATAGGAAGGAGTAGGTGAGCTGCAAACACCAAGTGCCCCATAAAATGTTACAACTAGTTTATCAGCTTCTACTTGAACTAAGTGGACATCCAGTGTCTGTATCCATGCCCTTCCTGCTGTTGCATGTCTTTCACATTGCTTTATCTGACAAATTCTCCCTCAAATACATAGGCAAGTGCGGTTCTACATATGGCAGTGGTCTCCCTCGGCGCCGTTACACATAGATCATGCTCTCATGCGTCCTTGTCTTCTGCGAAGGGAACGTTGGTGCTGATCCACTCTTTTCAGACCACACTGGCTGAAGTTGTTCTGTTTTCGATTATCCCTTTGTTGTATTTTTAGATACAATAAATTATAATATGGCATCTGATTATATTATGACATTTCTCCTGAAATACCAATAAAATTCTTTGATATAAAAGTGTAACTTGAAGTAAGCCTCCAGACCTAATGTGATTATTAAACATTTATGTGACTCTTTGTATTTACAAAGTGCTTTATAGTTACTTATTAGTTTATTATGGCATTAAAACATTAACCATCTGGTCCAATTAATGGTTTGAATTTGTCTCACCAGTTGGTGACTGAGCAGTGAATGGTGAAGTCATATTGGATTTTATTCCTCTAGAACAAAAACCCTTTTGTACTTCTCCTCTGCATGGTATAGCAAGTAACCATTTTCTTTATTTTGATGTTCTATGTGCATGAGCCTCTCTCTGCATCGCAGACATCTTCTCTCCTCCGTCTGCTTCCATGTCTTCAACTCCTGTCTCTTCACTGGTAGTTCATGTGCATTTTGAGATGTAATGAATCATTCTTCATCCTTATCCCCGAGTTCTCTAAATTCAGCTTCTTGATAATCATTTTTATTCCTACTCTAAGTCTATTAATATTGTTTAGATAAAGAAATTTGTGTGTGTTTAGAAATCGACGGTGACATCACAGCCCTCAGTCACCACACAGGGTTGGCACTGTGCCTCTCCTTCACACCCAGTTCTGTGCACGCATCAACGGCCATCAGCGCAGGCACAACACACCCAGTCCTGTGCACACATCAGCCACCATCAGCACAGGCACAACACACCCAGTCCTGTGCACACATCAGCCACCATCAGCGCAGGCACAACACACCCAGTCCTGTGCACACATCAGCCACCATCAGCGCAGGCACAACACACCCAGTCCTGTGCACACATCAGCCACCATCAGCGCAGGCACAACACACCCAGTCCGGTGCACACATCAGCCACCATCAGCGCAGGCACAACACACCCAGTCCTGTGCACACATCAGCCACCATCAGCGCAGGCACAACATACTTTGAAGACATTCTCACACCTATGTATCTCTCATTGACCTCATCTCTCGTTCAGGAGTTCAAAACTTCAGAGATGTTCACATCTCAATCCCATGATCCCGAAGAACTGAACCATCAATGGGCACCCTGCCTGGGAGGGTTGGAAGTCTCATGCTCTAGCCTGGTCACAATCTGTGTTGCTTCTACTGCTTTTCTTCAAGGAGAGAATTGTTGTCTGTATTGCCCCTGCCTTAGGTTTTCTATGCTTATATGTCTTATTTTGTTCTCTGGCCATCTGAAATTCCTTTCCAGTCACCTCAATCCAGCTCATTATTCCACAGACCATGTGTACAGTCTATCTTTCATAAAGTCCTTTCCAATTGTCTAATCCAGATTCAAATTCAGAGAATATTTGATTATGCACTTTAATGATCATAAAGTAGAAATATTACTTGGCTATCCATAATTCAGGGAAATTGCTCATGGATTCAGTTTTCTAAAATATGAGCCAAATTATGTTATTTCTTCTCCAAAACAAGCAAGCAGGCAGGCAAACAAACACAAACTGCTCCTGTCCTCCACCATGATGCCTCCCACTACCTAAAAATGTTCAAATATATTAGGCTGGCTCAGAGAACATATTTCCAACAACACAGTGTTCCATATACCACACTCTCCACACCTCAAACCCGCAGAATAGCTGCTGGTTAGTCTTTGCCAGAATTGTGGATGTCATTAAATGATATTTAGATGAACTGAAATAGCTTGGAAGTTCTAGTAACACAATGAGTAGCACTTGGTATCTCAAATAAATATTACTTATTAATTATACAAATAACAAGATGCCAGCTTTTGAACTTCATCTTCCTTTCCTTAGTTTCTACATCAACACTTGTTTTACAAATCCTAAAATTTAATAATATGCAAAAGCATCGTTCTGAAGACCCCCTCATCTATTAGGCACATCCACATTCTTCTAACAAAAAAAGGCAGTTATGGCTGAAGAGATGGCTCAATGCTGACACGTTCCTGTGTAGTCATGAGCATGGGAACCTAGCAACCACATGACAGCTGTCCACAGCACCTGAAACCTCAGTTTCAGAGGACTAGACACCTTCTTCTGACTCTTCATGTCCACAGGTATTGGTATCCTCACCATTACATGTGCACACACACACAATTGCACACCTGCACAAACACACACAAACTGATAAAATATTATAAAAATATTTAATTATTTAATTTTATTTGACATATGATTAGCATTCTTCCCAATGCAAACATCTCTCACTGTGGCTAACAAAATCTCTAAATCACCGACGCTCAGAAAGATGGCTCTGTGGTTCAGAGGACTGGCTGTTCTTCCAGCACACCCCAGCTTGATTTCCAGCACCAACATGGCAGCTCACAACCAACTTTAACTCCAGTTCCAGGGGATATGATGCCTTCTTGTGGCCTCTGAGGGCACTGAATGCATGTGGTACGTATACATACTAGTAAACAAAAAACTCATACACATACAATAGAAATTAAAAAATCTTTAAAAATGTTTAAGTCACATATCATACTAGAATAAAATAAAAAAATTTCAATCTGTCTCAGTGAGCAGTAATAGTAAAAATAAACTGTAGTATGTTTTTCTGAAAAGACTGAAATAAAAGGGCTTTATACGTTAGCTGTTTTGTTGGCTTTTAGGCATAGGGCTTATGGTTGAGTGGCCTGCTTGGTTATGGGTCTATTTAAAATAAATCACAAGAGCCATATTTCAGATAGAGTTTTAATGCAAATAATTAATTTACCCAATCATCCAGAAAACACGCACTGAGCATGTGCTGAGCCCAGAATACTGTGCTAGGTAGGAAACTTAAGCCAGCGGGACTGGAGATGAGTCTGTCTTTAGTTGTTTATATAGTCTGAGAATTTACCATATGGGCAAGGCTGAATAATTATCCCAAATACAGCCACAAAATCTCCTAACGATCTCCCCCAGTATTTCAGTGTATGTATGAAGTGTCAGTCGTCGTAAAAGGAGCTGGTGCTGTTTCCTCAGCCTTCACTTCCATGATGGTCTGTGAGGAAGACATCATTCCGGTATCTCCTCCCTGACCTGTGAAGCAACCTAAAGGAGCTCCAGGGAAACATTTATGTCTTCCTTTTCTCAACATTAAGACAGAAAGCATTCTGAGATGTTTGAGTAGTGAAGTCATTATTAAATTATAGGGACACTGGAAGAGATAGCATTTGCACTGTTCTTTGAAGGCAGTCCTGTCAGGAAGTGACTGCATACCATTGAGTCCCAAAGGACAGACTTTGGAGGGGGGGCACACAGATATAAAGATGTACTACGCTTGAGAGGATTAGTCTAAAAGAGAGCAATCTACCTAACCCAGTTCACTATATACAGGATAGCTTAAAATGGCCCTGTTTACCCCTCCTATCCAGTGCTGGGATCACAGCACCAGCTTGTGGTGTTGATGTTGCTTGCTAGGCAAGCACACAGAAGGTGAGTCACACCATAGCAGCACGTTAGTATTTCTACCTCCCATTCAGCTCAGAACAACAGATCAGTCTCATGCATGCTTAAACATAAAACCTGTCCCCCGTCTAAAATGTTCTTCAGATAATGAGACTCTGCAATCACATTTGCCTATGGTTTAAATTCTAAGTTTCAAAAAAAATGTATAGTTTTGTTCCATTCTCTTTGGTTTACATTTAGTTACAAAGAAATCAATAATCTTTTTATATAATGTGAAAAGAGTTGATTTATTGATCAGCCTTATCCTCACCAAAACATTTAAAATGTCCTTATAGGCTGTAATATTTAATACTTAAAAAGTCTTATTTTCTTTTGAACTTTATACCAAACCTGTAATAGTCCAATTCTAAGGATTTTATATATCCTTAATTATGACTTTTAGTAGAAACTTTTAGGAATGACAGGTGAAAAATATTTCACCTTGATAAATGGTTGGAGGGAGGCTTTGTAAGAGTACATCGCTGTGTAACTCCAGCCTAGCCTAAAGTTCACTAGATAGCCATGGCTGGCCTCATACTCACAACCCTCCTTAGCCTCCACATTGTCAGATCACAGGAATATGCCACCACGTCTGAGATCCTTCCAACTTATTTATTAACAAGTTTCTTAAGGTGTGTTAGTTTAGGGGAATGTTTTATTGTTATGGAGAATTTTATTAAATGTAAAGGGCATAAAACATTTACAGAACACCATAAGAGCTCATCCCATCCTTGTCTTTGGCAATTATAACACACAGGCATTTCTTAATATAAACAGAGTGGGTTTCTAATGCTGAACAGTATTTTCACCTAACTGAATAGTTTAATATCCAGAAGACAAAGATCGCCTGTTTATCTTATGCATGATCTGTTAAAACATGGAATACACACACACAAACATACACACACATATACACACAAACACACATCCTGGAATTCTACATATGTATACATATAAATACAGAACTAAATGTAATAGATCTATATGCATACAATACAGAGAATCAGAGATATTCTTTCTAAAATCCACCTTCAATACAAAAGAACAGTTACACTTGCCAGTGTGAAAAAGCAATTTCTTTGCTTCAGCCAAGATTTTGTTACATGATTACGATAACTAGCTAAATATCCATTTATGTAGCTATTTCTTCAACAACTCAAATGAATTTCCCTTTGCAAGATGGTTGGTTTCTTTAGTTACGACTAATGCACTAAAAGGAATCTTTCTCAAGCACAGGGACAAACAGCCTTTAATTAATTTGAATTTATAGCCTTTGGAGACATCTGCAGCACAGCTCAACTGCCCAAGCAATTTATTTTAATTAATGTGATTTGTTCTATATATTTAATAGGAGAGTTATGTGTCAATAAATGGGGCAAGTAAGGAAGCTAACTGCAACGTTTTAAATAGTTATGGCTCAAAAAATAACATAAATGGGGACATAGCTGTCAGTGATAATGGGACCTGAACTTTTCTGTTAATAGTAAATCATTCACCTCTCCACAGAAACTTCATTCCCAATGCTAGACTTTTAAGGATTTTAAGAGTTTAGTCAGAGGACCAAGGTCACACTACCTGGCTAGCATTTAGTGCTGAGGTAGAACATTCTTTTTTATTAAGATATGAGTGACATCTACTATAACCACAGTGCTGTTTATTCACAAGTCTATATAATGTAATGTGTCACAATAAGTCATTTTTACCCTTTAGGATGGTATTTCTGGACCTTTTATAGTACATAACTGTGCGGCACTCATTTCATACTGTGGGACTGTAGAGAGAATGCGTGCTGGTGACAGGAGACAGCCATGTCAAGGACCTTACAGTGTCAGGCTTGGAGACAGAATGCACTGTTGACAATGCTTTCTTCATCCAGATATTCAGTCTGAGGACTGCTCCTCCAGAGACTGGTGAACGCAGATTATCCAGTCCTGGCCCTCTAACGGAGCTGTAAACTATAACTCCTGTCTCCTTGTTTATCTGCCACCCAATCCAGCTGTATGCTGCAACCCTGTCTCTCTGTTCCACTTTACATAACAAACATGTCTAGCTTCTGGGGTGCTGTGCTTTCTCCATTAGAGAGCTTTTCTGAGAGTCCATGTGTCCATCTGTCTGTCTTCTCTTCTTCAGCCCCAGTCAGGTCCAACCCTTGGGCCATACTAACTGTGGCAGCATAAGCTATTACACTGAATCATCATAGACAATGGAAAACAGTAGAATTTGGGATGTGATATGATAAAATAGCAACACCTTTTTCATCTAAAAACTATCCAGACACCCAACCCCCGCAATTGATCGACCCTGTAAGCTACAAGGCCCACTTCTTCCCCAAACCCACCCATCCCCCCACAACCTCAAAGGAACTATGATGACTGCAATTGCACACATCAGACCAAGAGGTGAGTGAGCAGCCAGCCAGCTGGGTACCCCACTCTCTAGGCCCTTGGTACTGGGGCAAAACCCTGGCCCCTCCCCCACCGGCATCAGCCTGTCTCAAACAAAGAAATAAACAAGACCAAACACCTAGATTTACAAATACTCCAAGACCCATATAAGTACTTTATAAATTATAGCTCTACTAGGTTTGTTATTCTGGTTTTCTTTTTGCGCTCTTTCCTGGTTCCTTTAAATTGACTGAGACTATGAGATGCCAATGCAAATGTGTGGGATGGATGCAGGTATGTGATGAGACAACACATTTAAAGTAGAGGAACCTCACTGCACCACAGGCTCCTTGGAACAAAAGACATGGCCACGCACCTCAGTCTACTTTAATACTGAGGCTCTTGTAGGGGAAGAGGGTGACCTAAAAGTGTCATTTATTGGAGAAATTCACTACAGAGACAAGAGAAAAGAAATACATATTAAAACAGATGGAATTAATTTATAGAACTGAAATATATTAAGAGTATAAAAAAACTTGGAGAGCTATTGCTGCATTTTCCTTCACTTTACAATCAAGAGTCCAGAGATAATTTTACTTATAAAGGTCTCAGGTTATTCTGACTTGAACTCAAAACCCTTTATCCTTTTCCTGAAGTTCTTTATAGCTGTGGGGTGCTATGTACTATGATACACTGATCCTATGGCTCAGGACCAGGGCAATTGTTTTTGCTAAATATCTAGAAAACACACCAGATAGGCAGATTTCAAAAGAGCAGAACAATTGTTTGGCTGGAGGATGACTGAAGAAAATTCTCCTAAGTCCGCATAGCTGTTCTCTGTTAGAATCAAGCACACCACTAAGTCGCGTGTATCATTTCATACAAGTTGAATCGCTTAGCTTGTTAATTCTGGCTTAATATCTCTCATCAGTTATAGAGAAAATGACTCCCATTTTGCTCTAGAGCCCTTCCAGACAAAATGGGTGGAGGTTATTTGGGCAAGAAGATATATAAAAAAGTTAAGATAAATGATTACTTCTAAAACCTATTGTGATTTGTTAATATTCTTGGCTTTTAACTTCTATGGACCTATTACTTAAGATCTGCTTTTCAGTACTCAAATGCAATGGTGCTTGATAAAAGTGCATAAAACTTTAGAGTCATGTCAGACTTTCATGCCACTCACTTCATTGACTTTTACTAAGAGACTTAAACTTGCCTGGGTCTCGGGGTTTTACCTACAAATATGGAAGGTAATATGTCATTTTTAAGGTCATCATAAATAGCACGTTAATTTAGGAAAGGCTTTGGCACTGTGTTTTGCATATGGTTCCATTATATTTTTGCTCCTTGATTTTGAAATACAGTTATTATATATAATACTAAAATTCAATTCTAAAATGATATATAGGAAAATATCATTCTGCCTATAAAGATAGATTAAACAAGCATAAAAAATAGCAGCAATTTTTGTGTCATACTCCTTAATTACCAGAGCAAATATCGCAGGGAATGGGAGGTACCTTAACAGCTTCTTAGGACCTTGGTTTAACATTAGTGTTCCAGGTATAATTGTTGTACTATTGGAATGGTAATAATGGGAATAGCTGTGGGGTCTGAAGCTTCAGCTTAGAAAATTCAAACAAAGGACCACACTCATCTGTGACATCTTAATTTAAATATCTAGTGGAAAATGCCACATATCTGAAGGACCCTCAGGTAACATGATCTGCAGGTCTTTTGTGTGGTTTGTGCTTCTTCACAGAACGACCGTCTCCAGTTCATAAGATTTCTTCTACAACAGCTATGGTTCCAACAACAGAGCCTCAGTTCGAAAATGACACATTGCCTCCTATGTCCTACCCTTGGCATGAACTTGGCATTACTTATTGATATACAAAAATTACAAAGAAGTCATAAGCTCTGGATCCAAGAAGAGAAAAACCGGATGCATCATTTGTCTGGGGGAGTGGCAGGGCTCTGCCACACACAGTGTGGTGGGAAGACTTGAGCAGGCCTCAGAGCTGTTTCCTGGATGTGCCCACAAACTGGCCTGAAACCATCCCAGCTGGCTGGTTTTCAATATGAGCCTTCAGGTTTTAATAATTTATCACTTTCACTTTGAGAGCACCACATCATATATTAAAAAAAGACAGTAAACAAAACAGAGTGAAACTAACACTTTAGCCAATGGAAATCCAAGTGTGGTAAAAATCCATGAAGGTAACATAAGGTTCAAGGTAAATTGAGATCCAGAATATTCTGCTTACATGCTTCTCTTGTTTCTAATTTAATAAATATTTCCCAGCATGGAGCTTGCAAATCAAAGTGTATTTAAAATGCTTACTTATTCCCTTTTGGGTTCTGTATCAATTGTGTACACTTCATAAATATAAACATAAGACATATTTGCTAAGGAATTACATTTGTTGATGTGGCAGCCTTATGGCTCAAAGTATAAAAAATTCATACCCTGTCAATTATGAATTGAATTTTTCCTATTTGTATAGAATATGGAACTTGTTTGAGAACTAGCTAAAAATGTACGTGATACTATTTCAGATGTGAGTATTAGTGGAAAAACCATCACTCTTATCCAGCTTTAAGAGCTGAACAACATACGAAAACTGTGATGCTTTTTATTTAAAAGTCAGTCTCCTGCTCATTTATTCAGCCCTTTCCCCTCACTACTTCCATTTGCCAACCCTATATGTCCATCCCTTTGATTTACCCTTTAGTTGAATGAGTGAGATAATACAAAGAGTGCATGGACATACTTTCATTGTTTAGAGTTTTTAGATGTAAATATTTCTTTCCTTCCTTTGTGCTGACGGCTCCCAGAAATATCACCTTGAATGCCCTCTTTCTATTTCATTACCATATTATGGATGAACACATCATTGGGATAGTATTTATTTTGACAGGTAAAGCAAAATTAGTCTTGTTCCCAAAAGCTCAAGAGCTATGCTGTGATTCCAGCCTTCTTTGTGAGGCATGTTCCCGTAGCATGTTTGCCACAGATGTGTGAGCACTAACCTATGGCCTAATTCACGTGGTTGTGTTTTCCCCAAACAAGACCCGTCAACTTAATTACACACCAGCTATATACTGAATGTTCCCAATTATCTCCCCTATTACTTTTCGTACTCTAAAATTCTATCATTTTCCAGAAAATAAATTATTTCTGACATGCTTTTGTCTCATTATTTTCATATATCTCTCTGTAACCTTATTTTCTCTTCAAGTGCTTATGTCAACATCTGTCATCACAACTTAAGGCGTGATTATGTCTAATAATGTTTCATTTTGTGGTAAGTATAAATAGAGAATTCTAGCTGAGAATTCTAAAGTTTTTGGTACCAGAGAAACTCAAGAAACATGTTGCTAAAGCTTATACTCCCAAGAGAAAAGCTAATGAAATTCCTTGCTATCACTGAAGAAGGTCTTGCTACTTTGACAGCTTTCATGCAACTGTCACAGCCTGCAGATTCTACTTTACTCCCCTCCTCTGAGCTCTCCTTCTAATTTAAACTCACACTTTAAATATAACAGCGATATACGTATACTCTCTCTCTGTGTGTGTCTGTATGCTCATTTGAAAATGAAGTCCAGGATCTCATTCATGGTAAATCTATGTTCCAACTCTGAACTACATTTAACCATGCAAATTTAAGGTTGACTAGCAATTGCAGTTTAAGAAAATTAAAAAGCAAGACATGATATCACATACGTATTTTTAACATTTCAGAGCTTACAACATGCTGTAGGAATTCCTACTGCCAGTAGCCTTTAAGTTACGCGCCCACATGAACATGGCTTCTTATATTATTTACACCAATGTAAAGCATGTGTCTGGCCTCTTTTCCAACTGTGGGATTCAATTGTTATTCCCCTTTCCAGCAGAGCCTTGTGATATCTGAGTCTACCTCTAAATAAATAGCCCTGTATTATACTCAGTTCTGAGCTAGTGTGGGATTTCTTTTAAGCATCCTTCTTCTGGCACCCACGTGGATCCAGACTCCACACCCATCAGGTAGATCAGCTGAAAGGTCTAGGTCCATAGACCAGAAAGACTCCCACCCCCATCCACTTAGCTTGCTTTTACCCAAGTGTTTTTTTTTTGTAGAACCCCCACCACAGAAGAGCTAACTCTGTGTGGCAACTTGGAAATTTTCCAAGCACACGTATGCCCCCTGTCCCAACTGCTACGTTCCCTGCCATAGTTCTCTGCTGCATGGTGACTTGCACAGCTTCCAGTTTGTGCTCCCTGCCCGTGATCTCTGGGCTTTTTGTTCCATGTACAGAATCAATTTAATTGCTTTTAATTTGTCAAGCAAAGCATATTTCTCAGTATTTAGCCAGCATCTAGGTGAGAAAGCCAAAGTGGCTCAGGACTGTTCGTGGCACCAGGTTGTGCCACTAAGTTGCGACTCTGCAACCATAACACCTGCTGGACAATGAAGATTATTACACCTAAAACAATTTACTGGACCTCATACCAGGTAAATCGTTTCTTAATTAATAAATCAATAAACTTGAAAGTTATATAATTGTGGACAACATTACCATTGAAAGGTACAAGGACAGGATTCAACATCACCAGTAACTGTCAGAGATGACTTACACAGGGTTTTAGCTTCCTACCCTATAATCTACTCTGACAAATCATCAAGTTCTAAAGGCCCCAAAAGATCCAAAGAAGGTAGATGGATACCTATAGGAATGAATGCTCTAAAATAAATTAAGCGAGCTTTCATAACTTATGGGTTACATTCTGCATTTGTTAGAAAGATGATAAGAAATGGGCTTCTAGCATTAAGGTGACATCACACGACTGACTTCAGTTAGTTTCAGAAGTTCTGGATGACAGGCCTCAACTGATGTTTAAATGTTATTTCAGGGAAGAGACTAAAATTTTAGAACAACAGGGAAAAGCAAAAGGACTTGAGACTTCCCAAGATCAAATTCTTGCTGAGGTACTTATGCACAGGCTGAAGCTTGTAGTAATATGGGCGCGGCGGGGCTGTGTCCCCAACACCCCAGCCGCCTGCTCGGCTAGCTTATGCCCCGAAATAATTACACGGACACTGTATTCTTTTAAACACTGCTGTTGGGCTCTTTACAATTAACAAATATTGTCCCTAAGCCACTAAGCAGCCTTAAATGCTTGGGTGAGGATTCAAGAACTAGGAAAACTAATTGAATCATATACCAGTGTTAAACAGGGCCAGAGAGAACTCTTGAGTGCCTTTTTACAAAGATAAGCTAAGACTGTACAGACAGGAATAACAGACCAAGATGCTAGATGAATACTTATTGAATCTCTGGCTTTTGAAAATGCCAACTTAGGATGCAAAAAAAATACTTGGGCCTTTAAAGGTTAGATCAGCACTAATGGATGAATGGATCTTACATACAATGAACATTGAGACATTTGACTATAATGCTGAATCTTGGGTAGGAGAAGCAATCTCCAAAGGTATGAGGAGACATCAAAATGCCAAATGTTTTAATTGTGGTAGAATATGACATCTGAGAAGAAATTGTAGAAGAGGAATTCCTAGGAATATTGTCTCCTCTGGGAATGGAAAGAATAGGAGAACTCAACCTTGAGTTATATGTAGAAGGTGTGGCAAAGACCGACATTGAACCAATGAATGCAGATAAACAAAAGACAGACAAGCCAACCCAATACCATCAGGAAATTCATTAGAGGCCTCACATAGGCCCCCAAGTCAAAAGTGGTCCAGTCTTCCCCAGTCACTGTGGAAGACATGTCTCAACATAACCTTCTGTAAAAGACTATACTGTTCTGGATGATGGAATAAGCATGGAGAATAAATAAAAAATTCCAATAGGTGCTGTGGGACAATGGTTTCTGTCCTGTCAATTGTATTTTAATAAAATGCTGATTGGCTAGAAGCCAGGCAGGAAGTAGAGGTGGGGCAACCAGGCAGGGAGTAGAGGCAGGGTGACAAAAACAGGAGATTTATGGGTAGAGGAAAGCTCGTTCCACAGTAGTGATCCAGTCACAGAAGAAGCAAGATGTGACTGCCTCACTGAATAAGGTACTGTGCTGTGGGACAGTGGTCTGTATCCTGTCAATTATGTTTTAAATAAACACTGATTGGCCAGTAGCCAGGCAGGAAGTATAGGCAGGACAACCAGACAGGAAGTAGAGGCAGGTCAATGGGAACAGAAGAATTCTGGGAAGAAGAAACTCCTCATTGGCAGTGTGATCCCAGACATAGAAGAAGCAAGATGTAACTGTCTTGTTGAATGAGGTACCAAGTGACATGGCTAACAAAGATAAAAATAATGGGCTAATATAAGTTGTAAGAGTTAATAAGAAGCGTGAACTAATGGGCTAATCAGTTAATGATTAATGTAGACCTCTGTGTGATTTCTTTGGGAATTAATGATTGTGGGAACCAGGAAGGACAGAAAATCAAGTCAAAAATACTGAGCCACATAGCTAACATAGACAAGAATAATGGGCTAATATAAGTTATAAGAGTTAATAAGAAGTCTGAGCTACTAGACCAATTAGTTTATAACTAATGTAGGCTTCTGTGGGATTATTTGGGACTTAACAACTTGGAAACTGGGCAGGACAGAAACCTCAGACAGCAAAAAGGAAATAGGAAACATATATTCTGGAAGTCTTCTATAAATGATCAAAGATCAAAGCTAAGAGAATATATAAATGGTATTGTAGTTGTTGGTCTGATAGACACAGGTGTGGACATGCATATCATTACTCCAGAATCTTGGCATCCAAATAGGCCTCTTCAAGAGGTAGATGTTCAATTAGTAAGAATTGGAACCATATCTCAAGTTAAACAAAGCACAAGATGGGTTGCCTGCATAGAGACACCCAGAAGGTCAGAGAGGAAGCTGAGGCCATATGTGTTTAATATTGCAGTGAATTTATGGAGTTGTGACCTGCTGCAGCAATGGAATGCCCAGATTAACATTCCTGCAGTCCCAGGAACTCATAATTCTAAGAAGGTTATTATAAGGCACTATACACAAGGGTCACCGGCCATTCAGGCTATACAAGAACATAAAGCAACTAGCAAATTTTTAGAGGTACCAACAGTCCTACCGTTAAATTGGTTAACCAAGAAACCAATATGGGTTTAACAGTGACCATTAACAGAAGACACACTGCAGGCTTTAGGACATCTGGTAGAGGAGCAACTACATGCTCACCATATTGGTGAATCAACCAGTCCCTGGAATTCTCCTGTATTTGTTGTTAAAAAGAAATCAGGTAAATGGAGAATTGTGACTGATCTGAGAGTTGTCAATAAGGTAATTCAACCTATAGGCCCTCTCCAGTCTGGAATTCCTCTGCCTTCTCTATTACCAAAAGGATGGCTTCCTATAGTTATTGATTTGAAAGATTGTTTCTTCACTATACCTCTACAACAAAAGGACAGTGAAAAATTTGCCTTCACAATGCCTACTTATAATAATTCTCAACCTACTAGGAGATACCAGTGGACCGTCCTTCCACAGAGAATGCTCAATAGCCCTATCCTATTCCAATACTTTGTAAGTCAGCCATTGGAAATAATACAAAAAGAATTTCCTAAATCTATACTTTACTATGACATGGATGACATTTTGCTATCTGACTCAAACATAGATACTTTAGAAAGAATGTTTGAAGAAGTAAAAACGTTTTGCCAAAATGGGGATTACAAATTGCTTCTGAAAAAAAAATACTGAGGAGATTCTGTTGAAATACCAAGGTTATAAAATAGGTTTACAGAAAATTAGAACACAAAAGGCACAATTTAAGAGAAACTGGTTACAGACTCTGAATGACTTTCAAAGATTTTTATGAGACATTTTCAATCTAAGACCGGCTATTGGGATAACACCTGATCTAATAATTTGTTTAAACAAAATCTTAGATGGTAACAAAGACTTGAATAGTCCAGAGAATTAACAGCTGAAGCAGAAAAGGAATTGACAATTGTTGAGAAAAAGTTACAGGAAGCACATGTGGATAGGGTGAATCCAAATATTAATTGTATTCTAGTCATATTGCCTTCCAGAATTTCTCCTACAGGAATTTTAATGAATAGGGACAGTATTATCTTAGAATAGATCTTTTTACCACATAAACCAACTAAAAAATTAAAACCTTATGTGGAAAAAGTCTCTGAATTAAGTATAAAAGTTAAATTGAGACTTCATCAATTAGCAGGTATAGACCCAGCAGAGATTATAGTGCCTTTTTACTACTGATGGAATAAAAAAGTCATGGGAAGACAATGATCCATGACAAAGATCTTGCATTATTTTTGGGGGGAGAAATTAATAGCAATTATCCTAAAAGCAATAGTCTTAACCTTATAAAGAGAACTTATTGGTTTCTTCCCTGAATTGTATGTGATGCTCCAATAATTGGATCCTTTACATTTTATACTGATGCAAATAAATCAGTGAAGGCAGGTTACAAAACATAAGATTTAAGTAAGGTGGAGCAATGAAGGCGAAGGCGTAAGTCACAAACAATCCCACACAAGTTTGGAATTATGATTATTAGAATGGTTATTTATTTAAAGGAGAAAAAACTTACAGATCACCGTCCCAGACAACAGCCCTCTGCAAAATCAGGAAGGGAGTCTAGCGGAGTAGGAAGTAAGAGAGAGAGAAGAGGGAAGTGGCCGCTTTTTTAAAGGGAGTGAGACCATGCCCCAATGGGCTGGTATCTCAGTGGCTATTGGCTGGGGGAGTGGAAGGACCTCCCGCAACAGAGCAAAGTCCTTATAATTCTGTCCAGAAGGCAGAATTATATGCTATTCTCATGGTGCTAAGGGATTTTAAAGAACCTCTTAATAAAGTTATTGATTCATAATATGCAGAAAGAGTTGTCTTGCATATTGAAACCACTGAATTTATACAAAATGATACAGAATTGACGTTATTATTCATACAGGTTCAAGTATAATCAGGAATAGGCTTTGTCCCATATACATAATACAATGCAACCCCATATGGGTCTGCCAGGTCCTCTAGCACAAGGTAATGTAGAAATGATTGATTACTGATTGGAAGTGGGTGGAAGGCCTCAGAATTATATAAGAAACATCATGTCAATAGTGATGGTTTAAAGAAAGAGTTTTCTAGCACATAGCAACAAGCTAAGGAGACTATAAAGTGATGTCATACTTGCTCTTTCTATAACCAAACACCACTACCTTCAGGGACTAACCCAAAGCGTACTCAAAGGAATGAAATCTGGCAGATGGATGTGTTCCACTTTGCAGAATTTGGAAAATTATGATATGTACATCACAATATTGACACTTATTTAGGTTTTCAGTGGGCAACTGCTTTAAGCTCAGAAAAGACTGATTCGGTAATCACACATTTATGAGAAGTTATGGCCATCATGGGTATACCTGCACAAATAAAGACAGATAGTGGTCCAGCATATGTCTGTAAGAAAATAAAACAGTTTTTTGCTTATTATAATATAAAGCATATTGCAGGTACACCACAAAATCCTACAAGTCAGGCAGTTGTAAAAAGATCAAATGGAACTATAAAGGATATTTTAAACAGAAAGTGATGGAAAATACCCCCAGTAATAGATTACATAATGATTTATTAACCTTGAATTTTCTTAATGTCAATGAGAATGGGAAAACGGCAGCAGAGAGACATTGCATAATAGAAAAGTCTTCTGAATTAAATCAGTCAGTATATTTCAAGGATGTATTGACCTCACAATGGAATCCAGGAGATGTGCTACATTGGGGAAGGGGTTTTGCTCTTTTTTCCATTAGAGACAAAAAACTATGGACATCAAAATTACTAAAGATTAGCTTTGAAATACAGAAATCTCATGAGGAAGATAAATGACAGCTCATCCACAGGGGTGACAACCTTACCATATATGGTAGAGAAACCATATAGGGGCGGGGCAGGGTTCTGCTCTTGTCTTTACAGGAAAATAGACATCTTCAAAAGTTTAAGAGACCTTGGATGCTTGGATGCTGACAGAAGGAAAAATAACTATCCAGTAAGGATCATCAAGACAAAGGAATATGACTTGCAAGGACAGGTGATCAACACACACACACACACACACACACACACACACACACACACGAATATACAGAGAGCTGGCTTTGAAGTTGGACAACGGTTCTGTCCTTCTCCAAATCCAAGCATGTTGTTAAAAAAAAAATTTGGAGTTTCTGTCTCAACTCAAGAACCATCTAGTATAGGACAGAAAGAAGAAAGAATTTAGAAAAAAAATTGATTTTTTTTCATACCTATTTTTGTCTCCATCATACTTTTCATTGAATATATATGTCTATAAATGTTTATATAAATAATGTTTATGTTTTCCACAATGAACAATGAATTTTCCTGCAGTAATCTTTGATGTTTCCGTGAAGAAGATGGGGCCCCACAACAACAACTCTACCTGGTTGATATGACGTCATGATGTTGATAGTGCTACTATAAGACCTGTTTTGGGTAGCAGCTGCTCAAGATGGTTCCAACTTGGTTAGCTGAAATGGTGCACATTTTTTACAACATTCTGGCCAGAACTCCGAATAAAAACCTCAGAAAAACCCTACCGAACACTCAGAAAGTATTTGCAATTATACCAGAACTTAATCATCATTTTACTTTCACAGGGTCCCATAGAAAGAATGTCAGCCTCATGAAACCTGGAAGTAATTCTAGAAGACGACCTCCCCTTTACTAACAAAGTTTGTCCTCAGGGTTAGGGACATCTTTGAGGGGTTGATTATAATTGGTATAAGGTTGGGGGTTGTGGAGAAATTATGTAGGCTCAGGTATCTCTTTGGGAAAAAAGAGGAAATTGGATAGGATAATAGATTAGTGTGATGTTACTCAAACTAATAATAATAGTGCATAATAGAGTGAATACTTGTGAACTATTGTTTGTAGGTAATTTACATTGGTATAGATTCTTGTATACTGATACAAGCTAAAATTATATTGAGTATGTTCCTATTTTTGTCTACAATATTTGTATATCTATGCAAAGTTATTTTGTCATATTGTATGCATACATGCTTCTACCTCTGCTTAAGTAATTTTGTATATTGACACAATTTTAGGATATATTTTTCATATTGCAACATACATATCTACCTCTGATCAAGATACTTATACATTGTTTACATTTTGAGGTCATTGTCCTCATTTCTTGCACAGTTGTTTATTGTATAATATTCTATTATGAAGTCTTAATTTAAGTTATATCAGTATTAATAATTATAGATCAATAATTATATTGATCTATATGTTTGTCATATTTAGACTAATCAGGTTCTTTAGATACAAAGATAGGTAGTCTTCAACCACTTCAAAGAGCTGTAGAATATGGCATTTAAATAATTTAGGGTTCTGTTTAAGTGAGACACAATTGTTCTTGGCAATACCAATCTATACCTGAGAGAACATTGAGCGCAGAAGACACTCCACTTGGAGCTTGTTTTCTTCTTGGCAAAACTGGCTTTTGGACAAGGAAGTGTCCATGCATCAACCACTGACAAAATGCACGATGTCTGGACAGGACAAGCAGGATACAAGAAAAAAAAACTGTCAAATCGTGCCAAGACAGGGAAAGAAGGTTTTGAAAAATTTCCTGCTTCTGAAAATGGTCTGTCAGTTACTCTAGGCCTTAGGCAAAGTTGGTTGCTCCAATATTGCAAATGAGACTTTGGGTGATTGCCCAGGTAGCCAGCTGTCTCTGTCATTTGCTATACATTTTGGAAGTTGCTTGGCTGTACTTTCTGCTTACTCAAGTAACAGTATTTCCCTTCTTGGGTCTTTGATGGAGTTGAAGACTAGATAGTCATAGTTACTTTCCTCTCATGACTTGGCCAAGTTATTTTATACAAGACTTAAACTCATTAGGATTGGATAATTATTGCGACATTTATCATATGTTTCTTAATTGATACTGTTTGTGCTGGCTGTAATTCTAATTTTTATACACATGATATTTGTTCTTACTGTATATAACTTTGCACTAGGCTTAGAACTTTCTTATTTAAGCAAAAGGGGGAGGTGTGTAGGAATTTCTACTTCCAGTATCCTTTAAGTTACCTGCTCACTTGGGTGTGGCCTCTTATACTATAGTACTCATCTAACCTCTTTTTTGGCTGTGGGATTCCGTTGCTGTTCCCCATTCCAGCAGAGGATTGTGATCTGTGAGTCTACTCCTAAATAAATAACCCTCTATTATACTCAATTCTGAACTAGTGTGGGATTTCATTTAAGCATCTTTCTTCATAGGCAGGAGAATCATGAATTTGAAATAGTATGGGTTATAATCAAGTTCAAAGCCAGCCTGAGTTATGTATGAGTCTATGTCTCAAAAACACAAAAGCAAAAACAACAACAACAAAATAAGATAGTAAGACACTTACTAAACAAAATTGCTAATTGTTCCTTATCCAAGGTTCCCTAGCCTATTTGCTATAACCTGTAATTCAGGTTCAAACATAGGAAATGTAATTTAATTATAGGCAGCTAACATTCAGAATTTACTTCCACTCCTATCTAAATTTATGTTATGAGTTTTTGCTACTGTATTACAATACAAATTTTCATATCAAATTTATTATATTTTCTTTGGTATCAAATTTATTATATTTTCTTTGGTGTTCAAACCTTTCCTGGTCTAAGCAAATGCAACAGGAATGGCAATGTCCACAGAAATTTAATAACTTCATTGAAAATTCAGTCACTAATGACAAACACTTCCACTTACACACAATAAATACTCAAGAGGGCCTTTCCTAACACTTCAGAATTATCATTAAAAAATGTAAAAAGCTATCACAGACCAATTCTTCCTTAACACCAGCCAAAAGATGGATGATAAAAAGGGATACTGTGGGAATCTAGCACATTAATGACCCAGGGGAGCCAGCACTTAACTGCCAAAAAGTACTGAGTTTGAAATATTTCTCTTCTCAGTCTTATGATGCTTAATACAGTGTGAGCAGATCATTACTGTTGGAACTTGCTGTGTCTCAAATTTCTTTAAAACAAACAACAACATCAAAAAAAAAAAAGGAAAGAAAAACCCAACCTTTAGGATTCTGCCAGGACCTGCCCTACCTGCCACCACAAGCAGAACCCTTCAGACTCCCCAGTTCATTCGTTAGAGTCTAACTTAATGACTCTCCCTCATCTACCCGTCCACACATTCTCCCCAACCTGCTAAATTTAGCCATGGTCTTCTATCCAGTGCTTCTTTGACTTTCCCTGCTTTTTCTGTCAACATCTCTAGGCTTCTCAGAATTTCTATAATCCTCAAACCACAAGACCCCTACCACACCACACACCACCTTCCCACTCAGCCAAATCTATCACCATGCTATAGCTTGGACCAGTAAGAATGTCTTGAACCCTAGCCCCCTCTGTCCATGTGACTTCATTTCACCCAGGCCATTTCCATCAATACAGGCTAAACTTGACTATATGATACTCTTCTGCATTAACCTACTGTGTTCATATCAGACTCAGAACTAGGAAAAGAAATCTATATGCCTAGAGCTAATAAAAATATACCAACAATACAAAAAGTCAAGCCCGTATCTGTGCTCCAAAGCTACCAGTCCTGTAGAAATGCTTGCCAATGAGAATGACCTACATGAACTCAGGAATGCATAATTTAGAATAACAATCATCAACTTCATCAAAGAATTCAGGATTTTAAAGAAGACACAAACAGTTTAGCAAAATCAAGGAGAATTAACATCTGAGAAATGCCTAAGAAAACACAAACATAAGGCTGACAGAAATGATATAATCAGGAGACAGAAACACTGAGGAGGACTGAAGCTGAAATGAAGATAAAATTGAAAACACAGTAGCCCAACTCAAAAACTCAAAAGAAAGCCTCACAAGTAGAATGAAAAGAGAAGTTAGAATATCAGGAGTTAAAAATAAAGGAATGCATTTAGACCAAATATGCAGAGAATAATAATAAGAGGAAAGGAACACACAGGAAATGTGAGACACAATTAATAAAGCCAAATCCTTTTATTTATAGGCATAGAGAAGAAAAGGCATCTCAAGTGAATGAAATGGATCTGGTTTTCAATGATAGAAGAATTCCCAAACTAGGGAAAGACACATACACATACAAAAAGCACACAGGACACCAATAGAAAAGACCAGGAAAACAAATCCATAAAATGCTAAGTATACAGAATCAATTAACAGGTTATCTGGACAAAAAATAAACAGAGAAACAGAATTAACTTTGATCATACATGACATTGGATAGTTTTTTTTTTGTCAACTTAACACAAGCTAATATCTTGAGAAGAAGGGATTTAAATAAAGAAAATGTTTTCATAAGACTGAGCTGTAGTCAGGCCTGTAGGGCATTTTCTTAATTAGTGATTTATGGGGGAGGGTCCAGCTCATTGTGGGTGGTGCCAGCCCTGGGCTGGTGGTCCTGGATCCTATAAAAATGCAGGTTGAACAAGCCACAAGGAACAAGCCAGTAAGCAGCACTCTTCCATGACTTCTGCATCAGCTCCTGCCTCCAGGTTCCTGCCTTGCTCGAGTTCCTATCCTGGACTTCTTTTGATAATGAACTGTGATGTGAAAGTGAAAGCCAAGTAAACCAAATAAATTCTTTCCTCCATAAGTTGCTTTTGCTCATGATGTTTATCACAGAAAGAGTAACCCTAACGAAGACACGTATCAAATGGACTTAACAGATATCTACATAATATTTCACCCAAATATGAAAGAACACACATTCTACTCAGCAGCACACGCAAGCTTCTCTATAACAGACCACATCCTGGGACACAAGGCAAATGTTTAGAAATTCAAAAAGATGGAAATTACTCCTTGTATTCTACCTGACCAAAATGCAATAAAACTAAAAATTGATAGCAAACAGATCTTTAGTAAATACACAAACTAATGGAGATTAAAGAGCTCATTGCTGAGTGATGAACAAGTCAATGAAAAAAGTCAAGAAAGAAATAAAAATCTTCCTGGAATTAGAAGATGGAAAGATCTCTCATTCTCATGAATTGATAGGATGAACACAGTTAAAAACAGCCATACTACCAATGCAATCTAGAGATTCATTGCAGTCTCCATCAAAAGTCCAACACAATTCCTCACAGATCATGAAAGGACAGTTTGCAGATTCATATGGAAACACAAAAACCCCAGAATATATTTTAAAAAATCCTGAAAAATAAAAGTAATGCTGAAGGTATTACCATCCCCAATTTCAAGTTTTAGTACAAAGCTATAGTAATAAAAACAGTATGGTATTGGCACAAAAGGAAGCACATTGATCAATGAAAACATGCAGCCTATTGCTATTGCCCTGGGCTACCCCCAGAGGTAGAAGGTTAGCCCATATTGGTGAACACAGCATGCACTTCAGAAACTAGACCCAGAGGCCTGAGCTGGAACTGACCTAGATCCCTCCTCCCTGAGGCCTAGCTTTCATGGTATCAGAGTGTACCACACTTCCAAAGGAGAGAAGAACAACAGTTCTACCCAGATATGACACCTACGAACCACAACAATGGCCAGCATGGTACATAACCTAAGGGTTCAGAGTGGCACACATTACTTTTTGGTAACCAACAGCTCTCTAATCAACTTAAAACTTGTTTAACTTGAAATCATTCCTGGTACTGGAAACCTAGTCAACTACCCAGGGCTAGTGAAGTCATCGATCTTGAAGGAGAACTGACAACCATCATTTTACCAAATTAGCATAATGCTTAAATACATTCTAAATATTTGGCCTTATACCCACAGTTAAGTATAGTCTTCACCTCTCAAGGAAACATCTCTTTACAATAGATAGAGACAATTACAACAGACAATCAAGCAATCAAAATACAGAGTTGTGGAGCCCAGTTCCAACTGCTACATCTAAACAAACACTCCTGTGCCTAAGGCTTAGGGAACATTGTGGAAAAGGGAGCAGAAAGATAGTAAGAGCCAGAGGATCAGGAAGTTTACTGTCAAACTGTGTTTCCTAGGAACGTTAGAAATTAGACCCATAAGGTCTTACGACTGTCTAAAAGCATTAGCTGCACAAGGCAACAACAGATATGCCAGGGAAAGAAAGATCACAAGGTCTCAACCCTACACAAAGAACTATAGGCAACTGAGGAAAGCTGGGAGAAGGTAAGGTGATCTTCCGCAGGGAACAGCATACTATTGGTTATCTAACAACAGATGGTCAGCACTAAAAAGATATTTACGAGTAACACCATGCAGATTGATCAGGTTATATTTAGGAATATATATTAATATTAATATTATATATATATATATATATATCCATGTAATAATACTTTGTAGTTTTTTGAATAAGAATGCCTCCCGTGGGCTCATATATTTGAATTCTTAGTCATCAGAGAATGGTACTACTTGAGAAGGATTAAGAGGTTTGACCTTATTGGAACAAGTACATCACTCGCAGTGGCTCTTGAGGTTTCAAAAGTCCATGACAGGCCGAGTAGCCCTATTTCTTCCTGATGTCTGCAGATTTGGAGGTAAAACTCTCAGATATTTCTTCAGCAACGTTTGCCTGCATTTTCTGCCATGACGATAACAGACTAAATCTCTGAAAGGGTAAGTAAGCCCTAGTGAATGCTTTCTTTTTTAAGAGCTGCCATGGCCATGGTGTCTCTTCACAGCAGTATAACAATAACTAAGATATAATTAATGAAAAAGTGGCCATTAAATTTAAAGAGAGCAAGGAGAGGTGTATGGGAGAGTTTGGATGGAGGAAAGGGAAAAGAGAAATGACACAATTATAATCTCAAAAAAAATGAAAAAAGACAAATATATGCACACATCCATAGGTCACAACATTTTAGAAGATTAACTAATAAAGAAAATGTCTTATTTAGATTCTGAACTTTATGATATCATTCTGTTATTTTTATTTTATTTTATTATTATAAAAAATTTCTGCCTCCTCCCCACCTCCGCTTCCCATTTCCCTCCCCCTCCCCTGCCCTTCTCCCCCTCCTTCAATCAACTCCCTCTCCGTCATCAGCCCAAAGAGTAGTCAGGATTCCCTGCCCTGTGGGAAGTCCAAGGTCCTCCCCCCTCCGTCCATGTCTAGGAAGGTGAGCACCCAAACAGCCTAGGCTCCCACAAAGCCAGTACATGCAGTAGGATCAAAACCCAGTGCCATTGTTGCATTCTGTTATTTTTTTTTAATTTAAAAAGAATTTATAAGACAGGACTTGACATTGTATTCTATGCTTGCTTTGTAGCCCAGGTTGAAACTCATTATGTAACCCAGGCTGGCCTTAATTTTAAGACAATCCTTTTGCCTCAGCTTCCCACTTGCTAACACTACAGATATGAGTGCTCATGCCTGGCTTAACTCCATTACTTTCAAAATGTTGGGAAGGGTTATCAATCAAATTTTATGAAGAAAATGTAAACCTAATTATGAAATGAAAATATTAATCAAAGATTCAGCATTATGAATCATAGGCAATCTTATCTTTTATATGCGTTGAAAGCAAAAAGAACTCATATTGACAGATCATACTGTGTTGTACATTTCACTTCAACCTTCTTGGAGATTCACTGAGTTTCTTTTCATATCACAGTAACCAGGATGGAGATCTAGGTAAACTAAGTGAATCACACTGAAGGGGAGAGGAGAGAACTGAGCAGAGAATCTCTTGAGAGAACATACTTCACACTTTAATATAAAGATCCAAAGAGCTATTCATGAAACTTATTTGGTTTTGGTGTGTGTGCATGCATCAGACAGTAACTACACATACTTCCTTGTTCTGGTTATTAAAGGGGTAAAGTTATCTCAGTTGCTTACAATGGGCACAGACTGGCCTCCAAATTCCTTTCAGCAATTAAAACTAAAAGGTCTGAAAAAAAAACCAGGTAAAAGAATTGTCGTCTTTGGAGAGAAATGACTCTAGAAGAAGGCACAAGGAGAACATAGTATGTATCAGCAGCATATGCAAGTCAGGAAGTAGGGCCAGGAAAATGGTTACTGGGTAGAGGTATTTCCAGCCAATCCCTGGAACCCACATGGAGGAAGGAGACAACCAACAGTAAACAGACTTTTAGACAGATGAACAAATAGACAGACAACACCCCCCAAGCATACCACACACACACACACACACACACACACACACACACACACACACAAACTTAACATTCTATTAAAAAGAAAATGAAAGAAAAAAAGAGAAGATGGCAGCATATCAAATGAACACAGGAGTAACCCTGAAAAAAGTTAACAATTGCTAAATTTGATATAATTATAGTATTAGACTACAACCACATAATAAAATAATTATTCAGGAATCCATACTAATATAAGTAATCAAGTAAATGGAATCAAACTGACAACTCTTTACTCAATATTAATTCCAATGAATAAATATGAAATATGAACGAGAAAATTCTATTCATATGAAAACAGTTGTCACTTAACTCATTCTAAAACTAGTGGACAATAACATGCAAATGTAGTATAGTTATAAAATATCACATTTATTTCTTGAAATATGTAGTCATTATAAATGAAATATCATTATAACTTTACCCTGAAAGGTTCTATGGAACAACAACTTAACCGTGATCAAGCATGGCCTCACCAGAAATAAAACATGCTAACATTACCTGATCCTAGTGTGATACGTTAGTAAAAACATGTAGTTTTTACTAACGTATAATTTTCATCTAACCAGGAGAAAGCACCAAATAAAAAAATAACAAAGGCACAACCTCCCATATAACTGAGTATCCTCCAAAAGAGGCAACATCATAGCAAAGAAAGACAGGAAATGTTGCATCCTGTGGATGACTAACTGAGATGTGGGATGCTAAGCAACAGGGGACACTTACGGAAAAGATGGTGAGTTCTGAAAACAGTTCCATACTTTACACTGCAGGGCTTCCAACAACCAGTGCTAATTTCTGAATTTTTTATTAGGTCCTTTGGATATGTGAGATGTTAACATAAGAAAACCCCGTGTGAGGGGAGTCTGGAAACCTACATGCTGTTTTGGCACTCATCTGTCAATCATAGAAGAAGCTGTGGTGCTGAACGATGCTGCAGATGTTGCCAAATAATTGTACAGATTTAATATTTAATAATTTAATAATTGTACAGATTTAATACCCAGAGAAGTTGAAATCCAAATAATTGTAAAGATTTAATACCCAGAGAAGTTGAAATCCAAATAATTGTAAAGATTTAATACCCAGAGAAGTTGAAATCCGGTCTTCTTTTTTTCCTTGCTAGGTACTAACTTTATTTCCCCCTTGCCTGGGCATGTAAAATCTGCTTCTACCTTCTTGAAATTAACCAGGCCTTATATATTGTTAACTTGATTTTTTTCAGTATCATAGAAGATTCTCATAGCATTGTTTGAGATATTTTTTAAGCATCTTGCAGTTGTATTTTAGTATGTGTGTGTGATTTGACTTTCCTTTATGCCACAGCATATTTTCACAAGCATTACTTAGGTGCTTTGTGTGATTCATTTTTAATGTAGGAGAAACAATACAAGACCACTTTAGCATCTTACAGCTCACAGGAAATCGACATTAGGCTTCCTGACATACTGTCTTCAGAATTGGAACAATTTTAGTTTTTTCCCATTATTTTATTGGGTGATCAGAGGAGGCTTTGTTACATGGGCAGAGATCGTTTACAACCAAGGTTGCTTACGAAAATGTCTATGTTTTGAAGTTGAGTATGTTAACAGGATTTCTTCTGAGGAAAAACATTTGCATTGCGAGCATTTTATCTGGAATTCCTGCATAGTAGAGTAATAAAGGCGAATGTGAAGGGACAGTTTATGTTTTCATAGGAAAATTAAAGCAAGAGGGTTGGCTTTCTCTACAACAAGTATTAGGAAGTTAGATAATGGCCTGGAAACCATGAAGTTGATTGCAAGATGAATATTTAAAAGCCCATATGATTTAATGCACTCTAGTTTCCATTCCCTTTATTCTTTACAAAGACAAAGAGTCCTCTGTAAATATTGCTTTAAGGATTATCAGGCTTTCATTTTCAAATTCATCCAAAGGCCATAATTTAAACCATAATATTGGCTTTGCAAATGTAAACAGAGATTGAGCCACTTTCTTTTAGCTAATAGGAATGCCAATGAAATTACAGCCAATTAAATAATTGCTCTATTAACCTAATGCATTACCAATGCACTGTGTGGCATGGCAAATGCAGGCAGAACCATGGCTTGGAGAGAACAGACTTGCATCGAGGTGATGATAATAAAGTGCAGCATATTTCAAAAGTTGCATTCACAGAGAATAAAACACTATTTGGGAGCTGGTATATCTCTGATTCTTTTGTCTATTCTTGGGACTCTTCCTTTTTGGGTGGCCTTGTCCAGCCTTGATATGATAGTTATTGTCTTGCTTTATTGTATCTCATTTTGTCTTGCATGGCTGTTGTCTCTTGGAGGCCTGTTCTCCTCTGAAGAAGAAATGGAGGGGGAGTGGATCCGGGGGAGACAGAGGTAGATAGGGGGACTGGGTGGGATGGAGGTAGAAGAAATTGTGGTCGGGATGAATTGTATGAGAGAAGAAGATATCTTCAATTAAAAAACAAAATTCTGATATATCAATTTCATACTTTATAGTTTTACAATGGCTGAATGTAGGAAAATCTTAAGAGATTTTTAAAGGGTTTCTATTGATTCAAAGGCTACTTGATGCAGGACAAATTGTCTCCAAGGTATGTTTAACTTGGATTCTCTGCCTTATAGACACAACAGCAGGGAGTTGTCTTTTTCTGTGCAGTCAAAGCCCCAGTTGCATCTCACTGATGGGTTTTTTTTTTTTTTGGTGACTGCACACCACTAAGATTTAGGCTACTTATCTGCATAGACAAATCTCTTTACAGATGGGCTCATGGTCCAACGTCCAATGTCATCTTCTCCGATGCCTCTTCAAACCCACCATTCTGTAAGGCCTTTGGATGTCCCTGTAGCTTCTGCTTGGTGAAGCTTAGTGATCCCTGACAATTATCATGTCAGGCAAGAGCTGATATTTTCCTGTGAACATTCATCTTTCATGACCTAACATGAATGTGATTTCTTCTGCTAAGTTTTATGTGTCTGTTCCAGTTCCAGTCCCTGCCTCTGCTTCATTTTAGCAAATTATCCACTTTTCCCTCCAAGGACCAGAATTTTCAGACTCATCTCTGACCTACATAAAGGGGAGACGATCTAGAAAGTGAATTGAATACCAATAGCTAATAATTTAATCAATCATGCCTATGAAATAAAATCTCTATAAAATTCTTACCTGACATAGCTCGTATCTATGTAAAACTCACAAGTATCAGAAAACCTCTGACTGGTGAATATTCTGTGTGTTGGGTTAGAGTCAAGCACCTATTCCAAGTTTCAGAAGTTTCTATGCTCTGGATCTTCATGTGACTGTTCATTCTTATCCCATAATATCCTTCATAGCAAAGTGTTTTTAAAAAGTCAGCATGTGTTTCCCTGAGCTTTTGGAGATTCCAGCAAATTATGAAACCTAAAGGGATAGGGGACTCTAAGAAATGCCATGGACAGATGGAAGGAAAGACAGAAAGAGGAAGTAGTGCCATATCCATCAGCTTTCTATATTGTAACGTATTTGAGACAAGTCAACTTAAATAGACGAATGGTTTGTTTTAGCAATAGTCTTGAATGTCTTCACCTATGAGCAAGTGGCCTTATTGCTATGAGCCTATTGTAGCACAGCACATCATAGTGGAAGTGGATGGCAAAGGAGCAGAACCATGCTGTATTATAAATAAGTGTGAAAAAGAGAGAAGAGACCAGCATCTTACCAGCTTAGTTTGAGAGGTCACATCCACTGATCTAAAACTCCCCACTATATCTAATTTTCTTAATAGTTCCAACTACATCAAATAAACACAAACTGAGGACCCTAACTTGAAACCTGAGACCTTCACAGCTATGCCACTCTTGGGCATATGCTCAAAGGGTGCATCCTACTACAAGGACACTATCTCAACTATGTTCATAGCAACTTTATTCATAACAGCCAGAAACTAGAAACAACCGAGATGTTCCTCAACCAAATAATGGAGAAAGAAAACATCCACACAGAGGAGTGTTACTCAGCTGAAAATAAAAAGACATCATAAAATTTGCAGGCAAATGGATGGAAATAGTAAAAAAACCAAAAGACAAACATGGTTTGTACTAACAAGTGAGCATTGTCTGTTAAGTTTGTAAGTGCAGAGTAATGTACAGACCCAGATGCTAAGTAACAAGGAGGGCTCAAGGGAGCACTCACGGCTTTCCCTGGAAGGGGAAATAGAGCAGATTTTGTGGGCCGACAAGGAACAGGCAGGGATGTATGATCAGGTAGGGATGGGATGGGGTGAAGAAGAGAGTACTGGAAGAGACTACTGCAATGGGGGAGGGACAATGTAGAAACATAGTGGAAACTCCATGGGATCTATGAGAGTGACCTCAGTGAAGACTCCTAGTAATGGGGGCAGGGCAGTTGTGAAACTAGATAAGGTACACTAAGGAATCTCCTAAAGATGAGACAAGGATTTAAAAAGAAGAGAAGTCTGAGAACAGAGATTTACTTTGTAGAAGGCAGTTTGCAGGATCTATGCATTGTGTCTTCTGCCCTGACAATTTGCCAGTAATTCTTAATCATCAAAATTGTGGTAGCTTCCAAGTCACTAAACCATTCTTACACATAAATGAAAATACAGGAGTACAATGGCCATGCAAAGGATCGGAGGTCTGAGTCTCTACTCTTATTCCTGGTGGCACTGTTAGAGGTGGGTCCTTTGAAAGGTTTTTCAGCCATGAGGGTGGAGAGCTCACAAGCTGGATAATATCCTTGTAAAAAAGAAAAAGAAATCCAGAGGAGTCTCTTGTCTTCTTTTCACCAGGTGAAGAAGCAATGAGAGATTGGCTGTCTGCAACCCAGAGAGGACCCTTACCAGAGTCGGCATGGTGGCAACCTGGCCTCAGACTTCATTCCCCTATACTGTGCGGAAGACATGTTAACCAGGTCTTTGGAAGTTTGAGGAGTGTACCAGGGAAATAAGCATGCAAAGACAATAAAGTTTATAAGGACTTCACAGAGCATTGAGCAAAAGCTTCAAGAATCACCCAGAGTTAATGTGAGGGTATTTGAAAAATCCCAAAGATCATGGGATTGGATAGCAAATGATCTTTTGTCTTTGATCCTTTCACTTAGCATATTTTAGGGACTCATATTCTTGAGTCATTAATATTTTGTTGTGTTTTCAGGTAACATTTGGCAATGGAGATGTGTCACAATTACACACCCATTTCATAGCTCGTGGACATTTGCATCTCATTTGTTGCTCTGAACACTTGAAACCACCTTTTTATTTGGACACAGATTGTCAAATTTGGGTAAATTGTTTAGGACAGAATTGTTCTGTTTTTAACTTCATGAGGTGCTGCTGTCAGATTGATTCCTAAACTGGTTTAGCCATTCTTTTTTTAGTCCTATTGGCATGTGTTCTCTCTGTCTTTCTGTCTCTGTCTTTTCTGTATGTGGTACCAAAAACTGAACCCAGGGCTTTTCACATGCGAGGCAAATGCTCTACCACTAAGCTACATTCCTAGCTCTTTTCATCTTAGTTTTGAGACATGGTTTTGTTGAATTGTCCAGGCTAGCAAGCCTTAAATTTGTAATCTTCCTGCTTGAGCTTCCTGACAAGACAGATGGAAAGGCACATGTTGCCTTATCTGCTCAATTTCTGGGTTTTGATTAGGGCTGTATAAATTTGTAGACTATTTTGAAAGGACAATTACTTTAAAAATTGTTCAAAAGCTTTGGTCACATAGATTGCTCTAGTTGAATTCAGCAGGGTCACAGAACAAAACAAAAATGGACATGAATATTGACCAGTAAGAGTTGTAGGGAAGGACAGGGTTGACAGTGGTGGAAAGATTAGGAGAGGGTGGCCTAAGAGTACCAGGGATGAGGCATACACGTATATGAAATTTTCAAGGAGCAAATTTAATGAAATTGAATCTTTAATTGTGGTGTATTCTCAATTTATTTATTTTACTTCCTTTTAATTTCTTTTATAGTATTTTCGAGTATTTTCGTTTGTTTGCTTGTTTTGAGATAGGGTCTTAGTATGTAGTCTTGCCTTGAATTCTTTATGTAGACTAGGCTATACTCAAACTCACAGAGATCCATCTGGCTCTGCCTCAGGAGTGTAGGGATTAAAGGCTGCTAGCTCTGCATTACTATGCTTGGCACATTTTTCAGGTTTAAAATTTTTGTTATTATTATTATTACTGTATGTGTATTGAGTGTTTCTCCTGCATGCATGTCTATGTATTATGAGTATGTCTGATATTCTAGGAGGCCAGAAGAAGGCATCAGATTCCTTGGATCTGGAGTTATGAGTAGTTGTCACCATATGGGTGCTGGGGATTGAACTGGGTCTTCTGGAGGAGCAGCCAGTGCTCTTATCCACTAAGCCATCTCTCTAGCACAGACTTTATGGTTTTTGTGTAGAGGGAGGTGATCCACATATTTTGTTATATTTATTTCAGAACATTTTATGCTATTCTACATGGAAATGTACAATTAACTTTCTACTGTAAAATGACTTTTCCTAGTACGTAGAGATAAATGTTTATATTGACTTTGTATCCTGCGTTATGGCTACATTTATTATATTTCCTAGTTACTTATGGGTTCCTTGGAGTTTTCTATATATAACCTTGTCATCTGCAAATAAAAACAGTTTTATTCTGTCTTTCTTGTCTTAGTGTAGTAAGATATCCAGTACAATAGGAAATGAAGTGGACAGAGAAGACATTCTTGCTCAATTCCATGTCTTCCTGTATCATGTTAACTATGACTTTTCATAATCAAAATGAGTATGTTTCTTTTTATTCCTAATTTACTGAGTTCTTTTTGAGTTTTAAATGTGTTCGATCTTTTGCTCTATCTATGGCTATGACCACATTTTTCCTCTATATTCTTTTGATATGTGAATTGTTTTGATTGATTTTTTTAGGCACATGCAAATAATTTGACCTAAGCTGGAAAGAGAAGGCTAAGAGGGTGGAAGGTAACGGTGCCATAGAGTGGAAGGTGAGAACATCTGTGAGGACATCCCTTGTCTAAGGAGCCTTAGAAGCCAGGTGAGAACATCTGTGCGGACATCCCTTGTCTAAGGAGCCTTAGAAGCCAGGTGAGAACATCTGTGAGGACATCCCTTGTCTAAGGAGCCTTAGAAGCCAGGTGAGAACATCTGTGAGGACATCCCTTGCCTAAGGAGCCTTAAAAGCCAGGTGAGAACATCTGTGAGGACATCCCTTGTCTACGGAGCCTTAAAAGCCGCAGAAAACTACCAAGTGCTGGCTACTTTATGTAGTATGAACAAAATAAGACATACTCAAAAAGGAAAACTAACCTTAAAACACTATTTAAAAGCTCTTCATGTTTATTGAGAGTACTCACTTTTAGTTCTGTGATAACACATTATCAAGGTGATAACTCAATATTAAATTCTATGAATAATTTCAAGTCAGTGCCTAAAGTCGAATTTGTTTGTCTTCCTATGAAAGATATGCTGCTTGCAAGTAATTTATCTAATCCAAGTTATGTAGAAATTTAAATTTCTATCTAAAAGTTTTAGCAATAATCAGATTCTCTTATTATAAAAACAAAAATATTTTATGATCAAATTTAATTGCAATATTAGGCTACAGCCTGACGCTTGTGATTTCATGAAAGTTCAATGCTATTCTAGAAAGAAAACATTTGGGTGATTGGGGGCAGGACTAAGCACCCATTCCCACTGAAACTAAAATGAAACAATACATCATGAAAAAAATGATAGTTCCCATAAAAATACAGTTTCCTAAAAGGTAAACTATAAAAGTATGCATTTACCCAATCATTTAAAATACCATAATCATACAGTCTGCTCATCAAAAGATTTTTAAGACTCATTAAAATCATAAAACAATTCTAATTAAAACCACATTTAAATTGTTTCTATAACTAACCTACACAGTACTTTAAATCAAACAAAAAAGTTGTATAAAAGATGCAATTAATTGCAAGTTTTTGTAAGAATTAAAGCCTAATTACTCTATGATTAAGTTTCCCTCAAATGTAATCATCAATGGCTCTATTCAGAAGAATTAGCCTTCTGTACCCCAGATGCCAGTGCGGAACTGCAGCCGCCTTTGACACCAGCAAACTTATTCATGTGAAATCAGCATGACTGTGGAAACATTACCTCCACCCCCACTGGGGTCCAAGTGCAGAGACCAAACAAAGCAGCATATTTTATACAGAAAAACGTCTCCTTATCTGTAGACTTCCCTATCTGATTAGAGGAATATATGTTCATTGGCAAATTAAAAAATAAAAATCCATCACCAGGGCAAGCTGAAAACTGAATATTTAAAAGATTCCCACATGTAGTTGGGGAAAGATGCAAAAAGGGTGGAAAACAAAAGAGAACTGGGCCTTCTGAGGGGACTTGCCAAAGCAGGCCCTTCTAGCTCCCTGCAACGTTGCTTTCTTACTCAGCTACTTGAAATGTTTTTCATTTTTATTAGCCCGACTTCCCACGGGAAAAAAGATAAAAAAAAAAAGCCCTGTGACATCGCTGCCTCTGTGTGCTCTCCGAAACTAATTAACCCTATGAAGTTATTTGGGCAGCATCATTTTTTCTATGACATCATGCAAGGTGAAGGTCACTTCTATAATATCCTGGGTTTCATTCATGTGGTGCATATCCCACAAAATATAATTTATTGTAATTTCCCTAGTGCCCTGATAGCCAAGTGATTAGTTATTATGGTACATAAAAAGCTCAGACATATCACAAATGATTTATAGCCTCTATTTACGATAATCTAATTTTCTTTTATGGTAAAAAGAAATTTACTATTTATGTTTTATAGATTGTTATTTTGAGGAAATGATTATTTAAAGTATCTTTTCATATGGATACTGCTGATTGTGAGGCATCAGGAGGCTGAGGCGTCCAAATGATTGGGATAGAAAAGCTCATGTTTATCCAGTAAACAGTGTTCTCTGAACACCCCAGGGCTGAAGCTAGATACAGGTGAGGTCAGTTTGATTACCCACATATATTCCACACTCATTGGCGAGGAGGAGGTGTTTCTGGGGAAGATCAATGAGCATAGTATCCTCCTCTTGTAGGACTTCATCCCCAACTGGCACACTCCACTTAGTTCCCAGACCCACAAATACACGCAGTGAAAACCTTCCCTAGACATTTAAATGTGACAGCAGCCTAGAGTCACAATGGAAATGTTCTCAGAGCTATCTTTAGCTTCTCTCCACTCCTCTCCACCCATGTCTATACTGTCTTAATGTTTATGGTGGGTAAGTTAGGCTATGTGAAGTACTGCAGACTGTACTCAAATGACTGATTGCAAGCAGTGCTGGAGAGGGTGTGTGTGTGTGTGTGTGTAGTCAATGACAAGCCACAGCTGATAATAATGATGACTAATTACTAAGTGCTTTGCATGTATGGATTCCCTTAATCCTCACACTTAGGAAGCATTCTTCACAATTTATAGTTAAAAAAAATTGAGGTCCATAGAGACTAAAAAATTTGTTCAAGGCTACTCACCTAGTAAATGGTATGTCTGGGATTTGAACCTAACTCCAATATCTCTTCTTTTAGCCATTATGTTTAATCCTCTTCCAATTCTTTGTATAACTGTGCTTATCTATTGTAACAGTGCTTATTTATACTACATTTATAATGTGCCAGATACTCATCTGAGAGCTTTGAATATATTAATTCCACTGTGTGCTCACAACAGCCCATGAATTTTTATCATTTCCAACTTTAGACTAGAAACCTGAGCCACAGAGAAATTGAGAAACTTTCATAGGTTGTAAGACTAGTCAGTGAGAGGGGACCACACTACCTCTTGCTTATTTCTTTCTGCTGTCTCTCAGTGCTTTGGGGCTCCTCCTAAGATATGGACTGCTTGGATTGTTCTGAAGGGCACAAAAGGAGATGATTTGCTTTTTTAGGACCCAAAATATGTGGATGTGAGAGACAGAGAGATGCAAAATCATCATCAGCTACTGACGCTCACCCAAAATAAAGTACAAAGCAATGGAGACAGTTTGCTTCCATAGGTGAAAGTTCTCATCCAGGACTCAGTTTTCATCAGTTGCCTGAGGATGTCTGCCCCCCTCACTCAGCCCTTCTCAGCCTCTACACTGACGCTCAGTCTCCCCTTTCCCTCTATGCCATGGTCCTAGGTTTCCTGGCAACATACTTCGCTTTGATTCTCTTCTGAGTTCTGACTTGCAGCCCTGCATGTTGCCTTCCCTATGCGAGTTCCCAAGGCTTCCCACCTTGAAGCTGAACCTTCAATCTGGAACCTGCTGGCAAGCCTCACTTGCCTCTAGTTGTGTGAGGTATATCCAGCCATCTTGTTACATCAAACTCTGTAAATCCAAAGTGGAGAGAACTGCTTGACTCCAGAACTCTGGGTCACTCTCCTCCTCTCTATCAGTGGGATGACCTGCGCTGGGCAGCCTCACCTCCACCCACTGCCACGAGCCACTTATGTGATACTCTTCTGACTGACAAGACTTCATCTTCCTACTTCCCTACTATCAGACATGCATTACTGAATTTTTACAACCAGAAAATTGCATCCCATCACCTTTGCCTATTTTTAAAGGCATTTCCTTAGCTGACTACATGCGTATCAGGCACCAGAACACTTAGTGCCCCTACATCATTTTGCCTAACCCATATAAAATGCAGGTTTTTCTGATGTTCTCTTGGCTAGAGGCAAAGATACTAAGATTAAGAAGATGAAGGGGGTGTAGCCAGAAGTTACTGTCCTGACCAGTCCCACAGCCATTCAGTCCCAAATAAACACACAGAGGCTTATATTAATTATAAACTGTTTGGCCTATTAGTGCAGGCTTATAATTAACTAGCTCTTAACAACTAAAATTAACCCATAATTCTTGTCTATATTTAGCCATGTGGCTTGGTACCTTTACTAAGTAAGACATTCTCATCTTGCTTCCTCTGTGTTTGGCTGGTGGCTGACTCTCTGCCTTTCCTCTTCCCAGAATTCTCCTAGTCTGATTACCCCACCTATACTTCCTGCCTGGCTACTAGCCAATCAGCATTTTATTAAACCAATATGAGTGGCACATTCTTACAGTGTACAAGAGCATTCTCCCACAGCAAAGGGGTCTGGAGAGATGCTCAAGCAATTAAGAGCACTTGCTGCCTTTCAGAGAACCCATTTGGTTCTCAGCACTCATGTCGTGTGGCTCACACCTGTAACTCCTGCTCCAGAGGACCTGGCTTTCTTGAGGACCTGCACATAGGACGCATATGCTCATACAAACATCCACACATACTCATAAATAGAAATAAAAATAAATCATGAAAATGAGGGATGAAATGACTCAATGTCACAGAGCAGCACAGCATATGTAGAATCTATCCTGACCACGAATCAGCGATCTTTCCATACACTGTGTTAACTAGATCTAATTAGTTAAAGCTTATTTTTAAAAAAATTTCATATTTGATTTATTTCCTCATGAGGGAATCTGTGTTATAATCAGAAGTGAGTGTATACTTATCATCTTAAATCCTTTTCCAAACAAGAGAAGACATAAATAACTATGCCACTATAGCATCCAGGGTCTCCTCTTTAATCTGACCTACTCAATAAATTTTAATGAAGAATTTAAAACCGATTTCATATAAAAAGAGAGCACAAAGGATTTTGCTAAAATTTTTTAAAATGAGAATTTTCTATTTAAAATATTTAAGCAAAAATAATGTGTTGCTTATATATAAAACAAATATAGTATAAATCACATATAGTGAATGCTAAAAGCTCAAGTATATTTTATGGAACCAAGTATTATATCATAGGACCAAGATAAAATTTTTACCAGTTACAATCTTAACTCACATTTATCCCATGTAAGCTTCTTTCCTTTAACGAATAAGGCTGCATTATTCCTCAGAGGTCTACTCATGGGTAGGTTACAATGTTAACAGTGACATACACTAACATGCTAGCAGGGAGCTGTGTTTCTGAGCACTCCTGGCTATCTCTCTAGCCTGCTGCCTGAGATGCAATGGCTAGGGTCTGCATTTCTGTGGAAGAAGTGTTTGGAGGCCACTGAAATCTTGTCATCAAAGTCCATGTCTTCATAAGGTAGTCCTCACCTAGAAGCATGGTTGTGAGAACAAGACTGTCATTTTCTTTATTTCTCTCCAGGATTAATTCTTGGGTTCAGGCCTTCTTCCTGGTGTGAATTTCCTTTATCTGTTGTGAACCTGACTTGACCATGCATTTCTTACTGCTTACTGTCTCTTCCTTACAGCAATTCTGCTATCTACCTACAGATCCCATAAAAACATCTGTTCTTGCTCCTCTCAGGTTAACTGCAGGTGGAAGCCAATTAACTAAGAACCCACCAACCTTAACACCAAATATAAAAATACCACCATCAGAGCAGCTTCAGCTACAGCTCTTTCCCTATTCCTTCATTTTTGATTTATTTTCTACCACTGAAGCTTTTATTTATTTTATTTATTATTGTTATTATTATTATTATTAGTAGTAGTAGTATGTGTGTGTATCATGTATGTGAATGTGTGTTCTTGGGTTCAAATGTAGGTCACCATGTATTTTCCCACTGAGCAAGTTACTGAAACTTTTGATGTTGCTATGTCTATGCCTATGAGAAATGCAAATGGAAACAGTAGAGGAAATTAATAGTCCAAATACCACAAAACCAACACTTGAACTTCTGACTGTAGACCTGAAAGCTGCATGAAACTATATCTTCCATTGTCCCATTTGTTTTTACTTCTGCTAGAAGAAAGCAAAACAAAGTGAAGTAAAGTAACCCACAGAGGAGGAAGGACACTACTCCAGGGCAAACATCACCATTCTTATTTCTCCTCATCCATCAGTTCCCACATGTATGCTATATGTGGTTATATATATATATATATATATATATATATATATATGTGTGTGTGTGTGTGTGTGTGTGTGTGTGTGTGTGTATGTGTGTGTGTGTGAATAGATTAATTCATTAATAAATTATAAGAAAAAATACACACATGTATATATAGCTTTGATTTGCTCCTCACTACTCTCTCACTTGGAATGCACATGTCCACTGCCTCTTAAAACTGCTATTTCTTTATAAATATATGTACACTGAACACATATATCAAGGCCTTAAGTAATTGTTTTGATTGTTTTAAACTTAAAGGAAGGTTATCCAAAACCAAATGATCATCCCTGAAAACATATATATATATATATATATATATATATATATATATATATATATATATATATATATATTCACACACACACACATGTATATCTATACTAGCATTATACAGACTGAGAAGTTTGTAATTAATGTGTGTGTATGTTATAAAAATTAAAGAAAAGAGAGCAGTGAGTGCCTGCCTACCGGGCAGGCCTCAAGGTCCCCTGTAAGGGAGCCCGGGCACCTTCAGCTTGTGCTCCAGGGGTGCCTGTGCTCTCCTGGATCTCACCCTGCCTGCCCCATTTTTCCTTTTGTCCCCGGGTCATTGGGCTACCAGGCGGCCCTGTTTAGGTGCTAAGGAGTTCCATCTGGACTGGTGAGTGTGTGCTATCCAGGGGCAGATTGTCCCGGTAGAGAGCACAAACCCCCCTCCCCCAGCTCCTTCTGCAGGGCTGTCTTTCTTACACACGACCGCCCCCCTAGCCTGCGTTTTCTGCTAGGTCCTTTGCTCAGGAACAGTTTTCTGCTCCTACACTAAGGCTACCCACGCAGAGTGGTGAGTGCCTGCCTACCAGGCAGACCTCAAGGACTACCCCCCCCCCCCAACCCCCCCCCCCCCCCAAAGTGAGGACGCGCACCTTCAGCTTTTGCGGCAGGGTGTCCTGTGTTCTACTCATCCCCGCCCTGCCCCCCAAGTTCTCCCTTTTGTCCGCGGGTCATTGGACCACCAGGCATCTATGTTTCGGTGCTGAGGAGTTCCATCTGGACGGGATGGTTCCTGCTTCTACACTGAAGAGATACACCCAGAGAGTCAGTAACAGCTAAGAATGGACCAAGACACCAGGCCTCTCCTGGCTCCATTTGAAGGAAGAGGTGGGAAGGCGCCAATGCAAGAATTACTCCAACAACCTGAAAGGCAGCATGACATCACCAGAATCCAGGGATCCCGAAATAAGAAGAATTGTACACCCTACTCTAGAAGAATTAGAAGAAATCGAATCAAAGGTGAATTATATGAAAATAATAGAAGGCCTTAAACAGGAGGTGAAAAACTGTCATAAACAATTAGAGATCACAAACAAAAAGGTAGAGGAAATGAATAAATCGCTCAAAGATACCCAAGAAAACCAAGAGAAACAAGAAAAAGCAATCAAACAGGTAAGGGAAGCAGTTCAAGACTTGAAAATGAAATGGAAGTAATGAAGAAAACACAAACCGAGGGAAGGATGGAGATGGAAAATCTGGGTAAACGAACAGGAACTACAGAGACAAGTACTACCAACAGATTACAAGAGATAGAAGAAAGAATTTCAGACACTGAAGATACCATAGAGAAAATAAACACACTGATCAAGGAAAACAGCAAAACCAACAAAGTCTCATCACAAAACATTCAGGAAATCTGGGACACAATAAAAAGACCAAACCTAAGAATAATTGGGAGAGAAGAAGGAGAAGAAGTACAGCTAAACAGTCCAGAAAATATATTTAATAAAATTATAGAAGAGAACTTTCCCAAACTAAAGAAAGATATTCCTTTGAAGGTTCAAGAAGCATACAGAACACCGAATAGACTGGACCAAAAAAACCAATCTCCTCGCCATATAATAATCAAAACACAAAACATACAGAATAAAGAAATGATATTAAGAGCTGCAAAGGAAAAAGGCCAAGTTACTTATGAAGGTAAACCTATCAGACTTATACCTGATTTCTCTATGAAAACAATGAAAGCCAGAAGGTCCTGGATAGATGTACTGCAGAAACTAAGAGACCATGGATGCAAGCCCAGACTACTATACCCAGCCAAGCTTTCGTTCACTATAAATGGAGAAAACAAAATTTTCCAGGATAAAAACAAATTTAAACAATATGTAGCCACAAATCCAGCCTTACAGAAAGTAATAGAAGGAAAATCACAAACCAAGGAGTCCAAATATGACCACAATAACTCAAACATCTAGAGACCCTTCACCAGCACAACTCAAAGAAGGGAAACACACAAACTCTACTACTAAAAAAGTGACCGGAGTTAACAACCACTGCTCATTAATATCACTTAATGTCAATGGACTCACCTCACCTATAAAAAGGCACAGGCTAAGAGATTGGATATGAAAACAGGATCCAACATTCTGCTGTTTACAAGAAACACACCTTAACCACAAAGACAGGCACCTCCTCACAGTAAAGGGATGGGAAAAGGCTTATTAAACAAATGGACCTAAGAAACAAGCAGGTGTGGCCATACTAATTTCTAACAAAGTTGACTTCAAACTTAAATCAATCAGAAGAGATGGAGAGGGACATTTTATACTCATAACAGGAACAATTCATCAGGATGAAGTCTCAATCCTGAACATCTATGCCCCTAATATAAAAGCACTCACCTACACAAAAGAAACATTGCTAAAACTCAAGCCTGCCATCAAACCGCACACACTAATAGTAGGAGACTTCAACACTCCTCTCTCACCAATGGACAGGTCAATCAGACAGAAACCTAACAGAGAAATAAGAGAATTAATGGAGGTAATGAATCAAATGGACTTAACAGACATCTATAGAACATTCCACCCAAATAGGAAAGAATATACCTTCTTCTCTGCAGCTCATGGAACCTTCTCGAAAATTGACCACATACTCGGTAACAAAGCAAACTTCCACAGTTACAAAAAAATATTAGTAACCTCCTGTGTCTTATCAGATCACCATGGATTAAAGTTAGAATTCAACAACAATGCTACCCCCAGAAAGCCGGCAAACTCATGGAAACTGAACAGTCAACTACTGAACCACACCTGGATCAAGGAAGAAATAAAGAAAGAAATTAAAGTCTTCCTTGAATTCAATGAAAATAAAGAAACAACATACTCAAACTTATGGGATACTATGAAAGCAATCCTAAGAGGAAAGTTCATAGCACTAAGTGCCCACTTAAAGAAAACAGAAAAAGCACACATTGGAGACTTAACAGCCCACCTGAAAGCTCTAGAAAAAAAAGAAGCAGCCTCACCTAGGAGGAGTAGAAGACTGGAAATAATCAAATTGAGGGCGGAAATCAACAAAATAGAAACACAGAAAACAATCCAAAGAATCAATGAAACAAAAAGCTGGTTCCTGGAGAAAATCAACAAGATTGATAAACCCCTATCCCAACTAATCAAATGGAAGAGAGAGAATATGCAAATTAATAGGATCAGAAATGAAAAGGGGGACATAACCACAGACACAGAGGAAATTCAGAGAGTCATTAGATCTTACTACAATAGCCTGTATGCCACAAAACTGGAAAATGTAAAAGAAATGGACACTTTTTTAGATAAATACCATATACCAAAGTTAAACCAGGACTAGGTGAACAATCTAAGTAGACCTGTTAGTTGCGAAGAATTAGAAGTTGTTATCAAAAACCTCCCTACCAAAAAAAGCCCAGGACCAGATGGTTTCAATGTGGAATTCTACCAGAACTTCCAAGAAGACCTAATACCTATATTCCTTAATGTATTTCACAATACAGAAACAGAAGACTCATTACCAAATTCCTTTTATGAAGCTACAGTCACTCTGATACCAAAACCGCACAAAGACTCAACCAAGAAAGAGAATTACAGGCCAGTCTCACTCATGAATATCGATGCAAAAATCCTCAACAAAATACTGGCAAACTGTATTCAAGAACACATTAGGAAAATTATCAATTATGATTAAGTAGGCTTCATCCCAGAGACAGAGATGCAGGGCTGGTTCAACATACGAAAATCTACCAATGTAATCCATCATATAAATAAACTGAAATAAAAAAAAACATATGATCATTTCATTAGATGCTGAAAAAGCATTTGACAAAATTCAACATCCCTTTATGATAAAAGTCTTGGAGACATTAGGGATACAAGGGTCATACCTAAATATAAGAAAAGCTATATACAGCAAGCCGAAAGCTAACATCAAATTAAACGGAGAGAAACTCAAAGCCATCCCACTAAACTCAGGAACACGACAAGGCTGTCCACTCTCACCATACCTCTTCAATATAGTGTTTGAAGTTCTAGCAATAGCAATAAGACAACATAATGGGATCAAGGGGATTCGAATTGGAAAGGAAGAAGTTAAACTTTCGTTATTTGCAGATGATATGATAGTGTACATAAGCGACCCCCAAAACTCCACCAAAGAACTTTTACAGATGATAAACAGCTTTAGTAATGTGGCAGGATACAATATCAACTCCAAAAAATCAGTCGCCCTCTTATACACAAAGGATATGGAAGCAGAGAGGGAAATCAGCGAAGCTTCACCTTTCACGATAGCCACAAACAGCATAAAATATCTTGGGGTAACTCTAACCAAGGAAGTGAAAGATCTATTTGACAAGAACTTTAAGGCATTGAAGAAAGAAATTGAAGAGGAAACCAGAAAATGGAAGGACCCCCCTTGCTCTTGGATTGGGAGGATCAACATAGTAAAAATTGCAATTCTACCAAAGGCAATTTATAGATTCAATGCAATCCCCATCTAGGTCCCATCAAAATTCTTCACAGATCTTGAGAGGACAATAATCAACTTTATATGGAAAAACAAAAAACCCAGGATAGCCAAAACAATCCTATACAATAAAGGATTGTCTGGAGGCATTACCATCCCTGACTTCAAACTCTATTACAGAGCTAAAGTAATGAAAAGAGTGTGGTACTGGCATAAAAACAGAGAAGTCGACCATTAGAATTGTATAGAAGACCTGGATTTTAACCCACAAACCTATGAACACCTCATTATCCGATAAAGGAGCAAAAAGTATACAATGAAAGAAAGAAAGCATCTTCAACAAATGATACTGGCACAACTGGATGTCAACTTGTAGAAGAATGAAAATAGACCCATATCTATCACCATGCACAAAACTCAAGTCCAAATGATTAAAGACCTCAATATCAGTCCGAACACACTGAACCTGATAGAAGAGAAAGTGGGAAGTAGCCTACAACAGATCGGCACGGGAGATCGCTTCCTAGCTATAACCCCAGCAGCACAGACATTGAATAAATGGGACCTACTAAAACTGAGAAGCTTCTGTAAAGCAAAGGACACTGTCACCAAGACAAAAAGGCAACCTACTGACTGGGAGAAGATCTTCACCAACCCCGCAACAGACAAAGGTCTGATTTCCAAAATATATAGAGAACTCAAAAAACTAGACTTTAAAATGCTAATTAATCCAATTAAAAAATGGGGCACTGAACTGAACAGAGAATTCTCAACAGAAGAAGTTCAAATGGCCAAAAGACACTTAAGGTCATGCTCAACCTCCTTAGCAATCAGGGAAATGCAAATCAAAACAACTTTGAGATATCATCTTACACCTGTCAGAATGGCTAAAATAAAAACTCCAATGATAGCCTTTGCTGGAGAGGCTGTGGAGAAAGGGGTACCCTCATCCATTGCTGGTGGGAATGCAATCTTGTGCAACCACTTTGGAAATCAGTGTTTCGGTTTCTCAGGAAATTCGGGATCAACCTACCCCTGGACCCAGCAATACCACTCTTGGGAATATACCCAAGAGATGCCCGATCATAAGACAAAAGTATTTGTTCAACTATGTTCATAGCAGTATTATTTGTAATAGCCAGAACCTGGAAACAACCTAGATGCCCTTCAATTGAAGAATGGATGAAGAAAGTGTGGAATATATACACATTAGAGTACTACGCTGCGGTAAAAAACAATGACTTCTCGAATTTTGCATGCAAATGGATGGAAATAGAAAACACTATCCTGAGTGAGGTAACCCAGACCCAAAAAGATGAACATGGAATGTACTCACTCATAATTGGTTTCTAGCCATAAATAAGGGTCATGGAGTCTACAATTGGTGAACCTAAAGAAGCTAAATAAGAAGATGAACCCAAGGAAAAACATATAGTTTTCCTCTTGGCTATGGGAAGTAGACAAAATTGCCGGGGAGAAAATTGGGATCTTGGGGGTGGGGTGGGATGGAGGTAAGGGGAGATGGGGAGAGAAAAGGGAGAAGGGGAGGATGGGGGGAACTTGGGGAAACAGGATGATTGGGATAAAGGAAGGTTGGATAGGGGAGCATGGAAGCACAATTCTTAGTTAAGGGAGCCACCTTAGGGCTGGCAAGAGACTTGAACCTAGAGTGGCTCCCAGGAGCCCAAGGCGATGTCCCCAGTTAGTTCCTTGGGCAGCTGAGGATAGGGAACCTGAAATGACCCTATCCTATAGCAATACTGACGAATATCTTGCATATCACCATAGAACCTTCATCTGGTGATGGATGGAGATAGAGACAGAGACCCACACTGGAGCACTGGACTGAGCTCCCAAGGTCCCAATGAGGAGTGGAAGGAGGGACAACATGAGCAAGGAAGTCAGGACCATGAGGGGTGCACCCACCCACTGAGACATTGCGGCTGATCTATTGGGAGCTCACCAAGGCCAGCTGCCTGTGACTGAAAAAGCATGGAATAAAACTGGACTCTCTGAACATGGCGAACAATGAGGTCTGATGAGAAGCCAAGGACAATGGCACTGGGTTTTGATCCTACTGCATGTACTGGCTTTGTGGGAGCCTAGCCTGTTTGGATGTTCACCTTCCTAGACATGGGCAGAGGTGGGAGGACCTTGGACTTTCCACAGGGCAGGGAACCCTGACTGCTCTTTGGACTGTAGAGGGAGGGGGAGAGGAGTGGGGGGAGGGGGAGAAGGGTGGGAGGAGGGGGAGGGAAATGGGAGGCTCTGAGGAGGCTGAAACTTTTTTTTTACTTTTCTCAATAAAAAAAAAATTAAAGAAAAAGAGGTCACAAATTTTTCAAAAAGCAAGAATGTGTACGTACATGGGAGGGTTTTAGGGAAGAAAATGAAAATGTTGCAATTAAAATTTCAAAAAATAAAAAATATTAAAAATAGTTTTTAAGTGTTCTTTAAGTAAGTATTCAAAATTATCTCGTGGAAGCTCAAAACATACAAAATGAAGTGTTTTTCCTTGAAGTGGAGGTAACAGGTGCTCGAGGCTCTGGAAGTGACTCGCAGAATCCCTGGCTAATAAAAGGACAGAGAGCCCTTGCACTCTTGGAAGATGCCTGGTTTAGTGGCATGACGCGTGTCCTAGGTCCCAGAGCCCTTAGCGTAGTCAGGAGTGGATAAGCTCCTGAACAGCGGCTGAGTACTCAGAAGACAGAGCTGCATTTTCTGTAAATTAAATGGCAATGTTAGGATATGGAAAAAAAAGAGAGATGAAGAAGGGAAACGAAAGCAAGTTTCCAAGAGCCATGTGTGGAAGATTTGGAAGATGAGATGCTTTAGTGGAAGAACATAAATGCAGGAAGACACAGGCTGAACTTGGGGTGGTGTTTGTGCATGCTCCGCCTTAAATAAACATTAATGTGTTTAAGAGGTCAAATATTCTAGAAGTGTGGCATGGGTGGTGATCTATCTTAATGTCATTTCCCAGAGAGGGAAGTACTTGGAGTACAGACTGGACTGCACAATTGGTGATAACAGATGCCAGGCTGGGGAAAGAAGTCTGAGTCCCAAAATGCATGGAAATATTGCTGCAGTGTGTAGACTTTTTTACGTCCCTACTGGGAACAGTCGGCAAAGCTTTATCACTATCAGTGAAGCTAGGGTTTTATTAGAAGCACTGCCACACACGCACTGAAGTTCTGTGTACGAATGCAGCAGTAACTAGCCACTGCGACGTGCTCCGTATGACTTGACCCGACTTCGTGGCCACGGGACGGTAAGCCCAGGCTGGCACGGGCATGGTGAGCCCAGGCTAGTACGGGCATGGTGAGCCCAGGGTGCCATGGTTTGTTGCTATTGCTTTTTCTGTCTTGGAGCCTTTTGTTGTGAGATAAAGGTCATCTATTCTGAGCGCCATGGGTGCCATTATATGATTCCTAAGATCTACTTCATCTCACTGCTGGGATTTCCCAGAACCTCAGGTGAACAAAGGCCTTAGTTTTGTTTGCACTTTTCTGTGTATGTCTCCACGTACACATGAGTTTCACTGTGTGTGGCAGTCGGAAGACTCGTGTGTTCAGTTCTCTTCTATCATTTGGATACCAGAGAGTGTACTGAGACTGTCAAATCTGACAATCCTCCGAGCCATCTCACTGGCCCCCAAAGACCCTGCTTTTAATGATGGCATCGATGTACACACAGAGAGAAATGTAAAGGCTTTGTTATTATTGATGGAACTATAGAATTGAGAAAAATAGGAATTACCTGGTGTTTTCATGGTCACCACTTGTAGTACAGTGCACAAATGCTTCAGTTTACAGAAAAGGCTAGACCTTTCCCAGCCCTCCCGGTGATTAATTAGGAAGCCTGTCTTACAGGGTTTTCTCTCAGGTGGAGTAACCTTGTAGCCCTTACCATTAAGAAGTAATAAATAAATGCTTGGTTAAGCATAAACAAGGTGATAGGCAGGGAAAGACTGATGAGCTTGGTTTTTATGCAATATTCTCACTTTGCCATTTTTACCTTGGAGGACAAAATAATATACAAAACTAAAAGTTGCAAAGGCAATTACAGTAAGCAATTTGTTATTAGCCACTTAGAAGGTGTTAATGGTCCACACTATGAATGAGCAGCTATGTGATTATATCATGATTAATTTTAAGAAACAAAAAGTTGTGTTTTCAGAAAGCATTTTCAATCTGTAATTAAAGACATATTCTTTCTAAAGACACCTAGCAGGGAAATAATAAGGTGCTTGAATTTATATGAAAATGAAGTAAATTAGATTGCAAAGTATGTAAAAACAGAAGGCTGCCTGTTTAGCAGATATTTGAGGATCTATTTGCAGACATAGTGTAAATTATCCAACATAGAGCTCATCTCCTTATAGCTTTCCGTAATTGACCATCATTCTTATCATTTTACCTTTGAAAAAACTTTGAGAAATAATATATCAAGCTTGGAAGTTTGACAATCTGGAGATGATATGTAGTTTTTACATTTTTGGCTTATGTAATAAAAATGCAGTAAAACTTAGCCCTATCATAGTGATGTGACAGAGGTCTCAGACAAAGGCCCTTTAGGATGGGCAAGGCAAGGGACCCGAAGTGAACATGTAGATAAATGACTGAGTCTGGGGACAAAGGACTCAGCCTGAAAGGTTCACTATGGCAATACAAAGCATTTTATAAAATGTAGGGCATAGTAAACGTATCAGATATTTCAATTTTGTAATTTTTTCTTTTGTAATCAGACCAGTGTGGTTTATGGAAAATTAATCAAATTGTACTTCTCTGATAACAGCCAGTGTAGTCCAAGATTTCCTTTAAATCAAGTAGTGGCATACACCAAAATATATCCAGAAGTAATGCTATGGATTCACACTTTGCCCTTTAAAATTAAGGCAGCGTTAAAACAGCTTCCAGTGGCATTGTAGTATACCTTAAATAATCTTCAAAGAAAATTACTAGTTTCTTGGGCGAGAGAGCTGTGGATTATGTGTGAATAAGGAATAAGAGAACTACCTAAAATATCACAGCTTGATTACTTTTCTGTTGCAAAGTTGGCAAATGTGAACCAAAGACTACCAAGTTTACTGCAAGTGGTCCAAGGAAAAGGCCGTCTTTGACTTTTCTGTAACCCTCCTAGATATTAGTGTCAGGCTTCTGTGAGCATCCTACATATGCTGATTGAACATTTCTACCTTTCACTGTTTTCTCTTGAGGAAGAGATGAAAAGGAAGAGTAGAGAAAAGACATCACATGGGTACCCTGTTTTTCTGGGCATTTGAAACTCTGCAATCTCAAAACCATTCATAAACCCTAGTATACAGAGGAAAGTCAACTACTAAATCCCACCATCCAGAAATAATTTCAATACTTGTGACCATCTTTCCACATAGAGACAAAGGAAATGGAAGTATATTTAAAAACAGGATAAGTTCATACATGCTAGATTGACAACAAGTCAAGGAAAAAATGATGCTAAAGAAAACTGTTAAATTTTGGAGAAATGTTTCTTCACTATGTGTTGTTAAAATTCATGGACACACACATATGTGTTTATATATAAACACATATAAACATATACAGGATTATATATATCAGTTGTTATATATACAGATACACACATATAATTATATATCATAAACACATATATGTATACGTACATATACAAAATTATAAACATATCTCTTGCCAACCCTAAGATGGCTCCCTTAATTAGGATATATACTTCCCTGCTCCCATATCCACCTTTCCTTTATCCCAAGCATGCCATTCCTCCAAGCTCTCCCCATCCTCCCCTTCTCACTTTTCTCTCCCCATTTCCCTTTACCTCCATCCCACCCCACCCCCAAATTCTTGCCCGGCAATCTTGTCTACTTCCAATATCCAGGAGGATAACTATGTGTTTTTCTTTGGGCTCACCTTCTTATAGATAGAGACAGAGACCCACATTGGAGCATCGGACTGAGCTCCCAAGGTCCAAACGAGGAGCAGAAGGAGGGAGAACATGAGCAAGGAAGTCAGGACCATGAGGGGTGCACCCACCCACTGAGACAGTGGGGGCTGATCTATTGGGAGCTCACCAAGGCCAGCTGACTGTGACTGAAAAAGCATGGGATAAAACCGGACTCTGTGAACATGGTGAACAATGAGGGCTGATGAAAAGCCAAGGACAATGGCACTGGGTTTTGATCCTACTGCATGTACTGGCTTTGTGGGAGCCTAGCCTGTTTGGATGCTCACCTTCCTATACCTGGATGGAGTGGGGAGGACCTTGGACTTCCCACAGGGCAGGGAACCCTGACTGCTCTTTGGACTGGAGAGGGAGGGGGAGGGGAGTGGGGGGAGGGGGAGAAGGGTGGGAGGAGGGGGAGGGAAATGGGAGGTGGGGAGGAGGCAGAAATTTTTTCAATAATAATAAAAAAGAATACAAAAATTATAAACATATATGTATATATTTTTATAAAAAAATCAAATTAGGCAAAACAAGTCCTAACGGGGGCATCTTTTTAAAACCAATTGTCAAATATTTGCTACCATATCAATGGTTCTTCTCACTTTGTCCCTGTACCTTTACCATTCAGTAGTTGATATACTTGTGTGTGCATATCAAACAAACATGTGGCTTTATTCTCACACTCTAAGGATTTAGAAAACTTAACTAGGATATTTTTTTATCTCACATGTATTTACATATTGTTTTATTTTGATTCTCCCTTGCTAATGATATCGCTGATAATTCTTAAGCCTTAAATTGTTTGAGAATTCTGTCATTATATTTTGGATATATTTTTGCCCTTGAAATCCACATTCCAAGAAAATTGTTCTATGACTTAGACGTCGCTTTGTAAAAGCTCAAGACACACCCTCATTCTCTCCCTTTTTTCAGTTTTGCTACCTCAGATAGAATCTCAAATAGTTTCACCCTTTCAGGCTAGAAATTGTATTAGCATCTGTCTTGGTGTTAATTATTTTTATAGTTTTCCTAAGCTATATAGCTCATATCTTTCTCCAGGGACGTTTTTAATGTTTGATTTTTGTTCCATTCCACTTTCTTCAAAACACTAATTTTTTATCTTTCTGTCATACATATCACCTCTGTAACATTTATTCCATAATGTTCTTTTGTTTAAATGTTTCTATGCTTCTCTTCTATATAATGTGTCCATGTGTGTTCATGTGCACATGTGTGTAGTATATGCTGTTGTGTGTGCATGTCAGAGGTCAATGTTGAGTGTCTTGCTCTATATTTCTTCATATTGCTTTTCTGTGACTGGGTCTTTCACTAACCCAGAACTCACTAACTTGGAAAAACTAGTTAGCAAACAAGTCCCAGACATCTTCTTTTCTTTGCCTCCCCAGTACTGGGATTGTAGGCATCCATTATCATACCCAACTTTTTAGGTGTGTGTGGGCACCAACTCAGGTTCTCATGCGGGTTCTGCAAACACCTTATTAACTGAGCCAGCCCCCAAGTCTGAGTCCTTATTCTCTGAGTCTGTATTTCTTAATCATACTTTCCATTACTTTGTTTTTAGGAGTGTATATTTTAAATTTTATGCTATCAATAGACCTATCATATCTGTAATGATTTCTCATTTCTTTTTAACTTCTTCCCTGATTTTCTCCAGTTCAGTTTTTATTCTGTAACATTCCTGTGTCTCCTTAACATTTATTTTATTTTTATTTAGAGTTTGTGTCTGTTTATAAACATGTGCACATGCCACAACATGCATATAGTCAGAGATAATGTGTAGGAATTTCACTACATGGGTCTCAGGGATTAGGGACTGAACTAAGATGGTAGGCACCTTTCCACACTGGGCCATCTCACTTGCTCTAGGTCTCTTTTTGAACTAATTTTTAAAATCATTTTTGCAGTCTTGCTATCTATACTTTGTAGTCCTGGAGAACTATTTCTTCAACACTTCTTTCAACCTGTTCCTTTTAATTGCTAATTTTCCATCTGACTTTGATTATACTCCTTTTATCTTTCAGCTTTTGTGGGTAGGTCAGAGTTGATTCATTTCTCCTGATGGAATAGGCAGCATCCATTCTAAAGGACAGGTTAGTTCGGCTGGTTTATGCTTTGTGGCTCTGTCAAAGAATCCTTCTTGGAATCTTCCTTGAAGAATCATTCTGATTTTTGTATCGTAACAGCATGAGGTCAATTTTGTGAACCTTTAGTCCAAATATTTCTCATACTTCAAAACCCCATGGCTTCTTTTCATCTCTTCCTCTGTTCTATTACATTCCTTTTGTTGTCCTGCATTAAGTCTTCTCACTCTACACCAACTGGTTTTCTACTAATCTGTCCTCTCGTGACACAAATTTATGAAAATGGTTTTGGGGGTTATAGACCTCTGCAATGGAAAACAATTGCAGAGGATCCAACTAGGTCTACACAAAGCAGTTCACTGTTGTCCATGAGGTGCTTGAGGAAGAGGGCACACACTTCCAAGTTCACTGCTGTCCATAAGGGTGCTTATAGAAGGGGCACACACTTCCAAATTCACTGCTGTCCATGAGGGTGCTTATAGAAGGGGGCACACACTTCCAAATTCACTGCTGTCTCTGAGGATGCTTGTGGAAGGGGGCACACACTTCCAAATTCACTGCTGTCCATGAGGGTGCTTGTGGAAGAGACACTTCCAAATCTCTTATTTTGAAATGGTGTCATGTTGATACATCAGGAATTATTGTTATTATTTTACTCTCCACTTTGGAAATTGAGTCAGCAATGTTCTTTTCCTCTGATTAAGTTTTAGTCATACCTAAAAGTTCTCTGGGTGCCATGGCCAGAAATCTAATGTAAATAAAAATGACGTAACATACTCTATTCTAATTATCAACTGATTCAGAACAAAACCCATTGAGATGCCTACTAAACGGAGACAGACATTTGTGAAGTATATTCTCTCTGAGATGTGTGCTCCTCAGAAACCTCTGTTCACAGCAGTCTACAAGCTGAAGTGTGAGAAGAGGGTATTTCCAGATTGCCTTAAACTAAAAGGATACTTTCCCCATACAGTCCTGGGCTCTGGTCCTCCTGTGCTTGGATAGTCTTTGACACTCAGTTGTCTTGCTTCTCAAGGGTGATTGTCATTAAAGATGAACAGATTTGACTGGAGTTAGCTTGATTATTTTGTCTTCCTCATGTGCTCTGTAAACACGTTCACACATTTCTGTGTTATCAAAGCCCACAGCATTAACACAAATGAAACAGCATGACATGAACTGAGAGAAATTCTTGAAGAGAGAGCCTGACAGCACTCGCCTATCACCTTCTAGCTCTCTAATGCTTCTTGACTACAGAAGAGCCAAGCAACACACTCCTTTGCTCACAGTCAGGCCAGTTTTGTTTCTCAGGCCATAATTCCAATGCTTTATGCTACATTATGATATATCTTATTCATCATATCAGGTATAATTATCCCACTGAAACACCACACTAATCTCTCAGCTATGTAAAGGCACATAGTTCTTGCTTCTCTGTTATCATTAATAAGTAAAATATTTACAAAATAAATAGGAAATAGGCAATGGTAGTAGTTTATATTGTATTTTTCCAACCCAATTAATTTATTTTATAAATGCATATCAGCCAAGGACTTAAAATATTAATATTCTTTCAGAGAACATATCTGTAAAGCCAACAAGAAGTATAAGGCAAAACAAAATTTCAAAGACAGACTATAGATAAGTAAAACAAACAAGTAAAATATAAGCCCCCACCTACACACACATGCATACACAATTATACACACACAAATACACACACATACATACACCAAACATAGCCACACACTTACACTAAACACACATACACACCAACACACACTCACAAATATACCAACACACACTACAAACATACATACACGTATAGACACATGCACGAAACAATTATACACATATACACACAAATACACATACACACACCAAACACATACACACACTCACACACATACACACACCACACATATGTACACATAATCCTACACACATACACACAAATACATACATATTTACACATACAAACACACATGTACACACAATCATACACATACACTTCTACACACAAATACATATACCATATACATACACACACCACACACACAGACATACTGCACACACATACACACACCACACACTCTCACACAGAGACAACACACACATACACACATATTGCTCACAGTAAGATCTAATTCAAGATTTTAATGAGAACTGAGCGCACAGTAAAGAATACTTTCATGAGTGACTTGAAATATAAAACTTAGATTTTAATGAACTAAAATCTATTATTCAACAGTTCAATTCTATAAACATTTACTGTGCATAGTACAAGGCAATGAGGTGGGTGTAATGAGGTATTAAAGAACATGTAAAACATGAGCCTGAAGGGGTGAATATCTGGCATCCGAGAGATGAAGCATATATAAAGGTAACTGCCAAGAAAGGCCCAGACACAGAGAGTTCCACAAAGGGTTTACGTAGGAGTGAGCATTGGTGTTGACTCTCAGAGGCTGGGAAAGCAGGGGTGTGGCTTAAGGGTTAGGGAAGCATTCTATAGGAAGGGGCCAGCATGATTAAAAGCACAGAACTTTTGTGAAAGTTAGGGACATAATGTGGGAGGTGAAGTATGCTTTGCATATGTTTTATTACCATTGGTTAAAGAAGCTGTTTTCAACCAATGGATTAACAGAGTAAAGCCAGGCTAAAAGAGATATATAGAGAGAGTAGGTGGAGTCAGGGAGAAGCCATGGAGCCCCACAGGAGACAGACAGTGGACGTTAAATGGAACTTTACCCAGTAGGCTACAGTCATGTGGCAATAAATAGATTAATGGAGATGGGTTAGGTTAGGATATAAGAGCTAGTTAGAAATACGCTTAAGCTATTGGCCAAACAGTACTGCAAATAATATAGTGTCTGTGTGCTTATTTCAGTTCTGGGTAGCCGGGAACAAACAAGCAGCATCCTCCAACAGGTACGATTTACCTGAGATGAGTTCTGTTAGACATGTGGTGTGGGAGGTCCTTCTGTATATGTGTTGCTTTTATTGGTTAATGAATAAAGCTGTTTTTGGCCAAGGGATTAACAGAGTAAAGCCAGGCAGGAAATCCAAACAGAGATGTAAAGAGAGAGAGAGAGTAGGTGGGGTCAGGGAGAAGCCATGTAGCCGAAAATAGATGGTTTTGTTGGAGCCTGTTGGTAGGCCACAACCTCATGGTGATGCACAGATTAATGGAGATGGGTTAGTTTAGGATAAAAGAGTTAACTAGTCATATGCTTAAGCTATTAGCCAAAAGTATTACAAATAATATAGTTTCAATGTGATTATTTTGGGTCTGAGCAGCTGGGAACGAATGAGCAGCCTCCAACAACAGACATGGTGGAAAGAAACACATATTTGAAGTTAAAAATGGACTACAGCTTGTTGATTAAAGTAAAAAATAATAATAATAAAAAATTAGTCTTTAAGTGTCATGGTCTTCTAGTTCTCAGGCCTGGCTCAGAGACTTGTTACGGTAGGTCTGAAGTGGGAGTGTGCATATATGTTTTCAATGGGTATTCTAGATCCTTCTGCTGTGTGCTTCACAGGTTACCCTCCAAGTCATATGCAAATGGGGTTCTTAGGAAAGAAAGAATTTTCTAGGATTTACACTTTATTTTTCAGATAATAAAATGTTTGCGTCCTTTTGCTTGGGAAAATTTTGGTTAGCTGTATTTGGAGACTGCTGGTTTGTTCCTGGCTGCCCAGACCCAAAATAATCACACAGAAGCTATATTATTTGCAATACTGTCTGGCCAATAACATAAGCATATTTCTAGCTAGCTCTTAAATCTTAAATTAACACATTTCTATTATTTTATATTTTTCAGCGAGGATCATGCTCTACTGGTAAAGGTTCTGGCATGTCTGTCTCCTGTGGTGGTTAGATGGCATCTCACTGACTCCACCTACTCTCGCCTCCTGTATCTGCTTGGAATTCCTTGCCCTATTCTGAGCTGCAATAGGCCCAAAGCAGATTCTTTATTAACCAATGGCATTCACAGCATACAGACTGGAATTCCACATCAGTTAGCTTTAGAAACTCTGGCTGTGTGATTTATTTATGATATTTGATATTTTTTATAATATGAAAACATATAATAAACCCTTAATGTTATTCTGGTAAAAATTTAACCTCAGAAACACACACGGGCACACAAACATACTTATGTAAACAGGTTCAGAATACCAAATTCAAGTAATCTCTGTTCTACTAAAAACAGTGCTAAGGAAAGAGGCCGTACAAGCCCAGGATTCTGTGATTGGAAGTGTTGGTATTCAGAGCCAGCTGAGACACCAAATGTTCTGCTCATTGGTAGGCCTGGGTAGAAGGGGAATTTAAATAAGAGATGAACTATGTTATGGGGTACTAGGGAGTAGTTGGATGTAATCTGACCTATCAGTCTGGCCTTGAAAAGGGCATGTTCATGCTTAAATACATCATGCTGCTTGTATTAATTAAACTGTATAAAATATTAGGAACATTTTCCCGAAGGGTGCTGCCTCTTTTTACCCTTTTACACTTCATTTTTCTTTTAAGCTTTTTTTTAATGGTGCCTAGAATCCTGCAGCAGGAATCACATTTTTGATTTTTTTGACAGCATTGTCACATTTTCATCCGTTTGGTGTTTCTTAATTTTAGAGTCTGCATTCTGACAGCTCAGCCCTGTTGATTAATGCCTTCCAGGAACCCCTATATGGCCTGCCTGTTAGTGATCTAATTTTGTGCTGGAATGCCTGGGCTGGCATGTTGAACCGATTCACCACCCAGGTGGCTACATTTGGACTAAATGAGCTGTGAAGGGTTTCATCTTTGCCCATCACGGTCTTCTTTAGCAGAGCCACACAGTATGCAGCTCCTGCTTCGACATGATTTGTCACAACCCATCAATAGAAAATAAATTATTGCCATTCTCACTTGTCAATGGGCTTGTCTTCACTTCAGCTGGCCTAATGATTGGAAGCTCAAAGGGAACATTTCCCATCTTTGTGGAGCGTGATTATGACCGAACGGACTGTTCCCCTATGCGTCTTGGCCACTAAAAACACATAGGGAAAGCAAATTAATTGGCTGTTTTGCACCAGTGATTAGAACATTACACTTTAAGTCTGCAGAAACAGATATTAGGCAAGCAAGATTAGGTCGGTTCTGACTTTTATTTGCTTAGTGCAACATGATTAGCAAGTGCTTCACTCAAGGCTCCTGCACTTGCCGCTGCAGAAGCAAATCTTCACAACATAATGATGCCACACAGTGCTAAGCTGATGAGCATGTTCTAAGCGAAAAAAAAAATCAAAAAATCTCTTTGGGAAGGAAGAAAATGAGGATATGTAACAGAGAACTCATCAAATGCTTTAGAGTCATTCTTATATTTGGCACTTTTGAAAATTATATGCCTAGGAAACTCATTCTGCAAGCTATATTTTCAGAATGTAGAGTCAGTAATTGTGCCCATTCATGAGACAAAGAATAAAAGGACCCAAGAAGCAACAAGAAGTAGAAGGTGACACTTTTCAATGAACTAAAAATAGGATATTTTAGACTAAAAAAAATTTCCTTTTTAAAAACAAAACACACACAAAGAGAGAGAGAGAGAGAGAGAGAGAGAGAGAGAGAGAGAGAGAGAGGGAGGGAGGGAGGGAGGGAGGGAGGGAGGGAGGGAGGGAGGGAGGGAGAGAGAGAGAGAGAGAGAGAGAGAGAGAGAGAGAGAGAGAGAGAGATGAAAGCCAAGATACAATGGCAGGACTTTGAATCAGATTCCACAATTAAATTCAGAGATGCATAGATCAAAGAGGAAACAGTATTAAAAAATTAAGTCTAGGTACAGATTTGAATTTCCTTGTTCACAGCTTTGCCTGGATTTAAAGACTAGAGGTTTTATCTAACAGAATAATAAATACAGAAGGAATGTGCAAGCAAAACAATGCCTGACACTTTGAGGATTTTAAACATGGTCATGTTTTAGATTTTGACTGTGTCTCCCAAACCGAGAGGCATTTTTATCACTGTATCTCCTTGTCTACTCTCACCCAGGAATAGTACAGTATGTAATATTGACAATAAACTATACAATTTGAGTTTCTGGCTTCCATCCTCTGTGGTCCTCTTTGTGGATTATTTCTCATTGCCTATTCTTTCGCCCACACATGTCTGATAGTGCAACTGCATATCGAAGTGCTTTACAGTTTAGAACAACTGCACGCACAGTCACGTGCTTGTTTGTCTTAGCTGTGACTTTGCTCTTGCTCTGGATAGTGGCACCTGCGGCCTAGATCAAGAGAAACCTTTGCTTCGTACCATGGCAAGCGTATGGAATCTTCGCTCCATATAGCTGAGCTATTTTGGCTTACCAGATTCTTCATATATTTATTACTCTTTAATGTTTTTCTCTTTGTACTAATTTTTTGTTATTTAGAAGAATAAGGCTCTTAGTTTCCCGACCCCTAAGTTACTTGGCTTCTGAGTTAAACTTTGCTCATGGCTAATTCACCTGTTGCATGGCTAGTGGTCTTTGCTTAAGGAACCCCCGTCTGCTTAAGGCTTGATTTCTCTCATTCTTTACTGTTACAGCACAGTGGGCATTTTGTTTTCCCTCCTATCACACAGTTTCCCTTGAAGGATCAAAGCAAAATCCAGCTTCTTTATTTTGTGTGTTGAGTCCTACCTACTCACTCTTCTTATCTTTCCATTTTGTCTCATTTTGTTCTTGGTTCGCAAACACGCACACATCTGACACCCATGCAACACTGGTCATTATCTTCTACTACTGGGTCACATTTGCTTATAAGTACGTCCTTAACTAGGTTCTGAGATGTGACTAGATACCTTGTGCACACACAGACAAGAACTGGTGCCTTTTGAAATTATGTCTTCATATCAGAATAAACTCTAGGAAGTCACAAGAGAGATTTCATGTTACATATATAAATCTATAACATTGTTATGTATTAACAGTTTTACTAGTCAATTACCATCTTAACCTATGCTCTTTGTTAAATGACTGTTGTTTATACTAAAACATTTATGTGTGACTTGAATGTATTCATGATGCTTCAAAATTATTTTATATTAATGACTTATACATCATATCTAAACAAATAAAACTTTTAAATGTGAAGTAATCTTGCATTTCTGAAACTTCTCACAGTCAGATAAAAATTAATTCTTCAGAGTCAAATTGAAAATTCTTGTTTTACTTATATGTCATTGACAGAATTATAAAAGTGTTCCGTGTGTAGACTGAGAGCAATGTCTTACAAACAGCTGAATCCAAGCTTTGCAGTGTGCATTGCTTATTGGCACTGTGAGCAACAGGGGCTTCACATTCACATCTCTGATTCCGTGGGCCAAGGGAGATGCTGTACACAGTGCTGGCATAGCGGCTAAAGAGCCTCACTTAGAAGGAGGCACTTGCTGCTGCAGAAGTGCAGAGTCAGAACTTAGAAGTTGGTCAGGTGACTCTGGAGAGCAAGAAATACAGGAGTGAAGGCGAAGGAAATGCACCTGTCTCATTTGCGGTGAGAAAGCACATTGTTCCCCCAGCAGACCAGCCCCACCTTTTCCTGAAGGGAACTTTTATTTCTATTATCCTATTAGAGAAACAGATTTGCTTTCTACCCAGAGGAAGTCACTACTTTTATCTTACAAGGCTGTTTGCGAGGCAATTATCCTTGAAAGGGTAATTTTGGGATAGAAGTTATCACATGATACATAGAAGCACTGTGAAAAACTATCACCTTAATAAAGTTTTATATATTAGCAGCCATTATTTTGAGCATTCCTATGGCCTAGATTATTGTTATTAATTCTATAAATGGTACTGTAAGAAACATATTCATATTCCTGTTTCCTAGATAAGAAAAATGAACCCTAACAAAAGAGACAGAACCTCATTGGCACTCTCTGCAAAAGGTCCTTTCTCTGGCGTTTTTGTCTTCAACGGGTAGGTGACAAAATGAGAATTACGTGAGGGCCTTGCTTGAGTTTAGATAAAGAAAAGGCATTGATGATGCACTTCCAACTATACACATGAAATGTAAGGCATGTATCCCGTAAGGAATAGTAATTTAACAAAGTATTTAAGTGAATATTGAATTGTCTCTTTAATTTCTATTTATCAATGTAATACAACAGCTAAACAACTTAATCAATTTTCATATTTATATGTTATTTATTTTGTGTCTATGGGAGGGTGGTATATATGCTTTTTGCATGAATGGATGTCAGAAGATAGCTCATGGGAGTCAGTTTTATCCTTCTCCGCTGTGTGTTTCAGGGATTGAATTCAGATCATCAGGCCTGATGGCAAGTGTCTTTATCTACTGAATCATCTTGCCGATCCAGTCTAACCATTTAAAAGACCAATATAAAAGGAGTGAGGGTTTTATAGTTCAAATTGACAAAAACCATCTGGTGAAAGAATGATGGAATGCCAAGTAAAGAAATGGAAAAGAATGATCAAAAGTGCCAATCAATGAGAGAAAAGGATAAAGTAGAAGAAAATCCAATGTCACTGAAGAACAGAAACTAATGAAAGTAGCAAGAAAATATGTCAAGTGTGACTTAAACAAAAATATTTGCCAGATACTTTTTAAATAAAGCCAGGAGAGTTCGAGGCATGTATCATATCAATGCAAAGACAAGGCTGCCATGGGGATGGAAGGAAAGACTGATAGCAGGCAGGACAAAGGCTTGCCTTTAGACTTGTGAGAATTGTAGACAATAAAAATATTAAAAAAATATATTTTTAATAAACAAGCCAAAACACTGACAAAGAATGTAGAGAAATGCTTTCTGCTTAAGACTAAGCACCAGATGAAAATGGAAAGCAAGACTTAGGAGCTTTGTTAGTGAGCATGTTTTCTTATGGCTGCTCTACTGCATTTGGCCTGGCTCAGAGGGAACTTTCCAGTTACAGTCCAACTGCCTTTACTGAGATTTGGTCAAAAAAAAAATCTGACAGCCTCCTCCTGGGCTGCCCTGTAGTCTTCTCTGCTGGCTGTTGTTTCCCTGACACATTCTCCACTTCAACCCTCCTTCCCTGCCTCTGAAACCCTTCTCTGGCAGTCTTTCACCACTTCCCTTCATGCAATGCTCTAAGCATTCCCAAGGATGCTTACACTCCTGCTCTCCATAGTGAGTCCTCCTATTGCAATTCCAACAGGAGACATTTTTACCAAGATGAACGCCTGTCATCTGTCAATGTCCCATCTATCTCATTGCCTCATTTCCTTTTTTCCAGATCTTCTACTGTGATTGTTATCACATTTACGGAACGCAAGACTGACATCAGAAAGAGGCTCTATTAATATAACCTTAAAATTATCCTGTCTGCTTTTAATACAGACAAGCTCGTTCATTTGACCATTGAGCAAATGCTGTTGGATCTCTCTACTTGTACAGAGCACAGAGTAGGAAAGAATGTAGTAAAAGCAATGCATAGGAAGACCACAATAGGAGTACATATAAATAATCTAGGCCTGTCTCAAATGAACACAGTCTGAGCTGTGAGGGTCACAAAGTGAACTGGAAGGAGACCTGCCTGGAATCCGCAGGTTCCTCTTCACTCTAGAGATTTGGTCTTTACTGAGAAGATTGATCAACACTATGGAGTCTGTATTTGGGGAGAGCCATTATCTCCACCTTCTAACTTTCCTACACAGAAAAGACTCGTGAGAAGAATCCTTAAGATCCCCTCAATGTGGTCCTCTTAGGCTACACAGGCCATGGGAATAGCTGGCTCATTTTTTATTTTACACATTGCTAATTCTCTGATATTGACCTTTATTTGGTGAAAGTTTAGGAGGACTGAAAAGCAGAGACAGACTAAATTAAAATCCATATTTTAATTCTCTAGTTGCCAAACTTCCATGAATCTATGTTAATTAAATAACTCAAGTCGGCTCTCATTTACACATTTACTCCTTAATTATTGTGATTATCTTCACTTTAAAATTCTGCATTAATTAGAAATGAGCCCCATAAAACAAAAACAATATTATGACATATACATGTTGACACAAGACGAAAATATGAACATTTCAAAGGAGTTTTTTCCTCTTTTACTCTATATACACAAAGGAGGGGAGCATGTGGCAATTATTTAAACATTCCAGAGGTGAAGTATCTCAATCGCTGACTAAAAGATTCCAAACTTCTCTATGTTTTTTGGTGAGTGCAGATGCAGTTTCATATAACTGTACATTGTTTTTATGTTCTTAAAATTGGTGTACATAACACAAGGAAGGAACATTGTAAGAATAAAAAGGCTTCACTATTAAAAAAATACACATTCTCAGTGGTGTCACATATTGCTTCCATTACAGCTGAGTAGAAGCTATAAAGGGGAAGCATGGTGGCTACTGTGGCCACAGATCAGAAAGAAGTGAAGGAGATTCTTACGTGGTACACATTACCTATACTCACAGGACCCTGTAGCCTATCTGGCTACTGATGGGCATGCATTTCAAAACTGCAATATTGATACCTTCTCAGCACCTCATGGAACATTCTCTAAAATTAACCACATAGTTAGTCAAAGATACAATGAAATTGAAATAAGCACATGTATCTTATCAGACCACCATGGATGAAAGTTGTATTTCAACAACAACGGAAACAACAGGAAGCCTACAACTGGAATCTGAACAGCTCTCTATTGAACGACAACTGGGTCAAGGCAGAAATAAAAACAGCAACTAACGACTTCCTAGAATTCAATGAAAATGAAAATGCATCATAACCAAACTTATGGGACACAATAAAATCAGTGCAAAGAGAAAGGTCCATAGTACTAAGTATGTTCAAGAAGACTTTGGAAAGATCTTATACTAGCTACTTAAGAGCACACCTGAAAGCTCTAGAACAAAAAGAAGCAAACACACTGAAGAGAAGTAGACAGCAGGAAATAATTGAACAGCAGGAAATAAAATAGACATAAAGAGAACGATACAAATAATCAAGAAAATAAGGAGTTGGTTCTTGGAAAAAATCAACAAGATAGACAAACCCTTATCCAAACAAACTAAAATGCAGAGAGAAAATACCAAAATTAACTAAAATAGAAACAAAAAGAGGGCATAACAAAAGACATAGAGGAAATCCAAAGAATCATTAGGTAACATTAAAAGCATTAACTTCAAAAAAACTGGAATGCCTAAAAGAAATGAACAATTTTCTTGATAGATACCATTTACCAAAGTTAAATCAATTTAACCATTTGTATAGTCCTTAAGGAAATAGAAACATCCTTGAAAAGTCTACCAACCATGCCATGTGTGGTGGCACACGCCTTTAATTCTAGCACTAAGAAGGCAGAGGCAAGTGGATCTCTGTGAGTTCAAGATCAGTCTGGTTTACAAAGTGAGTTCCAGGACAGCCATAGATGTTATACAGAGACACTCTGTTTTGAAAAGCAAAAACAAAACAAAAAGTCTCCTAACCAAAAGCCCAGGGCTAAGCAGTTTCAGCACAGCATTCCACCAGCCTTTCAAACAATAGTCAATCTTGATGCTCCTCAAGTTATTTCACAAAATAGAAACAGAAAGAACACTGCTAAATTCATTTCATGAAGTCACATCTCATACCCAAATCACACAAAAAAAATCAACAAAGAAAGAGAACTATAGACCAGTTTTCTTCGTGAACACTGATGCAAAAACCCTCAATAAAATACTGCAAACAAAATCCAAGAACACATCCAAAAGATCATCCACTATGATCAAGTGGATTTCATCCCAGAGATGCAGAGATGGTTTAATATAAGAAAACATAAAGAAAAAAAAACACATGATCATCTCATTAGATGCTGAAAAAGCCTTGACAAAATCCAACAGCTCTTCCTGATAAATGTCTTGGAGATATCAGGGATACAAAGGACATACCTAAACATAATAAAGGGAATATACATCCAACATTAAATTAAGTAAAGAGAAACTCAAAGTAATTCTACTAAAATCAGGAAGGAAACAAGGTTGTCCACTCTCTCCATATCTATTCAATATAGTACTCAAGGTCTTACCTAGAGCAACAAGACAACTAAAGGAGTTCAAGATGCTATAATTGGAAAGGAGGAAGTCAAAGTATCTTTATTTTCAGATGATATAATAGTATACATAAGTGACCCCCAAAATTCTTACAGAGAACTCCTACAGCTAACAAACACCTTCAGTGAAGTTAATGGATAGAAGACTAACTAAAAAAAAATCAATAACCCTCTTATGGACTGAGAAGAAATCAGGGAAGCAAAATCCTTCACAATAGCCACAAATAATACAAAATGTCTTGGGGTTACTCTAACCTAGCAAGTGGAAGATCTGTATGACAATGACTTCAAGTACTTGAAGAAAGAAACTGGAGAAGATACCAGAAGATGGAAAGATTCCCATGCTCATAAATTGGTAGGATTAACATAGTAAAAATGGCCATTTTACCAGAAGCAATCTATTAAATTGAAGATCTAGACGTAAATCCACATACTTATGGACAGTGGTTTTTGATAAAGAAGCCAGAATTATGCAATGAAAGAAAAGAAGCATCTTCAACAAATAGCATGTAGAAAAATGCAAATAAACCCATATCTACCAGTCTACACATAAGTCAAGCCCAAGTGGGTAAAAGACCTCAACATAAAAACAGACACATGGATCCTGATTAAAGAGAAAGTGGGAAATAGACTTAAATGTATTGGCACAGGACATCTTCCTGAATATAACACCAATAGCACAGGTACTAAGACAGACAACTAAGAAATGGAACCTCATGAAATAGGACAAAATGGAAGCCTACAGAATAAAGCAAAACAGAAGAACCTTGCTAGGATGCTCCTTGCGGGGGGGTGAGGGGGGCACTGAGCAAAAAAGTAACAACTTTTTGCCAAGAGCCAGAGGAGACTGCTCCACTTCTGTGGGGCCTTCCTCTTTCCCATAGTGTTAGCAAGAGAAGAAACATTTTGGGCCTGGAAAGAAGCACTTAGCTCTTCTAGGACATTCCCTTACAAGAACAGAGCAGAGCTGTAGCATCTCTCCAGGAAAAGAGCAGGATTCCTATATCTTGCAGGGAGACCATCCCCCACCACACTCCAGCTTCAGGTAACCTGGCTTCCTGATAGTCAGGACACTTTTCCTCCAAGGCTGAGCTGTCCCATTGTGGCTCCAGTTTCCAGAGCTGTCTTATTGTGGCCCTAAGTATATCCTGGATATAACTAACACATTCCCCTACACTCAAAGTGGTCCACATAATAGAAACAGAAGAAACATTGCCAAACTCTTATTAAGAGGCTACAGTTACCTTGTGTTACAGTTACATGAAGACTCAACCAAGAAAGAAAATTACAGACCATTCTCACCCATAAACATAGATGCAAAAATACTCAATAAAATACTGCCAAATCGAATCCAAGAACACATTAAAAAATCATCCACCATAATCAAGTTAGCTTCACACCAGAGATGCAGGGTTGCTTCATCATACAAAAATTCATCAAAATGTAATCCAACATATAAATAAACTGAGAGAAAAAACCATATGACCATCTCATTAGATATTGAGAAAGCATTTGATAAGATCCAACACTCCTTTGTGATAAAGATCTTGGAGAGATCAGGGATACAAGGGACATATCTAACATAATAAAAGCAATATATATAGCAAATTGACAGCCAACATGAAATTAAATGGAAAGAAACTCAAAGTGATTCCACTAAAATCAGAAACAAGACAAAGCTGTATACACTCTCTCCATATCTATTCAACATAGTTCTTGAAGTTCTGGCTAGAGCAATAAGATATCAAAAAAAGATCAAGGGGATTCAAATTGGAAAGAAAGAAGTCAATTTTTTTGCAGATGATATGATAGTATATCTAAGTGACCCCAAAACCTCTACAAGGGAACTCCTACAGCTTTTAAACACCTTCAGTTATGTGGCAGGATACAAGATCAGCTCAAAAAAATCAGTAGCCCTCCTATATACAAATGATAAAAAAGCTGAGAGGAGAAAGTGGGAAGTAGCCTCCAATATATGGGCACAGAAGACCACTTCCTAAATATAAGTCTAGCAGCACAGACACTGAGAGCAACAATAAATAAATGGGACCTCCTGAAACTGAGAAGCTTCTATAAAGCAAAGGACACAGTAAATAAGACAAAAAGACAGCTTACTGAATGGGAAAAGATCGTTACCAACCCCACATCAGACAGAGGAGTGATCTCTAAAATATAGAAAGAACTCAAAAAATTAGACATCAAAATTCCAAATAATTCAATTAAAAAATGGAGTACAGAACTGGTGTGGGAGAATTGTCTATATTCTGTCAATTATGTTTTAAATAAATGCTGATTGGCCAGTAGCCAGGCAGGAAGTATAGGCGGGACAACCAGACAGGAAGTATAGGCCTGGCAATGAGAACAGGAGTATTCTGGGAAGGAGGCAACCCATCCCTTGGCAGTCCTGCCCAGACCACAGAAGAAGCAAGATGTGACCTGCCCCACTGAAAAAGGTACCTAGACATGTGACTAACATATACTAGAATGGGTTAGTATAAGTTATAAGAGCTAATAAGAAGCCTGAGCTAATGGGTCAATCAATTTATAACTTATGTAGACCTGTGTGTGATTGTCTTTGGGATTTACTATCTGTGGGAAATGGGCAGGACAGAAACTCCATCAAGCCTGGCTTTCATGTTACACAGAACTAAACAGAATTCTCAACAGAAGAATCTCAAATGGCCAAAAGACACTTAAGGAAATGTTCAACATTCTTAGCCATCAGGGAAATGCAAATAGAAACGTCTCTGAGATACTATCTTACACCAGTCAGAATGGTTAAGATCAAAACCATCAATGATAGCTTTTGCTGAAGAGGATGTGGAGTAAGAGGAACACTCATCCATTGCTGGTGGGAATGCAAGCTTCTACAACCACTCTGGAAATCAGTATGGCAGTTTCTCAGAAAATTAGGAATTAACCTATCTCAGGACCCAGCAATACCATTCTTGGGCATATACCCAAAGGATGCTCAATCATATTACAAGGACATTTGTTCAGCTATGTTCATAGTAGCATTATTTATAATAGCCAGAACCTGGAAACAACCCAGATGCCCCTCAACCAAAAAATGGATAAAAAAAAAAGTGGTACATTTACACAATGGAGTACTACTCAGCTGTACAAAACAATGACATCTTGAAATTTGCATGCAAATGAATAGAACCAGAAAAAAACTATGCTGAGTGAGATAACTCAGACACAAAAAGATGAACATGGTATGTACTCACTCATAAGTGGATACTAGTTATAAAGCAAAAGATAATGAGCCTACAGTCCATGATCCTAGCGAAGCTAAGTAACAAGGTGAAGCCTAAGGAAAACATACATAGATCCACCTGGAAAGGGGAAAGGGGAAATAGAAAAGGTTGTCTGACAAAATTGGGAGTATAGGTGTGAGGGGAGAAGGGAGGATGGCATGGGAAGAGGAGGTGAGAAGGGGAGGAAGAGGAGAACTTGAGGGAACAGGATAGTTGAGATGGAGGAAGAACAGAGATGAGAGCAAGGAAAAAGAATTTTTGATCAAGGGAGCCTTTATAGGGCTGGTAAAAAACCTGTTGTGCCCTCAGCATTTTATCATAGTTAGAGGAAGTGCCAAAAGACCCTACCACTTCCTAGGAGCTCATTACTGCGAATGGTTGCTGTAGGGCTTCTGAGGGACATTTGTATACTGTGTGAAGATATATTGGTGTATTTAGTTTAATAAAGAGTTGAATGGCTCACAGCTAGACAGGAAGTATAGGTGGAATTTCCAGGGAGAGAAAGAAAGAGGACAAGAATCTAGGTGCACAGAAGACATGGAGAAGAAACAGAAGGTGCAAGATGGAAGAGAGGTAACACCATATGATAGATGTAGATTAGTATATATGGGTTAATTTAAGTTTTACAAGCTAGTTGGACAAGTCTAAACTATGGTTGAGCTTTCATAATTAATAATAAGTCTCTATGTCATTATTTATAAGCTGGTGGTCCAAAAGAAAGTCCTATCACAAGGATTCAGTATTGTTTCATCAGTAGCATAACCCCTGGATGACTGACTAGTCAGGAAGAAGTTCCGAGAGATAGGAAAGAGGATAATATAGGTAATGAAAAGTAAAAATAATCACAATAAATTATATATGTGTATAAAATTCAAAATATTACAGTTCTATCAACTTTTATAAAATATGTTTTTCATTGAAAAAACTTAGCCTCTTTGTTTCCATTTGTATAGAATTCTACAAAATGGAAAATAAACTATAATTGCAGAAGATCAGTGATTTCCTAGGATCAGCTGTGAAGGAGAATAATGGGAGTCTATGAATACAGAATTTACCATGTTATATTCCGTGAAAATAAACTTAATCATATTTACAGGAAAGGAAGGAAGGAAGGAAGGAAGGAAGGAAGGAAGGAAGGAAGGAAGGAAGGAAGGAAGGAAACCAGAGAAGCACATTTAGCTCTGTGCTAGCATCCACAAGAAAAATAGAGGCACAGGTAGGAAGATCTACAGAGCCTTGAGTCATGACTGCCATGCAAAGTATTCTTTTACCTCTTCATATGCTGAAGAATACCATAGAATAATGAGTGTGTTCAAAGTAGCAAAACTAGAACACTGACTAGATGCTGTGTTTGGTTATAAAAGTGTTGGTTTATAACAATAAAACAAACACAGATTTCCTTGAAATGAGATTATTTTAGTAATCCCAAAGTTGTAGGATTTGTGAGAGAACCCATGGAACTATCAGTATCACAATAAAAAATAATATTGAGATAAAATGAAAGTCATTAAAAATGACCAGAATAAATGTTTCTGGAAGTTTTATCATGTTTTATTTTTATAAAACTCAAATGCTCTATCACACCTTCTGATTGGATCATGCTTTCCCTCCTTACCTTGAACATCTTTGCTTCCAACTTTTCCCGCTTCCTACATCTCTATCTAGGTGTGTTGTGACCATTTTTGTTTGGCAAAGTTGAGAACTACTCCAAAGTCCCCTCCTTCCAGCAGCACTGGAGGATAGATTTGTAACCATATTTGCACTGTTCCTGTGAAAAGCCCTAGAATGTGTGATGCCTTTACAGTCAGCTACATGTTCTGCTAAATAGGTGTGTAAGGATCACCTCTTTGAAGTCAGATAGCCAAAACATGCATCATGACCTACGATGTCCAAGAAAAGATGTTCTTAGCCAAGGGAAATGCAGACTCTGTCTGTTTGAGCTCCCATTACCACAAGGCCAAAACAAGGAGCACTCTGAAATCTAGAATACACTGTGGTCAGGACATAGAAAGTGTCACAGCCTCTACTGTTGGATACACCCTGGACCGAGAGGCCTGGCTGCCTGAGCTGTCCAGATTTTCGGTTCTAGAAAATCTAGTCTGGAGAAAGAGGTGTTTAGGTCCTTAATCTTTGGTAAATTTCTCCCATCTCTTACAAAACACACACTTGGCTTTACATCTTTCCTTAATAGCCCCTCCATCCAAGGCACCTTGGGGGTTTGTGGTTTTTGTTCCTCCCCCACAAAAAGGTACCTTGAGAGTTTGAGGTTTCCTCCCCTGTCCCCACAAGATTTCTTGGGGGTTTGTGGTTTTCTTGCCTACTAAGAATCAATGTCTGGGTTGAGAGTCAATTGTATACATATAATTATGTATATACAATTATATATATTTAATATATACAATATGTATACATTATATACATATTAAACCAAATAATTATCAATATATTTATCAGTAAAATGTAAAAGACATTATGGTTTATTGTATATATTTAAAAAGTACACATGTATTTAGAAATTTTTTTTGAGTCAGGATCTCACTGTGGAACCCAGAGTGACCTTAAACTCACTCTTTCTGCCTCAGTCTGCTTGTTAAGATTATAGGTAAGCAACACCATACCTGGTCAACATATTCTCATACGCATAACAAAGTGGTTACTATGATCGAACACACATACCTATCACTTAATGTAGCTCTTCTTTTGTGTGTAGCAACAACATCTAAAATCTATTCTTGCAACAAAAAAAAAACTAAAACAACAACAAAACCCCAAACACAAAGATGCTATGGAATTTGTTCCTCCTGCCTCAGTTGGATCTCTGCACCAAGTCATCCTGTGTATCTTAGGTCCTACATGTTTTCACTCACATCTTCCCATTGCCTCATCATCACTTCAAAAAGATGGACAAACAATAATTTTTGTTGCCTTGTTTTAGCTTTGAAAACTTAATTTTATTTTTTGAGATTGCATTGCCATCCAGAAACCATGATGGATCGTGTTAACAATGAAGAAAAGCTAAGGGGTAAGTCAGAGATCTAGTCAAGACTGCTCATTTCTGTTGTCATATCTGTCCCACATTCCAAACCCAAACTCTAACTCCAACACATACTTTGTATTGGCTGTTAATTTTTGTGGGTTATCATTTAGGTTCTGCATGTGAACTTTACAAAGCAGAGGTTGGCTGCAAACAGCTTCTGTCTGTCTACCACATGGCTATCTGTTCAGGAAACAGCAGCCATAAAAGCAGCACTTTATTCCAGCAACTTGACATTTTCCAAATCTGTTAACTTGCACAGACAGTGCCCTATACAGCTTTACAATGCACAAATACGGAGAACCTACAGAGTGTACTTCTGAAGCAGAAGGGGTCCTGGAAAGGATCGGGGAAACCTACTTTCTCTCTCAGATAGAGTTAAATATGTCTTAATCACTATATTAAAGCATCTCTAGCCAGCAGCATGTGCTTACTAATAACTTTTGTCCTGCAGAAATGTGAATGTTTTCTAATGGGAGGCATTTAAAGTGCCTTAGTTTAAGATTAATTCAAAGAAAAGCTCTCTTTTAGATTCATCCCAACATCTATCAGGTGGTATTATTTTCTCATAGTCTTTTACTCTATCCTTCATATTCAAAAGAGATTATGTCCAACCTATAATCATTTTCTTCTAATTAGAGTAAATCATAGCTAATTATTCAAAATCATTCCTTTTCAAAATCAAATCCACTTCTTATCATGACATTAAAAAATATACAAATAAAATATCAGAATGCAAATTTCTATAAAAGAGATACCTTTTTATTTTCTTTAAATGGTATTAGACTCTTTCTCTGCTAACAAAGCTACCATGATTCTCTACTTCAGTTAGTTTAGACCTGAAAAGGGCAAACTTGTTCATGGGGTGATAACTATAAATGTTTTTGATAATTTTCTGAAGATTAGGTATGGACTATGCTGAAATAAATCATTTGCTCTATTCTAAAGGAAGAGTTAGACAGCAACAAGACACAGCGGTGTCTAAGGACTAACAGTAAACACATTACCTCCAGGCCCTGGGTATCTTAGACACACGGTGGTGTCTAAGGACTAACAGTAAACACATTACCTCTGGACCCTGCGTATCCAAAGGTGTGCTTTGTGGATCTCAATGGTTCTGCTGTTGACTGAGTCCCTTTTCAGGGCTGTCCCAGTCTCATTCCTCTAGTGGTGTCTCCTTCCCCCTTCTATTTGCCTAATAAAGCACAGTCTTTCCTCAGTCTCTAAGCCAGGACTCATCCCATCTCTGCTTAGCCCTCCTCTGATCACTATGAGACCCAGCTGCCTTTCCTAGGAGGACGAGCTGTTCCATTTGCTTAGAGCTGCCTTATATCCATCTGCTCCACACCAGTGATTGCACAGTCTGTTGAGCATTGTCTCCGTGCAAAGCCCTCATCTGCTCCACACCAGTGATTGCACAGTCTGTTGAGCATTGTCTCCGTGCAGAGCCCTCATCTGCTCCACACCAGTGTTTGCACAGTCTGTTGAGCATTGTCTCCATGCAAAGCCCTCATTGGCTCCACACCAGTGATTGCACAGTCTGTTGAGCATTGTCTCCGTGCAGAGCCCTCATCTGCTCCACACCAGTGTTTGCACAGTCTGTTGAGCACTGTCTCCGTGCAAAGCCCTCATCTGCTCCACACCAGTGATTGCACAGTCTGTTGAGCACTGTCTCCGTGCAGAGCCCTCATTGGCTCCACACCAGTGATTGCACAGTCTGTTGAGCACTGTCTCCGTGCAGAGCCCTCATCTGCTCCACACCAGTGTTTGCACACGTCTGTTGAGCACTATCTCCGTGCAAAGCCCTCATCTGCTCCACACCAGTGTTTGCACAGTCTGTTGAGCACTGTCTCCGTGCAGAGCCCTCATCGGCTCCACACCAGTGTTTGCACACTTCTGTTGAGCATTGTCTCCGTGCAAAGCCCTCATCTGCTCCACACCAGTGTTTGCACAGTCTGTTGAGCACTGTCTCCGTGCAAAGCCCTCATCGGCTCCACACCAGTGTTTGCACACGTCTGTTGAGCACTGTCTCCGTGCAGAGCCCTCATCTGCTCCACACCAGTGATTGCACAGTCTGTTGAGCACTGTCTCCGTGCAGAGCCCTCATCTGCTCCACACCAGTGATTGCACAGTCTGTTGAGCACTGTCTCCGTGCAGAGCCCTCATTGGCTCCACACCAGTGATTGCACAGTCTGTTGAGCACTGTCTCCATGCAGAGCCCTCATCTGCTCCACACCAGTGATTGCACAGTCTGTTGAGCACTGTCTCCGTGCATCACCTGCTAGGAGAAGTCAACCGACACTCTATGTGACACAGACAATTCTACCCAATTCAAACAAACAGATACAACTGAAGACCAGAATGCATAGAAAAGAGCATCGTTAGAAACAGCGAATAATTTTGGGATTCAGAACATGGGAAAAAGTTAAAGAAGTATCAGAAATAAAATTATTGCTGCAGGAAAGTAAATGGTTCCCAGATTATCTAGGCCTGAACACAACCTTGTTCTTTTCTAGTTAAAGGTTTTCAACTTTATACTGTATCTGTTACAGACTGGTTATTTATATCCCATCCCAAATTTGTGTTTCAATCCTAACTGCCAATTTGAGATTAGGAAGTGTGGCCCTTTGACAAGGCCCCTGTGAAGAGATATGAGAGCTTGCTCCTGTGTGCTCTTCACTGGAAGGACAAAATTGGAAGATGGCCACCTGAAAATGAGAAAGGCAGGCCTCACCGATACCAGATTGCAGACACCTTGGTCTTGGATATTCTGGCCTCCAGAACTGTGAAAAATTGATGCTAGTTATTTGAGCTACCATCAATGATAATTTATCATAGCAACCTGAATTAAAACATTCTTCTTAAGTGGGAATTCAGATAAGTGTTTAAAACAATAAATAGTAAGAAAATATTACTTAAGCATGAATTTTTGAACAGTAGTGACAGAAACCACAAGAAAAAAGAATAAGGCAAATATCTTTTGTGTAATGAACAAACCTTTCTCCTCTTCACCAGCCTGACTTGGAATGCCTTGGCACAGACCAGCTCCAACCCAAATATAATTCATTTTTGAGCTTTTGACCTTGGAGTACCATATCAATATTAACCTTTCTTGCTAGGTTTGTATCTTTGGGCACTTTGAATGAATATTAAATTCTATTAGGCATATATTCCATGGTTTTAAATGCCTAAATAATATGAAACAGACAGAAAGTGTTCTTGCCCTTCCTGTGTCTCTGAGGAAATCACTAAATACAATGATCTGTTTCTTCTACCATTAGCATCCATATTCCTGAATTTCTCTACTGATAAATCCTAACTTATCAGTTTCAGATATTGTCTCTTGATCTGCCATGGCACCATAAAGACTGAAGAACAGGAGCCCTCAGCACTCTGCACGGCTCAGGCTTCCTTGAGCCTCTCTTCTCTCCTCTGGGCCATGGGCCTTGTCCTCATCACTCTAAGAAGCTGGCTTCCCACAATCTCTATATAGTGGTTTTCCTACATCTCACTAGCCACAACTAAGCCCTAGGGCCACACTAGATATGACAGAATTTGGAAACATGTGGAGCTCACCTCCGTGAAAGACCTCAGATGAAAGGGGGTTGTAACACAAGGTTCCCACTATCTGCCACATGAAACTTTCATAGGTGCTTTCTAACATTGTTCTCAATAGGGCTGCTAAAAGTCTATACCAATCACTACATGAATGCTTCACAGTATCACAAATACATAGCAATGCCTTTTTAACATTCACGTGTGTCTTTGTTTTTGTATGGCGCCAAGGAATTTGCTGTTCACGTTGAATTGGTGGTGATGGCTTTGTTATACTTGATAATTTTAACTATAGCAAATTTTGTTTTCTTTTTTGTTAGGCAATGATTCCTATTATCTGAATAATAGAAACATATCTGAAAATGTTATTTTAATTTCTTGCATTTTCTCTTGTTTTTCCTAATTTATTTTTGTTTACTATTTTGAGGTAGTAGGGACTAAACCCAGGGTTTCATGCATGCTGGCTAGTGTTCTACCACTAAGCAAGCCCACAGTTATAGAGCAGAGTGAGCCTCAAGTCCTAAAACATTGAGCCAGCATGCAGTTCTAGAGCACGGAGCCAGCCCACAGACCTAGAGCACTGAGCCAACCCACATTTATAGAACATAGAAACAGCCCACAGTCCTAGAGCACTGAGTCAGTCCACAGTTCTAGGGTACTGAGCAAACTCACAGTCCTGGAGCACTGAGCCAGCCCACATTTCTAGAGCACTAAGCCAGCCCACAGTCCTAGAGCATGGAGCCAGTCCACAGCTAGAGCATGGAGCCAGCCCTCAGTTCTAGAACACCGAGACAGGCCAGAGTTCTAGAGCACTGAGTCAGCCCACAGTTCTAGAACACTTAGAAAACTCACAGTCCTAGAGCAGTCCTTTTTCCCCCTTTTTATCCTTGTCCTTCCTCTCAATAGTTCTCTTTATTTCACTACATAGTATTGATTCTACTGTCATGTCATATACATGCACATGGTTTTATGTATCTATATAAAATCTAGGAACTACTTGTGTGCGAAACATTGTTCATTTTTCTGAGACTGGCTCGCTTCACTTAATGTACTGATCTCCAGTTGCACCCATTTTGCTGCAGACAATTGTTTTATTGGCAAAGTGGCTCCACCTGAATCTACTGTTATTTCAGCTACTGACTGCAGCTCCTCAGTCAGTGCCCTGCTGCTCAGGCCAATGCCCGGTGGGACTCCTGGAATCACAGTATTTGTGTGTCCCATGAAAACATACATAGCAATTTTCATATTTTAAATAGGTCATCTTGTGTAGTGCCTTACCCTTGTTATAGGAACCCAATATCTATTTATTAAATATTAATTTTCATTGTGTGTATGTAGCATGTGCATACTCATTGCCGACTGTGTGTGTGTGTAGCATGTGCATACTCATTGCCGACTGTGTGTGTGTGTAGCATGTGCATACTCATTGCCGACTGTGTGTGTGTGTAGCATGTGCATACTCATTGCTGACTCTGTGTGTGTGTGTGTGTATGTGTGTGTAGCATGTGCATACTCATTGCCGACTGTGTGTGTGTGTGTGTGTAGCATGTGCATACTCATTGCCGACTGTGTGTGTGTGTGTGTAGCATGTGCATACTCATTGCCGACTGTGTGTGTGTGTGTGTGTGTGTGTGTGTGTGTGTGTAGCATGTGCATACTCATTGCCGACTGTGATCAGAAGACTCTGTTGTGCTCCTGGAACTGGAGTTACAGGTGGTTGTGAGCCATCTAATGTGGATGCTGTGAACTGAATCTGGGTTCTTTGTCAAAGCAGCAAGTGCTCTTAACTGCTGAGCCATTTATCCAGAACACAGAAGCTATTTTTAACTGAGAGTTTATTAATGCTTAATATTTTCTCCCAACATTTTCTTCTTCTATCCAAGACAGAAACATCTCAAGATCAAAAAAATTATAAATCATTAGAGAAAAATCTTTAATTCTATAGGATTAAAAACTTTTCAATGATTATTTTCCTCTACTGATTTATCCTGTCCATGGTAGAGATTTAACTCATGATCTAGACTATTTAGGTGACTGTAAGCTATCATGTTATACTTAAGTCCAAGGCACTGATGACTCTCGTATCCTTATATATGTGAGTTGGATAGAACAGCCTGCCCACTGTAGGGCAGTGTGGGCTTCATCTGAGCTGAAACTAGTATTGGTAGACTTCCAAATGCAGTATCAGAGGCGCTTCTCTGTAGACGTGTTTGGTTTCTTCAGGAAGATTTCTCCCTATGAGGGACTCAGGGATCAGTAGATGACATTCTAAGGAGGGACTCAGGGGCCAGTAGATGGCATTCTAAGGAGATACTTGGTGGTCAGTAGATGGCATTCTAAGGAGGGACTCAGGGGTCAGTAGATGGCATTCTAAGGAGGGACTCAGGGGCCAGTAGATGGCATTCTAAGGAGATACTTGGTGGTCAGTAGATGACATTCTAAGGAGGGACTCAGGGGCCAGTAGATGACATTCTAAGGAGATACTTGGTGGTCAGTAGATGGCATTCTAAGGAGGGACTCAGGGGTCAGTAGATGGCATTCTAAGGAGATACTTGGTGGTCAGTAGATGGCATTCTAAGGAGGGACTCAGGGGTCAGTAGATGGCATTCTAAGGAGGGACTCAGGGGTCAGTAGATGGCATTCTAAGGAAGTAGTAGGAGATCCTCATGTCTTCTATTATTTCCATTTCCATAGGCCTTTTACATCTGCCATGATGCTGTCTAAATTTTCTTTAGAGAATAAACTTTCTACCTACTGTGAAGAAGGCAACTCTGGATCCAGAGATGTCCAATTGTCTTCCCAAGATTGCTGATGAGTATTTCTTGAGTTCTGTTAGATGAATCCCACACCCTACTTCCCAAGATTCTTTCTTGTACATACTTGGATGATTCCCTCCACTCTTTTACTTATTTCATATTTGCCAAGTAGCAGACATCTCTCAATATTGCTGCCTTTTCTCTCATTTCTTTTGTCTTCATCTAGTTCCCATATCAAAATACCTTTTCTGGCATGTTTTGAGAATTTGGAAGAATCTGCCATGTCTAAAAACCTGCCATATTCAACAAACAATTCTCAATGAAAGCTTATTATTCAAATAAATGCAAATACATGTGTGTGCTCCCTAGAGTTTCTTATGAAGCTATGCAAACCACCTGAGTTTAGTGAAATACTTCTTAGGCACTGACAAGTGCCAGGACTGCGTGCTGTGTTGCCCATTTCTATCAGCCCTTCCTTACATCTGTCCTAACATTTTCACTCTTACACACAACAGAAAAGATTAGTATTTTTACTCGTTTTGAATTAGTTTAGATTTCAAAAGCCTCTAAGTAGACACTCATGCTACAAAGCCACAGGTGTTCAGAAGAAAGGGATAACAAGAAGGAAAACAGTCCAACGGAAAATTGTAACTATTTTAATGTAGAAATAAAGCTGGGGAAGAACCTTCCTTCACTCTGCCCCACAGTAAATATTTCCATAAAAGAGTCTCAAACTTCTCCATGCAAAGTGTTATAGTTACTGTTGCCATGGCGGAAAACTGCATAGTCCTTATTTCTTTAAAAGGGGAAATCATCCTTCTTTTAACATAAAAACATCACAACATGCATTTGTGCCCTATGTGTCTCACTGGGGCCTCAAGGTAATAATGGTACTGAATAGAATTCTCCCACATAGACTCGTTTCTCAGCTAAATGCAAAAATAAGTTTATAAAACACCAGAATGGTATGTCTTCAAGCACTCATCACCACAAATACAGAACCTCATTTTGGGACTGTAGAAGCACTCATAGCTTTCATAGATGAGAGATTATATGGAAGGTTATATAGGTTTTTTTTTTAAGGAGGCTATTTCTTCTTAAAAACTAGTAAGACAGTTAAGAAACTATTTGTATTTAGAAATTCCTTTAAATTAAAAAATGAAATATTTGAAAATCTATAAATATCTGGCAGATTGGGACTGGGAAAATAGTTCAGTTGGTAAAATGATTGTCACACAATATAGCTTATTAGATTGATGAGGGTCATTTTTGGCAATAGGCTTTGTCTCAAAAAATAATGCTGAGAGTGACAGGAAAACAGCTCAATGTCTGGTTCTATCACATGTACAGAAGAAGCTGCAACATGTGCACACATGCGCACATGCACACAAGCTCATGTGTGCACACACACACATGCACACACGCACACAAGCTCACGTGTGCACACGCACACACATGCACACATGCACACAAGCTCACGCGTGCACACGCACACACATGCACACATGCACACACGCACACAAGCTCACGTGTGCACACGCACACACATGCGCACACGCACACAAGCTCACGTGTGCACACGCACACACATGCACACATGCGCACACGCACACAAGCTCACGTGTGCACATGCACACACATGCACACACGCACACAAGCTCACATGTGCACACGCACACACATGCACACATGCGCACACGCACACAAGCTCACGTGTGCACACGCACACACATGCGCACACGCACACAAGCTCACATGTGCACACGCACACACATGCACACATGCGCACACACACAAGCTCACGTGTGCACACGCACACACATGCGCACATGCACACAAGCTCACATGTGCACACGCACACACATGCACACACGCACGCACGCACAGTGTCATTGTTAGTCTTGTTAGTTTGACAGTCTAGAGTCACCTGGTAGGTAAGTCTCTGGGCACACCAGTGAGGATTGCTTTGCTTACTTTAGTAAGAATAAGACAAGCCCAGGTGGCACTACACCTGACCTGGATCCTGGAGTGTAAAAAATGAATAAAGATAACTGAGAAGTGATGTGAGTCTGTATCTGTTTGTTTCCTGACAGACCATAGAGTTTCAGGTGTGATGTGATGACACTCATGTGTAAGGGTTGATCGGTAGCTCCCCGTCAGGGAACTGTGTGCTTCTGGGGGCCTGTCTTGTTTCTACTGGATGCTGATGCTTAGTGTCTTACGGCATCTCTTCATTTTTATTTTCAAGTAAACACAGGATTTGATCTGGGAATAGAGAAGCATTATAAAATGAATATTTAATGATATAATAAGTATTAAAGAATGACTAAAGACAGAAGGAAATGAGCCGGGGCACCCACTTGTGACAGATATGCAGTATTGCAGGCCTGGGCTTGGGGTAGAGGACTTGATGAAGGCCAAGAGTTTGGCTCTAGGACACATCTGTGGAAGTGGAAACCTGTCTGACTTACGGTGCCATTATTCTCCATTATTTTCTTTCTGAAATATAATTCCTCCTGTTGGCCATGGGATTTGTTTTTCTTTGCTGCTTTTGTTACTTTTAAGGAATTAAGGTCATCTGATAAATTTTTGTTCTCGACATTTGCATCTGCGGATGAGCAGTTTCCACTGAGGGCTCACGTGGAGCTCCGTTTTAGTTGTGTTTTAATAAAGTCTTATTTGTTTTGACTTTGGGGGCAGAATGTTTTTCCTAACTGATAAACTACTTGTATTTACTTTTTTATGGAAGGATTTTAATCTAATATGATTGATTCAACTGTTGTTTTTCAGGTTTTCTATGCATGCCTGGAAGCCTTTTAGTAACTTGCAATAACAAATAAAATGAACGTGACTTTCAGGGTAACTCTTGTAATTGATAGTTTACCAACTCAAAGAGTTTATTTGTTTTTCCAAAAATGAAAGTATATTCCTCCTGACCTTGGGGAATAAAAAGTAATGAGAATGCAGTTTACTAAAATATTGTGAGAAATTACATAGTTGCACTGAAAAATTCATGCAGATAAATTATATATATGTATATATAATTAATATGTGTGTGTAAGTCCCATGTAACTAAAAAAGCAAATTTTTTTCCTGAATAAGGATAAATTCATTGGACTTTCCATATAAAGTAGTTTGGGAGTGATAGATGGCTTAAAAATACATTAACAAGCAGTAGTTAAGGTATGTTGGATTCAAATCTGGCATAGGAAATTATTTTAACTCTCAAAATTCTATGTTGTTAATAATGAAGGATGGGACTTTGGACACAGAAGTGATTTTGATAAATGACAGGATTCTGCCTAAGGCCACAGAAGAGGAAAGTACAAGGAATATGAGAATCTACAAATTAGCATGATGTGATTATTCTCCTGCATAGCATTTAAGAACAGTTTGGAAAAGACCCAATGTTCTGAGCAGTTCAAACTTATTTCTACTGAATCCAAGTAGACTCAAATGGACACCATTTGCAAAGTAAAATATTGAGGATTGTAGAATACCAATGAGGTATTACTGAACAATATTTTTGAATGCTAATAAGTAACAGAAATATGATAACAAGATAGCCTTTTCAAAGGAGTAGGTCACACTTATGGAAACACAGGGTTATCTATTGTCTCTCCCTACTTGATTTTGGGCCCCATAAAATGCTTATGCATTAGCCAAGGTGGTACCCCATGGAGCCATAATTTTTTTATCAGAATATTAGCATTCTGGTAACATCTTTGAAAGATCAAATTGAAAAAAGTTTAGATTTTTGAATATAACTATTCATATTTACAATGCTGATGAAGTGCTGACTGGGATGTGGGACGAGTGGCTATAGAGGTCTAGGTTAGCAAGTAGTTTGGTGGTGAATATGGGGATTTAATAACCTGCTGCAGTGATTAATGCTTTGTCTCAGCTCTTCAGAAACAAGAGCTGTTTATTAGGTTTTACTAAATCCTAAGAGAAAGAAAATCACTGGACACCAACTAAGATTCAATAATTTTAATTCTATAAGTCTTTCTCATCTATCTACCTATCTATCTATCTATCTATTTATCTATCTATCTATCTATCTATCTATCTATCTATCTATCTATCTATCTAATCTGTTTATCATATCACATCAATCTATCCATATATACATCTATCTGTTTATCATCTATTTACCTATTTATTCTAAATTCCTGGCTCACATTTTTTGAGATTATTGTAAAGAGTTAACCTATTGAAATCTTGGTGTGATGGATATACTATAGGGAAAAGGTTACATCATAAAAGTGGATTCAAATTTTACCAAACATGGGTACAGAAGGAACAACACATAAAAACCAGAATAAAAATAATGCTCTATCTTCGAATGAGTTCATAAATCATATATGAGATGCCCATAGTAAAGTGTAATTTTAGTCTTAAAAAGGAAATTCTCATACATGTTACAACATGGATAAGCTTCAAAGGAATAATGCAAAGTACATTATATTATTTATGTAAATAAGTCATGCATAAAATGACAATGTTATATGATTCTATTTACATGTGTTCCTGAAATAGTTAAACTCACCACAACACAAAGTAGAATGCCAAAGATTGGGGTTAGGAGGTAGCGTGAATTATGGCTTAATGATTATAATAGAGTTTCAGTTTAGGATGATGTAAAACTGATGATGTAAAACTTCAGTGATGGAGCATGGTGCTGCTGTACAATGTAGATAATGAATTCAGGGACTTATAACTGGTTAAAGTACAAATAACTCTAAGTACTCAGCTGTGGTTGGACTTCTATATTAACTGTCCTGAGCTACTGTTGATGACTGTGTTGGAAGGGAAAGTTGTTCTCTCTAGGGAAAGTATCCTAAATCATATATATATATATATATATATATATATATATATATATATATACACACACACACACACACACACACACACCAGTGCTAGGACTCAGGGTATTGTTAAAAATAACAAAAAAGAGGACATAAAGTTGTTAGGGAGAGTGAATGAAGACACTAGAGGAGATAGATGGAGGTAGTAGTGTAGTCAATTTGTTGTAGGAGGTCACTTGTTCATTCCTGGCTGCCCAGACTCCCGAAATAACCACCAGAATATTAGTTCTAGCTTCTTCTTCTTCTTCTTCTTTTTTCAAGACAGGGATCCTGTCCTGGAACTAGCTCTTGTAGACCAGGCTGACCTCGGACTCACAGAGATTTGCCTGCTTCTGCCTCCCAAGTGCTTGGATTAAAGGCATGTGCCATAGCTCTATCTTCTTATTGGCTAGCTCTTACATATTAATTTAACCCATCTCTACTAATCTGTGTATCACAACATGGGAGTGGCTTACCAGCAAAGTTTCGGCATGTCTGTCTCTGGCGGCAGCTCCATGGCTTCTCTCTGACTCCACCTCCTTTTCCCCAGCATTCATTTTAGTTTTCCCCACCTACCTCTCTTCTGCTCTGCATAGGCCCAAGACAGTTTTTTTATTAACCAATGGTATTCAGAGCATACAGAGGGGAATCCCACATTATAGCAGTATACAGATTTGTTCAATTTATGTTGTATAAATCTATGAGATGTACAAAGAATAGAAAGTATTCCAAAAATCTTGGCTGGAATATTCAATATTTGATGGAAAAGTAAATTAAATCTATTTATTAAAAATTCCCACAACCAATAAAAATAGACACTGAAAAACAGATGGATTCAAAGAAATACTGTTTTCATGCCCTACACATTACAAAGAAAAAAGAAAAAGAGCAAAGGGACAAAGGACTGAGTGAGTGCAAAGCTTCAGTGAGGTGTAAGCTTGGTGTATTTGAAGACAAGAAAGATATGTATAAAAGCAAGTATAGACAAATGATAAAATCAGGATGTTGGAGATTTGGGTAAATTATGTAAAAATAATATCATCTTTTCTGTCTGTTTAAAATTTTCAAAATAAACTATGATGAATGTTAATCTAATAAATGACATAATTTTGAGAAGTGCTCTAGAAAATAGTGCAATCATTTAACTTCCTTTTGACTTCATAAGTTAAGAATTTTTGTTATAGTCTCCAAATAGTGGTCATATTTCTGATAAAATTCCTTACCTATAAAATTCAGAAAACAGACTGATTTGAAAACTACATATTTCTTTTTTTAATTATTAAAATTTTTTTATTAAAAATTTCTGCCTCCTCCCCGCCTCCCTTTTCCCTCCCCCTCCTCCCACTCCCCTCTACCTCCCTCTCCAGTCCAAAGAGCAGTCAGGGTTCCCTGCCCTGTGGGAAGTCCAAGGTCTTCCCCGCTCCATCCAGGTCTAGGAAGGTGAGCATCCAAACTAGCTAGGCTCCCACAAAGCCAGTCCATGCAGGAGGATCAAAACTCAGTGCCATTGTCCTTGTTCTCATTAGGCAGTTTTTCTTATTGGCGTTTGGTCTGGAGTGACACCAACTAAGAACATAGTAGCTCCTCCGTGTCTCTTTTGTTTATGTAGAGAATTACACACCTTAGGTAAGCAGGGCATCTAGATGGGGTTCTATTAGCACTAGCGCAAGACTAAGACTCTAGAACTAGATTTGTCATGTTTTAGAATGCGAAGGTGAAGTGCAGTTGTGGCTATATAGCATTACAATGAGCAGATTTTCTCAGTGTATACAACCTTTGAGTTCTACCTTCTTCGCACTGAAATTCCACAATTTTACAATGCATTTCTTTAGTGAGTGATAAACTATTTTTTAATGTAATAGAATGCATACTCTTTCATGAACATTTTTTTTTAATTTCAAGAAAAATAAACGGGATGTCTATAAGAAACCTGAATTTAAGTTTCACATTGTATTGGTGGCAATTGGTACTTTTGATTGGAAGTGGCATTATAAAAAGAATCCCTGTAGAGTCACCTGGGACATTCTACAGCAAAGGGTCTTAAATCTTAAATCAATAGAAGCAGTAAAGTATTTACTTTTCTTCCAATTCTTTACATCTATCTATCTATCTATCATCTATCTATCTATCTATCTATCTATCTATCTATCTATCTATCTATCTATCATCTATCTATCTAGCGTGTGTGTGTGTGTGTGTGTGTGTGTTGCATACTAAGGTCACTTTTGTGGAGGTCAGAGGACAACTTGCTGGAGATAGTTCTCTCTGGAATTTCTAAGTATTGAAATATCTACCAGTGTGTTGATAAATATGACAACAGCCTCGGGATTGCATGTAGGTGACTAGGCTATATCTACTTTAAGGCATTCTTACAGGAACATGTTGAAAGGTCTTGCATCCTTAGGAACAAACATGTACCTCACTAGTAGAGTATTTGCCTTGCATCACAAGATCCTTGGTTAATACCTCAGTGCACTTTTAAAAAAATCAAAACATCCACAGTCCCAGTACAAAGCATTTTGTTTCTGTTTCTGGGCTTGGAATAGTCCTGCATCAGGTGCCTCACTGAGAGAGAACACATGGATGACTCTCCAGTTATGCTGAGCTATGCTACAGTGTCAGTCGGCTACTGCCTTCTCACTATTCCACATTTGCCAGTGGAAGGTTTTACTCTAGAGATTATATTGTAAAAATAGTATAATTTTACCAGAGAACTGGATGCATGAGGCTGAGTTCCATTTCTCAAGACTTATCAACAGGAAACAGCGCTATTGTCTGTTTCCTGAGCTGCTGAATCAATAAAACATATGCACTGATGTCTTAAGGAAGCAGTAACTCTTTAAATCAGCCTTCCTATTTACAATTACTTAATTACTTCATTTTGCCAAAAATAAAGGTCATTAAAATCATCTTAAAGCTGGACTTAAATTTCAGAAGTATCCTGCAAGTTGTATGGTCCTTAACTATGTTCCATTTAACACATTTAATAGATGTAAAGGCTCACGCGTGATGATATAAAGGATAATTTACGCTTGCAATGCATTTTTGTTCAATTAATAGATTGCCTGTGTGTTGCATATTTTGCATGACAAAGGAACAGAATATTAAACTGCCATTCATAATGAAAATGCACTTTGCAAATTAAAAGTGCCGAAACAGAAATTTTTCACCCTGTTTAGGAAATAAACAGTCCTTAACCAATTAAACTGCATTGTAATAATTCTATGATTTATTGCAAGTTGTTTAACTTTCAAAACTCGGCTAACCCATATTAAGGTCACAATCCATCATGTCTTGCTTGGAAAGCCAGCAAATAATGGCTGTTGTATTAGCTGCTTTTGATGATAGTATGAAAGAAGCATTAGCGCTTGTCAACAAAACTGCTTACAACATAACATTAGCATGCACGGGCTGCTGTACCTATTTATTATTCTGGCAGCTTCACACATATTGTTACAAGCTTATAAAACATTTTGTCGGGTGGAAACGGAATGTACACTGTTTGGTTTTCTGATAGACTGGCAGCATAAATGTCTGGGCTGACTTAGTTTAGTTTAAGTGTAAATAGAGACACAAATTCTTCAACCTGTTCTCTTATTGATACTGAAAAGTGCTGAATTATTCAGCAACCAACTCTTCTGTTTGTGTCTATCACAGTTATCAATTACCCATCAGTCTTCTTGTCAAAACAGAATGGATTAATCTGGCTGAAAATAAGACAAATAAATGGATACTCTAACAGGGGTGTGGGGTTGCCAGGCTGTCAAAGGGAAATCCGGGCACTGACATTTGCTGTCAGAAATGGGATCTCTGGCTGGAGTGAGCAAATGATTCCCCCTCTGAGCCAAGAATGCACTTAGCTCACCGTAAGTAAATTAATCTGCCTCCTTCTGCTGCTGACGCACCAGCACGGGGGTACCACTCTGATTGCAGAAATTCCCTGAGGTCTGAAGAATTCTGGACATCCTTATTGTCTTTCCCAAGAACAGCAGCATCCACTCAGTTTTTCTCTCTTTGTAAGCGGGGACTTGCCTGCTAAATAAATGTGGCTATTTAACAATGAAGTTATTGCTGCTAGCTAGGTGCCACTTTGTAGCTCTCAGCTGACATGATACCAAGTCACTCTTTCCACAGATGGCTGGGGGAGGCCATCCAGCAGCTGCAGCGTCCGTCCCCACTTTCTTTCCCAAACATTTTATTTGGAAATCTTGTTTGGCATATGTCCTGAGATGCTGCCTGGCTGTTCAAAGACCATCTTTCCAACCTATCTCATTTGGCCCTTCTATAAAAGAGGAGCCAGTAACGTGCCTCTGATTTGGCATTAAAATTGCAGCCACAAACTGAAGCAAGTTTTAGGTTCCTCACCAGCAAGTCAGAAGAATTTTATCATAGACCATGTCACATAGTCAGCACCAACATCTGAAACCTGTGCATGGCGACAAAGCCTAAGCTTCCAGACCTGGACCAACCTACAGTCTCATCTGGCCAAAGTTCCCCTTTGTTCTCACCTCCCCAGAGACCTCATACCCTTACTATTGTAAACTCTCTTTTGACTTAGCTGTAGTGTGGGGCTAGCAGAAAAAGACCACCTTCCTCCTATGAGACAAACCAACATATTTCTTTTGAATAAACATTTCTTCCTTTTTAAGAGGTCTTTATTTATTTATTTATTGTTTTTTTGAGACAGAATTTCTTTGTAGCTTTTGAGCTTGTCTTGGAACTCATTCTTGCAGCCCAGGCTGGCCTCAAACTCACAGAGATCCGCCTGTCTCTGCCTCCCAAGTGCTGGGATTAAAGGCGTGTGCCACCACCACCTGGCTTCTAGAAAACTTTATAAAAAACTTTAAGCATTTAAAAACAAACCAACCAACAAAGGAACAAAAAATCCCAAATCCCTGTCTACATTTGAGAAGCATGAGAGATCAATTAAATTACATTGTTTACTATTCATTTAAAGTCTTAGATTGGAAATCTTCTTCCTTAATTTCCAAAACCTGACCTCAAAATTTTCCTAAATGTAAACCAGGTTCCAAGAAATTCAACATCAAAAAGAAATGTACTAACTGACCTGATGGCAACTCACCTTTGCTAAGCCATCCCTTGTTTGTTGTGTAAACCCCAGGCCTTCCTAATAGAGCACAGCTATTTAAGACATACACCACCTTCTCCTGAAACAAGGCACTGTTACTGCTATGAGTTAACTGACTGCCTCCCTCCTTTCCTCACTATACAAAATACATGTTCAACATATTTTTAGAAGTCAATTTAAAAATTTTGTTTGCGACACTAGAAACAAGGTTAATTGTAGGATGTATATAATGACCTTACTTACAAATTCCAGGTGCCATTTTCTACTCTTGAACATAGCAAAAGTAAGGATTTTCAGACTCAACTTGTCCAATCTTAAACCTTCCCTCCCCCTGGTTCATTTTGTCTGAAATCCTGGCCTCTTGCTAGGTTCTGCTGACCCCATCTGTCCAGCCTCTTTCCACCACTATCCTGTACCTTACTGTAACATGAGGGGGCTGGCTTGTTTGTTGGGGTTTCTGTCCTGCCCGGTACCCCACAGCCGGCAAGCCCCCAAAGAAAATCACACAGAGATCTCTATAAGTTATAACGCTGATTGGCCCATTTGCTCAAGCTATTTATTAGCTCTTGTAGCTTATATTAACCCATTATTCTGATCTATGTTAGCCATGGGGCTCAGTACCTTTTTTAGCTGGCAGGTCACATCCTGCTTCTTTGGAGTTTGGGCAGGAGTGGGAGGAATCAACTTCCTCCTTCCCAGAATTCTCCTGTTCTCATTGCATCATTTCTACTTCCTGTCTGGTTTTCCTGCCTATACTTCCTGCCTGGCCAATCAGCATTTATTTGAAACATGATTGACAGAATATAGACAATTCTTTCACACCACCATAGCATGGTTTTTCTGCTTCCGCATTTGATGCTAATTCACTCAGATAATCGTGCATGGATTGCAACCTTTATGTTTGGATTTTTGGAGTGCCCAACTTTAGGGGTCTTCCAGTTTCCATTTTCCCTACTTGGACCCTCAGCCCTAATCTGAAATGCCCTCCCCCAGCTTACTCACCCTCTGAGTTTGTTCAGATGACTTCTCATTTGCAGTATTTCCTTATTGTCATTTCTTACATATTGAATAAGTTCCTATTCTCCTTCTCATAACCTGCTTACATATGCCACTTAATAGCTGTGTGATTGTGGGCAAGTTGTACAACCAACTTAAGTCTCCACTTCACCTCTAAAAGTCGGGGTATTAGTCACAGCAGTAGTTCTTAACCTGTGGGTCACAGCCCTTTTGGCAGTCAAAGGAGACTTTCACCAGCCTAAGACCATTGAAAACATAGATATCTACATTACAGTTCATAACAGTAGCAAAATTGCAAGTATAAAATAGCAACAAAAATAATTTTATGGTTGGCTTGTCATAGTGGTTATGTCTCTGTCTTCCAGATACTTCCATAAGTTCCAGGTACCCACGGGGCTTCAGGGCTTCTTGCCTTTATCCTGGTCATACCAAGAAGGCCTTCGTGAAATAAGCCCTTAATTATTGGCCAAGTCTATCTACACGCACCAGGAAGAATTTTCTTTCTTTCTAAATAGTTGCTCAGAGCTAATTAATATTGAAAATTACCTTTCAAATGAAACACCGTTTTCTCTTAAGCCAAAGAGTGAATAGCGTGTTAATTAAGGATAAAATACACAGCACTAGATATACTACATGCATGGTTTGCTTTGCCACTTTTGATTCAAGAAACATATCCCAATTACTGACACCCCAGTTTGATAAGTTGTTTAACAGAAATCACCTCCAATGTTTAATCAATCTCCCAAGAAATGTTTGTTCTGCAATATCCATATTTTACTTATGAAATGAGGGATGAGTGATAAAATTTAAATTTAAAAAGGTTTGAATGTGACCTGCACTCTATGACAGGGATTCATCATTAGCCTTCCATTCTGGAAGCATAGTCTTTAGAGAAAGCAAATGAATAATAGGATTTCAGTTCAACAACGAAATTCTCAAAAAAACAGACCTTGGAACAGTCTTCAGAGGGATTTTATTGTTTTGATGAGACAGTAAAATATAGTTATAACAAAGTTAGTTATTTTTCCTTTTTCTGGCAGGAGAAAAACCATAATAATTTTCAAAATGATGGTGGATAAGGAGCCTCTCTTCTGTGTACTGTCCAGTTTAGATAGGGGCAGTTTCCATAGCAATAACTTCCTCTACTTGTTGTGTAGTAAGTAATAATGTACCTTTCACCTCAGATTATTAGTACCCATCCATGAATTTTTACAAGTTCCTTCTCTCTGGGCTCTTTAATCTACCACATCTGGATTGGATCACACTGATGTAAGCATTTGGGCAGGGCAAGAAGGTGGGATACCATCTAATAAACTAGAAAACAAAATGCCACAAGAATTCTCTTAAAGACTAAGATTGCTACAAACTAATCATCTGCTCTGCTTTATCTAGTGATTATCTTCTTTAATTGTGGACTGTTGTAGAACTTGATCTTAGGGCATCTACTCTATGACGGGACATTGGTACAGCCAATTCTCTTCTTTGTCAGCATATATGAGTTTTAATATTTGAACTAGATAGAGGCTCAGCCAGGATGACTCCAAGTTCACATGATCAACACTGCTATCTTAGTAGGATGGTGTGAGGTCTGTGGGAGCAGGAAGATATTATCTGTCCTAAAAGGTGACTGAAACTGAGTTTGGATAAACCATAGATGGTTTCTAGCCATTTGTTCTTCCTCACATTTCCATTTCTCCATTATGTCTCGGAACTGTCTTCATCTTTGGCATGCCCCTACCCTTGCCTTTCTATTTTCAATATTAGGATACATAAGAATTAGTTTGTGAGGTAGGAAACAGTGGCTAAAGTGTGCGACTGCCTACCTAGTGGAGTATTACTATAAAGTTTTGTAAGTTATACTGATTCAGTAAAATGCTGATTGGCCAGTAGTCAGGCAGAAAGTATAGGCAGGATGACCAGAACAGGAGAATTCTGGAAAGAAGAAAGGCTCAGTCTGCAATCATCACCCAGACACAGAGGAAGCAAAATGAGACTACCTTGCTGATAAAAGGTATCAAGCTACATGGCTAACACAGAGAAGAATTATGGGTTAATGTAAGTTATAAGAGTTAATAAGAAGCCTGAGCTAATAGGCCAGCCAATTTATAATTAATGTAATGTGGGCTCTGCTTGCCTGAGGCAAGTGCATCTCATTTAAGAGAGGCTTCCAAAGTCAGTTTTAGCTGCAAAAACCTTGCAGCCCTTTTAAGAGGCTCTACTACCAAACACTTAAATGGTGTTTATGAATAGACAACAGCATGCTACTTGGCGGTGGTAGGGACCTTGAAACTCTATAGAGTTGTGGCAATAAACAAGGCTCTTGCTAATACCTCCTCCATGAAGCTAGAGTCTCAGAAAGCTAAGGAATGGGGTGGATCCAGATGTCAAAGTCACGGTTCTAATCCTAGCCATATTGCTTAGCAAATTAAAGACTTATGTGGTCAGACAAAGAGAGATATACAATAAAGATAGAATCAGATGAAATAAACCTCTAAATAATTTACAGTGTGTTTAAAAATATATGTAGGCTTAAGAAAGAAAAGAAAAAGGATAGAGTCTTTACAAAAAAAAGAAAAAAGGAAGAGAGTAGTTAGGTGTGGTAGCATACACCTTTAATCCCAGCACTTGGGAGGCAGAGGCAGGTGGATCTCTGTGAGTTTAAGGACAGCCTGCTCTACACAGTGAGTTTTAGGACAGCCAAAGCCAAAGATACACAGAGAAACCCTGTCTCAAAAAACTAAAAATTTAAAAATAAAAAGAAAAGAAATAGAGTTAAAAAATGAAGCCATGTAAAGATGGAAAATACACAGAGTCTGGATACTGTATGTTATTGTGTTGTCTTTGAATTGTGTGACTGAGGAAGGAGCAACATTTGATTATAAATGCTGCTGGATTAATCCAACATATATATTTTGAAAATGCCTTGACTTCAAAATTTAAGTCAAAAAATATCTTACTTTGGAGAAGAGGTTTTGCTTTTGTTTCCACAGGGAATAAGAAGCTTTTGGATTCATTCTGGGTTATAAAAAATCAGGTTTGATAAAGATGTCTAAGTTCTACATCCAAAATAGTTTCAAGACTTCTGGCTGAGATGATCAAGCCTCACAGAATACTTCAGTCAGGACTTGGTCATAATGCTCAATTTTCTTTAGGTCTCCATAAGATTATCAGCACTCCCAATCAGTAGGAAGTAGCCTAGAAAACTATACCCACATTCCCAAAAAATGGATTATGAATGCTTGTCTTTGTTTAGAATGTTGGTTGCAAGTTGTTATGGATAATGGTCAGGAAAAAGCTAAACAAAGGAGATTCGATTCTGAGTTCTTGCTTTGAAAAAGGGGGGAGGGAGTGCTGTGGAACAATGGTCTTATACCCTATAAAGTTTTATAATTTGTACTGGTTTAATAAAATGCTGATTTGCCAGTAGCCAAACAGAAAATATAGGCATGGTTGGAGAACAGTAGAATTTTGGGAAGAGGAAAGGCTCAGTCTGCAATTATCACCCAGACACAGAGGAAACAAGATGAGAATGCCTCACTGATAAAGGTACCAAGCTGCGTGACTAACACAGACAAGAATTATGGGTTAATGTAAGTTATAAGAGTTAATAAGAAGCCAGCGCTAATAGGCCAACCAGTTTATAATTAATGTAAGCCTCTGTGTGTTTCTTTGGGACTAAATAGCCGCAGGACAGGGTGGGACAGAAACCTCAGTCAAGAGAGTATGGAGGGAGATCTTTAAAGTGTGCACCTGCCGACCTAGTAGAATATGGAAGAAGGTCCTTAATAGTATCTAACTCAAAATGTACTTCCCATACACCTGTCACAGGATCCAAAATTCCCACCATTGGACAAGCACTCCTTTAGTATGGACCCTGTGTATCTACATTGCCTTTGGATATGACTTTTTTCATGTCATTAACTATTTTCCCCAAGATTATGCACTTCATAAATGTTTTGATCCTTCACAGGATATACTGAGAATAAGCAAACAGAAAAACTTTAAGAAAATCCTTTGTATCCAGAGAACAGAGTAAGTTCTTTGGGAATAGACATTTGAAACTAAGTTAGTAAGTAGAATTGTTGGCAGGACAGTATGAGGAAAATCATCTTCAAGTTCAGCTTTTGGTTTAGCTGCATGAAACAAGAAGACATGATGCATGGACAGACATTAAAACAGGTTTAATTGTACTTTAGATATTAGGAACTGTCTTTTTTTTCCTGTTGTTGTGATAAAAATACTTTGAAAAACAAAAATTATGGGCAAAAGGATTTAATTTACATAAACTACACTCTATCAGGTTTAGGAAATCAAGTCAGCAGGAGAATGAGGACACATCATATTCCCAGCCAGGAAACAGATGCTCCTGCTTCACTCCCTTTTCCCACATATACAGTCCAGGGACCTATGGTGGGCAAGTATTTCAGCATGAATTAACATAATTAACAAAATCTTCCACAGGCTTACCAAGGCCTGGTAGTACATCCTCATCATATTCTGTTTGTCATCCAATGCCATTATTAAGTGATAAGTTTCTCGAGGACATTAATTCAAGAAATATTTAAGTGTTAGTCCAAAGGTTTGTAGGAAAGTATATAGACTACAATGTCCAAAATTGGTTGTTCTTGTTGTTGCTGTTGTTGTTTTGTCTTTAACTTTTCAATCTCAAGTCCTCTGTTGCTTGAACATGGGAAAAATCAAACACATGCTATGGCTAGAGTAGAGCATATGTGTGGTCTTTTTTTAGTAGAAGGCCTTGAATGAAAAAAAGTAAACATGAATAATAAATGCATTTAAAGATATTTTGGAGGGAGACAAACTTATTTTGTTTCACAAATTAATGTAATTAATAATCCCACTAGGAACTCAAATATACACATTTATCAAGTGTATATATATATATATATATACACACAGAGCAATGAAGTTCAGAATGTGGGCAATGCCAGGAAAGTGAAGAAAGACTTTGATAAAGTGCAGGAAATAGAACACACAAGTGAGAATCATAGCTGGATGGTTTTGAGGACAACTATGGGCAGAGAAGGACCAGGGAGAAGCGAAGTAGCAGTGACTTGTAAGGGCAATGTCCTCCCCACAGGAAGCTGAGAAACAAACACAAAGGGCCCCTGTCAGAAAACTTAGTTCAACACCTGTTTTGAGTTATCAGATCACCATTGGTACTGATCAGAGAAATGGTATCCTGTTTGACACCTGACCTATAATGCATTCAGCTCAGTAATCACTGGGCAAATCATCATGTTCATGATAAAATAGAAAGAGATTTGTCCTAGAAGAAAGGTTGTCATTGAGCATCATCTTCTAGATCAAACTCCTGTGGCATGGAGTCATACCACTCACATAATAAGTATTGGAACTCAGGACCTGTTATAGAAAACACAGTGGGTGTCAGCGTTTAACCTCCATTCCTGGGGTGGGGGCAAGAAAGCAGTTGCTGATGACAGAAAGGCCTTGCTGCAATGAACTGGGATCTACCTAAGCATGGAACACAACATAAGAATACAAGTTACATATTGAAGAAGCCAGCTTGACTTCGTTCTGGTGCTCATTTATGGCAAGTTCACTCCTACTCCAGGGTTCAGGCACTTGCTACTCTCTGCTTTGACTACGCCTCTCCTGAATCCTGCTTCTGCTCCAATTTCAGAAGCCAAAAGTATGCCACCTCACCAAGGCTTTTGGGTGGGGAAAACTCTCTTGACATCATACTATTTTGCTCTACTTTCCCAATATTTTGTTTTTTTCTTTCTAATTTATTTGAGGACTTATTTATTGTCTAGTTCCTGTCCATGGGTTTGTAAATCTCTCAACAAAAGACACTTTATTTTGTTTTTTCCTGTTCATGTGGCTCCCCAAACAGTATTTGGAATAACTAACTAGGTGTCCAGCAACTAGGGTTTTGATAAACTAGAATTTTTCTAATATATAAAACCTTTACCAATCTTCACAATAGGTTGAACTAATATAACACATGTGTACATGAACACACAAATGAATCAATGAATGAGATTAGACACTTAGCTAATACTGTATATTAAAAGCAATCTTATCTAGTTGTTTACCAGGTGAGTTACCTTTAGAAATCATACCAAGTTCTAAGGATCTAGCTTCATTCTATCATGACTTTTATAATTAATTTTTAGTGAGAGTGAAAAGTAAGTATATATTAAAATGATAGAACATGTCATGAAATACTATGCTTCCTTCAAATGTTTGTTATAGGATATCTAACAAGATCTCACATGCTATGCAAGAGCAACCCCCCTTCTAGCTGCTAATCAGTAGGTTCTAAGAGACTCCCCAAAACATTATAGACTATTGCTATTTCTCTTGATTGGCTCTCAGAACCTGAAGGTTAAATCCTATGGTTCAAGTTACAACATATTGGACAAAAGACTTGGAGAAACTGAGGTGGAACAAACCTGGAGGCCTCATCCCTGAGACTTTAACTCTCAGAGAATTAGATAACTTTCATAGTATTAAAGGGCACTATGCACACTGCCATGGGAGAAAAGCAGCCAATATTCCTACTGACCTGTGAAGCTTGCACATGCAATGAGTGGGTTGTCAGGGTGTCCCCATTGTACAATACAAGTATTTTTATCTTGGAGGTAACCAATAGCTATCTAATTGATGTAAGGCCTGTCTAACATGAGAAAATTTACGCCTGTCCTATAAACGTAGTCCACTACCGGTGACTGAAGAGGCAATGAATCTGTACTCTAGATGAACACCTACTGTTGCCTCTCTTCTGGAGCAGTGCCATTTCTAACCGCAGCCTTATACCACAGCAAGTGCGGCACAGAGATCCACAACCAGCCAAACTGCATAGGACCACGGAGAGCCTAGCCCCAGCTGGTGCGTCTAAAGTGCAATCCCTGCACCCAAGGCTCCGGGAGCACCATGACCTAAGAGCCAGAAGAGAAGGCTGTCTGCTGTGAGGTAACTGTGAGACCAAAACGGGAACAATATACCTTGCAGGTTAAGGTTTCTGTTTGCAGTTAAGACCGTTAAGAATAACTTCCCGTTTGTCCCTTGTTAAGTCCTTTTAAGTTAAGGTTTCTTTTGTAATTCAGAATGATTCTTAGATCTAAAGTAAATGACAAAATATGTTTTTCAACCTGCACTCAACTCGCCACACAGTCACATGATGCACGCCCTCACCCTTGTTCCCTCCCTTCATTGCTTCTTTCTAACAGTTCACTCTAGCCAACTCTCTCATCCTTGCCAGCAGTTTACCTAAGTTTAGAGACTCCTACTTGGAGTCTCTAAAAGGGACTCCAAGAGGCTGGCAGGGGCTGCTCTCTTTAGTCGGCTGGCCAGTGCCAGGAGCATGCAAAAATACAGCCTCCTTTAGTTTCACAATCATGGAATTGGTCTTTTCTCCTCATGATTCCCAAGTTTAATATAGTGTCTTCTAAATATTAGAGAACTCTACCAATAAAACCTCAGCAAAATGGTTCACTAAACAAGACCCGCACCGTGATCACAACGTCGGGTCGACTTGCCAGTGCAGAGGACTCTCACAAAGCCCCTTGCCTAGATGACGTAACCAATGGCCTCTGAAAGGGAAGCATTGGTTTTCTCTTGGCACAAAACATTTGCGTGGTTTTCAATCCCAAGTAGTTTCATAAATTCCATCTACAATTAGACATTAACTAACCAATTTGATGGGCAGACTTTTGTTGTTTGTGTGTGTTACGCCCAAATCCGCAATCCCCGACAAACCGACAAGGAAACCAAGAGTTCTGTATGTAAAAGCAAAGAGTCTTTATTTTAATCAAGTTTGCAAACTCGTTTCCCGTAGTCCAACGTATTGGAACAACCGGAGAGCCCCAAGCTCAATTAGAATAGGGTTTTACAGTAGTAAAGGGGGGTGAGGGGTTTCTGAGGTTCTAAGACCCCTGATTGGCTGACATTTATCTAGGGTGTCCTGGTGACTATGAGCTGCAGTTGTTTCTATCTATAGTGCTTGGAACCAGGAATTCCCTTTGAATGGTCTGTTCTTGGGTGGGGGTCCAGTGATCTCAGCTTGAGGTTTCTCCTGAAGCCTGGCTTCCTCTCAGGGTAAACAATTGAGACTCCAGCCTCCATTGAAATTCATTGATGGCCAGAGTCCCAGTGATAATGGTTGGAGGAAGTAAAGACTTAGATGATCATGGCTGGCCTTTACAGTGTGTATATTGTTTCAGGGCTGACCACTCTCACTGGACAACTAGTAAAGAAGCTCAGCAATTGTACTTGCTTATATTCATATACACATGCATGCACACACACATGCACGTATGTGTGTTAACAATGACAGTCAAAGAAAAAGTGTATTAACTTGAGAATGGGAGTGCATTGGAGGAATAGGAGGAAGTGTGGCTGGGAGGGCAGGAGGGAGAAAAGGAAGGGAAAGTGATGTAAATCTATTTCAATTAAAAACATACTTAAAAAAAGAAATTAACAAAACAAAGTAAGAGCAGTGGCTATTGAAGACACTTGCACACATCCAATAAGGTATGCAATGCAGGCCACATAGAAGAACATTTGCAATTTAAAGTATTATTCTCCATAATGAAAATGTTAAGCAGTCATTCTGTTTCATTCAGCATGGCAGGTTAGGAATCCCCGTGAAGCTACATTGCAGTAAAGAGTAGATTAATAATTTAATTTGGTTCAGAACTGGGCAAGAGGGCAGCACAACCTTTTATTCTGTACCCAGATGCTGACCCTAATATGGATGAACCAATTAGACATCTCTTTTTAATTGTTGGGTGACCCATCTAAAACTCACTAGGAATTTTCATTTTAAACAACACTCACAGTCTGAAATAACCTTAGTTATCCCCTGGTGGAGGTGGATGATTTGATAGAAGTGCACAAAGGAGTTCAGCAAATGGGGGGGAAAACTGCGAGATCATTTTAGGCTGTGCTCTGTGAAAGAACATCTTAATCTAATGAGCCTTCTTTCCGCCTCCCTGGCGGAGCACCAGCCCTCTCAGATAACCCCACACAAAGCAAATACTATTCGTCTGAAGTTACATTTGCTCCTTGTTATCACAACTTATGCCACTTAATTCATTATTCAACGACTTCACTTTCTTGTTTATTAGATGCAAGGTATCCGCTTATCCCTATAGGCCATGTATGCAAAAGACGACTTGTAATCCGTCACTTCAAACCTCTCCAGACTTTTACACTGCTTCAGGAATTAGGAGGGACGAAGAGAACAATTTAGATTCATTCCTGATGATATTAAATCTGTACATGATGAAAGAAATAAGAAATAAATGCCAGCCTGAATTTATTTGGAGAGTGGCTTTAGCTGCTCTTTTACGTGCAAACTTAGAAATTCACTCTCTTCCTATAATAAACACCCGGAATTGTTCTTCCCACATTAAAGAGAAACACATTTAATGTATTGGGCTCTTTTTTATTTTTTGTATAGGCTGTGTCAAAAGCATTCATTACTTCCCATCAACTATATTTTTAAAGATGCAGGCCAGTTTGATATTCTATGTTCTGAGACAGGCACCACATATGCCTTAAAACTGGGTACTTGCTGTGCTACAGTTCTTGGGTACCATATTTTTATTGAATGTTATGTTGGAAAATATTTAAAAAAATCTTTAAATATAAGTATTTAAACATTATTTTTAGTTGCCATCAGCAAGATGTGATAAATATATTTGAATGATACAATGTGACTTTGGACTTGGCAAAACAAGTTACAATGGTTAGATATTACGATTTGATTTGGCAATCTTATGCAACTAAAATCATTAAAATGTAAATGAATTACTGAATTAACACACTTTCACTGTGCTCTTAGAGCAATTAATATTGTATAAAATTATCTGCATAATTATACTCAGTTATGTTTACATAAAACAACCAGGAGAAGAGCTGCAAACCAGAGGCTGAGGGTAAAATAGTTTAGACTATGCTTTGAAGTCTTCTAAATATGGAAACCTGAGTGGTTGTTGTAGTCCTGGTGCTTTACGTAGCTGCAGATTGTTCAAAACTGCTCTGCTTGTTTAAATGCTAAATGACTTCATACTTATTTTTGTAAATTCTCATACATATAAAATACACATAATGTATTTTAAATCTGTGCTTTATTCACAAAACCAAGAGGCAATTATTTTCTTCAATTAATTTACTTCCCCTGCTAACTGTTTGAAATTCCACATTAGTTCGTCAACAAAAGCCACCACGAACAGTTGACTGCAGCACGGCCCACACAGACACACGCAGCACACACAGACACGCCACGGACAGAAGATGTAAAGTCTTCAGAAGATAGGGCCTTCAGAGGGAACCTCATTTGTTGAATGGGGTTGTGACTACTAAAATAATATGTACAAAATCATTATAATCATTCTAATGAAAGAAATATACTTGAAAACTCACAATCCTAGTGACTGTGGATATGACTGCAATTTATGCCTTTTTTACAAAACACCACGAGATTAGTATAATGATGAACAAATTGATTCACCTGAATAATTAACCTTCTCTGAAGTATTACCTTAGGTACAGATGAATATTTTCCATTCAACTTTAGACAAAAATCTAGCAAGAAAATCATCCTCATTAAAAATACTGCAAAAATCAATCATTTGCTGCCACTCCAAAGGACTAATATCAGTGATTAACTTGTGCAGGTTTTTTTTAAAGCTTGTGTTCATGGTACCCATTTAACAAAAAAAAAGAAAAGAAAAAAAAGAGAACAAAATAAAATTAATGAAGAGTGCTAATAAAAATACAACCTCTCTGTTGTCATCATATATATATAATATATATATATATTCATTATTGTAAAACTCTTGGTTTTTACATGTGGGAGATTTGAAAAGTCACCCAGTGATTTTTATAGTGCAACCGTATGCTAGATAAAGATATTTAAGCTGTCAGTATAAACTGCTTCTGTTTTCATTTTGCATTTAATTTCAATGCCAGACTCAAGGCATAAATTTTTCATCACCTGCAATGCTATGAATAAAAGATTAAAAAAAGAACTGAGAAGAAATTCTAACACATGCGGTGCATGCAGCACAATGTGCAGACGCAGTATTCATAACTACAGGTTTAATTTCCAGCTTCTTCTTTTTTTTTTTTTACATCAGGAACGAGATTATTTGGGTTAATACATCATGGAGTAATTTTTCGGTATTTTATCTCTGCAGAATCCATTTGCTCCACCTGAAATCTGCAGCATATGCACCAGGATTTACATGTTGCCTGTTTAGTACTGCAGAGTTCTAGTACACTCATTTTCAGAAATGTACTATTTTAACATCATATTTTGTTTTATTCCATGAAATAGCATGTACAGTAAGCTTGCCTGAAAGTTCAAAGAAGTAAGAATCACTGAAATGGCCCTATTTCATATCAGCTCCTCATTAAGCTTGCTTCATGTTCTCAGATAAGATATAATCAATCCCAAGAGGTGATGTGATCTCAATCTTAAGAATGTGTATGTATTAAATAATGCATATATATAATCACATGTATGTATGTGTATATGGATATGTTACATAATAATGTAAGACTTTTTTGTAGTGCAATGCATCTTCACATTAAATGACCCTTCTCAGTACTCCGTCCAGAATCTTTTCTAATTCTTGTCAATAGAGTCTTCATAAGTAAGGAATGTACAGGCTCTCTTCGGAGCCTCATCCGGACTGCCCTGGATTTTGTGAGACAATCTGAGCTGGCTGAAGTATATAGGCTTGCTGAGGACAGCAAGAATTATTTACTTGAATGTGTAGCTTAGTATCTTTGTCTTTAATTATTCAACCATTTCTTATGGCTCAATATTAACTCTAAGAAAAGTGTGGGGAAATATGTTAAACTACATTCTGATACATTATCTTCAATTTGTTCTGTTGGTTAGCTGACGATGTTAATGAAATCAAGGTTGTTGTTCTGCTTCTGGGCAGCTTGGTTAGATTTGTTTTGTGGTTGTTCCAATACCTCATCCTCCTAGGTTTTCTGAATGCTATTGCTTAGCATAATAACCAAATCAGAGAGTATAAGTGGACCACTGCAAATCCATCTCTGATATCAGGCTGCAGAGGGCATCAGTACTATGTTGTGACCACCGTACAAAAAAATGAGACCTGCCTCTCTCTCTCTCTCTCTCTCTCTCTCTCTCTCTCTCTCTCTCTCTCTCTCTCTCTCTCTGTTTATATCAGTAACACAAACACAAGTGTAGTGAGAAGATGAGCAGGCCTGCTTTTTGTCCTGCCCGGCTCCCTCATGGTTAGCTTTACACCCGAAATAACAACACACAAAATGTATTCTTTTTTGTTTGTTTGTTTTTTGTTTTTGTTTTTCGAGACAGGGTTTCTCTGTGGTTTTGGAGCCTGTCCTGGAACTAGCTCTTGTAGACCAGGCTGGTCTCGAACTCACAGAGATCCGCCTGCCTCTGCCTCCCAAGTGCTGGGATTAAAGAGGTGTGCCACCACCGCCCGGCACAAATTGTATTCTTTTAAACACTGCCTGACCCATTAGTCCCAGCCTCTTAATGGCTAATTCTCACATCTAGATTGACCCATTTCTAAGAATCTGTGTAGCACCACAAGTTGGTGGCTTACCAAGAAAGATTTTAGCCTATGTCCGTCTCGGGTCAGAGAAGCATGGCGCCTGCCTCACTGCCTTCTTCCTCCCAGAATTCTGTTCTGTCTTCCCCGCCTACCTATCAGGCCAAGCAGTTTTCTTTATTAATTAACCAATGAAAGCAAGAGATAGATAGAAGACCCACCTACATCACACAGGTATGTCTTCTGAACTTTAATTTGCTTTAATTATGTAGACTTCATAATATCTCTGTGTTTTTGGCAAGTTTCATTTAGATGAAAAAGCTCAAAAGTGAGAGATTAAGTCACTTGTCTGAAGTCACACAAAATGTCAGGGCATTTCCCAGGTTAGAGTACCTGTCTTGTCTGTCTCATTCCACGATGGTACTGATGAGACAGAACTCCCTGCCTCTATGAAAAAGCCTGAAGTCACAATAATATGTTAATATATTATCATGTTAATTTTCATTATGCTAGAGGACTTAAGGCAAAGTAACTCAAGAATTGCAGATACACACACACACGTATGTATACACACACACATGTATCTTTAAGCAATTCAAATGTATGGGGATTTGGACTTGCTCAACAGATAAGTTAGAAGATGTCATGTATCACTTAAACTATGCTATTTCTTATTGTTATTATTGAGGGATTTTTTTTGCATTGCCTAACTTTCCAAGTAGACAGATTACAAAGGGAACACATTTTATGTATCTTAGAAAGCAGAGTGGGCATTACTAAGTATATATTTTGACTGTGACATCTGACTGGGAGAAGACTAGGGACTGTAAGGCTTCATATGCTATGGAAATAGAATCAGTAGATGAGATAAGCCTCATGGTATTACAGTGCTAGAAAGGTGCAATATATGAAAAAGATTTATAAGATCAACTAAAATATAGCATGGGCTCCAAACATGATTAATATCTACAGACATGATTTACTCAAGGAAAAAGAAAAATGTCTAAATATCAGGGGATAGTTTTGAGCAACTATGGAAGATGGAGACTTCTATGTATAATTAGTGCTAATCTGTCAATGGAAACAGTGTTGAAATTAGCTGTTCAGTTCTCTAGAAGGAAAAAAATGTATGATATTGGTGGAGAGAAACTGTAGTTCATTTATAAAATTATTATTAATAAGATATTTTAAAGATTTTGTTTACTCATACCTCAAGTGATCTTATTTGGGATAGAACAGATTTGTCATGAAGTTTTAGAAATATCCTTCTATTAGTGAAGGATAAAGTAAATTGTTGAAGTCTCCGTAATATAAAAACCTGTTTTGGAAACAGGTCTTCACACCATTGGCACAAATTCAATGTCCAATGTTGCATGTTTCTTGGAAATAAATATCACAGGGTCTTTATTTCAACACAGTAACCTAGTTTCTATTCACATCTATCTACCACTAAACCTTTGGCATTGGAATTCCTCAGAGAACAACCATTTGATGTCTGTAGACTTGGTTTATCAACTTCTATAGTAATTTATGATAACCACTATTATATATATACATATATATATATATATATAGTGGAAAATATTTTTAGACTATATTAATTCATTGCTCAACTGTTACAAGTTAGAGAAAACAATGTTTATTCTCAGGTAAAATATAGCACTTGACTTCATGATGTTTATATTTATAGCATATTCTTAGTGATGCTTCATTTTTATCTTCTGACTTTAAATATAAAGCATTTGTTCACCAGAAGATAAGTGCTTTATATTATCTGAACTTTGATGATAATTTGTTTCTTCAATATGCAACTTGCTCCAATTGTTTTTACATAAAGGATGGCAGAGTATGCTTCTGATCATGGTGCTATGCAACCCTGTATTATTCAGGGATGGCTTTTCCTTATAAGATAAAGCTAGGAGGCACCACAGTCCACAAATAATCTGGAGAGAGATGGAGAGTTTATTTATATGTCAACGTTCTTGGTCACAGAACTCTTAGAACTTCAAAAGAATTCTTGCTGCCAAGAAGAGGTAGGAACTGGAGTCTTCAGCTCATGGTCATTAGCAAGAAGTTCACATTCATTGTTCTGCGATGATTTAAAATCTGTCTAGTTCAACTTAATCACTGTATGATCTGTGGCATACACAAATAAATAAAAAGTGTGATATTTTCTTATCAAAAAAGTAAAGAAAGAGGCACACAGGGAGAGATTATGATGGGAAGTTAAATATTTGTCTTTCCTTGAAATGTAAGATATAAACAAATTCACTTTCTAAGAGAAATTTGATGGAGACCTTCCTAGACATAGTGTTCTAGTCTAGAAAACTTAATATCCTTTCTGGGTTTAAGATTTCTTTATCATGCACTTCTAGGAGATATCAAATAATTACTTTCATTCAGAATGTCAATCAAATATATCACTTAAAAAGTGGGCTATGCTTTGCTAGTCTGTCTTTTTAAGAAAATGTTTGAAGCAAAATGCTCTGAACATACACACAAATCAATATGCAGGAGGTAATATATCAGCAAATTCATCCTTCTCAGATTGGTGTCAGCATTCTTTGAATTCTCAAAAGCAATTTAGCATTGTCCAAAATCTTTGAAATAAATGTTCTTTTTTCATAATTGTGTTAATTGTAACATTCAAAAAGATTTGAAGTATTCCTTGACACAAAGATAATTTTAAAAAAAAATATAAGCTCATACACCATTGTTAGGAAAAAAAACTCTGGGAATATGGAGGGTAATGAATGCAGACTTAACTCAATCCTGCAAATATGGAAAGTTTGACAGGATGGAGCAAACTCTGGGGTTTGGGCAAGGTGTTATGTGGCCCCACTGTTATGATAATGCTAACTTATCTCAGTTGATTTTATTTACTTTTGTAAGTTGATAACTTTGTAGTCATGAAAGGAATTATTTGCCAGAACAAAACACAGTATTTAGGGAATCAATTGGGGTGCACCCACCCACGGAGACAGTGGGGCTGATCTATTGGAGCTCACCAAGGCCAGCTGGACTGTGACTGAAAAAGCATGGGATAAAAACGGACTCTCTGAATATGGCGGACAATGAGGGCTGCTGAGAAGCCAAGGACAATGGCACTGGGTTTTGATCCTACTTCATGCCCTGGCTTTGTGGGAGCCTAGCCAGTTTGGATGTTCTCCTTCCTAGACCAGGATGGAGGGGGGAGGACTTTGGACTTTCCACAGGGCAGGGAACCCTGACTGCTCTTCAGACTGGAGAGGGAGGGGGAGAAGAGTGGGGGGAGGGGGAGAGGAGTGGGGGGAGGGGGAGAGGAGTGGGGAGAGGGGGTAGGAGTGGGAGGCTGGGAGGAGGCGGAAATTTTTTTTTCTCAATAAAAAATAAATAAATAAAGCACAAAAAACAATAAAAAAACAGTCTCAAGAAATATAAGTAGTAAGAGCATATTTTTACTATTAAAAAAGCTGTCTATAGGGGGCTGGAGAGATGGCTCAGCGGTTAAGAGCATTGCCTGCTCTTCCAAAGGTCCTGAGTTCAATTCCCAGCAACCACATGGTGGCTCACAACCATCTGTAATAGGGTCTGGTGCTCTCTTCTGGCCTTCAGACATACACACAGAAAGAATATTGTATACATAATAAATAAATATTTTTAAAAAAGCTGTCTATATTACTATATTTAAAAAAAATTATTGCTGAGTCAGGTGGTCGTGGCACACGCCTTTAATTCCAGCACTTGGGAGGCAGAGGGAGGCGGATCTCTGTTAAGTTCGAGGCCAGGCTGGTGTATAAGAGCTAGTTCCAGGACAGGCTCCAAAGCTACAGAGAAACCCTGTCTTGGAACTCCCCCCTAAAAAAAAATAGTGTTGATTTCAATGACCTCCAATAGGGACAGGTCAGCATGCTTTCAAAGTCATGATCTTAGGGAAATTAACTTACGCCATTTTGGGCAGTTGGTTCTATTTGTACCTTACCTTTTTAATGCAAATAAGTCGGGGGAGGTATTGGTGGAAATTTATAAATGGTTTGTGGGGGCGGCTTGCTTATGTTTTATTAACAAAAGTCAAGAAGACACCCTCTTCCCATCACCTTTCTATCAACTTCCTGTTTGTTCACTCAATCTGAAGGTGGAAGGTGAAATATTGTACTCAGTTCTAAGGATTACCTTGCCAACGTGCTAATGGGAGAACCGTCTGGTAATTTGGAGAACAAATCCAGGTCTTAAAGGACTGTTAACAATGGACATTTTTCCTTTCAGTTGCTTTGCTTTTTTTTATTTTTTAAAACAATCTTTTATTTCACATAATAATCTTCAGTCCTCTCCCTCCTGACTGTCCCCTCCCTCCTTCCTGTCCCCTCCACCCTGCCTTCTCCCAAACTCTGCCCCCATCCATTCCTATGAGAGGGTATGGTCTCCCATGGGGAGTCAATGTGGAAGAGAAGGAGGAGCAATAACATCAGCAAAGGGGTCAAGACCATGATAGGAAACCCACAGAAACAGATGACCCAAGCTAGTGGGAGCTCATTGACTCCAGACTGACAGCTGGGGAACCTGCATAGGACTGAACTAGGCCCTCTGAATATGGGTGGCAGTTGTGTGGCTGGGGCAGATTGTGGGGCCACTGACCATGAAACCAAGATCTCTCCTTAGCACATGAACTGGCTCTTTGGAGCCCATTCCCTATGGAGGGATACCTTGCTCAGCCTAGATAAAGAGATGAGGGCCTTGGTCCTTACTCTGTGGGATGTGACAGACTTTGAGTTCTGTTTTTATGAAACAACTTTAGGAGTATATTTTGAACAAAACAAGCACATATAAATACAGAACTAAATGTAAAGATACTGCTTTAAAATTAACTGCATTTGTTTTCTACTGACAATGTGTCATAAGGACTAGCCTGAATGTAATTTAATGCCTGGATTACGGAAAGGCAGAGGGCTATGATGCTATAAACAGTACCAAAATCTTACAAATGAATTAATGATTTTCTCAGCTATCCCAGGGGTAGACCAGATTGATGTCACTCTCTGTCACCCTACCTGGCAGATATTGTTGTGGGTAACAAACGGAGCAATTTATTATTAATAGGATGTACTACTGCATTGTTAGTGTGATCTGAGTTTCTCAACTGGAAGCCCATGTCTGCTGTTGTGTATAGTAATTCAATCATTACTTAAGGTGTAATTTCAATAATCATTTTAGTCAAACATTTAGATTAACTATTCCTACTTGATCAACTCTGGGGAGTAACTTTCAACTTCATTAGGTATCTAAATGATTTTCACTTGAGGTGCATGGAAAGATTTTAAAGAGAATTCCTACATACACAAAGCTCTTACTTGGGATTTCTTCTGCTTCATATGTACCAACCAATTTAAATTATTAGGAGTGAAATAGTTTTTTAATTTCAAATCATTTATGACCACTTCATCTATACCAGGAAGCTTGCTTCCACTACTTCTTTACAATACTCTTGCCATGCTCCGAATTCAGATTTATACATTTAGTGAAACTAAAGTTATTATATTCTTAAGTTATTTATAAGTATGTAGACAATACTCAGGTCAGGTGTATTTTAGATATCCTCAGAAAGAATGCGCAATAATTCGGGAATCAAATAATTCCAGCACTGAAGTTTCAGGTGATTAAATGTTTTTCAGTGTTTTTAATGCTGACCTCTAGTTGCATTCCCATCTGTAGGAGATCAGCAGAATCGGCTTGTTGGTTATAATACTGAAGATGATCTTTGAAAGTTTAAATGTATAATAAATTACTTTTTGACAGTTATTCATTTATGTGACCCCCCCAAGGATTTAGAAAACATTAAAATTGAGAATAAGATTTCATAACAATTTCATTTTTAAAGTTTTCTGGTGACCTTCTCCTGTGTTAATATGATTTATATAATCTTTAAAATCTATCATATAAATATACTATCATTTATAATTACTTGAAGTCGTAGCATTATTTTTAAGTGTGTATTCATTTGATGTCACTCATCATGCATACTAATTATGCTATAAGTGTACTTAGATATCCTAATTTGTCCCTGTTATTTATAATTAGTTTGAGCTGAAGTTCAATATAAAGTAATTTGAAGCTTATAAGAATTGTTTTCTTGTGATACATATGTGTCTGTAGATATAAAACTCAAAGATTTTTTTCTTACATAATCTACTATAATATGGTTACAAGTGCATTGAAATTCATCTTGTTAGAATGGTAGTAATATATCCCACCAGGACTACTGTTCCTAGTAGCAATTTAAAATAATTATTGTGAGACTTGATGCTAGACATCAGGTTTGCAATAGAATTACAATGAGGGAAGTGTATTAGAGACAAAACATTGCTGCAAGAAAACTTCATAATGGCGCAATTTGGAACTAAGCTCAATTTTACAGTAATAGATTCTCTTTATGATGGCACAAAGGAGTGAATGCACTTAGCAAATTTAAATCTATTATTAGTCACACTTTGTGGATTGTGGTGCAAAACGGAGGAAAGAAATTAGCTTTTTAAGTATGTTCTTATATAAAACAGGTTCTAGTAAGAACAGTCATATAAAATCTCCCTGTTGTAGTTCTGAAGCACTGTCAGCCTTCATAAGAGCAGGAAGTCGTATAGGTTCAAAGAAATCTCTCCAGAAATAGCTCTAGAGGTCTCCAATTTTAAATTATAAGCTTCTGAAGTCGGGACACATTCAACATTGGTATTTTTCTTATTTACAGAAATACAGTGTAGAACAAGAAAGATAGAATCAGTGTGTTTTCTGCTGCTAACTGCAAGTCTTACTCCTTGAATGAAGAGGTTATCTACAGTTCACAGTAGTAACACACCAGTGACGGAGAGAAACCAGCAGGATAAGTCACTGAGATGTGGCACACATTGAAAAGAGTTGCAATTACCAGTTTGGAAGAGGAAGCCCACAGAAAGAAATAAAAATTTAAAAGGCTATGCTTCCAGTTACCATTTAATTAGAATGTTATATATTAGTCTTAACTATGATCCATTTTCCCATCTCACATTAAAATAATATCCAGTAGAATAGTTTATAATGTATCAATTATAATATGTAATATTTCAAGAATATTATTGTCCATATATACACTATATAGTCATTCTTAATATTAAATATTATTCTTATCAGAGAAATTCCATTCAAACTCTTATCTGGGAGAAACAACAAAATATTTTGTTAAATTTAGAAAGGTTAAACACGAGTAATGTGTTGACGGTTACAAAGATGACAGTCACTGTGCAATCAAGCACTGTGAAACACTAGTAAAGTACTTATGAATAAACAACTCAAGAAGATTACTAAACATTTTTTCTCATATATTTTTGAACTTGAGCCTCAAAACTTTCTGTATTTTGGTATTATCTTCTTTAGTTTCTTTCTTCAGTGAATTAAAGTTTTCATTGTACAGATATTTTTATGTTTTAGTGAGATTTATTCTGAGATATTTTTGAGGCATAAATGTTGAATCTCTAGATTGCTTTAGATAGAATAGCAATCACAATATTAATCCTGCCAATCCATGAGCATGGGAAATTTTTCCATATTATGGTATCTCCTTTAATTTCTTACTTTATCAACATAATTCCCATCAAAATTCCAACACAATTCTTTACAGAAATTGAGAGCTATTGTCAAAATCCATATGTAAACATGAAAGAGTCAAAATAGCCCAAACAATCCTGAACACTGAAAAATCTCAGGATATATCACTAGCCTTGCCTTAAACTTCCACTACAGAGCCATAGTTATTGGGACAGCTTGGTAGGGTATAAAAGCAAATCCATTGATCAATGGAAAGAACTGAAAACATGACCTAAGAAAGCAATCTCCATGGGAGCAGATTGAGTCCAAGGACATTGGCAGATCAGGCCTGATCCAGAAACCTGGGCCAGAGCAAACCTGAGACAATGAACTTCACCAGAACAGGTACAGGGGAGCTACCGCTGAGCAAGTGAGCCAGAGCCAGAGACCACTGAGGGTCCAGATGTGAATCTGAGACCTTCAAGGGAGTAGACCTAAGCCAGGACACCAGTGGGTTTAGGTGTTGAGTCTAGGACCTTCAAGGAACCTGAGCCAGGTCTTCTCTGCAGGTCTGGGCATGAATCTGGGACATCTGAGGGAGTAGGCAGGAACCAGAGATCTCTGCAAGTCTGGGCATGAGTCTGGGACTTCAAGGGGAGTAGGCCTGAACGAGGACCTCTGTGGGTCCAGGCATTGGTCTGGGACATCAAAGGGAATAGACAGGAGCCAGAAACCTCTGCAGGTCTAAAATTGAGTCTGGGACCTCTCTGAGGGAGTAAGCCTGAGTCAGGTCCTCTGCAGGTTTGGGCACACCCAATCCTGGGAACTCCCAGGAAGTAGATCGGAGTGAGAGACATTTGCAGGACCAACTCCAAGTCAGGGACATCTGCAGGAGCGGATCCAGATGAGAATTTACAAAGCGGGTAATTTAGGATAGAACAAGCCTGAGACAGCAAACTCCAAGGGAGTGGAACAAAGCCCGGAAGTGCTAAGTGACCTCCAGGAACATGGAGTGACCAAGGGAGTAACTAGAACCGTGTTACTGACTGTACCATGAGGAACAACTTCAGGAGAATGTATGAAACTTTTAAAGAGGAAATGAGAAATTCCCTCAAAGAAATGGAGGAAAAGACAAAAATTGGAAGACAGCAGCAAATCCCTTAAAGAAAACCAGAAAAAGGAATCAAACATATGAAAGAAACTATTCAAGACTTGAAAACTGGAATAGAGACAATAAAGAAAACACAAGACAAGGGAATTATAGAAACAGAAATCACGAGAAAACAATCAGGAACCAGAAATGCAAGCATGAACAGCAGAATGCAAGAGATGGAGTAAAGAATCTCAAGTGCTGATGATACAATAGAGGAAATAGACTCATCAGTCAAAGAAAACATTAAATCTAACAAAAGCTTAACCCAAAATATCCAGGAAATATGGGACACAATGAAAAGACCAAACCTAAGAATAATAAGCATAGAAGAAGATATTCAAATCAAAAGCACAGAAAATATGCTTAACAAAATCATAAAAGAAAACTTTCCTAAAGAAGTATGTACTCGAGAAATTGGTCATCAAAAGAACAAATAATCCAATAAAAAATGGAGTACAAACCTAAACAGAGAACTCTCAACAGTGAAATCTAAAATGGCTGAAAGACATTTAAGAAAATGTTCAACATCCTGAGCCATCAGATAAATGCAAATCAAAACAACTCTGAGATTCCATCTTACACCTGTAAGAATGGCCAAGATCAAAAACACTGATGACGACTTATGCTGGAGAGGTTGTGGGGAAAAGGGAACACTCCTGCATTGCTGGTGTGAATACAAGCTGGTACAGCCCCTTTGGATGTCGGTGAGGCAATTTCTCTCAAATTAGGAACAACCTTCCTCAAGACCCAGTAGTACAACTTTTGGGTATATATCCAAAGGATGCTCAATCATGCCACAAGGACATTTGCTCAACTATGTTCATAGCAGCATTGTTTGTCATAGTGAGAATATAAATGCCCCTCAATCAAAGAATGGATAAGGAAAAGCTGGTACATTTACACAATGAAGTACTACATAATACTACAAAAATAACTACATCTTGAATTTTGCAGGCAAATGATGGAGCTAGAAAACATTATTTTGAGTGAGGTAACCTAGACACAGAAAGACAATGATCACATGTACTTACTCATAAGTGTTTTTAAAACATAAAGCAAAGAAATCCAGCCCACAAATCACAATACCAGAGAACTTAGATAACAATGAGGAACCTAAGAGAGACATGCATATATTTAATCTACATGGAATGTATAAAACAACAATTTGGGAGAATGGGGACCTTTGGAGAGAGTTGAAGGGGAGGGGAGAGGCAGAGAGGAGAGCAGAGAAAAATGTAGAGCTCAATTAAAAAAAAGAACTGAAAATACACATATAAGCTCATATTTTCACAGCCATTTCACTTTTTTGACAAAGACACCAAAATTTACATCTTCAAAATAACATCTTCAAAAAATGATGCTGGACAAAATGGCTAGCTGTCTATAAAAGAATAAAACTACATCTACCCTTATGTCCTAAAGAAAATTCTACTCCAAATGGTTCAAGGACTTCAATGTAAAATTGGGTATTCTGAGTCTGTTAGAGGGTAAAGTAGATAATATGCTTTAATGAATAGGCATAGAAAAGAACTTTCAGAACAGGACCCCAGGAGTAAAGACATTAAGACCAACAATTGACAAACAGGACCTCATGAAACTAAGATGCTTCTATGCAACAAAAAAGATCATAGAAGAGGAAGCCTACAAAATGGGAAAAAATTTACCAGCTATATAGCTATATATTTGGAAGATGGCTAGTCTCTGTAATATAGCCTGAGCACCAAGGGAACAAACAATCCAGTTAAAAGCTGGAGCGTGAAAACGGCAGCAGTAGATTTGCTCCTGCTTTCATGGCCTCACCAGTCATGAACTACCGCTAGGCATGAATTCCCTCCTATAGAGCAGGCTTCAAGTTCAATTAGACATCTCTTGGTTACCCTTAAGATATAAGTGCCACTACTGTACCTTTGAGATCTTCTGTGATGGTCATTGTATCTCATAGGTGTCACAGCTGGTAGGACTATTGATTGATTTTTGTTCCTTGGCAGCTTGCCAAGTACTTCTAGTACTGTAAGTGCTGTTCCTCAAGGAAGACACTTCAAAGTCAGTTCCAACTTAGTTTCTCTAAGTCCTTTGTCTGAAATGTGTGGTGACTTCAGCAATAGGGACATACCTTCAAATTTTTGGAAGTAAGCAAGGACAATGAAAATAGGCTATATTATCTTGGGGGGTTTCTTGGATGCCCCTGACCAACAATTCAAAGGTTTCTCATGCTTTGTACTGGGATTTATTGTTATACAAACAGTATGCTATTTTGGGTAGCTTAATCACCCCTTATTGTGTAACTTCATTAGAATATATTATATATGTTACAGGTATGTTAGGTGAAAATAAAATGATTTATTATCACTTTTTCAAACATCCTTGGTATTGATAAAGAACTACAGGCAGCTAATGAATTGCTGAGATGATACTCAGTCTTTCCCAAGAACGACCCCCCTAAATGGTTTCCCAGTAACAAATGGTCAGCCTTAAAAACAGATGAACACCACTAAATGGACTCAGTAGGATGCATATATATGCAATAATAATAATAATGGAAAGAAAGAAAACAAGAAAGATAATACACCAAAGTAGACAGAAGACTTGGAAGTAGAAGGAAGGGAGCAGTGAGAGGAAAAGCAGGATATGAAAGCAGGGATTATGATGCTCAAAGCAAGTTATACACTTCTTCAAATTCACTAGTTTGTAGAACTGATAAATGCTAATAAAACAAAAATTTTTGGAATGGATCTGAATATGAGTTCTTTAAAGAGGAAATACAAATGACTGAGAAATACTATTTTAAATGTTCACCATCCTTGACCACCAGGTAAATGCAATTACAATACTTTGGGATTTCATCTTACTCCAGTCAAAATGGCTAAGATTAAAAAAGAAGATGACAACGATTGGTGCAGGTGTGGGGGGAGTGGAAAACTTATTTACTACTGGTGGAAATGTAAATGGCTATGGCCAGTGTAATCAGGAGGGAGAGTTCTCAAAAAAGCCAGAAATAGATCTACCATATGATTCAATTATACCATGCTTGGGCATATGTCCAAAGGACTCTATGTCCTGACAGCAATATTCTTGTGTATCATATTTATTGTTGCTCTATTCACAATATCTAGGGAATGGAAACAGCCAAGATGCCCACTGATAAATGTATGGATAATGAAAATGTAGTGATATACATAACAGAATAGTCCTCAGGTGTGAATAAAAATGAAATTATAAAACTCAGAGGTAAGTGGATGGAGTTGGAAATAATTATTGTGAGTGAAGTATCCCAGATCCAGAAAGACAAATATCACATTTTCCCTCATCAGAGGAGCTTCATCTGTCATTAGATGGCGATTAACATAGAGGCCCACAAACTGGTCAATGTACACAGTGAGACTGGGAAGTACTCATCCCTTGTGGGACATCTAAATGACACTACTCCTCTATGGTTCAGGGATTCTCCTGGAAGAGGAGCAGAGAGATTAGAGGAGCCAGAGTGGTGGATAACTACAAGAAAGTGGTTTTCCAGACAACAGGGCAGTTGCATACATGGCTCAACAATTGTGAGAGAAATAGAAGCCAAGTCAAACAAAATCCCTGCATCGAGAAGGGTGGTGGGCACCCTTCCCTTCACTGGGGTGCTCTGCACAACCGAGCATGACTAGAAGAGGGAGAATGAGCTCGCTTTATGGGTGTGGCTCCTGCTCCCTTAACCCCACTCCAGGGGAGAGTTCACACCTAAGAGTATATGGTTTGTTTTTGTTAGGTATTAGTAGTTCTTCGAGGATCTACAGAGGTGGTGAGAAAAATATGACCAAAATACCTTGTATGAAAGTCTCAAAGCACTAATAAAATATTATTTAAACATTTTTAAGAAAAGGAGTTTGAGGATGTGAGTAATAAGTTTTAGCATATACTGCTAATGAGTGTATAAATTAGCATAACTTATTTTGAGGGAAAATTGGAATATTCATTAAAAATTAAATAAATTAATATAATTATTAAAATTATGTCACCTGTAATTGGTTTTCATAGTTTTATATATATATACGCACATACATATATTTTAGAAATATAGCATGTATAAAGAAATAAATAAGAATATATATTACAAAATATTTTAAAATAATTAAGAAGTAGAAGATTAGTAAATATCTAACAACTGGTTTGTAGTTAGGTAATTTATAGAAATCTACATTATGGATTATTAGGAAGAAATTAAAAATAATATTATAAGGTGAATTGGGAAATATAATAAATATAATATAATAATATGTTATAGGTAAAGTAGGAAAACTCTGAACAGCTTCTAAAATATGCTCTTATTTGTATAAAAAGATGACATACACATGTATGTATATATTTTATACAAACATATGCATAGATAGGTATCATTCTTCTGAAAGGGCTAGGAAGATGGGTCAGTGGACAAATGACTTACTATATAAGCCCGATGACTTGAATTTGGATCCCAAGAAGCTATGTTAATCACACATTAGTACCTGTGCTCCTATGGGCATTTGGGAGGTGGAGATAAAGGAACTCCAGAAACTTTTGGGTCATCTAGCCTGGCAAATGTACCTGTTCTCTGACTTTCATATTCTGTGCAATGGCATGTGCACATACCCACACAAATATACACACTCACTCACTCACTCACTCACTCACTCACTCACTCACAGAAATTCCATCTAAAAATAAGTAATTCTCATAGGAATTGCTTTTAGGGAGGCTAATACACAACTGATCAACTTTTAGGGAGTGCTCTGAGGCTAGTAGATACTTGAGAGATTTCCAAAGGAATATAAAAAACTGAGATATTAGATCACAGAAAATAGGGCATCCAAGGCATGCTGGCCCTTTTTATTGAGCTGTAGCAACACTAACAGGCCGAAGTTGGTGTTTTACTTCCAGCTGGAGTCCCCAGGTCCTCATTCTATCTGTTAAGTGGTCTGTCTACCTATATCTTTCACCACATGTCCACAGTCATCTGAGTGCAACCCCATCACCTGCTTTGGTTTTCCTCCACTTAAATATCCATTTTCCCTTCACATCTGCCAGCAGAGGATTCTTGTGCCTTGGCAGTATCTTCTTTTTCTAACCCATCTGCTCTCTCTACTGGGGAGCATTTTCACCCATTTGTTCAACAGTTATGAACACTAATCATTCCTAAATTTAGGTTTTTATCCCAACTTCTCCAGTAGGAAACTCAACATGTCCCAAAGCAGACTTACTGAATTTGTCCAAGAGCTTTTACTCCAATATGTCTCATTTTGTTAATGCCACTTTGGTGTCAGTGGGTCAAGCTAAAGATATCACAGACTTTTCTTTTTCTCCACAGTGGCTAGACATGGTTTACCAATGCTATCAAGGCCTCCAAGTCTGTTTGCTCTCTCCACTGCTACTGCACTGCATACATTCTACACTTTGTCATCCCTGGCTGGGGTATGTTCATCCATGTAGCTCTTCTTCTGCAGGTCTATGTTATTAGCACCATCTTCTGATACGGTAGTACAGCCTTTGGTAAGAATTCTCTAAGGAGTTTGTAGGCCATCAGGTGTGCATACTAGTCCGGCCTGAATTCAAACAATGTTTCCAATCTTGTGACTGCATTTTGCACATTTCCTACCTTTCACTGCAATGAAACTCTATTTTCAAACAGTGCCAAGTTTCCCCCACACTTCAGTGTCTCTGCCAATGCAATTTCCTCAGCACAGAGCATGCCTCTCCCCCTCCCATCTGGCCAGGTCTGATTACCTTTTTCGTTCAATCTTACAAACTCATCTCTTGCGTGCGATCTGTGTTCTCTGTCCTTAAGCTGAATTAAGTTGACTGCTCATCTGTGTTCTCATCATACTTTAAATACATATGTAGCAGCATAATATAATGTACCTCTGGGTATACCTGCTTCAATAGCTAAATTGAATATCGGAGGTCTTTGAATCCTCTGATACTCGAACAAAATCAGTAGGCTGACTGAATAGAGAGAAAACCTTCCTTGGCTTTACCTTATATCATCAAAGTTCGACTAGCAATGGAACAACATTTTCAAATCACCAAAGTTTTCTCCCATACCACTTTCCTTATTTTTCAAACTCCACAAATGTTTTTTTTTTTTTTTTGCTTCATCTGGGCCAGAAATGCCATGTGTTGATATTTATGTTGATACTTCTGATATATTTATGTTGATATTCCTGAACTTGTGTTTGTAGCGTCACTCCTTCTCAGAAGGGGGCCTGTCTTCTTACCTGTGCTTTATGTTGATTGTATACTAATTGTGTATTCTATTAAATCTACACTATATTTTGAGACAATGTCTTCTATATCTGAAATTGTTCTTAAACTTGCTATGTAGTTGAGGATGGTCTTGTATTCCTGATCTTCATGCCTTCATCTTCTGAGTGCTAAGATTACAGGAGTGTACCACTTTTCCTAATTTTAAAGTTATGCTATTTCTATGGCATGACTGCTCTCATACAAATACATAATAGGTCCAACTATGCAAACTGCCATTATTCAGATTTACCTGTTGAGATGTCAGTTTCACATAGTTCAACCTTATTTCATCTTTTTAAAACTATTAATTTACTATTTATCATTTTGTTACTATTTTTTTTTACATACATACTTATTATCAGGGTGAGTCTATGCAGATAATACGTAAGTCATTGTCAAAGGGAAGTATGTGAATAGCATTAAGTGGTACCTAACATAGGACAACTACATTCACGTAAAACCTGAGAGAGCCTGGGAAGTAATTCGAGACACAAAAGAACAGAGTTAATCATGGCTTCTTGAGAGCAGTGTTTTCTTCGGTGGGCTCTGTTGCTAGAGGCAAGTGTGTCTCACTTAAGAGAGGTTTCCTGACTCTTTAGCTTTAGCTGCCAAAACATTGTCGCCTTTTTAAGAGACCCCACAACCAAACACTTAAATAGTGTTTATGAATAGCTAACAGCATGCTTCTTGGTGGTGGCAGGGACCTTGAAACTCAATAGAGTTGTGGCAATAAACATGGCTCCTGCCAGTACTTCCATCATGAAGATAGACTCTCAGAAAGCTAAGGAATGAGGTGGATCCAGCCATCAAAGCCACGGCTTTAATCCTAGCCATATTGCTTAGCAAATTAATGACTCATGTGTCAGAAAAAGAGAGATATACAGTAAAGATGGATTCACATGAAAAGAAATCTATAAATGGTTTGCAGTGTGTTTAAAAATATATGTAGGCTTTGGAGAGAAAAGAAAAGGGATTAAGTTCTTAAAAAAAGGAAGTGATTGGGTGTGGTGGCATATACCTTTAATCCCAGTACTTGGGAGGCAGAGGCAGGCAGATATCTATGAGTTTAAGGACAGCCTGGTCTACAGAGTGAGCCAAAGATATACAGAGAAACGCTCTCTCAAAAAAACAAAAAATTAAAAATAAAAGAAAGAGTTTAAAATAAAGCCATGTAAAGATGGAAAATAAACAGAGAATCTGGATATTGTATGTTATTGTGTTGTCTTTGAATTGTTTCATGGCTGAGGAAGGAGCAACATATGATAAAAGACATTTAATTATAAATGCTGCTGGATTAATTATATATATATATAATGCCTTGACTTCAAAATTGAAATCAAAAGATATGTTACTTTGGAGAAGAGGTTTTGTTTTTGTTTCCATAGCAGATTCAGCCTCTCATTAAGAAAAATCAGGTGTGATCAAGGAAGACCCCCGGAAAAATCTCCAACAAGAGCATTTCAGAGAGCCTCTGTTGCAGTTTCCTCTGAGTTCTACATCTAGAACATCCTGAAAACTGCTGCCTGAGATGATCCAGCCACACAGAATATTTCAATCAGGACTTGACCATGATCTTATATTTTCTCTAGGTTTCCATAAGATTATCAGTGCCTCCAATCAGCAAGAAGTAGCCTAGAAAACTATGCCCACATTGCACCCAAAATGGATTATGGATGCTTGGTTTCAAGTTGTTATGGATAATGGTCAGGGAAAAAAGCTAAACAAAGGAAATTAGATTCAGAGTTCTTATTTTTAAGAGAAAAAAAAGAAAGTACTGTGGGACAGTACTTATACCTTGTAAACATTTGTCATTTGTATTAGTTTAATAAAATGCTTGTTGACCAGGCAGGAAGTTGCCAGGCATGGCAACCAGAACAGGAGAATTCTAGCAAGAGAAAAGGCTCAGTCTGCAGTTGTCACCCAGATGCAGAGGAAGCAAGATGAGAATGCCTCACTGATAAAGGTACCAAGCCATGTGGATAACACAGACAAGACTTATGCATTAATTTAAGATGTAAGAATTAGTTAATAAGAAGCCTAAGTATGGGTGCTTACTAATGATTGACCAGTGTGTAAAACCTAGTTTCTCTGGGGTGGCTGTGAGGCACCTAGAGAGTGGTTCCACTGAGATTAGCTAACTCCCCTTCCTGTGAACCACATAAAGAACTTGCCGAGGCTCCTGATTATCGCAGTACTTGGTGCTCTGCCAGCAGGGTGAGCACAGCCCACAGGATCCCAGATTTACTCTACCTGTGCCTGTGCCTATCCTTTATTTACTGCTTTGGGCCCCAGTCTGGTTAACTCCCAAGGCATCCAGGAAACTACACTAAGTCAATAAAACACTGGAAGGGCAAGGTGTAGTTCTAGCTTCTACATCCAATGCTAAGAAATTACTTCCTTTGGATTGCTGATAGGCTACCTGCTGGTCCTCACCTCTCCTTCTGCTCCCTCCAGTCCCAATCCCCCAGCCTCATCTCCAGCTCTGTAGTAGAACATCTGCTGAGTCTCCCTTTCTTCTCTGACTCCATCCCCAAAGGACCCAAAGATCTTCTCCAACATTCATTCCCCAACTCATCCCAATATCAACACTAGCAGGTGTTCTCTGGGAAGACCCTAGCTGACCAGGCCAGGGAAAAGGATGAGCTAAGGAAGACCTTCATTGCTCCCTCTTCTCCTCCAAACTCAATCTCTCAGCCTCATAACTATCTCTGCAACAGAATATCAGCTGTGGCAGCCTTCGCTTGCCCTCAGCCCACATCTCCTGTAGATCCCACAGACCTTTATTCCAACCTCTAAACCACACAGGTCACTAATGCCCAGACCACTCTTGCCAGGGAAGCAGGGAGGCAGTCTGTAGCACTTTCTCTCATTTTAAAGACCACCAAACTCAGCACAATTGCCTACTGATGAAAACAACAGTACTGACAACTGGGTTTGCCATACACAAACAGAAACTGGGAAGTTCCTTAGAGCGAAGGCATGGGCTAAAATAAAACACAGAGCAGCCATTAGTTGCAGTTCCAAATCAAAGGGGATTCTCTATGTTTTAGTTTAGGGGAAAGGAGTATTATCTTCTTACCTATTCAGCCACACTGGCCTGGAGTCCTTAGAAGTCCTTGTAGACTGGAGATTCCCTGATGAATACATGCTAGCTTCTCAGTAACCAGTCTTTTCTCAGAGAGTTCCCCCTCATATATTTTAATTATTTATTTTATGTTGAGGTTATCATTTAATTACATTATTTCCCCTTCCCTTTCCTCCCTTCAAACTTTCCCATATATCCCTCTTTGCTTTCTTTCAGATTCTTTTTCTTACTAATAGTTGTTACATGCACATACATATTTCTAAATACAACCTGCTTAGTCTGTAAATATTACTTGTGTATATATTTTTCAGGACTAGCCATTAGTTATTGGAGAAGCAGCTGGTGTGATCTTCCCTGGGGATGACCATTTCTTCTGCTTTCAGCAGCCCTTAGGTCCCATTCATATTTTACTTGTGTCTCCCGAGGAATGAATTGTTCTCAGAATGGCATTTCAGATATTCTTGTAAAGGGACACTTGCTCATCTCAAGCTCACTGCAGGCCATCCATTCATCTCCTAAAGTCAACAGCACAGTGTTATGTGCAAAGTGAGTGCTCAATGCATACTGTTTAATAAACAAAGCATAGAATTGTCCAAATTGTCACTTCTTTATTCCCCTTTTCCTTATCAACACATACTGATTAAGCTTTTCTCAAATGAAAGATATTATAGGTTGCATTGGCTATGTTAAGACAACATAGACATGGCTACTTCCCTTAAAGATGCTATAGTTTACTGTTGCAAATTAATCTTTTAACTAAGGACTTATATATAATAAATGTGATAATTATTCTTGACTGTCAATTTAACTATAACTGGATTAAAACTATAATCCAGAAATGGAGGGCAAAGTTGCAATCCGGATCTTGAGGCAGGAAGACAACATACCTTTGATCTGAATCTTGAGGACGGCTGACATGTGCTTTTAAACTAGACCCTGAGGCTGGAAATTATATCTTTAATCTCAGCCACACCTTCCTGCAGAAGCCTGTATATGGACAATGGAAGAGGGAAGGGTTTGTTTGTTCTTTGCCTGCTTGTCCTCGCCATTTCAGCTGAACACCAGCCTCGTGGGACTGAGCAGCTACTAGATTCTTGAACTATTTATTCACAATTAACCATTGTTGTACTGTAATTCCAATAATATTATATATATATATTAATTATCATTGCCATATATGTATATATACATACACATATACATAGATAGATAAAGATGTAGATATAGATAGATTCATTCCATAAATGTGACTCTAGAGAACCCTAATACAATAACCATTGTCTTTTCTTTCCTTTTTACTCTCTGTATCCATTTTTAATCAATGTCTGGAAGTGACAAATAAATGAGAAGAAATAAAAATAAATGTTTCTTTAATATAATTTCTTTACTTGCCTTTAATTAGATCAATAAGTTTAAAAAACTCAACTCTGATGTGTTAAAAATATGCAAACCTATGATAATGCAGAACTTAAATTTAAAAAACACTATGTTGTTTACACGTTAATTATAATTTAAATGGCATTCTTGCCATTTAAATTATAATGTTTGTGAACAATGAGAAGAGTTAGAAAAGATCAAGATTATAGTCAGGAATATAGCTCTGTGGTAGAGCATTTACCTAGTCTGTGTGGGGCCCTGGGTTTAATCCTAGTACTGAAAGAAAAATAAAAATAAATAATAAATTTAAAAATACAAAGAACAAGATTATGTTCATAAAAGACATAGGTGGAAGAGAATGAGAGGCTTACTTTGCTGTAACTTCAAAGTGATTCTTGAAATGAATACAGGGCAGGATATTATTGTTAATATAAAGTAGTACAGTTGATACAAAATAGAAATGTATGCCAGAAAAACATATGGTGTGCCTGTTATTGAGCCAATTTGAGTCCATACCTAGAAGCACTAAGGATCACCTAAAGTAAAAAAGATTACTTTGGGATTTATAAGCACTTGGAGGTTGGGGTGAGTTTCTGGCCCCGCGGCGCCAGCCTGGGACGGGGAGCTCAGAGGTTCCTTGGCCCCCTATCCTTCTTGGGCTCTCTGCAGGGCCTCTACTCCCTGCATACTGCCTCTTTCTTCCTAGCCCACCCATCTTCCATCCAGAACCCTCCCCACTTTGGCCCCACCGCCCTCTTTCGGCACATAACATCACCCAGACCAGCCTGTCTGGGCACTGGGTCTGAATCCTCGGGGCACCCAAGCGGGCGGGAGTTCCTTTCTTTCTATGGCCTGCCTGCACCAAGCAGCGAAGGCGCTTTGTTTGCAAGCTGCCCAACCAGCACGGAGACCTGATCTCTCGGTGCCAGGAGAGCCAACATTGGGGAGAGCCAGCGTTGGGTAGGCAAGGAGACCTGATCCAGTAAAAGAAGATCCATAAGGGAGCATTTGGAAGAAGAGATGGGCAGACACCAAGGCAAGAATTCGCCCAACAAGCTGAAAAGCAACATGAAGCCACCAGAAACCAGCGACCTCACAATGGGAGGACATGAACACCTTAATCAAGAAGAAGTAGAAAAGATTGACTTCATGAAAGTGATTGACGCCCTTAAATAGCATGTAAAAAACGCCCTTATAGAAATGGATGAGAAATATAATAGAAAGTTTGAAGAATTGAATAAATCAGTGAATGATACCCTAGAAAACCAAGGAAAAACAACCAAACAGATAAGGGAAACAGTTCAAGACTTGCAAACTGAAATGGAGGCAAAGAAGAAAACACAAACAGAGGGCCGGCTGGACATGGAAAATTTAAGTAAACAAACAGAGTCGACAGAAACAAGCATAAACAACAGAATACAAGAGTTAGAAGAAAGAATCTCAGATTCTGAAGATACCATAGAGAAAATAAACACACTGATCAAAGAAAACAGCAAGTCCAACAAACTCTCATCACAAAACATTCAGGAAATATGGGACACAATAAAAAGACCAAATCTAAGAATAATAGGAGTAGAAGAAGGAGAAGTGCAGCTCAATGGTCCAGAAAATATATTTAATAAAATTATAGAAGAAAACTTTCCCAACCTAAAGAAAGATATATCTATAAAGGTTCAAGAAGCATATAGAACACCAAATAGGCTGGATCAAAAAAAAATCCCCTCGCCATATAATTATCAAAACACAAAGCATACAGAATAAGGAAAGAATATTAAGAGCTGCAAAGGAAAAAGGCCAAATTACTTATAAAGGTAAACCTATCAGACTTACACCTGACTTCTCCATGGAAACCATGAAAGCCAGAAGGTCCTGGAAAGATGTACTGCAGAAACTGAGAGACCATGGATGCAAGCCCAGATTACTATACCCAGCCAAGCTTTCGTTGACTATAAATGGAGAAAATAAAATTTTCCAGGATAAAAACAAATTTAAACAATACGCAGCCAAAAAATCAGCCTTACAGAAACTAATAGAAGGAAAATCACAAACCAAGGAGTCCAACAATGACCACAATAACTCAGACATCTAGAGACCCTTCACCAACACAAATCAAAGAAGGAAAACACACAAACTCTACGACTAAAAAAGTGACCGGAGTTAACAACCACTGGTCATTAATATCACTTAATGTCAATGGACTCAACTCACCTATAAAAAGGCACAGGCTAAGAGATTGGATAAGAAAACAGGATCCAACATTCTGCTGTTTACAAGAGACACACGTCAACAACAAAGACAGGCACCTACTCAGAGTAAAGGGCTGGGAAAAGGCTTATCAAGCAAGTGGACCTAAGAAACAAGCAGGTGTGGCCATACTAATCTTTAACAAAGTTGACTTCAAACTTAAATCAATCAGAAGAGATGGAGAGGGACATTTTATACTCATAACAGGAACAGTTCATCAGGATAAAGTCTCAATCCTGAACATCTATGCCCCTAATATAAAAGCACCCACGTACATAAAAGAAACATTACTAAAACTCAAGGCAGCCATCAAACCGCACACACTAATAGTTGGAGACTTCAACACTCCTCTCTCACCAATGGACAGGTCAATCAGACAGAAACCTAACAGAGAAATAAGAGAATTAATGGAGGTAATGAATCAAATGGACTTAACAGACATCTATAGAACATTCCACCCAAATAGGAAAGAATATACCTTCTTCTCTGCAGCTCATGGAACCTTCTCAAAAATCGACCACATAGTCGGTAACAAAGCAAACATCCACAGTTACAAAAAAATATTAGTAACCACCTGTGTCTTGTCAGATTACCATGGATTAAAGTTAGAATTCAACAACAATGCTACCCCCAGAAAGCCTACAAATTAATGGAAACTGAACAGTCAACTACTGAACCATACCTGGATTAAGGAAGAAATAAAGAAAGAAATAAAAGTCTTCCTTGAATTCAATGAAAATAAAGAAACAACCTACTCAAACTTATGGGACACTATGAATGCAGTCCTAAGAGGAAAGTTCATAGCACTAAGTGCCCACTTAAAGAAAACAGAGAAAGCTCACATTGGAGACTTAACAGCCCACCTGAAAGCTCTAGAAAAAAAAGAAGCAGACTCACCTAGGAGGAGTAGAAGACTGTAAATAATCAAACTGAGGGCTGAAATCAACAAAATAGAAACACAGAAAACAATCCAAAGAATCAATGAAACATGAAGCTGGTTCCTGGAGAAAATCAAGAAGATTGACAAACCCTTATCCAAACTAATCAAATGGCAGAGAGAGAATATGCAAATTAAATCTATCAATGTAATCCATCATATAAATAAACTGAAAGAAAAAAACCATATGATCATTTCATTAGATGCTAAAAAAGCATTTGACAAAATTCAACATCCCTTTGTGATAAAAGTATTGGAGAGATTAGGGATACAAGGGTCATACCTAACTATAATAAAAGCTATATACAGCAAGCCGACAGCTAACATCAAATTAAACGGAGAGAAACTCAAAGCCATCCCACTAAACTCAGGAACACGACAAGGCTGTCCACTCTCGCCATACCTCTTCAATATAGTGCTTGAAGTTCTAGCAATAGCAATAAGACAACATAATGGGATCAAGAGGATTCGAATTGGAAAGGAAGAAGTGAAACTTTCGTTATTTGCAGATGATATGATAGTGTACACAAGCGACCCCCAAAACTCCACCAAAGAACTTTTACAGATGATAAACAGCTTTAGTAATGTGGCAGGATACAAGATCAACTCCAAAAAATCAGTCGCCCTCTTATACACAAAGGATATGGAAGCAGAGAGGGAAATCAGCGAAGCTTCACCTTTCACGATAGCCACAAACAGCATAAAATATCTTGGGGTAACTCTAACCAAGGAAGTGAAAGATCTATTTGACAAGAACTTTAAGGCATTGAAGAAAGAAATTGAAGAGGATACCAGAAAATGGAAGGACCTCCCTTGCTCTTGGATTGGGAGGATCAACATAGTAAAAATGGTAATTCTTCCAAAGGCAATTTATAGATTCAATGCAATCCCCATCTAGGTCCCATCAAAATTCTTCACAGATCTTGAGAGGACAATAATCAACTTTATATGGAAAAACAAAAAACCCAGGATAGCCAAAACAATCCTATACAATAAAGGATTGTCTGGAGGCATTACCATCCCTGACTTCAAACTCTATTACAGAGCTACAGTAATGAAAACAGTGTGGTACTGGCATAAAAACAGAGAAGTTGACCAATGGAATCGTATAGAAGACCCGAATTTTAGCCGGGCGGTGGTGGCGCATGCCTTTAATCCCAGCACTTGGGAGGCAGAGGCAGGCGGATCTCTGTGAGTTCGCGACCAGCATGGTCTACAGAGCTAGTTCCAGGACAGGCTCCAAAACCACAGAGAAACCCTGTCTCGAAAAATAAAAAAAAAAAAAAGAAGACCCGAATTTTAACCGACAAACCTATGAACACCTCATTTTTGATAAAGGAGCAAAAAGTATACAATGGAAGAAAGAAAGCATCTTCAACAAATGGTGCTGGAACAACTGGATGTCAACCTGTAGAAGAATGAAAATAGACCCATATCTATCACCATGCACAAAACTCAAGTCCAAATGGAGTAAAGACCTCACTATCAGTCAGAGCACATTGAACCTAATAGAAGAGAAAGTGGGAAGTACCCTACAACAGATGGGCACAGGAGATTGCCTCCTATGTGTAACCCCAACAGCACAGACATTAAGGGCAACATTGAATAAATGGGACCTACTAAAACTGAGAAGCTTCTGTAAAGCAAAGGACACTGTCACTAAGACAAAAAGGCAACCTACTGACTGGGAGAAGATCTTCACCAACCCCGCAACAGACAAAGGTCTGATCTCCAAAATATATAGAGAACTCAGAAAACTGGACTTTAAAATGCCAATTAACCCAATTAAAAAATGGGGCACTGAACTGAACAGAGAATTCTCAGCAGAGGAAGTTCAAATGGCCAAAACACACCTAAGGTCATGCTCAACCTCCCTAGCGATCAGGGAAATGCAAATCAAAACAACTTTGAGATATCATCTTACACCTGTCAGCATGGCTAAAATAAAAAACTCCAATGATAGCCTTTGCTGGAGAGGCTGTGGAGGAAGGGGTACACTCATCCATTGCTGGTGGGAATGCAATCTTGTGCAACCACTTTGGAAATCAGTGTTTCGGTTTCTCAGGAAATTCGGGATCAACCTACCCCTGGACCCAGCAATATCACTCTTGGGAATATACCCAAGAGATGCCCTATCATATGACAAAAGCATTTGTTCAACTATGTTCATAGCAGTATTATTTGTAATAGCCAGAACCTGGAAACAACCTAGATGCCCTTCAATGGAAAATGAATGAAGAAAGTGTGGAATATCTACACATTAGAGTACTATGCTGCGGTAAAAAACAATGACTTCTCGAATTTTGCATGCAAATGGATGGAAATAGAAAACACTATCCTGAGTGAGGTAACCCAGACCCAAAAAGATGAATATGGGATGTACTCACTCATAATTGGTTTCTAGCCACAAATAAGGGTCACGGAGTCTACAATTGGTGACCCTAAAGAAGCTAAGTAAGAAGGTGATCCAAAGGAAAAACATATAGTTATCCTCTTGGCTATGGGAAGTAGACAAAATTGCCGGGGAGAAAATTGGGATCTTGGGGGTGGGGTGGATGGGGGTAAGGGGAGATGGGGAGAGAAAAGGGAGAAGGGGAGGATGGGGGGAACTTGGGGAAAAAGGAGGATTGGGATAAAGGAAGGTTGGATAGGGGAGCATGGAAGCACAATTCTTAGTTAAGGGAGCCACCTTAGGTTTGGCAAAAGACTTGAACCTCGAGTCGCTCCCAGGAGCCCAAGCCGAGGTCCCCAGTTAGTTCCTTGGGCAGCTGAGGATAGGGAACCTGAAATGACCCACCCTATAGCAATACTGACGAATATCTTGCATATCATCATAGAATCTTCATCTGGTGATGGATGGAGATAGAGACAGAGACCCACACTGGAGGAGCACTGGACTGAGTTCCCAAGGTCCCAATGAGGAGCAGAAGGAGGGAGAACATGAGCAAAGAAGTCGGGACCACGAGGGGTGCACCCACCCACTGAGACAGTGGAGCTGATCTATTGGGAGCTCACCAAGGCCAGCTGGACTGTGACTGAAAAAGCATGGGATAAAACTGGACTCTGAACATGGCGAACAATGAGGGCTGATGAGAAGCCAAGGACAATGGCACGGGGTTTTGATCCTACGTAATGTGCTGGCTTTGTGGGAGCCTAGCCAGTTTGGATGTTCACCTTCCTAGATATGGACGGAGGGGGGAGGACCTAGGACTTAACACAGGGCAGGGAACCCTGACTGCTCTTTGGACTGGAGAGGGAGAGGGAGAGGAAGCGGGGGAGGGGGAGAAGGGTGGGAGGAGGGGGAGGGAAATGGGAGGCTGGGAGGAGGTGGAAACTTGTTTTTTTTTTTCTTTTCTCAATAAAAAAAAAAAACTTGGAATCTTCATGTACCATGCGGGGAACATAAAGAATGATTTCCAGGTGCATATATCCCTGTGTGGGGTCATGGTGTTTTGGGGTGGGGTACTTATAGGATACTTTATCAACATGAGATAGCTGTGATCGTCTGTATCATTAGAAACTCTTGGGTGGCTTTGAAGGTGCTCTTTGCGTCATATCAAAAAAGTAGCAACTACATTTGTGAGCAATACATTAATTTAAGCAGGCTCAATAAAAGAGAAAAGATTATTCCTTGAAAATTGTCTTGTAATTTATTTTTATTCTCTCATTTCAACACAACACGTATTGAAGGCACATGTTCCAGGTGTTGAGCCCGTTAGTGATGTGAGGTGAACTCTGTGAAGCAGCATGCAGATTAGGGAGAGTGTGATCTCTATGATTGCAGCCCTACATGAATGCTGGAGCACAGCTGCTGACCAGCTTTGGGTCTTCTGCACATTGCAGCCAGAAAGCCAGCTCAGTCCAAGCTACACAAAAACTCACTGGCTGAGATCTCAGACGACAGAGCAAGCATAATGGGATCATTGTCTTCAGTTTCCTAAAGCATCTTTGGGGTTGGCACCATCTTCAGAAAATGTCTCCCTTGGGAAAGGAGAGGGCTCTTGAATTGCACCCTGCCATGAATCAAAGCCTAGACATGTGGTATTATTGGATGGCTGGGATCGTGTGCCATTTCTGAACCAATCGCAGAAGGCACTGGCAATTGGTTCACACTCCAGATCACACACTTTCACCTTAGGTACATAGGTGTGGACTGAGAGATGCCCTGAAGTAAGTAAGTAATAATGTTGCTTCTAAAGGGGTGATATTAGACTGCCCAAACAGTACAACCAGATTCAACAGGAATCTTTGAACACACTGGAGAAGATGTGTTTGCCTAGCCGTTTTCAAATGGAAACTTAAAACGTTGAAAGGAGAATAGGAAGAAACACAGATAGGAAATAAAAACAAAAACCTCTTAGTTATTGGATAATTGTTGGAACACAGTGTGTTTTCCATGTTGGTCATTAGAAAAGCTCCCTACCCCAGGAGGAGGCTTCTGAAATGGTTCTCAGCAGAAGACTATTGCATCTCCCAACAGTAGCACTGTTTTTTCTCATCCCTGAGACAAACTTTTTCAACTCTGTGTTATCCTGTTCTAAAGTATAATCTTGTCATTTCAAGAAATGACAGACTTTCTGAACTGAAATTATTGGCAGGAAGAATATGGCTACTGTATTTTTACTATGTTTATGTTTATGTAATCGCAATGTTTTCCTTACATGTGAGGCTTGGCACACAGTTGGTACTAAATGTTGGTAGAGTAATTGCGTGAATGGGTATCTGGATGGAAAAAATACTACAGTAACACGTTAATGGGTAATAGATGAGATTCCTGTGGTCATGTAATGCCAATTTAGAAGAGATCACTAAGCATTGTCTATGACAAGTTGTTTCTCTATGGGCTCCTGTGGGGCCACCATGCTCTCTCAGGTAGCCCTCTGAGGCTCATCAGTAGGATCATTTACAGAGCTTGCATTGTGTGCAATGAAACCCAACCTGGCAGCCACCAAGTCCTCAGATTTTCAGTGTAAAACAAAGTGCAGCTTCCCCCACAGAGCATCCTGATTAAACAAATTAACCATGGCATTGCTTGCAAATACACACGCTAGCGTGCAGGAAATGAACAGATACAATGGCCAAGTCTGTATTTAATTTTAATTAAATTTCATTCTGTAGCTCAATTAATCCACATCTCCAAATGTCAGCAGGACTTAGGCAAATGGAATGACATCTGCTGCACTGCACAGGACTATAAAACCTTCACTGCAGCTAGGTCTCTGGAAGCACACCAGGAAAAATGAAATATCTTTATTAAGTCTGTAGCAATGTATAGAAGCTTAACTCAGAGTCTAATGAAAGAACATAAACTAGGGAAGAAAATTGGACTAAGAACGTGAGTGGTTATTGGCATGGCAAACAGTGCTCAATACCCTGCCTAGTGTTATTTACTATGACCACATTGGATTCAAAATTATGTAGATCAGTTTTCTTTCTTTTAAGGAACCCAAACTTTCTTTCTGTGGTAGGAGAATTGGTGGATGAGGGGTTGATCATTCCACATGAAATATGGAAACAACCACATCAGCCATGCAAGGTCATTTGATACAAGAAGAAGCCAGGATGTGACTTGTAGTATGAGTAGTGACAAGCTTTCATGAATAATTCTGTTCTGTTACTTACAATATCAGATTAGGGGATTATTTTAAAATAAAAACTCAGACATTATTAATTGGAAAGATGGGGTTCTCTCATGACAATAACTGGCTTGAGGAAATATCTGTGTGATGATGTTAGAAAATATCAATGTGTTTTCAGTGTTAGAGGATAAGAATCAGTGAATCTTCATAACATAAACATACTTTGATACAATAAAAATCATATAAAGTATCTTTTCTAGGGAGAACAAAAATGTAAAGAATATATTACAATAAAATACAATTTATTTCTTTAACAGGCAGAGAAGCCCAAAGAATTAGGCAAGCTCTGGAGGAATGGCAAAAGGCTGAAGGTTGGTGTTAAAACAAGAGTAGGATTGTAGCTAATAAATTACTGGGGAAACCCAAAACAACAGCAATAACAGGAGAGATAGAGAGAGGGGGAGAGAGAGAATGCACATGTGAGAGAGAATATGTTTCTCAATTCAGAGATTTTTTTTTCCTTTTTTTCAATTTTATCTACTCTGGAAATTAAACCTCTGATATCCTAGCAGCATTTGAAATTGTGGAACTGAAACTTTATCTAATACCAATGTGCATGGAGGAACAATGAGTTTCTAGCCATATTAAGCCTCCCTTCTGAGAAGTCCAACCAAGAGTGTTAGGTCGTTTCCTTGTAGCTGTTATAAAAATGCCCTGGCAAAAACAACTGAAGAGAGAAAAAATTTATTTGGCTCACAGTTCCAGATTATAGTCTGTCTCTGTGGGTAGGCTGAGGTGGCATGAACTGGATGCATCCATACACAACACATTTCCAATCAAGAGTAGATGGCAAAGACATGGGCATGCAAGTGGTCAGTTCACTTCCTCTACTCTTATAAGCCACAGGACAGCCTATTCTCAATACCACTCACTGAGACTTTCTTCCAGGCACTTCTAGATCATGTGAACTTGACAGTTAACATGAACCATTACTCCTAGCATACTGAAGTTGAATCAGGATCCGGTAATGTATCACCAATTTAGTCAGGATTAAAGCAACAGTCTAGTTAAAGAATAAAGCATAGTGTGTTATTAATAATTCAAATGTGCCAATGAAGGGTTGAAGTTGTGAGAAAGAGTTTTAATTGAGTTCACAATTAAAATTAAACTCCTAAGAAATTCTTTCTATGTAACGAGAAACACTCTGCTTGTAACAATTCATACTTTGTGTACCTTGTTAGAAGGGTTCCATTTAGAAAGTTAAGTGTAGAAATTTTAAATGTGCAATTGTAGCTACTAAGTATTAACTACATTTCTCAAAGGTCCCAGAAGGAGATCTAACTCTGATGCTGTGTGGTGAAATCAAACCATCCTGAGTGATAATGATAACATAGACCCAGAAAGACAAACAAGGTATGTACTCACTCATAAGTGGATATTAGACATACAGCAAAATATAACCAGCGTATCTATGACCACAGAGAAGCTAGGTAACAAGGAGAACCCTAAGAGAGACATACATGGATTCCCTTGGGAAGGGGAAATAGACAAGATCTGAGAAAACTGGGAGCATGGGGGTGGGTGGGGAAAAGACCAACAGAAGGGGAAGAGGAAGGGAGACTGGGAAGGGGGAATAAAACATGAGGGAACAAGATGGCCAAGATGGGGAAAGGACGGAGAGGGAGAGCAAGGAAAGAGGCATCTTGATTGAGGGAGCCATTATGAGGCAAACAAGAAACCTGACACTAGGGAAATTCTCAGGAATCCACAAGAATGAACCCAGCTAAAACCCTAAGCATTAGTAGAGAGGGTGCCTGAACTGGCCTTCCCCGGTAATCAGATGGACCTGATGACTACCTTAATTGTCATCATAGAACGTTCATCCAGCAATTGAAGAAAGCATATGCAGAGATTCATAGTTAGGCACTGGGTTGAGACTCCAGAGACCAGTCTAAGAGTGGGAGGAGCGATAATATGAGCAACGGAGTCAAGACCATGATGGGGATACCCACAGAAACACCTGCCATGAACTAGTGGGAGTCCACTGATTCTGGACTGACAGTGAGGGAACCTACATAAGACCAAACTAGACCCTCTGAATGTGGGTGGCGATTATGTGGCTGGGGCATTCTGTGGGGCCACTGGCAGTGGGACAAGGACTTATCCCTAGTGTTTGAACTGGCTTTTTGAATCCCATTCTCTTTGGAGGTATAACTTGCTCGGCATAGATATGGGTGTGGGTGTGTGTCTTGGTCCTGTCTCAAAGTGATATACCAGACTTTGACGACTCCCTATGGAAAGCCTTACCCTCTCTGAGGAGTGGACAGGGGTAGGGTAGGGGGAAGATAGAAAAAGTAGGAGCAGGGGAGGGAGTGGGAATGTGATTGGTATGTAAAATGAGAAAAGATTTTTTTTCTCTTTTTTATTTCATTTTAATTTTTAGTTTTTTAAAAAGAAAACAAACTTTTTTTCATTACACATATTTATCCAAGTTCCCACACCCTCCCCTCCTCCCATTCTTTCTACTTTCTCCCTCCCTCCCTCCACTCCATAGAGAAGGTAAGACACCTTGCTTTGGGGAAGGTCTAAGGCCATCCCTATTGTATCTAGTCTGAACAAGGTAACCATCCAAAGAGAATAGGATCCCAAAAGGCCAGTAAAGGCATTAGGGATAAATCCTAGTGTCACTGCCAGTGGAAAAACAAACAAACAAACAAAAAACATGAGAGCCAAAACAATCCTATACAATAAAGAAACTTCTGGAGGTATGACCATCCCTGATATCAAGCTCTATTACAGAGCTACCATAATGAAAATAGCTTGGTGTTAGCATAAACACAGAGAGGTTGACCAATGGAATCAAGTTAAAGACCAGAATATTAATCCACACACCTATGAACATCTGATTTTTGTTAAAGAAGCTAAAATACAATGGAAAAAAAAGAAAGCATCTTCAACAAATGCTGCTGGCATAACTGGATGTCAACATGTTGAAGAATGAGAATAGATCCACATCTATCCCCATACACAAAACTCAAATCCAAATGCATTAAAGACCTCAATATAAATCTGACCACATTGAACCTAATAGAAGAGAAAGTGTAAAGTAGCCTTCAAGACATGGGCACAGGAGACCTCTTCTTAAATATAACACCAGTAGTACAGACATTGAGAACAACAATAAATAAATAGAACCTCCTGAAACTGAGAAGCTTTTGTAAAGCAAAAGACACAGAATATAAGACAAAAAGAAAGCCAACTGAATGGGAAAAGATCTTCACCAACCCACACTAGACAGAAGACTGATATCCAAAATATATAAAAAATTCAAGAAATTCGAAATCAAAATTCCAAATAATCCAATTAAAAAAATGGGGTACAGAACTAAACAGAGAACTCTCAACAGAAGAATCTCAAATGGCTGAAAGACACTTAAGGAAATGTTCAACACCCTTAGCCCTCAGGGAAATGCAAATCAAAACAACTCTGAGATACCATCTTACACCTGACAGAATAACTACAATCAAAACCACCAACAATAGCTTTTGCTGGAGAGGATGTGGAATAAGGGGAACACTCATCCATTGCTGGTGGGAACAAAAACTTGTATAACCACTTTGGAAATCAGTCCAGCTGTTTCTCAGAAAATTGAGAAAAGATTTTTTTCAAATAAAAAAAGATTTTAAACTATGGTTGGTACTAACATGGATTTCTTAGTCGAGGTTTTTCTTGATGTCAAGAGCTCCAAGTCAGAGCTATACCAGAATTCCATATACCACTGTAGGTTTAAAAGGCAGGAAGCTTCTATTTATGTATTGCTATTGTCAGAAATAACTTCTGTCTTGAGTGAAGACCATTTAAATATGAACCTGGATAGACTATGAAGTAAAATTGTATATCTTTAGATGCAGAAACTGTTTATGCATAATTAAATTAAAATTTCATATTTTCTCTATTATCTAATTCATTCCCTCAACTTTAAGATATTTTCCTCACACATATGGGTCTCTGATAGAAAGTGATTATTACTCCATCCCTCACCCTTAGTTTTCTCTAAGGTTAAATCTTCATAGTCACATAACACAAGGGCCTATCTTATTAGAGTCCTTTCCTAATGAAATATAAACCCTTCAGCTTAACTGACTTAAAGAATAAGTTTAGTAAAGCATCAATATTTAGATAAAGATCACAAAGTATGAATTTGTAGCAGACACTAATAATAATTAACCAATCTTCTAGACATTCACTATTTTAAGTTCTACTCATACATTACATATTGTGTTAGACTAAAAAACCTGCCTAGTTGATATGAAAAATTAACATGAACAACAAAATTAAGATCAGGAAGTTTTGTTAGAAAAAGCAAAAATTAGAGGTTTAAAATTATCATTCTAGACAATCTGTTAAATTCAAAGGATAATGTAAGAGGGACTGGCACAATTTGCAAATTTCTATGATAAGAGTGCAGCTTATAAAGACATTAGTAGGAATACACAATTGCTCCCATCCATCAGATTGCATTCCTTCATCTTTCTCATCTTCTTTTAGCCCATTCTATTAACTAGCCTTGCTCCACCATATACTTAACTGCTTTTGTTCCACCTCATCTTTTCTTACCTCCATTCCTTCTTCTTTCTTTCTTTCTTTCTTTCTTTCTTTCTTTCTTTCTTTCTTTCTTTCTTTCTTTCTTTCTTTCTATAACCTATAAATGTACATTCTTTTCCAGTCATTGTGCTGGATGTCAAAAGGAGGTAATTAGGACCAAGTATCTATCACTAAGAGCTTTTTGCTATCTATAGGAAGGTGAAACAATCGGTATACATGCACATGATGGTTGTACTGTGAGAGTAACTGAAAGCCAAAATTCAGGACACCTGAAACCAGCAGCTTCACTGGATAGGGGATTCCTGAAAGGTATCTTAAGAATGAATAGAATTATTAAAGAAGAAGGGAATGGAGGACGTTTAAGGCAGCTACAAAAATATGAACAGAGACCCAGAAGTTGGAAAGCATCAAAGATATCCATTCAAAAAAAAATTCACTGTGGTAGCCAGGGGAATGACAAATTAGCTTTATATTTCAGAAGGATCACACTAGCAGGAGAGTGGTAAGTGTATTTAAAAATAATGAAACTGGAGTTTGTAAAGCCAGTTGGGGGCATTTTTTTTCCTACTGGATTCTGGGTGAGGAATGATTGGTGACTATAAAGATAACAACATATCTGGTAGTCCTACAACCAAGTCCTCGGTTTCTTCATACTTAATCTAGAGATATCTCTAATATACTAGAAGTAAAATATCTATGGTAAAAACAATACATTTTGCTTTGGGCTCTATTAATTACATGTAGGTTTTTTTTTTAAAAAAATATTTTGTTCTTAGACCAGCATTTTAAATTCTTGGAACTCCTTGGGTTTTTTTTCTGTCTCTAAAAAAATTTTTATATGACATAGTTTGTTCATATTCTTCCCTTTTTCACAACTCTTTCATGTTCTTTCTCTCTTAAAAATGACAACAACCAAAAGTAAAAATAAAACAAAAGGTGAAAATCAAGAGAACAAAAAACTCAATAAGGAAAAAAATACCAAAAGAATATAAAACAAATAGTCCCCAGAAAACATGGAATCCATCTTGGTTCTGGTCAGCCATTCCTAGGCATGGAGTGTAGTTGTGATGGAGGATATCCAGTGACACTCCATAGGAGGAAGCAAGTCTTCGCTTCAGGGATCAATTCCCTTTAAATCTATCCTGATGCACACATCTTCTGTGTATGGAGATGAGTCATGGGTAGCAGACACTACTAATAATTCATCAATCTTCTAGACATTCACTATTTTTAAGTTCTACTTACACATTAAATGGTGAATAATACTCAAAAAACTGCCTAGTTGTTATTAAAAATTAATATAAACAACAAAATTAAGATCAGAAAGTTTTTGTTAGAAAAAGCAAAAATTTGCATGCTCTTCTCACCACCTTGATGCTATTGCATTATTTTTTATTTTTGTTGAGCTCTACATTTTTCTCTGTTCCCCTCCCTATCTCTCCCTTCCCCTTTAACCCTCCTCCAAGGTCTCCATGCTCCCAATTTACTCAGGACATCTTGTCTTTTTCTACTTCCCATGTAGATTAGATCCATATATGTCTCTCTTTTTTATTGTTTTTGTTTTTCAAGACAGGGTTTCTCTGTGGCTTTGGAGCCTGTCCTGGAACTATCTCTTGTAGACCAGGCTGGTCTCGAACTCACAGAGATCCGCCTGCCTCTGCCTCCCGAGTGCTGAGATTAAAGGCGTGCGCCTCTCTTAGTGTCCCCATTATTGTTTAATTTCTCTGGGATTGTGATTTGTGGGCTGCTTTTCTTTGCTTTATGTTTAAAAACCACTTGTGAGTGAGTACATGTGATAATTGTTTTTCTGGGTCTATGTTATCTCACTAAAAATGATGTTTTCTAGCTCCATCCATTTGCCTGCAAAATTCAAGATGTTATTTTTTTCTGCTATGTAGGACTCCATTGTGTAAATGTACCACATTTTACTTATCCATTCTTCGGTCAAAGGGTATTTAGGTTGTTTCCTGTTTCTGGCTATGACTAACAAAGATGCTATGAACATAGTTGAACACATGTCCTTGTGGCACGATTGAGCATCCTTTGGATATATACTCAAAAGTGATGTTACTGGGTCTTAACAAAGGTTGTTTCCTAATTTTTTGAGTAACTATCACACTGACATCCAAAGGAGTTGTACCAATTCACATTCCACCAGCAATGCAGAAGTGTTCCCTTTTCCACACAACCTCTCCAGCATAAGTTGTCATCAGTGTTTTTGATCTTGGCCATTCTTACAGGTGTAAGATGGAATCTCAGAGTTGTTTTGATTTGCATTTCTCTGATGACTAAGGATGTTGAACATTTCCCTAAGTGCCATTTTAGATTCCTCTGTTGAGAGTTCTCTATTTATGTCTGTATTCTATTTTTTTTATTGGATTATATGTTCTTCTGGTGACCAATTTCTTGAGTTCTTTGTATGTTTTGGAGATCAGACCTCTGTCTGATGTGGGGTTAGTGAAGATCTTTTTTTTTTTTTGTTCTGTAGGCTGTCGTTTTGTTCTGTTGACCATGTTCTTTGCTTTAGAGAAGCTTTTCAGTTTCAAGAGAGCCCATTTATTAATTGTGTCTCTTAGTGTCTGAGCTGCTGGGGTTATATTTAGGAAGTGGGAAAACATCAAATGGAAAAAGAAAGCATATTTAACAAATGGTGCTGGCATAACTGGATACGTAGAAGAATGCACAAAACTCAGATCCAGATGGATCAAAAACCTCAACATAAAGCCATCCACAGTGAACCTTATAGAAGAGAAAGAGGGAAGTACACTTGAACACATTGGCACAAGAGACCACTTCCTAAATATAACCCCAGCTATTGCTACAGAGCTGCTACTGTTGCTGCTTCGTTGTGTGCCTTTACATCCTGAGGTTGGTACCTTTGAAACATTTTAGGTGAAGCAGTAAGGGCATACCTGTAATCTTTACATCCCAAGATGAGAAAACTTAGCATTAAATGCTAAAAAGATGTTATTGATGGTCCAGTCAGTTACCAAACACAACCAGCTGCTCCACGATTTGAAATTTGGAAAAGAATCCCAGTTCAAAATCAGCTACCTAATTCTAGGGCATGAGAACTTAAAACTGTATCAGGGAGAAGCACTGTCTAAGTCATGTTCAACAGCTAAGGCATCAGCAAACCAGCTGCTGTCCATACTGTACTTCTAAATATTTCCATATGCAGAATATACAGAGAAGTTAATCATGTGACAAAACAACTCCCTTGCTTTAGTATGTGTTAATACACAGCACAACAGGCTTGTAGGAATGTATCAGAAATTCTGTGGGACATGGGGTGTGTGGAGGAGAATGTGATATAGTAAATGTGCACCTTCTTGTTGAATTAACTATAGGGTCAAGTTTTACACACAGAGAGACACATAAACACATACACAGGTATGTGTGAGCAAGCAAGCATGCCTAAAAGAATGCTATTATTTTTTATATGCACAGACATATAAACAATAAAATAGCAGGAAGGAAAAGCAAAAAATAAAAATTCCTTCAAATCTAATGTTTCCTCTTCAGCAACAAGGATCCTGTTGTAGTTTGTTTATCTATTTCTGTGAAGAAATACCATGACCAAAAGAAACCCGAGGGAGGAAAGGTTTTATTTGGTTTACACTTCCATATCCCAGTCCATTATTGAGGGAAGCCAGGGCAGGAGCTCAAGCAGAAACCTAGAGGTAGGAACCAAAGCAAGGACCTTGGAGCAACACTGCTTACTAACTTGCTCTCCATGGCTTGTTCAGCTTGTCTTTTATACACCCAGGACCACCTGCCCTGGGAGGTAAAATGCCTACAGACTTGCCTACAGGTCAATATGAGAAAATTCTTTGTGAGGTCCTCTCTTCACGGGCAACTCTAGCGTGACATGCTGACAAACCCTAAGGAACAAAGACACACAGCACCATACCCTGGAAGCCTTCACCTCTGATGCACAACAAGTTCCAACAAGCCTAAGAAGTGAGAACTTCTGGTGGAATTGGCTTGGAAACTGCCAGCTTTCTAATTTCCTTTGGTAAGCTGATGTGTAGATCTGAACGGTACCTTTAGGGCAGGGTGTCCCACCTATCAAAATTTCAGGCCAGATGACCTTTACAGTGACGGGCCACCTTGCATTGTGCATAGTAGGATGTTTGGCACTTACCATGGTCAACCAACTACATGCAATATTAAAATCTCCTCCAGTGGCAGCCAAAAGTATCTCCAAACAAAACTAGTGTCCACTGATAGGGAGGAGGATTATATAAGCTTTCATTAAGAACCACTGACTTGGGGACTAAGTCCCCTTAATCTGCTTTTATTGATTTTTTCTTGGTTTTTCAAGACAGGGTTTTACTGTATAGCCCTGGCTATGCTGGAACTCACTCTGCAGACCAGACTGGCCTTGACCACACAGAGATCCACCTACCTCTGCTTCCCAAATGTGTGCATCACCACTTCCTGGCCTCTTGGATTGATTCTACGCCATGTACAGAAGACTGTCTGTGGCCTCCACATTTTAGCATCTTGTTCTCTTTCAAACTGCCTGTCTCTTATGTTCTGTTTCCCCCCACTGTTCACTTAACCAAGGACTCTGCCAGGTGGTTTTCCTGGGATCTTGCCTCATCCAATCTGACTTGACCTTCTTCATCTCAGTGAACGCCATAGAAACACCAAGCTATATTGTACACATTTTTCTCTCTCCTGGTAGAAGATGCTGTCTAAACTTGATAACAGAATAAAAGAATATGTCTTTTGCTTACATTAGTACCATAGAAAGTTTTATATCAAAGGTTTTCTTTTCATTTTGTTAGTATATGGCAGTGTCAGATAGAACTGAAAACTATATTGATTTTCCAAACAAAATTTCAGTTGGAAGGATTCAGAATTACTTTTAAGTTTACATAGAAGTATACAGCCAAATATAGCCAAACATATATTTAAAGAGAAGTGCATGTCTTGTCACATATTGACATATACATACCTCTAAAAATCATACTGGATTGACATAAAAGTAGACAAAATAATGAATGAACAGAAAAGACCTTTTTTTCCCCTGAAAAAACTCTGAATTATATGTTTAAGATTTACACAGTGCATTATACATCCATTTTAAAGAAAATTATAAATTTAAAAGTGAGTAAGGAGACAGTTAGAGATAAAGCTGAGAGGTAGAATGCTGGCCTAGTTGATCTGACCTGTAGCACCACAAAAGAGAGGAGAGGGAGGGAGGTGAGAGGGAGAAGGAAAGGGGAAAAGAAAAAAGAGAGAGGGAGACAGAGAGAGAGAGCCACAAATAAATTTTCTAATGTTTGCAACATGAGAATGGTCAACTAGGACATTTTAGACAGTAATCTTAATTAAAAAATCAGAATTTATAGTTCCTATTTGATTTTGCAAATAATTTAAATTCTATTTTTTTTGTCAGCATCATTCTTAAAACTAGATTGTTTTTTTAGGTGACTGCTTAAAAAAATACAACCTGCCTCTCTATTGTAAGAAATGATTATAGCAATAACCAGAGAAAGTCAAATATCATGGGGATTATTTCCAAGTGCAAATATATAAAGTGGGAAAGAGACACGAGGCATAAAGGTTCTGTGGGTGGAGAGAGGGCGTGTGAAATGAGAGAGAAGGCTCTGGAAATAGAAGCTAAGGGAAGCTATAAAATAAAATGATTCTCAACAAAGCAGAAGAATTCAATAATTACCTTTAGTGGGTTGCAGTTTGATGGAAATAATATAAACATTCAAGACTAAATTGCAGAAGGAGGTAGGAATCTAAATTCGGAGATTTTATCTTTAAACCTGAGCTGAATGGTTCCAACAGTTAAGAAATTTTTTATTACCTTTTGGAAGGGAATACTCGTACTACTCTTATCTACTGAGTTTCTCTGTGCTTGTGATTCCAAACTGCTCCTCAAAATACCTTGTGACAAGTGTGACGTCTCTTTAAAAGATGGATAAATTGAGGCATGTGGAGCCTAACTGACCAGTTCACTGTCTCAGTGGTAATACCAGAAACAAAACTGAATACTTTTCTGTTATCCAATGAAGGGCTGTTTTTTTGTCCCACGCTAAATGATCAGTAATTTACTTACCACAGAAATAAAGTTGTTTTCTAAGGATTAATCATCAATATAAAACCTTGGTAGAAGTAACATTCATATTATAGCACTAAGATCATTAATAGTAGATTTTTTTTTTTTGGTTTTTCGAGATAGGTTTCTCTGTAGCTTTGGTGCCTGTCCTGGAACTAGCTCTTGTAGACCAGGCTGGCCTCGAACTCACAGACATCTGCCTGCCTCTGCCTCCCGAGTGCTGGGATTAAACGTGTGCACCACCAAGGCCCGGCAATAGTAGATTTTTTAAATTGTCAGAAAAAATCATTTGTTGTTTTCAAACTGATGTAGATACGATAAATTTCACAGTGATGAGATAGTTAAAATAGTTAAGGTTTATCTTACATTTTGTGTGTGGTTGGCGGCAGTGAGCCGGGTCTCAGACAGCTGCAGACTGCACTGGAACCTGCCGTGGAACTCTTGTTTCTGTAGTTCCACATCCTCAGTTCTGGGATTGTAGGCAGTACCACCACATATGACATTTTACATTTTGCTTGCCGTTCCTAGTAATTTATATAATTTTCTTCTGAGTGCACTATCAGTAATTCTATCATTTTAAGAGAATTTGCTACCCAATTTTAAAAAGTTTTAGACTTATGACTTTTCAACCTCAACACATTTTTTGTAATGTATAATTACTTAGATGATGAGCATGGTTACTAATTAAACACAAACTCTTGAGTACCTAAACTGACAACCACAGGCATACTTTTACAGATCTTGTAAGTATTAGTGGATCTTATGTTGATATGTTAAAAAAAAAAAGACCCCAGCCAGCTTTTCTACTACATACTGAACACAGGCAAATGCTCATCTGGGTCTAACACAATCTCAACACTTGTGACACTTAAAACTGCCTTCTACAATAAACTGGGGCCACGACATTTTATATCAAAATTACATATTTGGACTGATTACCTCCCCATAGTGAGTTAAAGTAGCATGAATAACCAGTCAGTTTCTCCCTTCATGCTTTGTTCTTCTCTGACTTGACATGTTCTTACAGTCTTTAGCTTCCCAGCACGAACTGACTTTGCTTTTCCTTTACGAGAGGCTTTGCTTGGACAGCACAGAGTTTGGAAAGTAGACATAAAGGCTAGTATCCCTGAGAGCGTCTACAAGAACTGTTGCCTATGTGGCCCCATTATGCACTGGTCCAAATAACGCTCGATTACACTTTAAGACACTGTGCAAGGAAGCTGCCACCAAATGGGTACTTCCCATTCTAACCACCACGTCCTGCAGACAAGCTACCAGTTTCTATATTGTGCCATTTTTATACCAAATACTCATCAGAACCTCCCTTCCCTCACTGCCACTGAATGAGTGTAAACTTGGAGCATACTATTATATTCTCTCCACAATCTGGGCTTACAAGTTGCTAAAACTATTACAGACCAATGATGTACTTACTATTTTGTTGTTTTTAAATATCTCCTGTCCTTTTCTCCCTTGACCTTTTTCTCTCAAGACTCTCTGCCAAGGATGGTTCTAGAGAAACAGTTCCTTAAATCTAACCCTCTGAGGGCTTCGTGAGGCCAGGTATCTCTACCTTCTCCAGCTTCCCCTGACCACTTCTCTCGGTCATGTAAACACTGTATTGCTTCCACTGAAGAGATTCAATGACATCCTTATGTGGTTATTTTTGTGCAAATCTCAGTTTCTTTCATGGACTGGGCTCCGTGAAGGCAGCTCTCTAGTCTGTGCAAAGACTAGCATTCTACACAAGCTCCAGTATGTATTTGTTAAACGGGGAAATAAGGGGGGGAAAAAAGCAATTACAGGTGTAAGATTGTCAAATTGGTGAAATAAATAAAACCAAAAACTGCATGTGTAAGTTATACAAACTTGCAGATTACTGAAATAACTGTTTATTTCTCCCCAAAGAAGACAGTTTTAGAACACACATAGATTAACAGCAAGAAATGGGAAATATTTTGTTCACTGATCTAACCCTGAGTACCAAAGGCAATGCCAGGCATGTGATAGACACTAATAGATATTTGTTGAATAATACTTCAGAAGATAGTTATTCTTAAAGGTACTCTGGTATTTAATATATTCTTTCAATTTTTTTTTGGCCCTCAATTTCTAAACTAGGTTGTATCGAGTAGAAGATAACCTAGACTAACCTCATTTTATCAATACACTTTAAACCATCTCAAAACAGATATTCAGGATAACATAAACTGTCCATGAGTAGGAATATTGCACGCCAACATGCTCCCTTAAGAGAGAGAACTGAACTTTTTTGGAAAGATAATGTGTTTTTTGATTTTCAGATGAATGGAGTTATTTCACACATGTTGAATTTGTAAAAGAATTTCAGGGCAATTCGGGATTTTGCAACTTGGGACTACTGCTCAGGCTCGGCTGGGCTGAGAAAGGTGTGAGGAGTGCAAATCCGTCAGGTAATTCTAGTACTGCTAGAGCTGGGGGCATCACTTTTGACCAACTGCTAACAGCTCTTAGTTAAGGCGGCCATAATCATAGGCTTAACGTTACACAGCACTTACGGCCATGACCAGAAAGAGTATACCAGAAGCTGAGGTTGAGCTGAGGGCCAGCTTCTTGAGGAAACTTTTTCTAAATCAAAAACTGCAAAGGTCACATCCCAGATAATGCCAGGGAGAATCCACAGCAATTCTGACAGCAATGGTGAAAACTGTAATCAAGTTCTGCTACCTAAGTGGTACATGGCCCGATTCACTGATGACAAAACAGAAACCCCTAATCGGGGACGTCAGCGTGCTGTCGGAGCAGGGTCGGAGCAGACATGATGGCTGCATGATGCCAAGTCAGGGCAAGCAAAGCAGGGAGCGCTAAATTCTAAAACACTGATGTTTGTCGTTTCTTTCTGTTTATGCTGAGGAGGGGCGGGGAGAGAGAGACAGAGAGACAGACAGAGACAGAGAGGGAGGGAGACCGGGAGAGAGATTCAGCCCAGATAAGTGTTCACTATTCACGAAGAGGTCCTTGGTAATTCCACCTAACCAAACCCCACGGATAATTAAGATCTATTCATAAATTCCTCAACTCCTGTGGATAGGAGGCTAAGGGTAGGCATATGTTCCCCTTTCCTCTAGAGCCCATAGGACCTGACGTCTAGTGAGTGACTCAGTTAGTTGGTGCTGGGTTGAAATCTTGGCTTTGTCTACAGAGGTCTGTAGGCTGGAGTAATGGCTGGTATCTGCCTTTTACTTTTTGTATGAGGTTATCCTTGGCTCTGACTGCTACAATGCATAAGATAGCCCCATCCATCCTGAGCTCATCTTATCTCCAGGTCTGGGCTCCCCATCCATGAATGACTAACATAAAGACAAAATGAGACAATATAGACAAATCTGATGCCATGGCATCAGTGCTAGGTAAATAAATGGCTCCTATTATTAAATAACCTCTAGCTTCACATAGAATATCCACTAGTTTTTAGATAGCTAGCAAACTAGCAATTTGTAATCCTTCAGCCTTTCTGAATCCTTCCTTGCCAGATCTTGTAGTTCACTAATTATCATTTTATGAACAAAAATAGGCGAGTAGTTCAGCTGCTGTGTCTTCCTTATATTCAGAAAACAAGCATAATTACCCTGAGAAAACGAGAAATCGTATTTGTCAAACCAGGACTTTTAAGAAAATTACTGTGTTCATACAAGAATTCTCTATATTTCTCTTGTTAAAATTTCAAGTGCCTGAGAAATGATGACGTATAAAAGACTTTTTCTTTATTTAGAATCTGAAGAAAATTATTGTATTAGAGATTACTTCCTTCTGAACATCTTAACAAAATGATTTGGGAAATGTCAGTTCCCCATTTACTGAGCTTCTATAAACAGATGCAAAATGTAAACATTTACAACTCATCACTAAAGAGCAAGTTTAACAAAACAGCCTCATTGTTCCAGTGATAGCATGCTGTGTCATGAGGCCAAACAGTACCTCACCCTGTTACAGAGATCAAGCGGCCACCCCTGAAAGTCCATCAGCCTACCGGAGATGCTCCTGATTTGCAGACATTTGAGCATCCAGAGCCTCCCAAAAAGGATCCTGGGGACTCAGACAATCAGACTCACTAACTTTAGCCAATATGGCACAATGCCTATTGCTTCTGCTCCCTAGAAGAGGTTTTCTTCTTCACTCAGTTTGTGGTAAGAATACCTGTGACAGAAACAGAGGGAATTCTTGACAGAAGTGGACAGGAAGCAGCGAGTCTGTAGTTGGGTCTCAACTTAGGGCCATATACAGTGACCCGCCAAACCCTTTAAATGTAGATGTCCTAATTCACAAATGTGAAATAATACAGAGTTTTCTCCCATCTCTGATGTGTATTAGTTTTCTTATTAAAGGTTGTGTTACAAATAAAATAAGGGCTATATTAAAGATAAGATTACAAAATTAAAACAACAGCACAAACAGGTTGGACTTCACACAAGAGTTTCAGGTCACTTGAGGCGCCTGCCTTAAGCATGCTGTGAGCTTAGCAGGCGGGGCTGGAAAGTGAACTGTGTGAGTCAGGCACCAGCGGTCAGCCTGGCTCATTTGAACAGACAGATTTATCTACAGCTAGGATTGCAAGTCTTTAGGGCAGAAATTTAGCACCAATTTCAGTTATAAATAAGCACAAAACTTGGGAGGCTTCCTTCTTCTTTTTTTTTTTTGATTTTATCTGTCCATAAACAAATACACATACATCTGAATATGAGAAAAAAAAAGCTTAAATTCTGTAGCAGCTTTTGTAAAAATAAAGGAAACTTTTGTAAAAACAACTTTAAACACCCGATTTGCCAAGTCCAACAATATGCCAATTCTGTGAAAGCTGCTACCTGGACTGTTCTGACAGTCACCAGAGATGATTTAAATAGAAGAATAATTACAGCTCCATCAGCCCCTCCTTAAAATTATAGCAAGGCCTCTGCATTAAAGTATAAACTGCATTGGTCCACGAACCCTTCTTACTGCGACTGACCCCAAGTATGGGCGTTAGATACCTCTTCCTTGATTTCCTAATAGTAGCAGCTCTAGGTTCTTTGGGGGAGGGCAGGGGGCATAAAGTCCACATCCCATCCCCTTCTGGGGATGGAAAATGTTAGTGACCAATAACAGAATTACTTATAGCTGATTTGTTTATTTGTTACTTAGTGAGTGTGTGTGTGTATGTGTATACACTCCTTAGTCAATTGCTCTCTACATTTGTTTTTTGAGACAGAGTCTCACTGGATAGCTTCCCAGTAATCTATAGGGATTTGCCTGCCCCCTTCCCCTCATCAGATACCCTAGGATTCCAGATGTGTGGTACCACATCCTTATCAGAGACACCCTAGGATTCCAGATGTGTGGTACCACACCCTTATCACAGGCACCCTAGGATTCCAGATGTGTGGTACCACACCCTTAACAGGCACCCTAGGATTCCAGATGTGTGGTACCATACACTTATCACAGGCACCCTAGGATTCCAAATGTGTACTACTACACCCTTCGTAGACACTGAGAATGGAAAGTCAGATCTTCAGGCTTGTGAGGCCAACATTTGTTGTGAGGAATCTCTCCAGTCCCATAGCTGATTAACTTAATTTATTTTTGTTTTTAATAATACAATATTTTATCATTTCCGTATTTTATCATATTCATCACCCCAACTGTTCCCAGACCCAGGCCCCTCCCTAGCCCTGTCATTTCCTCCCTGCTTGTGCCCATGTCTTTTTAAGTAGGGTTGAGCTTGCCGCACATGTCTTTGTCCCCGCCCCTACAACCTTTCTGCCCCTCTTCTGTGACATTCCCTGAGCCTTTGGTGTGGGGTGTGCTGTAGATATAACAATCAGGATGGGCCTTTTAGAGACTTCCAATTAGTGTGGGGGTGTGCTGTAGATGTATCGATTGGGGATGGGCCTTTTAGAGACTTCCAATTACTTGCTAAAAACAAACACTGTGGAAGACAGGAGGGTTTTTTTGTTTTTGTTTTTTGTTTTTTTGTTTTTGTATTTCACAGACAATTCTAATAATCTAACACATTTTTAGGCAAAGAAAATAAGGGTTGCTTGGTAGCAGTGATAACACAAGTGGCCAAAGCAGGAAATAATCCAACAATGTAACTGCTGACAAAAAGTCTGTAAGTGCTGTGATCTATAACCGTCACCTATGCAGAGTCTGAGAACTTCTTCAGGGAGAGTCTACTGATTGACAACAAAACAAATGGATATAACATTGTCAGTGGCAAGTCTCAAGAGGCAGAGAGCAGCCTGGATTCTATCGTTAGGCACAACAGAGGTGTTTTTATTTTAAATATATTTTAAATTTTATTTTACCTATCAACCACAGTTTCTACTCCCTCTTCTCCTCCATTCCCTCAACCTCCTTTCTACCCCCCCTCATCCACTTCTCAGAAAGGGTAAGGCCTCCCATGGGGAGTCAACAAAGCCTGGCATATCAAGTTGAGGTAGGGACAAGCTCCATTCCACAACAAGGCTGAGCAAGGCATTCCACCATAGGGAGCAAGTTCTGAAAATGCCAACAGTTGAATTTTTAATAAATTACCTTCAAATTAGTTCATTTTATTATTATTTAATAATTATGCTATTTTATATGGATTTTTAGAGAACTTCTCGTTATGTGGCCAGCTCAACAAATGGAAACTGAGATGCACGTAAGGTCATTTGAGAACTAATTTCTGGAATTACTGTATAACCACTTCAAATGGTTCCAGTTAGGTTGAAGTGCACTTGGGGTCTCCAATCCTATTCTGTGACATAGACTTGTTTATTGATTTATTATTTCTTTGCTGATTTTGGCAAATGTTGAGAATCTAGTCCAGGGTCGGTGCATGCTAGGCAAGTGATTTTTCCACCAAATCACAGCCCCAGTAGGGTTAAGAATCAGGACTTATGTGTATGATCAAAACACAGTATGCACACGTTATGAAAATGTCATGATGAAATCCAGCTTGTGCATTTTTATTATGTTTTAATTAATATATTATTTAAATTATAATTGACATACATTATAATATGCCACTTAAAACATTAAAAACCAATGACAGCACAGCAGGGAAAACAAGATAGAACTCAAGTTCCTTCCAGCTTTTCCAGAGAAACCACTGGAGGCTTCAATTTGTGTTCAAAACTTCAAGTTTATGTTGTTTGTTTGTTTTTGGTGCTGGAATTTTATCTTTTTTGTGTTAAAAACTTCAAGTTTATGTTGTTTGTTTGTTTTTGGTGCTGGAATTTTAACTGGGGTCTAACACAGGCCATGGAAGCAATAAATCAATATAACTGAAAAGCATTACTTGTATTTCTCTTGTTTGGTGATACTTACTATTATTTAGTTTTTTAGTAATATTATAAGTTAGTTTCAGTATACATACTATCAACTATGGCATCTCTATTTACACTGGAATTCTTAACTTCACTCTATGTCTGGTGATGAGAACGGGTTAGGTCCTACTGGCTCCAGATGTGAGATGTGCTGTCTGTGCCGCTGATGTAGAGAAGCAAGTGTGCCCATTCCTGTTGTCAGTAGCTTCCTCTATGGGTTGGATATGTAAGACTTCATGCATTGTATGCCTGGTAGGATTGTTAATCCTTTCAATTTACAGTCAGCTCAGAGGAAGCCAAGATTACCAACTCCTGCAACTTGATGGCAATGCTTATTTGTGTGGGACTTTAAGCACTTAATGCTCTTCATGTGAGACAAGATAGGGGAAACACACCAACGGCTCAATCTTACACAGCAAGGTAGTTACATGCAGACATTTTCTCTTATTTTTTTTCAGGTCTATATATACCATTACTTAAATTTACAAGTACTAAATTGTTAAAATGAATTTCACTCTTTCATTTGGTGTTTCTAATGTGAACTTTTACACCTAAAACTTTAATGCTGAAGGCAGAAATATGGTGCTAATAACAATTATAGAAGTTAAATGACTTTGGGAAGCTTATTTTAAAAGAGATAATTTATTTCTTAATGTATTAGAATAAGGAACAGAATATTAGCATTTATGAACTCCCTTACTAGAACTGTTAAATATTTCAGGTTGTTTTGAGAAAGTTACTAAATATGTATATCTATTTCTTATCTAGGAAATGAAGATATGGACCTAAAATAAAACCATTTAAAATATTTTTAGAATGGAAAGGTGCTGCAATAAAAAAATTATTTCATTGTGCACTAATTCACATACACATTGTACACATACATAAATTACCCCATGACATCTTATAAAATATTACAAGTAGATAATCATATTACTAAAAATTTAAGTGACAACATTGGCATATTGAAATAGTCTACACATCTCCCATAAGATATTTTGGCTAGTTTGAACATATCATCAGATACTGAATGAGATGGCGTGCTTTATCAACATGGCTAACCTGGAATTACCTGGGAAAAGTCTCAGTGGGAGAAATGTCTACACTGCATTAGCTTGTAGGTATGTCTGTGAGAAATTACATGAATTAAGTTAGTTAGTGTGGAAAAACTCAGTTTATCATGGGAAGCATCATTCCTGGGTAAGGAGTGTTGAACTATCTAAATGGTGAAAAACTGAACAGAACGGCAGTAAGTAAGTAGAACGCATACATTCACTCTCTCTCTGTGGTTCACTATGGGTATGGTGTGGGAGTATCATATATCAATCTGTTGATTTCATTGGTTAAGCAATAAAGAAACTGCTTGGCCCTCATAGGTTAAAACATAGGTGGGAGGAGTAAACAGAACAGAATGCTGGGAGGAAGAGGAAGTGAGCTCAGACTCGACAGCTGCTCTCTGGAGCAGAGACGCCATGCTCCCCTTTCCTGGGCAGATGCGGGCGATGAAGCTCCAACCCAGGATGGATGTAGGCTAGATAAGACCGGAGCTACACAGTTTATTAGAGATGGGTTGATCGGGATATCAGAATTAGCCAGTAAGGGCTAGATATAATGGGCCAAGCAGTATTTAAAAGAATACAGTTTGTGTGTTGTTATTTTGGGGCATAAGCTAGCCAGGCAGCCGGGGTGCTGGGGATGCAGCCCGGCCGCTCCTATTACTACAGTATGGGGTGTATCCAGTTTCCTCAAGCTTCTGCCCTTGGCTTTTCTACACGATGGATTATAACCTGGAACTTTGACTAAAATAAACCCTTCTCTAATTGCTATTAAGATTGTATAATCTGTTTCTCTTTGCAGATATTAAAGCAATTGCCTGCAACAAGAAACATTAATACTTCAATTATGTTTAGTTTTATATAAAAACTTTATAGTTCTGAAAAGAAGAGCAACATCTGTGTACATTTGCCAAAGCTCAAAGCCTGTGGCTAACAGAGCTATGGCTACATATTCCATAAGACCTTTGGATCTGCCATGCATCATTGTGGGACTTCAGCTGTTGTAGGTGGGCAAGCAAAAGGCCGGCTCATCTTCCACAAAGACAAAGAAGAATGCCAGGGGATAAAGAGTGAGAGTGTGGAGATGTCCACACATCCTGCTTCTATGGAGTGATTAGAATTTGGTTGGTCTCCATGGATGGGCTTTACTCTCTCGGGGGGATTAACAGCTGAATGGTCAATGTACAGGGAAAAGCTAATACTGAATTCTTACATATTTTTCTGACCATCCTTATCATTAATGTCTTTATATAAAGGTGTTCTAGTTTGAGCCACTCATTAGAAATTTGAGACAGAATCAAAGCTACTTCTGAATGAACTTTGGGTATTCTCCAGAAAGAAAATTTTTAGTTAGAAATAAAAATTGCATAAACTCTATGTAGATAATGGAAACTCTGCATATGGTAAGTTATTTCTAGTCTTTAACTAAGTATCAAGAAACATTTAATATTTTCCCAAACAAAACTATCTTGCTTGATTAAGTAGAAAGAAATGAATACAAAAGTCTGGACTACCTTCAAAGCTAACACACATTATGTATATATTTAATATAGCTATATGTCCAAACTATTTACTTATAGAAGAAGCTGCTCTGCAACCCTGTTACACCAGGGAATGGACCTAGCACCATGCTCTGTGACTTTTGTCCTGATGAGCTTAGAGTTCAGTCATGAGGAAAGGCCTTCTACACGCATGTGTAACAGAAGCATTACAAACTACAGAACAGAACTGACTGTGAAGCTAAATCACAAACCCCTTCTCAATAAGAGAGTGGTTTCTTTTAGCAGAAGTTATCAAGATAAATTTCAAGAAAGCAAGGGACATTTAAAGGGTATTTAGCTTAATATATGCAAAATGACAAGGATTTTTGTAAAATGGCCAAATAAAATCAAACGTAATGAGAACACATTATGAACAAATTATGCTGATTACAACTAATAAGTTTTTACAAGGAAGGCCTAATATAAAACAGGTTTTAGCTCTATCTCCCTAAAATGAGCCCTGAAATGCATGGGCTTCATTTTCTGTTGTAATTATCAGGACACTTCCTGAACTTTGTAGTACGAACGGCATTTGGAAGCCATAACTCTGGAAACTGTATGCACAGAATGCACCTGTAACTGTGCAGCATAAAAGGCCACTATTCATTTTATCTTATTAGAAGCGATCCTGGCCTCCACAGCCCCACTCTCTGGCCCCGCTTCAGGCTCGAGTCAAGCAGATTGGAGTTGACTCTCAATTATACCGAGTCTTTCTCTGAAGATGACAGTCCAAATACAGTAGAGATAAAATACATCAAGGCCCGTTCAGCCCCAGTGCCGTTTCATCATGAGATGATATAATTCACGACGCCTCTGCCTAGCCTAACATATGTTCTATTCACAGCCTGCGTCACTCTTCATTTGTAATTATTTCCTTTTTTTCCTTCACCCCCATCTTGTAATACTTTGCTTGGTTGAAGACAAATTCTGAGAGGCAAAGGGTATTACCACATGATGACCTGTTCCAGGGTGTTAAACCCCTGTCAAGGTTTGATTTGAACATGGGGTTCGATGACAGTCCATCAATTCAGGCATCATGTCCTGAATTAGACTATATTAATTATCACTTGAGAGCAATATGCATGAAAATGCTGTTTCATTGACTAAAAGGATCTGACTGAATAAAAATCCATTTCTCCTCTGATTGCTTATGGATAAAGACATTTTCCCCCTTTGCCTTGGATTGTTCTTTACTAAAAATGATTTTATATGAGTGTATGAATAAATTGTCTTACCAACAACAGGATGGGGTAGTTTTAAACAAAGGACTTAGTGGGATTTCCACTCTTGGCACGTGTCTAACAAAGCATCTGCAGTCAATAGTTCAGGCAAATTATTTACAAAGACTCTGCCAAAACCAAAGTTCTTATTTATTTTCAGATTTCATGAAAAAATAGAAGTTTCCAAATTGTTGTCTCCTTCATGTAAAGGACAAGAAACTTATAATTCACAATTTACAGATGATGGCACCCTAAGAGCTGACTACAGAAACAAAGGCATTTGAAGTAAAACTAGTATCATTCTTAGTTTTGAGAAGAAGCTCACACGAAGCATTTCAGTGCTTGACAAAGTTAACAAGCATGCCATTGCATGTGTGCACATGTTCTAGGGCGACCACAAGAAGCGGGAAGGAGGAACCCAACAAAACTGCTCAGTTTCTTAAGTTTCAAAAATATCATTTTTAGCTAAAACGGGATTTTTCTAAGTCTTCTCAACTTGTGTTTTAAAACTTTTCAATATCTCAAGCTAACACAAACATTAATTTAAATTATAAAATTAAAATCTCTAAACTTGGTTTCACTAAAGAGGAAATAAACACAAACCGTCTAGTGGGGGCTAGGGAAATGGGACTTGCCGCACAGGTCTAATGGCCTGAGTTTGGTTCTCCAGAAGGTCTGTGCAAGTCCGAGACAGCGGTGCAAACATTTGCAATTCCAGTCTGCCTCTAAGCGGGTGGGGAAATGGAGACAGGAAAATTTTCTGAAAGCCTTTGTGCCAGCTAACAGCTGTGAGTGACAGGAGATCCTCGCTCAAACCGGGTGAAAGGTGAGGACTGACACTAAGGTCATCTTCTGACCTCCGCGAGCATGCCCATCCCCCAGCACACGCATGAGGTCATCTTCTGACCTCCGCAGGCATGCCCATCCCCCAGCACACACATGAGGTCATCTTCTGACCTCTACAGGCATGCCCATCCCCCAGCACACGCATGAGGTCATCTTCTGACCTCCACGGGCATGCCCATCCCCCAGCACACACATCAGGTCATCTTCTGACCTCTACAGGCATGCCCATCCCCCAGCACACACATGAGGTCATCTTCTGACCTCTACAGGCATGCCCATCCCCCAGCACACACATGAGGTCATCTTCTGACCTCCACAGGCATGCCCATCCCCCAGCACACGCATGAGGTCATCTTCTGACCTCCGCAGGCATGCCCATCCCCCAGCACACGCATGAGGTCATCTTCTGACCTCCGCAGGCATGCCCATCCCCCAGCACACGCATGAGGTCATCTTCTGACCTCCGCGGGCATGCCCATCCCCCAGCACACACATCAGGTCATCTTCTGACCTCTACAGGCATGCCCATCCCCCAGCACACACATGAAGTCATCTTCTGACCTCTACAGGCATGCCCATCCCCCATCCCCCAGCACACACATGAGTTCATCTTCTGACCTCCGCGGGCATGCCCATCCCCTAGCACACACATGAGGTCATCTTCTGACCTCCGCGGGCATGCCAATCCCCTAGCACACGCACAAATGCACAAAGAAGCCATCTAGGCCCAGAAAAGCTTTGCAATTATAATGCAAAAGAATCAAATCACTATTCTAAAAAGTAAGCCCATGTTTTCAGCTCTAAACCCAAAGTCTGTTGGGAAACACGATTCTTGGATGTCCTCCAAAAATGTCTTTTCAGTAAAAATTTTAAAATGTCGAGTTTGTATTTTGGAGGGGTAATTTTTAAATAGGAAGGACGTGCTGCTGCTTCATTACAAAGAGGAGTTGAGCACTGGTGTGACAGTGTCTGTCTTTAATCCCCTCTAGGTAAACTGAGGCAGAGGAATCAGAGTTTGGGACCTTATTCCCTAACAAAAAGTAAGCAAAGTGAGTTTTTTAAATTAAAAAAAAAAATAGTTGAAGCTTTGAAAAGTGCAATGTTAATATTTACGTTGACAAACTAAATAAATTCCCAGAACTAGAATAATTCATCTCCAGTGTCCATTCCATTGATTTAATACCTTCAATGTCCTTAGTAAAACTGTGATGTAGATCCTGGGGGAAGGGGCAACCTGTGGTAACTTCTCCACGATGATGTCCTCTAGCACTCCTATCCCATACTGCACTGAGCCTCTCGGATACAATGAGGCTGCAACAGTAGTCATCATTGAAGCAGGAGCCTCCTTTAGTCAAACGCAACTGATTTCTAACTATATTGTTTGAACACGCCACTTAAAATGATTATTCCCAGATGAACACATCTGTTTGACCTAGAAGAAACCAAATAAAACTCACTTTGGTGCAAATTATGGACTGTTGAGTTTACATAGCAATGCTCTGCATGGGAAGAAATGTAAATGTATTAGAATAATGGAAGAAACAAACTGGTCTGGAGATGCGAACATTCATGCAGTCAAGGTGCAGGCCACAGTTGCTGCTTTTTGATTCTAGGGAGCATTATTTTTCAAAGTAGAAAAAAAAATAATGCTTGCCTTGCTGCAGTTCGGTCAGCAGTGTGGGAGACCAGTGTAGTCTGAGAAAGGCAGGGGGGAGCACTTCCGCTGTGCGGGAGACCAGGGTGCTCAGGGGGGAGCACCTCTGCTGTGAGGGAGACCAGGATGCTCAGGGTAGAGCACCTTCGCTGTGCAGGATACCAGAATGCTCAGGGTAAAGCACCTTCACTGTGCAGGAGACCAGGGTGCTCAGGGTGGAGCACCTCCAGTGTGTGGAGACCAGGGTGCTCAGGGTGGAGCACCTCTGCTGTGCAGGAGACCAGAGTGCTCACGGTGGAGCATCTCTGCTGTGCGGGAGGCCAAAGAGCTCTAAGCCACTACACACTGGCAGGTGGAACGCCTGTGCTGGAGCGTGGTGAGCGAGGAAGGCATGAGCACGTGGCTGGTGTGAGCTGCGGGAAAGAACAGTGAAGGAGCCTGGCATGATCCATGGGACTCTGACAGAAGAGGTCACAGACTGAAGATTCGCTGACTACCTTGTAGTTATTATCTCCCCTTCGAAAGGAATTCCTGGTGAAAATAAGTTACGTTTAATATTAAATTAACTAGTTATTTTTTTATTTTTAAATTTTAAAGATTTTATTTTTATTGACTGTCTTTTCTGCATATACCATGTTTGTGCCTAGTGCCTGAGGAGGTCAAAAGAGAGCCTCAAATTCCCTGAAACTGTAGCCACAGATGGTTTTGAAATACATGTGTGTACTAGGAATTAAGAAGCGCATCCAATGCTTTTCAGTTCTTATTGTTAAATTCTGGATTCAGAATTATAGTCACTACAAGATGACACACAATCTTGGCAGGAAAAACAAAAATATATCTGTTTTACTGCAATTGAAAATAAAAAAAAGATTTACAAAATTCAAACCCTCATGAATTAAGAATAATGACTAAATTGCCTATTTATACACTATTCCATGGGAAATTTTTGTAAACAAACCTTAAAATGATGCTAAATAAAATGAGTGACATTTATCCATTTGATACAAATTCTGATTTAATTTATGGAAACAGAAAACATATAAATTATTATTACTCTTATTTTATGCTTAATAATAAAAAAGTAAAGCCAAAGTTTTCACATCAGCCTTTTTTACTACCATCAAAATTTTCTCTACTCATTTATATTAAAGTAATGACAAATATTTCTTAATTCATGTATATAGGCCCAAAGTCTCAGCATTAACTTATAAAACAGTCCTCTCTCTCCTTCTCTTTCTCTCCCTCCTCAGCCTCCCCCTCTCACTCTTCCATACACTTACATACCTCTTTCTTTACTGGTATAGTAATAAAAACATGTACCATTGTCTGGTTGTGAAAATGCCCTGTCATGTGACTATGATGCCATCAAAATACAGTGTCTCACAGCCACCACAATGTAGGATTGACATATGACATTTATAAAATGTCAGATCCTCCCCCAGCTTTTACAGTCTATTCCCTAGTAGACTTTCACAATGCAAAACGAACTGAAGGCAACTGTGTGCTCATTACCTACGCCACTCCTGATACATTGTGCTGATTGACAATGAACCACTGTGATATCAAAGTGCAGGTGTAAAAAATAATAAGGCAACTGCATGTGTAACAAAATCGCACTAACTGAGAATGTGTGATAAATATGCAAGAAGGCAGTTTTTTATTCACTGTAAATGTGGCAGGGTACATCAAACATAAAATCCAAGAAAGGGTTTTGACATGCCAAACTCAATTAAAATTTGTTTTCATGACTATCACTTGCAAGACTCAGTGACTTATTTGTACGCATGAAAGGTGATTACTCAAATAGCAGAGAGGAGCCACTGAGGACACCGAGAGAGTCAGATGGTGCTTGGAACAGAGCTGATACCAAAGCCTGAACTGCTCTTAGTTGTAAACAGATGAGAAAAACTTGTCATAATGAAGTTAGTATATTATATGCTTAGCCATCGCTTGCCTATTGGGAAGTGGTGGACATTATTATCTTCATTGTGAGCCATCTTTCACCCCTCCAACAGCCTCAAGAACTTAATGCTTAAAAAATTATGAAGGATAAAACAAAACAATGAATAAAATAAAAGTGATAAAATTTAAATAGTGTACACATAATAACTATATGATCACATGGCTGGGTTTTATATATGCTGGCTTATATTTCTTACTTACATTTAAAGATAAAAAGAGGCAATGTGACATCAAATTGAAGTCTTATTTTCTCAAAAATTAGAAAGCTCACCGATCTCCCCAAATCAAATACAAACTTGCATGTTGCTGCCTTTTCCAGTTGCCCAGACCAACAGATATTACATAAAAACATCTAACACAATGTATTCGTCATCAGACAACGTAAGATCTTGAATCCAGAACACAGCAAATACATTATGAAAGAATTTGTTTCTTTTTATGTGCCTCCACCATTTAAAAAAATAACAAATTATTTTGTGCAAAAATTATTTGAAAAATTCCAGACGATAATTTAAAAAGTTACCATAGTAACATCCATATTGTCTTCAGGGGAGGGAGTTTCCCATGAGAGCTTTTGAAGAACACGGGGTAACTTATCTACACAGAAAGGAAGGAATTCTGTCCAGACAGACAAGTTTCCAGTTAGTTCCCATTAGTGTCCTCTCCAAACTCTTCCTTTACCACAGTAAAGTACTTAAGAAACTTATGCCCCTCTCGACAGCCTTTGTTGGACCATTTCGAGAAAATTCAGAAGCATTAAAGGAAAATTATCAAAGACATTAACAATACTGATACTAATCATTAAGGATGAATATTGTAGCCAACAGTCATTTCCATAATTTGTTCATGTGATTAATTGCCTTAATAATGAGGAAAGAAAGCACAATAGGAAGAAAAATTGCAGTAAGAGTTCTCGACTCCATTCTGCATCCCAATCTGTATAGAGAGGGTTGCAGATGGAGACACCTTGACCTCATTCTAGGTGTCCTGAATTAGGAACATGATGTGGCTGCAGCTTACATATCTGCATTTACTTTCTAGATGACTGTGACATGCTACTCACTCTCTTGAAATATGGATAAAGAGTTTAACAAACTTTGTTAAACCTTAGGTAAGTTTCCTCAATATTCCAGAGAGTGTTTGTTCCTTTATTTACTCCCGAGAGTCACAAGCTGACTGTCCCTTCTACTCACAATCCAGAGTAGGAGTAGGGAGTTGCGCATTTGGGATAGAGAGGAACAGGCAACAACATTCTACTTAAGGTCCTGTGCACTGGAACACCTCTCTTCTTCCCCTGGCCAGACAGACTGAAGCCAGGTCTTGACTCTGCTCCTCACTGGAGCCCTGACACTAGGAAGTACCTTAGCAGAGTCTTCCCCACCCCTTTCTTACAAGCTGTCCCTACAACTGACAGAATTTTTAAGTTTAGATTTTAGAAAGGCTGTTTACCTGGTCACTGTGCCACAATACCTAAGGACTGCAAAGGATAGTCCTGACTGAATGGCAAGGCCTTCTGTGACATGGCTACTCATTCATTCATTTATTTGGTTGGTTTGTTTATTTACTGGTGTTTGCTTTTTTGATATAAGGTCTTACTACACAGCTCTGGCTGGCCTGGAACTTGCTTTGTAGACCACAATGTTCTCCTTGACTATTGTATCATGGTGGATAGCATTGCAGTAAGAATGTATATAAGAACAACCAGATGGATAAGTGGGAAGCCAGAGGGTGGCATGTGCCAACATTGCTCTTTGTAGTAACTTCTTCTTGTGGAACCTAACTGGAAACCAACAAGAAAGATGTCAGTTGTCCAATGCAGACACTCACAGGTATTGTTCATGGGGAAGTGAAGTGAAATCAGCAGGCATTTACCAAGAGCATCTGCTAAAAGCAAGATGTCTGACCTCTGACACTGCAGAGACGGCCACTCTACAAGTCTCAGGACTTAACACAGCACTTTATATCTGTCATATGTGGAAACTTATCTTTAACCTAAAATAAATGAAAATTAGGATGAAAACACGTTTTTCGGGAAAGATTAGATGCAGCCTATCTATCTGAGATCTTTGAATCTAGTATTGGTTTAAAATATCAGGCAGTCAAAGGACTAAGGTAAACATAAATAGTAGAATCTTGAAATAAATGGAATTTATTTTGTTGTTGTTGATGAAAATACTTAAAGCATAATAGTTGTTATTTATCTAGATCTATTCATATAGATAAATACAAACATAAGCATTCCCTAGAAATGATTTATGAATCAGTCTAAATATGAATTCAAAGTTCTCAGCTGAACATAATGTTTGTGTTCACTCTGTCTTGAAAAACCGAAAAAAAAGAATGTTCGTGTTTTAGTATGTAATTGTTCATTATTTGATTTGCTCCCTCAAAAAAAAAACCCAACTAAGCATCATTGCCTGTATCTATTCATTCCTTCAACAAGTACCAGAATCAGCTCTCTCCCTTCCATCTAGCCTGACATCTATTCTGTGGCTCTAGCTAAAGAGGTCTTCCAGATATTGTTCCTCCTGGTGGGAAGCCTTGATGAAAGCCTTCCATTCAGGTTCTCCAAAGGAAGAAAACAATGCCACAGACTGCACTGAAAATAGAGTTAAGACAAATACCACACTGCCAAATCTCCACAGGGAAGTTTTAAAGTGGCTATGTCTGTTCCTAGCCACAACTCAGGGAATGGCCCTCTGCATACACTCTCTTCTCATCTCCTGGGTATTACTCATATGCATTTTCTGTTACCCCCTACCTTGGAGCTTCTTGATAGCATAAACACAATACTATCTGTTGCAGCATCCTTGGCAATTATTATTGTGTGCTTATCCAGGTTTTTAATAAATAATTTGGTAAATTTTTAAAAAAAATTGAGACAGAGTTTCGTGTATCCCAAGCTAGCTTTGAATTTACTATATAGCCAAGGATGACCTTGAACATCTGTCTCCTGAGCGTTGGGGTTATAAACATATGGTACTATACCTGGTATATAGAATATTGGGGATTGAAAACAGGGCTTTCTGCATGTTACATAAGCACTCTACCACCTGATATTCCTAGCCCAAAGGAGCTGAAGCTCTTAGTTGGAGACATATTATGAGTTCTGCTGCTGATGTTGTGGGATACATAAGACAAATTCTATATTCAACAGATTTTCATCTTAGCAGAGGAAATAAATCATTCTCCAATAACTATGATGTGATAAGGGTCATGAAAGTTATACCAAAAAGATGCTTAAGAGCGGAGGGGAGGAGAGGAGAGATTACTTCCAGCTGCCCATAGTTTATGTCCTTGGTGCAGTGAAGACTCCAGGATAAAAGAATAGTTCTTGCTACAACTGACCACACAAATGGTTGATAACAATGAAAAACATAGTTCTATTTAAAACTTTAAAACTGCATGTATTAAATCTAAAATGAGTAATAAACTCAGTGCTGATACTGTTTGGATGAGATATGTGTATGAATGCAGGAAAAACTGAGAAGAGAAAGGCTTTGGGGAAACAGTGTTGAGCCTTTAACAAGTCAGATGACAAGCCTGAAGACAGAGATTTCAGGCAGAAGCCAGTAGTGCCTCAGGACAAAGGACAGAATGCTGTTTTATGGGCTGCCTTTCTTAGTACATGCTGAGCATCCCGACCTTGTTACATAGTCCACTGATTCCAATGAACACTAACCAGAGATCCATCAGGGGAGAAGATGGCACCTCATACAGTATAAATAGCAGAGAAGGCCAAGCAGCTTTGTTAGTGGAAACATCTCCCTAGATACCTTCATGCTTCTGTTTAACCAACATGACAGTGGGCCTGCCCTCTGCTCCTTTGTTTCATTACTTCATACAAATCTTTAGGGTCTTCTTCCCACATTTTATCTCATGTCTGACCTATGTCAATTGTGAGAGGTAACAGTTCTATCTTGCTAATCTTTAGCGAGATTTGGTATATGTGTTTTAATGACACATTTAAAAGTGTGGGGAAGAAAAGGGATGTTTATAGAAAGTTATGTGCACCACAAATATTCACATATTCCTTATCTAGATGCTCAGAATAACACCTAAATTGCATTTTTATTCTGTGTTCTTTCTGTTTCTCTTTTTCTGTTCATGTTAAAAAGCACCTGAAATTTTGCCCCTTATTTTCTGTTTTTTGTTGTTGTTGTTGTTTTACTATGTCAGATGCCAAATGTTTTATTTTTCCAATTTTTCTTGCCAAAATGCAATCACAGTCTATCTTTGCCCTTGATTTAAATTGCTTCAGGACGTAGACCAAATGAATCACTCCTCTGATGTGGGATTCCCCTCTGTATGCTGTGAATATGTTTTATTGCCATTGGTTAATAAAGAACCCACTTTTGGCTAATAGCTTAACAGAGTAAAGCCAGGTGAAAAATATGAACAAAGATGTAGAGAGAGAGTAGACGGAATTGAATAGATGCCATGTAGCTGCTGAAGGAGACAGATGCTGGAGAACCTTACAGGTAAGCCTTGTGGTGGTACATAGATTAATAGAAATGGGTTAATTCAAGATGTAAGAGTTAGCTAGAAACATACATGAGCTAATTGACAGTGTTATAATTAATACAGTTTCTGTGTAATTATTTTGGGTCTGGGAGGCTAGGAAGCGAACAAGCAGCCTCCTTCTATAAATTGGCTTGCCAACGTGGGCTGACTACATCCACATAAGACCCAATAGAGCTTAAAAAGGAATTCTACACACACACACACACACACACACACACACACACACACACACACAAACAGAGTTTAGTGTAGCTTCTTAGTAGTGGCATTTTTTTTTTCTGGGTGGGCTCTGTTTGCTGGTGATGAGCAGGGGCACTGCGGGTCCTTTAACAAAGGTCTTCCTGACTTGGTTTTGGCAGCTAAGGCTGGGCAGCTTCTTTACGGGAGGGCTTCCTGGTTCATGCTAGTTGTATGAGAAGCTCTGGCTCTTTGAGGAGGCCAAGCACTTAAATGGTGTTCCTGGTCAAAAAATAATTACAGATAGGCATGCAATAAAGACAAATCCAGATGGGAAAAAACTCTAAATGGGTCACAATGTTAGATAAATGTATGTAGGCTTGGGGAAGGGGGGAGGGAAAAGAATATAGTCAGTTATAAAAAAAAAGGTAAAGTCTTTAAAGAGACAGAGTACAGATAGTCATAGATTAAAGAAGTAAAGAAAATAAGAAATATAAAGATGGAATAAACACAGAGAGTCTGGATTATGTATATTATTTAGTTTTCTTTAAATTTTTTGACTGTGAAGGAGCTAAATACAGAGAGACATTTCATTGTATGGGCTGCTAAACTTAACATACATATTTTAATGGTATCTTACTTCAAAATTTGGGTCTAAGGATATGTTACTTTGGAAAAGAGGTTCTGCTTTTGTTTCCACAGAGACTAGAAAGCTGTGGATTCCTTACCAGCTTATATGGTTTGATCAAACAAGACCCCGTGAAGCAATGGTCCAGATAGTCCAACATCCATGACAGCTTCAGGACTGCTGGCTGAGATGGACCTACCACACAAGATACCCCATGAAAGACCTGCATCCCAAATCAGCAGGAGGTAGTTTAGAGAACAATGTCCAAATTCCATAAATGATTGTTTATAAATGTTTGTTTACATTTAAAGGGGGATATGCTATAGAGATGAATATTTTACATTGGTATGGATCTTGGTTTATTGATAACGTCAATTTTGTTATATGTATATTTCTGCTCTTGTTTAAGGTACTGTGTTTGTGCAGCTCATTAAAAATGTAATGCATAAGAAATACAGGTTAATAGACAGTCATCTATAATAGTCAAGCTTGTAGTTATGTTAGTTAGGTTTTCTAGATATACAGAGATATATTTAAGATGGATAGGTATTCTTTAAACCTTTCAAAGACTAAAAAAAAGTCATTTAAAATGTTTTAAAAACTTAGAACTTTTCATAATAATGAGACACATTCACTTCTGCCAGCACCAATTACTTCAAGAGGAAGATGGACATCCAAGAGGCTTCTTATGGAGTTTGCTAGCCATTTGAGCAAGAAACTACTCTTGCCTGTACTGCTTAATGGTATGCTGTATGAACTGGACATGTAGGACCCACAGAAAAATGACTACTGAAGTTGCCTAAAGAAGGTGAGACATTTCTTCAGGGTTCCTGCTTCAAGAGAGAACTGCCAGATATATTCTAGGACACAGACGAAAGCAACTGATGAACTTTGCCAGCACAAGGCATAAGATATCTTCAAATTTCCTGCTTCATGGAAAAATCTACCGGATACTATGGGCCTGTAGACTAAAGTTGGATGCCCCAGTGTTACAAAAGAACTTTGGGTGACCTGTCCAGGCAGCAAGATGTCTCTGTCACTTCTAGAGTTTTGGAAGTTGTTTACAAAACTCTCCTGTGAACTTAAGTAATATTATATCTTTCTGGGGTCTTTAATAGAATTGAAGAATAGATAGTTATAATTATAGTTTTTCTTAGTTATGATAAACGATAAAGTAGATATAAATATTATAACTATAATTCTTGGTTGATAACTGCTTTGTTATATGTAATTTTTACTATGTTAAAGTTAAAATCTTCCTTTTATTTAGACGTAAAAGGAGAGGTGATGTGGGATTCCCCTCGTATGCTGTTAATATGTTGTATTATCATTGGTTAGTAAAGAAGCTGCTTTGGGCCTATGGCAGTGTGAAGATAGCAAGGTGGAAATTCCAAGTAAAGAGAGGAGAAAAGAAGGCAGAGTCAGAGAGAGAAGCCATGTAGAGGCTGAAGGATACAGACAGCCTGGAACTTTACCAGTAGACCACAACCATGTAGCTATACATAGAACAATAGGTATGGGTTAATTTAAGATGTAAGAATTAGCTAGGAATATGCTTAAGCTATTGGCCAAGTAGTGTTTTATTTAATATAGTTTCTATGTGATTATTTCGCATCTGGGTGGCCAGGAAACAAATAAACAGCTTCTGCCTACATTCCTCAGTTTTGTTTCCTTGTGTACTTAGATGCACAAGCCAGGGTTTCATCAATAAGTATATAAGAGCACACACACACACAAAAAAAATGTTAATAAGTAGATTTAAATAATTGTAATCAATTATATCATATCATTATATTTTGTTTGCAATAGACATAAAAACATAGGACTAATGTATGAAAAAAAGTAGGACATGGTCAACTATTCAGAATACTACAATAAAGGGAGGAAAGCTTCCAAAGAAGCAATCTACCACATAGCTCATATGTAGTCACTAGGGTCACACCCAGGATGAGGTGCTGATAAACTACTGAATGCACAGCATGTACAAAATCCCTAGAACTTTGTGTGACAATCAGAAAGGAATTTCAAAATCTATATGTCATATAAGATGAACGTTTCTAGGCTCACTTTGAAAAGTTTCTTGTCACTTACATATTTAACCATACAACCATAAGATTCTGACAATGGGCTCCTTAACTGCACTTAACTATGACTAACTATACATGGAAGGCACAGACTATACATATATTTACAGCAAAATATCTCAAAAACTTTAATTTGCATTGAAATATGCAAGACCCTCTTATGTTTTGTGAAATTGTAGAATACTTGTAAGTAGCAAGGGTGACCTCCAGTGTGCAAGATGGTTATACCAGAGAAGTGTTCCAGGCACAGAAACCCCTGACCCAGTCTGGGGCTGCGAGAGTACTTAAGATAAGAGGAAAGGAAGTTTTCTGTGTCAGAATGAGTTTGTAAGCTCAAAGTAATTACTCTGTCTTCCTTTGCTTCATTCCATTTGTTAGTTTTGCTGCTTATGGTATTGCTTGCCACCAAAATCTCAAAAGACTAGGGGGATAAATTGGTGACTAATGAATGCTAGAGAAAAGCTTCCTTTTGCATCCTCTGGTTGAGATTTAAATTCTCTGAGGAATAAGCTGAATTTATACTACTTGAAGTGAAAATTCGAAAGTGATGTTCTTTAAATGTCTCACGGTAATGCGAAGCAATAAAACCACTCAACAAAGTTCTTGTTTACAGCTGCTGACCCACAAAATAGCAAAAACTAATAACCTCTAAAACTGAACTTAAGTTTTTTTTTTTCAGGAAATCTTCAAGATACAAAGTTTTCACTGTACATATTTCTTTTTATGAAAAGCAATGGCTTGTCACATTGAATAATACAATTTCTATTTGCCTTTAATCTCAACACAATAAAACTATCCCATGAAAAGAGAAAGCATGAAATTTTCTTTACAAGCCAATCCAACATCACTCACTTCATCTTTTAGATTTCTGGTAATAGGAATTATCTCCAACTACCACAGAATTTTTATCTGCAGATTAAAAAAAAAAAGACTTTACTTGGTAAACAGCTGAAATTTTGAGAGGAATGAGGTTTCTTTTAAAATATTTCATTAGTGAAAACCCCGAGTTCTGCCTTAGCTAAGCAGACCACACAGAGGTCTAATTAGCTGGGTGCCCACCAGCGCTCCTGCCCGGTACAGTCAGTGTCTCCGCCAGGAGAAGCTGCTTTCAAATGTCTGGGCTACGCTGCTAAAGACTTTGCTTCCGGCTGACTCTTAGCATGAAAGGTATAAGGCTTAAAGTGAATTGCTCTTTATGAATATTCATAACAATCAGTATGGACATAAGTTCCTAGACAGGGAAAAGTATGAATAACTGCATGTGATCTAGCTTGTTTACATGGCTTATAATTTGGTACATGTATGCATAAAATCCTTATTGTTAATAGCATGAAATTAATGCCTTATTTAAAATTCACATTGGTGATAATATGTTCTATATGTAATAAATTATAAATTATGAAATTCCCTAGAATATTATAATCCATTAAATGATAATTATTCCTTTGGACTTGTTATGATTTATCATGACAAGAATCTGTGTGCTACCTGCTAGGAAATGCCTGAACATGCCCTGACATGATGGGCCCTGATGGCTCCAGAGGAACCATTATTATCCATTGTGTCAATATTTTGCATGCTAAACAGGATCCACAGAAGATTTCTGAACTAGTTCTTTGTGGATGAGGCCTTCATCTGTTTTGTCAATGATATAGTAGTATTAAAGCCATATGCTTGAATTTATACAATTACAGTTATACAATTTTTATCACTAATTTTCTCAGTAAGCTCCCAGAAGATAACACCTTTCAAATATACTTCAAATTATTTCATTTAAATTTTTTTATTTTTGAATGCCATGTTAAATGTGTCAAATTAATACCAGAAAAGATTTGAAAAAAAATTAAATTTACCTCCTTCTGTTATTTTTAAAAATAGTATTTTTGTTTTAAAATCAAATTAGAGTCTTGAGTGTCTCCCAAAGTTAACTTGCAAACAAAGAATAAAGTTTTTGCTTTCTTTTATTGAAGTTATGAATCAAAATATTAAGGAGGTTTTCACCTTAATCCACACTAATATACCACCAGAAACTTAACATTAAATATGTACAAATATTTATTACCTCTTATATAATTTTAGCTAAATAAAATATTTTAAAGCCAGACATTAGTTTTTGTGTTCATTTCAAATGCAATATAATAACTGATTATTGTGCATTTGGGACAAAATGATGCGTAAGAATATATTAGAATTCTTTGTTATTTGAGACATCAATCTTGAAATGTTGACTATATCTTTAAATACTATGACTTACCAGGTGATATGTAATAATACAAAAGGCATGTATAAAATAACATGCAAGCAAGAAGTGGCAGATAAAGAATTAAATTTCAGTCCAGGCTAACTGTGAGAGCTACATTTTAAGTAAGAAAAGAGAATAACCTGCTATGAAGAAATTGATTTCTCATCCCAGTCATTTGTTAAACACCTAGACTGGCAAAATGCCAGCCTGATTCATGTAGTCGTTTGAAGATCAAGAATTTAAAAAAAAAGTATCAGATGGCACACATTTAAGGAAGGAATGCTAGTAAGATGTCTCGTCGTGGAATTTTCTGCAAACAGATTACGTATCATAAAAGACACAGTGCTCTTTTGTGTACTGATTTTTAATCAATACTTTTTCAGATGTGCCAGGCTGCCCAGGTTTTTGAGCACAAGAGAGCTTTTTGCTTTTAATCTTGGCTCTGTTCTTATGAAACAATGTTTTGGCAAAGTCGGCAATTCCTTAAATGAAGATTTTTTCCCCCTGCCACTTCAGGGTATCAGGAGACCATTTTAATTCACTCACCAGCTAAACTCTCCACGGGACTGGTGCACACGGTAACATAGGAGCCAATATCCTGGCTATCAGTTTTCATACAGCCTCGCTGGACCTTTCCATTATGGCTGCCCCGCATTTATTGTTCTTCATTGCATCTGTCAGCATTTCCTGACAGCACATTACTGAGCACATGGCTACAAAGTCAGTACCAATCAGTGCACGATCATCAGACATAAGTAGCAGACTATTGATAATGGGCCTTAAATCAGATCATCATGGTTTAAGCATAAGATTCCTAAAAGGCGACGGTCCCAGGGGAACTCTTAGTTGCACCTGCACCTGTTACAGACCCCCACCTACAGCTGCAAAAGAAGAAAACCACGAATGTGTTAAGCGCAGACAGATACCCACTGTCACACACTGCACCGTGTAAAATGAACCATAGGAGCAAACGTGGCAACGAGTGCGACGTTGCTGTCCTAGAACACGCCACCCAGCAGTGGTGCTCAGCTTTCGCCGTGTCAACTTGCTACGGCCGGTTAATAAGAAAAGCGAGAGAATTCAGAGTTTGAAGCTGTGCTCCGCCAAACTCAAGGCACGATGGTAGAAACAAAGGCATCTAATTTCTCTCTGACATAAATAATAAAACAAAACAGGAGATGCATGCAAATTTAGTAACATAAAATTTAAGGTGATAAACAGAATGGAGGTTGGCCTCTTGTTTAGTATTCCTGAGTTATCACCATAATTGCTGCATGTCTATCATCACCAGCCAGAGAAAAAAGTGTCTTTCTCAGCTGCTCCCTGCTTGTTTTGTTCGCCGTATTCTTGTAAAGTGGGAGAAAATAAGTGTCATTTAATGAATAGTGCTATTCTTTGTCTGACAGCTTCATATCTGCTAGGTGTAGGAGGCCTAGTACTTTCTTTCTCTGATAATGTTTTTGACAGTGTGCTAAATTCCTCCCCCAAAAGGCCGGCGTGTATATTCTGCTAAAAGGGCTTCATCTCTCCTGAATGGGTGCCCTCTTTTAACCCCCTTCAGCTTCTGTTCTTACATTAATTGAGTTGATCAGATTGAGCATATGAATTTGTCTTTGATGTATTCGTGTGTTTAGTTGACGTTGCTCTCGCTCTCATTGGCAGCGGACAGAGCTCTCAGACAAATAGGACTGTTACCATGGCAACAGGCAATAGCTAGGGATCTCTTGAAAAATATTTTTATTTCAAAATTCAAACTGGAAAATTCTCCCTGGATATGGTTCTCGGTTCTAAACGTGTCATATCTAATGATGAACGCAATTAGGAATCCCACCAGTGTTTTAAATAATAAATTAGCCTCATTTTCTCGGCCTGGCATGATGACACACAAATACTAAAAAGGCGTCTTCTTTTTAAAAGCCATAACAAAGGACTTATTAATGACTTTTGTTCTTAGGATTTCAAATTAAAACGGATGGTGGGCTAATCAGTGGCTTTGTATCTGCTAAAACCAAAGGCCTAGAGGGAAACTTTTCTTTCTTTCTTTCTTTCTTTCTTTCTTTCTTTCTTTCTTTCTTTCTTTCTTTCTTTTTTAAAGAAAACACTTCAAGCTGCTGTGATATGTGGTTATTTCATTAAAAAAAAAAGCAGGTGTAGAAGCCCTTCTATAAATGTTGAATGCTATAGCAGTTGGTAAATCTCTGTGGATAGAAATGCCCGTAGCCATGTTTAATTACTGAGCCTGAGAAAGGGACGGCTGGTGAATATAACTTTTATACCCACCACCTTCTCAGAGCTCTGCGGCTTTCAAACCTGGGCTAAGCTTTTGCAAGAGAAGGGAAATATAAATATTCAATATGTGATAGAAATAACAACTCTTAAACTTAATTTATTCTTGACTATATAATTTCAGTTGTATTAATTATTATTTCTCCAGATCACACCATGTCTGGCTTAGAGGACAATGGATGTCTTTGTACCACAAGACAGCTTCAAGGACCTGACATAATATATCATCACATTTTAAAGGTCATTAAATACACGCCACACTGTTTTATTCCTTAAACTTTATGTTGGTATTCATAGCTCTTTCGTGTCTGTGTCTGACTGCTATATGTTGAAGTACACTTTGTTTTTAAAACTGCACTACTTTAAAAAATTTTAGTGATAAAATTGAGCAAAGAGATGAGTATTGTGAGTTTCTCTAAAGAAAATTGTTCTTAATTTTTAAGAAGTCACCATACCCATTAATGAGAAGGTTAAAGTGAATCCACGTGGCATCTTTTGTTCTTCCCATGTTAAATATGACTTCTACATTGCACACACTAAGATGTTTGTGTTGAAAGTAAAATATGGTAAAATATGAAATCTATATATTTTATTACATTATAGTCATAAACAGTTATGAATTTCTAAACTTTTACTTATATATATTAAATGTTATTCTAGTCTAAGATGTAAATACTACATGTTTTATTCCAGGTTTTGCTACTAAAAAACATGGAATTTTTTTTTTTTTACTGAAAATGAGTTCTATATTTACACACTACACACACAAGCACACACACACACACAGGCACACACAAGTACAAACACACAAAGAACCCTCAAGTACAAACACCTGAAACACTGCAGGAACTATAAAGAGGGAACATTGATCCCCTTCACTGTTTTACAACTTGCTTCATCCAAACAACCTGTAGTGGAGATCATAGATCCCAGCTGACCTCAGAGTTCACCAATGGCTGCTGGGGTAGTACGCGCATATCCCGAAGGTTCAGCTGGAACTGCTCCCCAGGGCTCCAAAAGATACTTTCCTTATGGAGGCCTTATTTGCCTCTGAGGTAGGGCAGTATGTCTTCCTCACTTTCTCAAAATAACAAAATAAAATAATTTTTGAAAGAAACACATAGTAAAAGTATCCATTTAGAAAGGAAGGAAAAGGTTCAGCATGTGTTTAGAGAAGTCATCGTACACTCAACAAATTCCTTAGACCTGTGTAGTAAAAGCCTCACTCCTTGCTATTGTTGCTGTGTTCTAATTGTGAGTTAAGGTCTTACTATGCAGACCAGCCTGACTCACAGTAACTCTCCTGCTTTGACTTCAAGTGCTGAGCTTACAGGTGTGGGACACCATGCCTGACAAAAGACAGCTGTGAGTGTGTTGTATGCTTGTGCTCATATGGATGTATGTTTGTATGGGAAATTGCACACGTGTAAGTGTGCATGCTTGTGTGTGGAGGTCAGAAGACAATCTTGGTTGGTTCCTCAGGAACACGTCCTCACTAGCCTGGAACTTTCTGATTCAGCTCTACTTGCTGGTCAACGAGACACTTTATCTGCGTATTGGGATTATAACATGCTCCACTATGCTCTGCTTACCCTCGAAGCCTTGAACTCAGGCTTCACACTTATGTGGCAAGCACTAACCTCTGTGAGCTATCTCTCCAGTCCACACATAGACTGCCTTATGATCTGTGATGGTAAGCACTATGATGAGGAAGAGAATGGAATGTTTTTCTGCCTCCTTTTACTCTGACTAAATTAGATTGTGAAGATGAGGAAGAACTCCACTGTATTTCTCAGTAACAAACACTATAAGCCTGGGTGGGGAGGACGTAAATTGAGAGAGCTCCTCACCCCACTAGCAAAGCCCTGCAAAAGCCCTGTCACCACCCTCAAAATCCTTCAAGGGCTTGAACCGCTTCCCAGGTGTAGCTATGAAGAAGTGGGGGCGCACACTGCTCAGCACTGAACACTGTTGCCATGCTGGAGAAAGGATAGCTTGCCTTAAGTGTTGAAAATGTTTGGGAAATTCAGAGAAAGATGGTTTCCCTTCATGCTTTGCACTTCGGACATTTGTGAACACAGAGTGGCTCACTGACTTAGCACCAAGGCATGAATCAGCTCTATCAGAATCCAGCAAACCCAAATGAAAGTTAAAAACACTGCGTCCTGAAATCTACACTGAGTCCAGAGACTACAGGGATTAACTGCAAGGTGATTTGCCATAAAAAATACAAGGCCATGTGGGGCAGGTGACGGAGACTTAGATTTGGAGCCAGAACACCAGGGTCAGATGTTTCTCACTAGCACCCAGGCCTTCCTACACCATAAGGTCTTAATCTCCAAAAGAGGGGTCAGGATGGGAGGCCTCCTCCAGGTGACTGCAGTAAAAGCCAGAGAACAAAAAGGATGCGCCTCTGGAACACGGCCTGTGCTTCAACACACTTTCCACTGTTTAAAAATTATGATCAAACACATTGACTTTTCTATGGCAGCATCATTTCTTCATAAAAACCTTCAAATTTTCAACATGGAAATTGAGTCTTCCACCACTCAATCTCACAGCCTAAGCGTTGTGTTTTACAGCATACTGCTTCTGTTTGAACTTGAAAAAAGTTGTCCTTATAAAATATGAACTTCGACATTATATATAGTACCTTTTTCTACACTGGACTATAACTTGTGTATAGTGACCCAGAAAGTAAGAGAATTTAGACAAAGCTTTAGTCACAAGAAAAAATCAGTTATGTTATGATCCAATAAATTACAATAAAAATATAAATATAAAATAACTACTTTTGCTACAAATACCCATTCAGGAAATTTAAATATGGACTCATCATTAGTAATTGTGTCTATTCTTGATGATATATAAACATTTATGACTACACCTGAATATCAGATAAATATAAAGTTAGAAATGATAGTTATAAATACACAAAGCAATTCTTTGGCTATAAACAGATTATATCCAAAAACTTGAATAATAAATTACTTATTAAACACCTAAATGCATTTTATCACTGAAATAGCATTAATATGGCATGATGGGCACAAACTACATCAAAAATACATTTGGTCCATAATTTATCACCAAGATTAATAACTGTGCATGTATAAGAATTGCTCATAGAAAATACACCCGTGTTTTTAACAAACCCAGGAAAATGATTCCTAGTCCTCCCCCTGATGGCTGGATAATTGGATAAGGAAGGCTGTATGACAGTTTGAGCTCTGAGAGGGCAGATGCAAATTGTACTTTAAGAGACTCAAAAGTTCAGGAACAAAAAGAGTGATGTATGTATGTTACTGTTGCCGTCATCATCACCATCACCACCACCATCATCCCTACTACCACCATCTGTTACTTACAAGAAAGCCAACAATTACTGACAACAATACCATTAAATACAAGTCTGTGAGAGGCAGGAAGATCTAGATTAGGGACACTGGTGTGACAGTACAGGAAAGAAAAGTTGGAGGCTTGAGACGGAGCTTTTGTCTCTATGTTTCATGGTGAGTTCTCACATAGCTTGTGAGAGTCAGTCGGATGGGAAACCAGGAGAGAAGCAAAGTGTGTGCCGGCAGATGGAGACAGCAGCATTATACTGAGGAGTCACCATGTAAAGCCGATCAGGGGAAAGCGATGCCTGAAGCCAGGGATTGGCTGTGAGTATTGTCCCCTGCCCTTCATCACTCCTTCATTTCCTGAGCCTCTGCTGGTGCCACGTTCTCTTGGTTAGCCACTGATCATGCTTTCCCAGGGCCGTGCTCTCGGCTTCTAGATATCAAAGCCCCGAAGCCTTAGTACACTGCCTCCAGTTCAGCATCCTGCTCCATTAGCTGCCTTGAAGCCCTATCAAGAGCACCACCCCAAGAGACAGTCCTTGTCGCACCACCTTCTCCTCCCTCTGCTAGGTTCCTGTGGCTGTAAGGAACATGGCTCTCATGGTCACTGAGGGTAAGATCTTAAGACACACCCTGGTTTGCAGCCTTCACATCTTTCTCTCCACAATCCTTTGAGCTGCTTCTTTTGGGTCGTTTAACTAAATATCTTCAAAAGAGATGCCAAAGTTCACCTAATAGCAACCCAATTCCAGCTGGGACTATGGCAGTGCTCTAACTTCTGTTTCCACTATTTCTATCCATTGAGCCTGTTCTTCAGGATTAGGGCTGTTTGAAATGCAAGTAGGAGCATATTCCTTCATACTCAATACCCTTCCACAGACCTCTTATCACACAGAATCAGTCACACTTGCAAGCGGTGCTCCCTCCTCTCTCCCTCCCTTAGCTTAGTCATAATCAAGAGAGTTATGGAGCTACGCGAAACTGATTTCAGAAACACTCACACTTGCTCATGGATGCCTTCCCTGGTTACTCTACTTTAAATAACTATTTACACACACACGCACATAGACACGTATGCACGCACCATGTCCTTCTTCTATGCCTTGCTTTACTTGATAGCATTTATTACTACCTGATACTATACTAACATTTCTGAGCTCTTTTGTAATATAAATTTTAGGAAGATAAAGCTGTTATCTAACTTGCTCTGTGTACACTCCACCCATCCCTAAATAGTAGGTACTCAACATACATTGTAATTACTGATTTTGACTCATTTTTTGACATTTCAAACCTCTTACTTTTCTGTAATGGAAAAAAACTGGCCACTTACACTGACACATAGAAAACATGCTTTGCAGCAAAAGGATGATATTGTACCTAGAATTTGAATTTCAGAATGTAATTTGCACAATTCTGTTTCATCCAGTGATTTTAAAAACAGTTGGACTTTTCAAAAGCAGCTAAGACTTCAAAGTAAGTACCTTCCAGAACTGGCTCTCGGAAGGAGAAGTGAAGACAGAAGAGTCTTTACCCATGTTTCTAAAATGTGCTCTGAGATTTAAGAGATAATTATGTAACTTTCCTCATAAGATTCGTTAAATATCTCACGATTTGACAGTTTGTGTTATAGTTTTTCACACTATAGAGTTATGAACTAAACTATAAATGATTTCAAGTAGCAAATCTAAGGGTTAGTTTATTTGTATTAATGGGTTAAACACTACAAATGTCTAAGAGTAGCAGTTCTGAAAAAATGCAAAACTCTTGAATTACAAATTACAAATGAAAGGTCGAGAATTAAAAAAGTGAAATGTATGTACATTGTCCCATGTGCTCGCCCTACCCATGTGAGCGCCCTATCCCATGTGCTTGTACAACCCCATGTGTTCGCACTACCCCATGTGAGCGCCCTATCCCATGTGCTTGTACAACCCCATGTGTTCGCCCTACCCCATGTGCTTACCCTACACCATGGGCTTGCACTATCCCATGGGTTCGCATTAACCCATGTGCTCACCCTATCCCATGTGCTCACCATACCCCATGGGCTCGCACTATCCCATGTGCCTGCACTATCCCATCAGCTTGCACTATCCCATGGGTTCGCACTATACTATGTATTCAACATATACTGTATCATGGCTATTATGAAGTATGAGTAATCATATTCCTAATATCTGCACAGTACTTACTTTGAGCCAGGTAGTATTTTAGTTCCTTTATTTAAAATCCACATCAACACCGAAACAAAATCACAAAGCAGCTTCATTTTGTAGGTCAGAAAGTTGAGATATTGAAGGGTTAGCTGTCAATATCACACAACTGGAAGATGGTAGACATTATTTAAACCTACACATTCTGGATCCACAGCCCGTCATGTAACGTCCATGAAATGATAATACACACACTGCCTAGGAAAGCAAGCTTTTTGTCACAGAACACTGTTACGAGTGATTGTTACTTATGAATTCTATTACTAAACTTACTACTATGAATTCCAAACATCTAAACATTATTTAAATTGTTATTAAGCAGGCAAAAAATCTAAAAGTCCTGTTAAAGATAAATCCTGCATTTAATGTATTCAAGACTAAATTCTTATTAATTTCATCCCTAATTTTCAACAGCTTTGAGATAAGTGCCTTTAGACAGTGGAAACCAATGAATTAAAAAAATTTAAATATCAAAACTCTTTAAAATCAGAGTAATATAGATATGTAAAGCAGTGTGTTTTTTAATATCTTAAATTTCTATATCATTGCTATCACTGTATTTTTTTTTTAGCTAGATAACCCCAAATGACCAAGTAATAATAGATTACACGGAAGTAAAGGATACCTAAATGTCTAGAAACTAAACCAAGGGTACCTGTACAAAATGTAACTGCCAGTTACGGCAATCAGCCATCAAATGCATAAGCTAATACTTTTTTAAGGTCACTAGGAGCATCTTCATGTTAGACTGTCCAATGCTCTGCATTTCCACAGGCAAGCTTTGTGTTCCAGCTGTAGCAGGGAAATTACTGAAGCGGTAATTCTCTTAATATTTAAATAATATATTAAAATTTAATTTTCAGCACCTGGAAGACTCTGTTTGTATGCCAACAAATGAGGTAGCTGGGCCTGGAGCTCCTATACATATGGGACTAAAAAACAACCTATCACAAATAATTACTAAGCTAGAGCAGCTGTAGCCTCCACGGCAGTCATTTAAAAATCAGGTCAAAGTTGCTCGAATTCTTTTCCATTTTCAGGATACCCTGTTGTGAATAAATTCTGTGATGTTTATCCTTTTCTATTTTTCTTATTTTTGGATATTATTTATTTTTGCTGATAATCATAGATTGAGGTAAAAAGGATAGAAAGCTGGGAATATTAAAAAACAAATTAGTTGCTGACTTCTTCGACTCCTTTCCAGCCTTTGTGACTGTTCTTATCTAAAGGCTCATGTATTTGTTGTGTCTGTTTACATGAAGCATTACAAACTCTGCGCGCACATAAACAAATGTAAAGCCTGGGCACGGCTGTACATACATGGCCTTGCCACACACACTACAAAGGTGAAGGCTGAGCCTTACTGGACACACACACAATATTAACACAATGATTTTCTATGTATTTCCAAGTATGATACAATCTGATCCACATACTGAAGAAATACAAATGATAAGCTTCTCATTTATTAAATGTGAACATGTTGCTGGGGGATGGGACTAGCAAACACGAGGTTCAAAACCATTTTATATGCTTTTGTTCACACTTAGGAAAGTAAAATCCTTTCAAAGACTGTCTTTTATGGCCACAGTTCCTAAGCTCACAAAGCAGTCTAGAATTAGTTAGGTGCTATGTGTCTCCCAGCTCTTGGTCTTCCTAATATGCTCTCTAAGAAACAAAGACTCAATACGGAGAATTTAGGAGTTTAGAGTGATTCACATTGCTTTTCTCAAAAGCTCAACACAAAAAGGAAATTAATTTGAAAGGTGTATTTAGCAAAAAGATGGCAATGGAAAGAAATTCCTATTAAGTTGAAATTTTAATTGCCTTGAATTATTTTTATTTTACAAGCAGATCCTTGGCTATAGAAAGGCATCTAAATGTCTGGCTCACTCATGCAAATTGTCAATCCTATACCTGATATTTAGAAAGAAAATAAATTAAGATTTTATTTTGTTGGAGGGAAAGATGGGGATTAAAGTATGGGGGAAATTTAGCAAGAATTTATACAGTATTACCTTCAATCATTTTGATGCAAGTCATTCACACCACCACCATGCTAACAAGACATCCAATTTACTAAACAATGAATAGTGAAAATACATTTAAAAGGTACAAATGACTGTCCAAAGAATGACACTGAAAAATATTAAGTAACAGCTCTACCTCAAGATAAGCCTCACCATTAAAGAGTTTTAATGAAGAGAGCCTTCAAAGGCTAAATCAGGAGGCATTGATTAGATTGCCTCTAACTTTGTGTTTTGACACCTTCGTCTTTCGTGGCATTGTATTGTCTCTGTGAATCTCACAAAGGAAGCATTTTACCAGGCCCACACAAGAACAGGAGACAGCAATGCGTATAAAAGAGACTGTCAAGGGTGTGAGCCAAAATGGGTCTCATTTGGATTTCAAGTGAAGAAAACTCCTAATGCATCTCATTACAATGTATGTGAACCTCTGAAAAGAAGGATGGATTGGGATTCTCATCCCTATTAATTTATTGAAATGGATTCAGTTTTTTTCCCTTGTATATCAGGAGAGACCATGTGTTTCAAGCAAGGTAACAATATTATAGTTCCAATAACCAAGTCTGCTGTGGTTCAGTATGTCCTTCTTTCAGATGAAAGGGACGCCATTTCCTTGATAATTAGAATTTGTGCTTAAAAATAAATCCTACAATTACACAGCAACAAATAAAGATTCTTTGTTACGATCATTTTTACAGACCTGCCAAAGCAGCTGCATAGCTTTGTAGCAGAGTAGGCTTTTACTGTTTGAAATCCTATCTCTCCCCTTTACTAGTGCCTTTCACATATTGACTTTTTATTTCATTGACCAATTGTCAGCGTGGAATAATTAGGATAACACCAAGGATAACACCAAATTGAAACATAGTAAAAAGAAAATAAGACAAAGAAAGTCTCAGTATTTTTTTTATCACTGTGCTATATAATCTACGACGTATTTTTGGGCATCGAGGTCCCTATTATAATTGATTGTTTTTGAAGTATTTATATTCATTTAATTCCATAACTTCATTAGAATGATATCTAATCTACCATTCAAAAAATCTAATCCTTAGCTATAGAGAAAGGTCATGATCTAATGCAGTTAGACACCCCAAATAATTCCACAAATGCACAGGACTGCAGATAGAAGACATTGCTCTCATTGCTCTTCCACAAATGCACAGGATTGCAGATAGAAGACATTGCTCTCATTGCTCTTCCACAAATGCATGGGATTGCAGATAGAAGACATATGCTCTCATTGCTCTTTAACACCATTAACATTTAGAGATGATTGATTATGTCATACCAATAGCATTCCGTGAATGCAGAGCTGATCTATTTTTTATGTAAATCATACAACCTGCTAGTCAAATTAAAGGTTAAATATACATAAAGTCTTAAAATACAGATAATCTTTCACATACAACATGGACCCATGATATACACAGTCAAATGCAACAGGAGTCATGGATTCATGAGATGCCTCCTGTTTAAACCCAGAAAAAAAGCATGGCTATGTCCTCCTTAGGTTGCAATGCATTTTAATACAAAGGAAATTGTATGTGCACAGCTAAGTAAAATTAAAAATTATAGCCAGAAAACACAAGTAGAAATAAATGTACAATCACAAACTTGAAAAGAACTCTATGAACAAATGCATATTTATTTAATATTTTTATAGATGTGATTGTTAATAGGTTACAGAGAAGACAGCTGTAAATCAGATATTATGTGTACATACATGTTGATGTGTATGCATATGTTATGTAAGCAGTAGGAATCTATATATAAATGATCTCAATAAGAATATTTCTACATCATCCTAGAACACAGACAATGGGGATTTTCTGATGAATTATAATTAAGTTAGAATGATATATGTTTCTTATTTTTGTCTTGACAGTTCTTATACTCTCAGGCTGAGCCTGAGAGTATAAAACAAATATACGGCAGGTTACTTGTTGAATAATGTATTTCAAGAAGTTAAAAATTACCAGGGAGTTTCCTAAGATCTACACATGAATACATATTTTGAACTTAATTTTTATTACTGCATTGAATACATGAATATACTTTATAATCTACTTACAAAGCAGTTAATATTGGAGTATTAAAAGGACATAACAAAGGTAGCAATACTACCTTTATGAATAAACTTTATAGCATTATGAATAAAACTGACAAGTATAAAATTTTCTCTAAAAAATAAGTGATATACTTATGTTAATTCACCTTTTTAAGGATCTTGTGTGTTGCTCCATTTTTGACAATCTTCCATTCATACTAGAGACATGTTGAAAAACACTATATTTTTCCCTCAATAAGGAAAATCACTTTACTCACTATCATGCTTATTCTGTCTCAATAAAAAATCAATCATCAAATGCTTGCTTCCAAGTTTTACTTGTTAAACTGCCAATTTATGCATACAGTTTGGCTCAGCAGAAATTCACTCAGCACCATTTCTTTCATTATTATAATTTTGTACATCTCATAAAATGCTTTCCACTCAGGGTGTGGGGGAATTGGCTTGAAAGTTTCCACACACCTCCGCAAAAAAAGGTCCCATTACAGCTAAAATACAGTGGTAGGTTGTAACTCCAAATCATCATTTTTAAAGAAAAAGAAAAACTATATCATTTCTGTGATTTTTCAAAGTAATAAAGGCCCGGCTGATCCCACTGACAGGGTGACTGAATTGGTTGTCTAAATGGTAGTAATGTCAATGTCAGATATGTGGTTATCTTTTCATCTTGGTCCATTCTTGAATGTAAAAATCAGATGCTTGAAGGACATTTCACTGACCTGTTATGGCCTCTGAAACTCTCAAACACAATGATAGTATTCCTTATATAAGAGCCACATTTTGGAGAAAACCGGCTTCATCAATGATGCCTTTGCGACATCTGGCGGTCCTTAGGATATATAAAAATTACCTTTTGTTTTTCTAAATCTATCAGTACTTGAAATTCCAGTCCAAAAGCCTTTGATTCCCCCTAGCGGGGGCACAAAAGCACCCTGGCCTGCAAACTAAGTTGTGGGCTACCATGAATCTATATGGTGCAAAAGGTCACAAATCTTGAGATGTGGTGACATCATGACAATAAGACACTTTCTAGACACAAGCTGACCCATTTTGAATATAAAAAGGACCCTGATCACATGTTCCCACACATTTTAAACCATAGTGAAAAGAGAAATATGCTAAGTGTTCCGAGCAGAAGCTGGGCACTTGTGTTTGAGGGTACATATAGTTCTCACACGTAAGAAATACTACACAGGACTTCCAGCCAGACTGCTTAAATGATCTAACAGCTGTTTTATTATGTTGTAGGTTGAGGCCCCGTAAATGATAATCAGGAGTGAGAAGAGGTTGAATCAGATGGTGCATGCCTCTACATACTCTTTGGTTGTTCTGTAAATTATTAATTTGGTCATAAAGAAGTGTGTATATATGTCCTGCCTTTATTTATATTTCCAGGAAAGCATATGGTTTGGATATTACTTTATGCAGAAGATAGAAACCCCGCCTTTGGATTTTTATTCTTGTTCTTTAGGTGATTTGGTATGAAGAGAAGGGAAGGAAAATCCATCTCTGCCCTTTCATCATATGCTCTCTAGGCAACTTGCCGAGAAGTCAGGAGTTCACTTGTGCTTATAAGGCAGAAGAAATCACTCGTATTAGAGCACAGGACTGTCAGTTATGCTGAGAATTGGTGAGGCAGCACACTTTGCAGTCAAGAACAATTACAGATGGACAGTGTTTATTCCCTATTTTCAGCCAACATTTCAAATATTTGCCTTTATAAATCTGTATTATTTTGGCTATAAAGTAAGCTAATTTTGGCTAATCTATTTTACTTTAAAGAAAAGAACTTATGTTTTCTAAATGACTTTAATTGCACTTGTGTATACATGTGTTTTGAGGTCAGAGGTCAGTCTTGGGTGTTATTTCTTCTTGGGGATCATGGAACTCTCGCTGGAACTTGGACTTACTGATTAGGATAGACTGGCTCAACAGTGAATCATGAAGATGTGATATGCCTGTCAACATCACCCAGCACTGCTATTATATATATGCCACAATGTCCAACACTTTATGTGGTGGCAGTAGATCAAACAATCTTGGGTCTTTACTATGATAAGTGCTTTATCAGCTGAGTGATTTCCCAATCCCCTATAATCAATATTTACAATCTATACAATTTCTGATTTTTTTCAAGCAAGCAATAGTATACACATAGTTACTATAAAAATATTAGGCATATTTTTATTACTTACTTTAAGTACATTTTCCTGATATAACTAACCCTAAATTAGGCATGATGACACATTCCTGTCTTTCTGGGACTCAGAAGACATTGGAGTACAAGAGCTGGAGAGAAGTCTGAGCAACACAGGGAAAACCAGTTTCAAATGCAACAACAACAATAAAATGGGTTCTGATACGGGATTCCCCTCTGTATTCTGTTAACAGAAAAGATATATATAGGGAGAGTAGGCAGAGTTAGGGAGCAGCCATGTAGCTGCCGCAGGAGACAGACACCCGACACCAGACAGAACCCTACTGGTAGGCCACAATCACTTGGTGATACACAGATTAATAGAGATAGGTTGACTTAACATATGAGTTATCTAGAAATATGCATAAGCTAATTGGCCAAACAGTGTTTCAATTAATACAGTTTCTGTGGGATTATTTTGAGTTTGGGTGGCCTCGGGTCTGGGAGGCTGCAAAGAAACAGCTCCACCAACAGATTGGCACACCAATATGGGGCTGACTAAATCCATGTAAAACCTGAGAAAGCTTGGAAAGGAATTCTAGACACAGAAGAATAGAGTTAAGCATGGCTTCTTGGTAGCTGGTATTTTTTTTCTTTTTTCAGATGGACTTTGCTGACAGTGAGCAGGGGCACCACGGCTACTGTAAGAAAAAACTTACTGACTCAGAATAAGAAATGGTGACCTCCTGGTTTGGGCAGCACAAACTCTGACTCTTTCAGGAGGCCAGAAGGCCGAGCACTTGAATGGGGTTTGTCAGCAGCATGCTGCAAGTTACTTGGTGGTAGCATGGGCCAACTGGTTTTCTGAGTTGCGGTGGTGAGAACAGCTCCCACCTGGCAGTCTCAGAGGCAGTGAATGGACCTCTGCCATGTTGGACTGGGCAGAGCCAAAAGGCAAAGCAGCCTTGGTCCTAGCCAAGCTGCTTATCATTTTAAGAAGCAGTCCTGGTCAGAAAAGGTTTATAGATATGCAATAAAGGCAAATTCTGATTAAAAAGTTCTCTAAATGGGTCACAGTGTTGGATAAATGTAAATAGGCTTGACAGAGAGAGGAAAAAGAGTGTAGACGGTTATAATATAAAAGAGTATAGACAGACATAGATTAAAGAAGTAAATAAAATAAAATAAATAATAAACTTATAGAAAAAAGTAATAAAGTAAGAAAAATAAGCCAGGTAAAAATGTAATATACATAGAGAGTCTAGACTATGTGTATTATTCTGTTTTCTTTGAATTTTTCAACTATGAATGAGCTAAGTACAGAGAGACATTTCATTGTATGGACTGCTAAGCTAAACCAACATATATATTTTAAATGTATCTTGACTTCAAAATTTGGGTATAAGAACATGCTGTCTTGGAAAACGGGTTCTGCTTTTTTGTTTCCTCAGAGGATGAGAACTTTTGGATTCCTTACAGACTAGTATGATTTGATGGATTTGATAAACCAAGATCCTCCAAAGGATTGCCATGTGGCAATATACAGATTAATAGAAATGGGTTAATTTAAGATATTAGAGCTAGACAATAAGAAGCATGAGCTAATCGGCCAAGCAGTGTTATAATAATATAGTTTCTGTGTGATTATTTTGGGTCTGGGTGGCAGGGAAATGAACAAGTGACCTCTGCCTACAGGGTTCCAACATACTAAAATTGTTAAAGTGTTAATATATATATATATATATATATATATATATATATATAAAAAAGTTCTTACATATAGCTTCCATTAGATGTATGCATATTAAAATATATTCATCTGATAGTAAACACAAGCAAAAAGTGAAATACATATAGATATTTATCATTTAAATTATATTTCTTTCTTTATGTAAAAATAAAAAGTAAAAAGAGGTGACATCTTCCTGTCAGTATTTAAAAGAACCTGATCGAGAACAACGTCTAATACAAAAGCTCTGTGTCTATTATCTTTCAAAGGGAATTCTAAAAAAAAAAAATCAAGTAAAGTGATTCTTGATCACTTTTTAACTTGCTGGTATTCAGATACTCTATGGTTTGATAAATAAAGTTCACATAAAAAGAAAACACGCAGAGTGGGACAGCACTCATTTGCTCCAAGTGAGTGTCACCTAACACAATCAACATGACCATGGAAGCTAGAAGAGGCAACTGCAGGAACCATATCCCAAATATCATGATGAAGAAATATTTTTGATGTCAACATTGTTTTATTTAATCCACATAATCTGAGCAAGACAACATATATAATTTATTAAAAACACATTAGAATCTCACTATTTCCAACAGCCTAAATTCTAGCAACATATACAAATATCCAGTGACTACAGTACATGCTGAGATAAGAAAAATACACCCTAGGAGAACATAACTGACAGTCAGGCCATTTTCACTTCCTCTGTATTGCAATACATATTGTATTTTCACCATTCCCAGTGCCAAAAAATGGAAAACAAGAGAAACTACATACAAGCCGAACTAAATAAGAATTGGTGCCACAGTTAACCTAGATATGGTCTCTCTAACCAGCCAACTCACTAAATTTCACAGTTTGAAGAAATAATTTGAATAAGGATATTATCATATATACTTTTTCTACCTGAGCGTATTAAACTGAAAACATATTTTAAACTTGACATCATATGAAAGTACAAAGATATAAAGTTTAATATTTATAGTAAATTTTGTGACTTTCAAAGTCTTTTACATACTGATATGCAGGGTGTTCTGGGAATTATTATGTAATCTCAGTGATTAGGCCAAAAACTATCAAAATGTAATTTTGTCCAAAAAAAAAGAAAGAAAAGAAAACCTGGCTAGAAATAAGCCAAGGTAGCTGGGTGGTGGTGGCGCATGCCTTTAATCCTAGCACTCGGGAGGCAGAGGCAGGCAGATCTCTGTGAGTTTGAAGCCAGCCTGGACTACAAGAGCTAGTTCCAGGACAAGAACCAAAAGCTACAGAAAAACCCTGTCTCGAAAATCCAAAAAAAAAAAAAAAAAAAGAAGAAGACAAAAAAAGAAAAAGAAATAAGCCAAGCTAAGGCCGAGCATTTGTAAGTAAAAAAGAAAGGTTGTGGAGATGTTGTCTAGAATGGACTGTTGTCTTGTAATAAAATGCTAATAAATATCATTAAAAATGCGATTTTTGTCTTCAGTTTCTAACATTAACAAATGAAAAGTTTCTATGTTGGCAAAGTATTCATAAAAATTATTTTGCTAAGTTGGAAACAGTGTAAATTAGAACAGAAAAAAAATTATAGGTATAACAAAATTAAGAAAAAAAAGAATGAATGCACAACTAAATATAAAAGAGATCAGCTGTGGGAGACAGTGAAGGGTGCCAATATGAGCATAATTTGTGTTCCTAAAATACAGTAAGTGTAATAGGGAAAATATCAACTTTATAATTTAAGAAAAGTCTTGTAAGACTCAAATGTATACATTGGAAGGCCATAGTATTTGTTTGTCAAAGCTAACAGAATGCTAAAATCAAAGCTACAAGGTGTGAGGTAACCACATTTCTGGGATGACACAACAGTTGTTTGACCATTTGGATAGAATATCTGGTTACAAATTGCAGAAAATGGGCTGTGTCAGTGTTGTCTGAAAATCAATGACATCCAGCACCAAGATGCTCATAGAATGAAACCATGGCTAACATCTCTAGAATTGCACAAGCTGTCTGTCACTCAGGAACAAGAGTGGCAGACCTGTGAACCCAACATATGAGAGACTGAGGCAGGAGAGTCACTGAGTTCAAGGTCAGTCTGGGCTCATAGCAAGACCCTGTCTCAAAAACCAATGAAGTATATAGTATTTAGGGAAGGTAAAATACTATGATACTTGAAATAAATGAGCCTTTTTAAAATGAGGGCCTTGTACATATTAAGCCAGTGTTCCTCCACTGTGCTCTATCCTAATCTCTTTGAAAACCATGATCAAAGCCTACACATGAACTGGGAAATAAAATATAGAAAGCAATTGTGTTTCCATGATGTAAGTGTCTCATGAAGTTTTTATGTCAACAGAACAAAGAAGACCACTGGATGGGATCATCAAGTTGGGGAGTTACACCGATGTGGGAAGTCTCTGTTATAGGTCTCAGCACCTAGCTAACAACATTTTTAGCTCTGGGGTTGATGGAAGCTAGGCATTTATTTATACATTCCAAAGAACTTAGGTAATAGTCACAGAGACAGGCATTACATCATATGCAGAGATGGGTAATAATGGCTATTGAGAGAGTTAAAGATGGCTCAACATAATTTGTCCCTGGATTTGCAATATTCCAACCTCTTACATCATTAAATTTCTAAGTAGTCAATAAGGCTTTATAGGTACAGTCACTTCCTAGGACTTTGAGTTTACCATAAGATGACTACTTTTCAAATGTTAGATGCTATTCCCTTAAGGTTAATCACTAAAATACTCAGCATTTAGGCTTTCAAAACTTTAAAGCATTTCACAGCCTGAGGAGGCTTCCTCCTGGATATCTTGGAGGACTGCTCTCCAGAGAAACATTTCCTCTTGCCATTCTGAGCCCTTGTCAGATCCTTTAAAGTCCCTTCTCTCCTCTGCCACCAGGCCTCTGACTAGCTCAACCTGCCCTTCGTTCAATATATGGGATGCATGCAGGGCTGTCTCATCTAGAGAGAACCGATTCCCACTGTGATGCTGAAGTTGGGAGGAAGAGAATGAGTGGAGGTTTGTCTAGAAGCGAACATAATCCAAGGGGCAATAAAGGGTAGCAGAAGCTAGAAAACAGGGTCCAGACAATTCAGGGGGTCCAAGGAAATATGCACCTAAGGAAACTTCATTTCATCCTATATGTACAAAAATGGCTTTGAAAATGTTTCTAAGCAATGACCTTCAAGATGTGTATGAACCAATCCTTCCACCATTAACTATTTAATGTCCAGAACTGGTTGTGATATTTTTTAGGCACACAATAAATATTTTCTGAATTACTAAACTTTGAACAGAATTGAAAACAGGGAAACTTGTGATTAGATTATTTCAAAAGCTGAAGTTAAGGGATGTTCAGTCAAGTTCTGTCTTTTAATCAGTAGCAAATTGAATACTTTGTTGACAATATCCATGCATATTAAAATGCAATACACACAAATACACATACACACACGTGTACACACATGCACATGATATACAAGAGAGAGAAAGAGAGCAAGTGGTGTAGGAGTTCCTTCTGTTTGTGAGTTGCTTTTATTGGTTAATGAATAAAGAAACTGCCTTGGCTTAGTTGATAGGGTGAAATTTAGGTAGGTGGAGAAAAACAGAACTGTATGCTGGAAGGAAGAAGGGCAGAGTCAGAGACGCCATGGATCTGCGGCCATAGGTAGATGTGCTGAAACTTTCTGGTAGGCTACAACCTCGTGGTGATACACATATTGATAGAAATGAGTTAAACTAATATGTAAGAGTTAGTCAATATGAAGTTAGAGCTAATTGCCAAACAGTGTTTTAATTAATACAGTTTCTGTGTGATTATTTCCAGTGTAAGCTAGCCAGGAGGCAGGGAAAAGCAAGCCGCCTCTCTCTCTACAACAATTGACACTCCAACGTGGTCAACAAAACCCACGTAAAACAAAATTCTAGACAAAAAAAAATATAGACAGAGTTTAACTCAGCTTTTTGCTGTTTGCTGGCAGCATGCTGCAGAGAAATTTTTCTGACTCAACAGTAGCAGAAAAAAAAAAACCCAAACAAACAAAAACTGCACCATTTTAAAACGAGGCTTTCTGGGCCCTGCCACTGGTGCAAACTCCAGCTATGAAGTATTTGTGGGTCTGGCTATTTGTGTGCCCACTCGGGATTGGGAGGAAAATAGCTGAGACCATACCCATGGCTCAGCTCTTCCGGCTTGGGCAAATGGCAGGATCAGGTCTACTAGGCTCGGGCAGGCAGGAGAGCATGGCAGATTCCCATCGCCATACAGAGAGATGTTTCCAGGCTGCATAGTGCTCTGTGTGACAGATTTGGCTGTAACTCAGATAAAAAAAAAGGCTTATGTGCTGCATGCTCATTCTCGAGGTTGGACTGCTGAGTGTGGCAGCCCCAGAGCTACCACTGGTGCCGCTTCCACCATTTTAAAATTGGAGAGAGGCAGAGCTAACATCCAGAGCAGCTGCAACTAAGCTGCTTAACATTTTAAAAGCTCTTCAAGACAGTAGAAAATTACAGACAATGCAATAAGGACAGATTTAGACATAAACGACCTCTAAATGAGTCACAGTGTTGGATGGGTGTGCATAGGCTTGAGAGAAAAAGGAAAAAAGGAGTATAGAGTTTCATAAAATAAAGTTAATGCTTAAAAAGGGGGTAAAGTCTTTAAGGAGACAGAGTACAGATAGTCATAGACTAAAAAAATAAAAAAAAATAAGCCACATAAAGATGGAAATTTCACAGAGAGTCTGGAGTATGTATATTATTGTGTTTTTTTTTCAATTTTTTTTTGCCTGTGAAGGAGCTAAGTACAGAAAAACATATCATTGTAGGTGCTGCTAAGCTAAACCAGCATGTATATTATAAAGGTATCATGACTTCCAAATTTGGGTCTAAGAACATGGTGCTTTGGATAAGAGGTTCTTTTTTTTTTTGTTTTCACAAAAATGAGAACCTGTGGATTGCCTTCAGGCAAATATGGTTTCATGGACCAAGGCCTCCTGAAAAGTCGCTGTAAACACCCTCAAAAAATTACTTTGCCCAACTTCTGACTGTGATGAACCTAGCACACAGGATACATCATAAAAGACCGACTAACAGCGTCCCCAATCAGCAGCAAGCAGTATGGACAGTACTACACCCATATTCCCAAATATTGCTTGTAAATTTTCTTTTACATTTAAAAAGGGGTATGATATAGATATGAATAATTTACATTGGTATGGATCTTGGTTTATTGATATAAATTTAAGGTCAATCTTGTTATATGTATATTTCTGCTCTTGATTGAGGTTTTGTGATTGTGTAGTTCATTAAAAAATGTAATGTATAATTAGAAATATAGGTTAATAGATAATCATCTATAATAGTCATGTTAGATTTTCTAAATGTACATAGATATATTTCAGATAGGCATTCTTCATATCTTTCAAAGACTACAGAATATGGCACTTAAAATGATTTAATAACTTAGTACTTTTCATGACAATGAGACGCATCTGCTCCTGACAGCACCAAGCTAATTCCTGAGGAAGATGGGCATCGAAGAGGCTCCTTATGGAGTTGATTATCCATTTGGGCAAGAAACTGCTCTTGGCTGGATTGTTGCATAAACTGGTCATAAAGAACCCACAGAGAGAGAGGACTGCTGAACTTGCCTAAAGGTGAGATGATCCTTCAAGGGTTCCTAATTCATAAAAGAGTCTGAAAGACATTTTGCAGGATACAGAAGAAAGTGACTGAACTGTCTTTGACATTTCCAGCTTCATGGAAAAGTCTGCTGGATACTATGGGCCTACAGGCCGAAGATGGATGCCCCAATGATACAGAAGAACTTTGGGTGGCTGTCCAGGCAGCGAGATGTCTCTGCCAATTCTAGATTTTTGGAAGTTGCTTACAATGTACTTCCTGTTTACTTAGGTAATATTATATCCTTCTGGAGTCTTTGATGGAATTGAAGAATTTATAGTTATAGTTTTCCTTAGTTATGATAAAATATAAAGTAGATATAAATATTGTAACTGTAATTCTTGCTTAATAACTGTTTTGTTAAATGTAATTTTACCATGTTAAATCCTTCATTTTTGTTTAAACAGAAAAGGGGAAATGTAGGAGTTCCTTCTGTTTGTGAATTGCTTTCATTGGTTAATGAATAAAGAAACTGCCTTGGCTTAGTTGATAGGGTGAAACTTAGGTAGGTGGAGAAAAAAAGAACTATATGCTGGGAGGAAGAAGGGCAGAGCCAGAGATGCCATGGATCTGTGGCCAGAGGTAGATGTGCTGAAACTTTTCTAGTAGGCCACAAGCTCATGGTGATACACAGATTGATAGAAATGAGTTAAACTAATATGTAAGAGTTATCCAATAAGAAGTTAGAGCCAAGCAGTGTTTTAATTAATACAGTTTCTGTGTGGTTATTTTGGGTGTAAGCTAGCCGGGTTACGGGGACAAACAAGAAGCCTCTCTCTGTAACAAGCAAGTGTTCTTTAATTATTTATTTTGAGTAGGTGTGTTGCTGGTATAACTTGTCTACATTTTCATTTGTATGTACTTTTAACTACCCTTCCCCTGAAATCAGTTTGATGACGACCTTCATTGTCATCATAGAACCTACATTCAGTAACACATTAAAGCAAATGCAGAGATCCACAGTTAAGCACTGGGTCAAACTTCTGGAGTCAGCGATAGAGAGGGAAGAACAACATATCATGACCAAGACTATGATGGGGAAACCCACAGAAACAGATGACTCAAGTTAGTGGGAGCTCACTGAGCCCAGACTGAGAGCTGGGGAGCCAGCATAAGATCGGAGCATAAGATCGAACTAGGCCCTCTGAATGTGAGTGACAGTTGTGTGAAATGATCAGACTGTGGGCCCACTAGTAGTGGAACCAGTATTTATCCCTATGGCACCATCTGGCTCTTTGGAGCCCATTCGCTATGGAGAGATACCTTGCTCAGCATAGATACAGAAGAGGAGAACCTTAGTCCTGGCTCAAGTGATGTGACAGACTTTGAGGTCTCACTTTGTCTGAGGAGTGGATGGGGTATGGGATGGGGAGAAGGTGGAAGGAGTAGGAGAAGGGGGAAGAGAGGGAACTGGGATATGTAAAATAAGATTGTTTTAAAAATAAAAATTAAAAAAGTAGCTTCTACAGTTTGTACACAGTGATGGTTTTCACTGTGGAAGTTGTGAGCTTATTGGTTCCTACTCAGCTCTTCCCCACTGGCCGTCCCCTCAACTGCCTCCCTCCTGTTGGTCCCATTTCCCTCCTGAATAGCATTCCTTCTGTCTCCTTCATGATTCTACTACTTTCTTTTCCCTTACCTTTTGCCCAACTTGCGAACTCATGTTCAGTTATGCATCCCTTGCTGTTCTCCTTGCCAACACATCAACACATGCACACATACAGTTTCTATAGACTCTGAATTATAATCTGTGCTGGAGATGTGGCTTAACAATTCAGAATGCTTGATGCTCTCCTTTCTACCTACACCCCACACCCACCCTTTCTCTGTGTGTGCATGTGTGTGTTCCTTTATAGTTTCAGTATCAGGGTAATACTGACCCTGTAGAATGAATTTGGTGGCATTTCTCATTTTTACATGCTATGGGAAAGTTCCAGAAATACTGAAGTTACACCCCTTCTCTAGATGTCTGCTAGAATTGAGCAGTTAATTTACAGGCTCCTAGGTATTATTTTGAGGGACATATTTTTAAATACAACTTCAATCTGATTCTTAATTGAGTTCTATTAAGTTATTTATATCATCATGATTTAATTTTGGTAGGGGACAATTTTAGGATTTGGCTCTAAGTTCACAGTTGGCTCCAAGGATTGAATTCAGAAAACTAGGTTTTGTACATCAAGGATCTTTATCCCCTTAGGTATTTTTTTGGCCTGATTCCCTAGATTTCATTGCAGTCTCTTGTAACATCTTTTTTTTTTAAAAAAAAAAAAAACTTTAAACTTTATTTTGGGTATTTCTCTCTCTTGGTTAGTTTGCTTAAAGATTTGTCAACTTCATTTATCTCTTCAGAGAACCAATACTTTATTTGGTTCTTATGCATTGCCATTTTGGTCTCCATTTCCTTTATCCCTCTTCTAATTTTAGTTATTTTGCCATCAACTCCATTTGAATCTGATGTGTTCTTGGTTTCTGTGGCACTGAAATACATCATTAGGTTACTGATTTGTGATCTCTGGGTTTTAAATTTAAGTGAATCTTTAACTGTTCCTCTTAGCTATATTCCAGAGTCTTTGGTAAGTATTCTGTCATTTTAATTTGATGTTATATATTTTTTATACTTATTCCTTTAGTTTTTTGAGACAGCGTTTCTCTGTGTAACAGCCTGGCTGTCCTGGAACTCACTTTATAGACCAGGCTGGCCTTGAACTCACAGAGATTCACCTGCCTCTGTGTCCTGAGTGTTGGGGTTAAAGGCATGCGCCACCATTTCCAGCTTTTACCTTACTTCTTAAATGGCTAACTGCTTATTAAAGTATGTTGTTCAGTCTTCACATATTTGTACAGATCTACAGTTGCTTGTGGCCTTAAGGTAGGTTATAGGTGGGCCTCTGAGAAGGATTTGTATTCTCTAAGGATTGGTAGAATGCTCTGCAGGTATTTTCTATATCAACCAATGGTATGGTCTAGTTCTGAATCAACCGATAGATGATATAGTTTAGTTCTGAGTCAACCAATATATGGTACGGTCTAGCTCTGAATCAACCAATGTATGATATAGTTTAGTTCTGAGTCAACAGATATATGATATAGTTTAGTTCTGAGTCAACCAATACAAGGCAGAGTTTAGTTCTGAGTCAACTGACACAGTTGGAGTTTTTTTCTTTGCTGATTTTTGGTTGAAGGGTCTCTCTAAAAAATGAGGGCTGTATTGACAACTTCTTCTTTTACTGTATTAGGATCTATTTAAACTTTCATGTTGTTTGTTGCTTGCTTTATGAAATAGAGGGCCAATATTACAAGTATAGATATTTACAATTATTAACTCTTAGTACATAATGACTTTCTGTCTCTTGTGCCCAGTTTTGATTTTGAGTGTACTTTTTTGGAGACTGGGATCATCATGCTAGCTTGGTTTTAGCCTCTGCTTGTTTGGTAGTTCGGTTTCTATCCTTCAGCTTTTTGTTTGTGGCTTTCCTTTCTTCCTTCCTTCCTTCCTTCCTTCCTTCCTTCCTTCCTTCCTTCCTTCCATCCTTCCTTCCTTCCTTTCTTTTTTCCAGTGATATACGTCAGGTCATGACTTAAATCAAGTCAAATAGTTTGCATCTTTTAAATGGAGAATTGAGTGCACTGACATTTAGGGTTATCATTGAGAGCAGTTTTCTATTTTGTATGTTTTAGTTGTTCTGTTTATTAGGTTATTGATGGTCTCCCTTGCTAACTTCAGGTTTGTTTGTGGTACAGTCTCATGCTCCAGCCATTATGCTCTCCCAGTTGGGATGGACTGCCCTCCTTCCTAACTCGTGAGCCAAACCCTCCCACTCAATCTCCTGCCTGGCAGATATTTGGTCACAGAAACAATAAAAGTAACTAAAACTAGTCTAAAACAAAACCAAACCACTAAAGTTCAAAAGCAATCAAAATTAAAGGCAAGATATTAACACCACTGTCAGCATTCCCTCCTGGTGTCAGGAATGTGGCTTCTTCTTCCCCTTCTGCAGAAATCTCTTCAGGTGTGGGGACTGAGAGTTTCAGCAATTCAAACATGTTAAGTATGTGTGTGTGTGTCCTCCCTAAAAAGAAGCAAGTCTGTGTGAACTCTGCTTCCTATCAGAATTTCCCAACCTGAGGATATTCCGCACAATGCTGAACATAATTCCAACTTTTCTGGTGGTGGTTGGGAATCATTTCATCCCCATGGTCCAGGCCTGTGACTGGAGCTTGAGAGAAGACAGGCCTATCTGCTTGTGTTCACAGTTTTCAGCTAGACTCTTCCCAGCCTCACCAAATTCAGCAGGGCAGTGGGCTCCCTAGTCCCTTCTTCCAGCAGCAGACACACGCAGGTTCTGGAACAGAAAGGACTTCCCTGGCAGATACTTAACTCTGTTCCAGCAGCAATTCAGGGTAGCAGGTACCATGGGTGCCACTCCTGACTGCTATTTTTCTCTGTTCTGAGATCTTGAAAAGGCCTGTTTCTCTTCTCTTCGGGTCTCTTATATCTTATTAATAGCCTTATCTCTTACTGGACTTTAGAAGTGTCTTCTAATCTACCAGAAACTCTGAAAACGTAGTACATTTAAAAAGGTACGACTGTCCTTTCAGGAAAAAATGTCTCCCTGAAGCTAAGTTCAATGTACACTGGTATGATTAACAAACTAGACAAAACTAAAAAACAAAACAAACAAATAACCAGGCAATTAACTTCTCAAAGACCCTATAAAAATACTCAATAGTAGCAAATAGGGAAAAGAAAAGCTTGAAGGAAATCGATAAAGAAGCAGTAAGATTTTCGATTTTTACTCTCATCCTCTTTTTGATTATACAGAGAGTTGGCTCACAAGCATCTATTAGCAGGTACAATTAGAAAACTCTCATAGCAAAGTCAGGTATTGTAGCCAGAGGGCACAACTGCTGGAGGTGCATAAGCAACTGAGTGTGAGTGTTTTCTTCACTCAGTTCTGTATTGGGAACAGATTCACTCCTGCATCTGCACCACACCGCTGTGGTGTGGGCAACATCAATATCTAAGGGAAGAATTGGTGGGGGACAATTCTGTATTATGTTTTAAATAAATGCTGATTGGCCAGTAGCCAGGCAGGAAGTATAGGTGGAACAACCAGACAGGAAGTAGAGGTGGGGCAGTGAGAAAAGGAGTATTCTGGGAAGAAGGAAGCCCTTGGCCCAGTCCTGTCCAGACACCGAAGAAGCAGAATGTGACCTGCCCCGTTGAAAAGGTACTGAGCCATGTGGCTAACATATAATAGAATAATGGGCTAATATAAGTTATAAGAGCTAATACAAAGCCTGAGCTAATGGGCCAATCAGTTTATAACTTATGGAGCCCCTTCTGTGATTTTCTTTGGGACTTGCTGGCTGTGGGAACTGGGCAGGACAAAAACTCCAACAAGTTGGCCCTCATGTTACAAAGAATCCTAGGATCTATTGATTCTCTCAATGAACCCTCATGTCCTCTGCTTCCAGAGGATTCTTTTCCTGGTCTTATGACTAGAAATGTTCTTTAGACAGGTAAGCTGCTCTCACTATGTGCCAAGAACCAAGGGAGAGAACAGAAACTCACTAAGTGTTCTTTTTTTTTTTTTTTTGATTTTTCGAGACAGGGTTTCTCTGTGGCTTTGGAGCCTGTTCTGGAACCTAGCTCTTGTAGACCAGGCTGGCCTTGAACTCACAGAGAAACCGCCTGCCTCTGCCTCCTGAGTGCTGGGATTAAAGGCGTGCGCCACCACCGCCCGGCTTCACTAAGTTTTCTTGTGTAGCAGCATCCCTTTTCCTGATTCCTCTATTGGTGGCAACAGATTTGATCCCTGGCTCTTAGATGTTCTTACTACTGACTGTCACCATGACAATGCAGATGGGAGACAAAAGCTGGCCACAGAGTAGGACTGGGTACAGAAAAAAACAAAAAAGAAACGGAAGGTATTCATACTCTGTTCGTCTATTATTGTGACAGAGCTGTGTGTGACAAAGGCCACACAGTTGAAATAATTTACAGAATGGCACTCCCAGCCGGTAAACAAACTACCTGAAGTAAAAATTTTACAGCAATGGCTTCCCAGAAGAATAGATACCACGGTGGAAAGAGTGTTGATTTATCTTCATCACTGTGGCTATACCTGAAGCTATTGCTGCCTCATGCCTCTGCAGCCACCACCACCTTTCTGCTGAGGTCACAGCCTGGGGGAGTCTTCAAGCCCAGCTGCAGCTGCCTCCTGTTTTGACTAAGTCTCTACCTTTTTATTTTACCAACAAATTCTGGGGTAAACAGCTGCTAGCCCAGAGAGGCAGAGAAAGCAGCCAGCTGCCCTTTCTCCTCCACTATCCTCTCAGAAAAAAAGGCTTTTCTCTTATCTTGTATGAAACAAAAACTTCTCCACTCCAACTGTATGTCCCTCCCTTCTCCCTTCTGTGTGTGCCTCTCTCTCAGACTCCCTGACTTCCCCTCATTGTCTCTGTCACTTCCAGCGAACTGGTTGCTTGTTCCACCTCTTGGCCCATGGTTGATCTTATTTAAATAGCACAACCTTAGGGTTCAAAGTGTGATCAAATATCCTGCAACAAAGAAGTCGGTAAACTTGAAATTGTGGTAGACTGAATAACAACTCCCTAGATGGCCTTGGCTCAACTCATAGAACCTGTGGATAATACTTTACACAGCAAAAGGAACATCAGGCTAAAAAGAAGCCAAGGATTCAGCTTTATGAATGCAACCATAAAGATCATTATAAGAGGGATTTAGGAGGCCAGAGAGGTGGCACAGTGATAAAGCCACGAAAGAGTTGAAATGTTTGGAACATAAAGGGACGACCAAACAGTGATTCCATAATGATAAAGAGGAAACAACAACCCTGACAATCTTCAATGTGAAAACTCTTAACATTTGATATCTGAAAAAATAAAGAAAATGTGCTTAAACGAAAAGGAAGCAGACATTACAGATAAAGTAACAATCACAGCAGTATAGAAAAACTTAGAATCTAATCCTACAAACAGTGTCAGAACCCCATTCATTTCAAGTTGATAAAATGGTCACTAAGATAAACTACAAATTTTCCTAAAGTTTTGTTGTTATAAACTAAAATGTTATCTTTCCAAAACAGAATCAAAATAGAAATTAATAGCAAGAATATCTGAAAAACTATAACCAAAGCAGTCTAAAATTTAAAGCATAAACAATCCATGCTCAAAAGGCAAGTCTCGAAATCTGTTAAAATACATATTTAGCTAAATGAAAATATATCATATCAAAGTGTATAAGATGCAGTTTTTAAAGGGAAATTAGAGTATTAATCTCTTGAATTTGAAAAGATATATGGTGTCAAAATAGTCATATAGAAATCAGTCATAAAATATTAGTTAAAAGCGTAGTACAATAAAGTAAATAAATTCTAAAAGCAGAAATCCATGAAATTGAAAACAGAAAAAGAAAATAATGAAAGTCATTGAAATAAAAATCAATGGAAGGATTAACACAGTAATAAACCTCTACTTACCATCTCTCTTTGAAAGAGAGAAGACAAGTATCAAAATACAACAAGGGAATAATTACCAGGGCCTTCCCCAGACTACTGAAACAATGTTATTCCATTGCAAAATCCATGCCTACTCACATCAGAACCAAATTTTTGAAAGACAGAGATAAAAATGTAAAAGCAGAAAGAAAAAGCTGACAATAGACATGGAAACAATATATTTTTTCAATTGATTTTTATTTGAGCTCTCCATTTTTCTCTGCTCCCCTCTCTGTTTCTTCTCTCCCACTTCAACCTTCCCCCAAGGTCCCCATGCTCCCAATTTACTTAGGAGATATTGTCTTTTTCTACTTCCCATGTAGCTAGATCTATGTAAGTCTCTCTTAATATCCTCATTGTTGTCTAAGTTCTCTGGGATTGTGATTTGTGGGCTGGATTTCTTTGTTTTATGTTTAAAAACCACTTATGAGTGAGTACATGTGATAATTGTCTTTCTGTCTGGGTTGCGTTATGCTCCAGGTTCTTCTCATCAGGAAAAAAAATCTCTTCACACTCATGATCTGTTACAGTTGGATGGCCGAGTGTGCTGACTTAGTGGAGAATTTTGTAGATGTATATATGTATTTTTGGTACAGCCATTCCCTGTCATCCTGCTTGACTGGGGCTCCCTTACTCATGCTAGGCTCCTCCCTTCCCTCTAGGTCCTTCTCCTTTAATGTCACTACTGTTTTCTCTGTTTTTATAACCCACCAAGATTAATTAGGGATGCTTGCATTAGCATGAGCAGGTGGAACAGCGCAGAGCATGGGAAAATGCCACAAATTAAGTCAAGAGAAGTCACAGTTCATTCTGTTGCTTTAATTGATCAAATTAATCAATAAGCAAACTGGGTTACTAACTTTGCTGAAAGGTCAAAGGTTTTTTTTTTTTTTTTTTTTTTTACCAAATACCATATTTTTGAAATGTGGCAGACAATAGTCATAAAGAAACAATTAGCCAAATATTTTTAAGATCTATTTATTAGAATAATGATAAGATAAAATTTACCCTTTAAAAAGTTTTACTTAATATTTTAGACATCCCTTTTGTATTCAAAACACAATGAGAGTCTTTGATTTTTCTACCTACCATTTACAGAGGTTTAACTGTATATCACACAACTGCTTCTAGTTTTACCCAAATCTATGTAGTTATTTATGTAATTATCCCAGTAAAAATCATTATACCTTTTATTATTAATTTCATTAACACATTAGTGGTTGTAATCTGGATATATTTCAATTTAGGTCTCAGACTTATTATTATAATAATCAAAGGGACTATGTCAATATTTTCAAGGAAGTATATAATCACAGTAAAACAGGGAGAGTTATTGGTTAGTAACAACTGAACAAAAGATAAGTTGCCTGACTTCCTTCGAGACCCGCTTCTCTGTGAGCACAGTGACATCTTTTCAGAAGTATCCACGAAACCAAAAGTAACACAGTGACATACTCCACCCGAAAATCAGGCTGAGTGGGCAGCTCTTTCTCCACGTCTGTACCAATGTGAGAGTGGATGCCAGAAGTTATATATGGAAGTGTGGACAAAGCAAAATGCTGGAAGAGTCACAAGGATTCATTCCTGCAACACGTATATGGAGACTAATATAGACACTGGGCACTGGATGTCAGTGAAAACTTTCAGTATGTGTCTTTTCATTGCAATTGTCACCTCTGCCACCGTACTACTGATGACGTCCTCATCTTTTAAACAGTATTCTTTTCTTTTCTTCACCAAACTTACATATTTGAAGAAAAGAGGAGATAGAGTGTGTGGGAATTCGGCCCATCTCAGGACACATGTCTTGTCCTTCCTGTTCCCTTCCTATTGTGTTTTTAGATGGCATTTGAAATCCCATTGTTAATCAATACAAGCCATTGTTGAATTTCCCTGGCGTAAACCAGCTGGTTGCTGCCCTCACACAAAGTCCCAGAGGTAACCAGGTATCCACAATAGTATAAAAATATCATTTTGTTCAACTTCATTTCATTACCATGAAATGGGCCATAATTAACTTCTAGTTGTAAAAGCTCCCAAATTTGAATTCTCCCAAAGTAACCCTCATGTCAACTTCAGGTCAGTAGCTGGTCCTAATTAGGGTATTTAATGACTTTTACTGTACATAACCTAGCAATACTTTGGCAAGACAAGCATGAACAAAGAAAGTTAGTATAGACACCCCATAAAGATATAAACCATGATTTCAATTTCTTTTCGATATTTTGGAGTCTATTACAAATATTTATATGTATTTTTCAAAATATACAGAATAACAACTCCAAAAAAAGAAAACATTACATATTTTATTCTGCTTATTTTATAAACAAAATTGACTTGGAAGGAAACATTCAATTCAGGTAATGAAATTCAAAATGGATATTTTGGTATTTTGCTAATTTAAGGACTGTTCCTCTTCTCAACAGCATTCAAACATTAGAGAATATAATAAAATGATGTCACATTTGAAGCTTAAAACTATATCATCCAAGTACTTTATAGATTATGGAGATGTTTTGTAAAATTTTTGTGTAAGTTTAAGATTGTGTGAATGCAAGATATATCCCTTGCCTCTCTCTCCATACTCAACTGCACACGGCTCCGTTCAACACTCTCTTCCCCAGGTTTAGGAGATCACTTCTCACCTTAAACAACTTCATAGAGCTGTATCAATTTCTGTTCATTAGATCTGATGTTGCTTGACATAGCTGGATAATTAAATGAGATTTTTATATGTGTTGTAGATGAGAAGTCTCATTGTTAAAGGTGTTTGCTCCAATGGGAAGTAAAATGGCAGGAAAAATCTACAAAGATAAAGGAATTTTGCAAATCTGCCTCATTCCTGTGCTGCAGACACTCACGTGCAGGCAGTGCCTTGGAGGAATCCCACCTGTGGGAATGCTTCTGACTCAGCAGGTCCTGATGCAGCCTGAGCCTATTTCTAAGAGAAGGTCTGAGAAGCCTGCAGGGCCAGGAGGGCAATATGCATCAACTAATTCCCCTGTGTGGTGAGATCAACAAAATAAGGGGCTGGAGATGAAGTGGTTAAAAACATTTGCTGTTCTGCCAAAGGACTTGAGTCAGGATCTCAACACCCATTTTGGGCAATTAACAACCACCAGTTTCCACTTCCCAGACTTCCAACACACTCTTGTGGCCCCTCTGAGTACCTATATACATGTGGCAGGCACATGGACACATATATAAAACAAACAAACAAAAACAAGCAAAAACCAATGAGAATACATACATATTTATATATATTTGTGCATATGTTTCTCTCTCTCTCTTTCTCTCTCTCTCTCTCTTCCTCCCTCCCTCCCTCTCTCATATACAAGCAGAGAGAGAGAGAAGAGAAGAGAGAGAGAGAGACTCAGTCTCAGCTTTAACTATACAAAGAACAAAAACAATAGAAACCACAGGGGTGGCTTTGGAAAGCTCAGCTTTGTTTAAGGCTGTTACATATGTTACTAAATTTCATCAAAAAACCTCCCTAAACCACAAACCACACATTCATCAGTAAAGCGAATACCTATAATGATGTTGTAAGACTCTAGGAAGGCACATGTCAATCTTAAAGTTTGTTTTCACTCCTTCAAGTGATGCAAAAACTTTTTAAAACTTAAACAGTATAAAACCTTATTTTCTTAAATGTTTCAAAGAAATCCTAAAATCATATAGGAGAATGGATTTTCAAAATAAAGAAGTATAAATAAACATTAGGAAGAAATAATAGATGATATAAAGACATTAATAAATTTTCATGAGATAAAATAATATCTTGATTTTTTAATCTGTTTAATGAAATAATTTTTCACAGAAAGTTTGGATGAAATTTAGCATTTCAAAAATCATACCTCAAACATAAATGAATTGGAATTTTGCTGTTAAGAGTATTTGTTCTAGCCATAAACGAAGGACATTGAGACTATTGTTAATGATCCCAGAGAAGCTAACTAATAAGGTAAACCCAAAGAAAAACATATATAGATTCACCTGGAAATTGGAAGCAGACAAGAATGCCAGGCAAAATTTGGAAGCATGGTGTCTGGGGGTAGAAGGAAGGGAAGAAGGGAAGGGTTGGGGAGAGCTTGAAGGAACGGAATAGTTGAGATGGAGGAAGGACAGATATGAGAGCAAGGAAAGAGATATCTTGATTGAGGGAGCAATTGTAGGGTTAGCAAGAAACCTAGCTCTAGAAAAGTTCCCAGGAATCCAAAAAGATGACCCCAGCTAAGACCCTAAGCAATAGTGGAGAGGGTTCCTGAATTGGCCTTGCCCTGTAGTCAGACTGATGATAATCTTAAATATCACCATAGAATCTTCATCCAACAACAGATGGAAACAAAGGCCTCTGCACATCAGAGTACTGGACTGAGCTCCCTAGGTTCAGTCGAAGAGTGGAAGGAGTGAAATTATGAGCAAAAAGGTCAAGACCATGAGGGGTTCACTGAGACAATGTGCCTGAGCTAATGGGAGCTCACCAACTCCAACTGAATGGGAATGAACAATGATGGGATCAAACTAGTCCCTCTAAGTGCGGTTGACAGTTGGGGCAGACTGTGTGGCCAATGACATCTGCACTGGGATTTGTCTCTACTGCATGTACTGGCTTTTGGGATCCAATTCTCTTTGGATGTATACCTTTGGATGTAGTGGGGAGGGCCTTGGAGTTGCCACAGGGCAGGGTGCCTTGCCCTTTCTTAATACTGGAGAGAGGGTGGAAGGGAGGGTGTGTGGAGGAGTGGGAGAAGAGGGGGAGGAGGGGAGGAAGTGGGAATTTGGATTGGTATTTTTTAAAGTAATAAGAAAAACTGTCTTTAAAAAAGAGTATTTGTGAGTGGGACGAGTTTGACAGTGCAGCCTGGATGTGACTTTCACAGTCTGTTGGCAGGCTGTGGGCACGGCAGCACACCTGTGACTCTGTGGTTGATTAATGAGTCTTTCAGCTCATTGCTACCATCTGAAAAAAGGCTGTGGCCTTTCTGAGCTCCACTGGTTTATTCCACTTAAACTGCAGTCCTGCCGGGTTATCTTCCGTAAGAAAATCACACTTGGTTAAACCTAATGAAAACCTCAATATGTCATTTTCCAGACAAGTCAAAAAGCATGTAAAACTAGACAGAAGATGTATTCAAGTAACATGAATGTAGTTTTGTCATAACTTGCCAATCGAAAGACTAGCATAAAAAAGTTCTCTTTAGTGACTTCTTTCCTAGTGTCAACTTTTACAGTGGGAATCCCAGACTCCCTGAACTGACAACTTCTTCAATACCATCTCTGTTGCTCCACACACTACTTTCTAAAGTAGGAGTGCTCTGGTCCAACATGAGATAGTCACTTGGCTTTAATCTCTATAAATGATTAGCACAAGTTGAGAATCCAACCGACGTTTAAATCTCTTATCTTCTCCTAGTTCACAGGAAGTACAAATGGCATTCTTGGAACTTGCACTAGCGCCCAAGACAATAAGGTAGCTCCCTTCTCCCAAGTCTTTGTAATCATAATAATCATTAATTTTATCCCAGTTTCTTATCTAGATCTGAACTAAGAATTATGGGATAAAAATATGTAATAATTCTAAGTTGGAAACTGAAAGCATGAGATTCTGAACTTCCATTTGTTACTGTGCTCTATCACGTATCAGGTCAGCTGGAGCTTGAACCAGTCTACAACAGCTCTCAATTCAGGAAGTCTGTCAAGAAAAAGGTTTTCTAACCATAATATGAGAAGATTTAATATTCATTTTCATTAAGATAGCACACATTTTATAAGGGCTTCCAAGAGTATTGAACACTGTTAGAGAATAAGCAGGGTGCTTTTTTGCTTCCATTCACTAAAGATGAAAATTAAACCACACAAATGTACTACACCACCTGTGATCTTCTGCTCCTGTCTGTGGCAGACATTGCTAATTAATAGCAGCATTAGCAAAAAGTCACTGTACTGGAATTCACAACTCAGAACTTTTTCTATTTGAGAGTGGAAGGCTTAATCATTCTATGTAAAGAGACATTAAGGAATAATGAGTAACTTCTAAAATGTTATTTCAGTTACCAGTCTAAGGACCTCGTGATTCACAGCACATGAGTTTCTTCCTGACAGTGAGCATAGCATCATAAAGGGAGGACTACACAAGAAAATGTTCTCTTTGTTATTATGTCATAGTTTCTAAGATTATTTTGACTTAAAGGAAACAGTAACCAGACCTGCTTTAGGTGGTATTTTCCAAATTAAGTTAGTAAGATTGAATTCTAGTTTTGGTTTTACAAGTACACAGTGCTTCTTTGGGGTACACCAATATACCAGGCTTCCATAGCTGAAGCTTGTTTAGACTTGGGTAGATAATCATAACCCTACACACACACAAAAATCATATCCTGCTAAGACATTGGCAGGTCTTCCAGTAATGAGAAAACCAGTCAAGAAAACATTGCAGATATACTTGGAATAAGTTGCTATAGCGAGGATCTAATGCACCCCCAAAGCCCAAAATGCTTCGATTATAAGCACCCAGCAAAGAGGAGTATCGAGGTGGTGGAGTTTGTACGATGGAGATTTTAAGTCACTGGAATATTCTTTCAGCGAGAACTGTGAAACCTCATTGGAAGATGATTATCTCATTTCATTATAGTAGCAAGATTGGGAAGCACGTAAGCCAAATGGATTCTAGATAAAGTATTTTTTGCATAAAAACTAAAAAAAAATAAAGAAAAAGGAACCATTTAAACACACCCAAACCTTTTTAAACTTAGGAGTTCTTCATAGTTTAAAATAATTAAATTTGAATGTCAATGATCCAATCGGGATAAGAATCAATGCTTTTTGAGGGCAGGACTCCCATCTCCTGCTGTCCTAGATAATATCTCTCATGGTAAACCCTGCACCCAAGTACACATTAGTCATACCATATCTGCTGCTCTGGGAGAGAAGCCACACATTTCAAGAATGGCAACCCTCCACTGCAGCATTAAAGGAGAACATGAAAACCACGTCAGAAAAGCGAACACTTCAGGGAAAGTGCATTTTCAGACCCTGTGTGTTTTCCTTGTAAAGAAGGAAAACTATTAAACAAATTGTGGGATAAGAAGCAAATATTCTTCCTTGTAGCAAAATTACAGATGTGTTTACTTGGTAAAGAATAACACTATTCCCAATGAGTGTATTGAAGTCACACATCTAATAAGCACCCAGATTTGCTATGAAGGAGCATCTAGCCATTTGCTGAGACAGAGCTTCAGCTTTAAAGTCCTTGCTAGATGTAGCTGAAAGCTGAAAGGAAACTGCTAATCAACAAACAATTTTACTTTGTTTTGTCTTCTGAGGCCTACAGACTATAATGTAATTTAAGGTCATCTCAGACAAGTTCGTCTGGAGCAGAAACCAGAACATGCTGCCGTGCAAACAACTCCCCCTCTTTGGGGCATTCCACTGCTGTTCCAAGAAAATCGCAAGCACTGAACAGCAGACTGTCACTCCAGAAGAGACTGTAAGAACTGAGTGATGGAGAGCCAGAAAAATCGGGCACACCTCTCCTACTTCACCAAGGCCACCATTATACTAGCACATCTCGACACAAGGGCCATCAATCACATGCCAAAAGTGTTCTTATTAAGGTGCATCCCATTGAAGCTGTGCAAAAGAATGCAAATTGGATTTTAGTAGCAGACTCCAAGGCCATCTGATCTATGAATTGCATGGGCCCTGAAATTGCTTTACACATGTCCAAGAAGCTTCAGGGTCATATTAAGTCAAGGATTTGAAAGGAAGAACTGGACTCTTTCAATATTGTGCAGTAATAGGTCTGGGAGGACCATGCCCTTCTTCATCTTCACTGCAGCTACTTCCTCAACTCAGTATGAAGCTGCCCTGAACTGCTAATATGTGCTCACTTGTCTCTATGCTGTCAGCAGAGCAGATTTAACAGTGAAAATGCACTGATGATAACCACTGCTTTGCTAAAACAGCAGTCCGCTGCACTCCACCTGTACCAGACACCTGAGATAAGCAACTTACTAACAAAAAGGGTTTATTTTGCCTCGTCATTCTAGAGATTTCAGTTTATACCCAGTTGGCTTTGTTGGTTTGGGGCCTGTGGTGAAATAAGACATTGTGGAGGGGACTTCCTGGTGTAGAAAAGTGTCTCGCCTCATGGTAACATGAAGGAAAAGGAAAAAGAAGGGACTGGGCTCCAGATACATCCTTTAGGAGCATTTACTCATTGGTCCAATCTGTCCACCAGGCCTGACTCCCTAAGAGCTCCCCCACTGTCCAGATGTACCCCAAGCTGGGGAGGAGGCCTCCATCACACGAGGAGCAGCTCGGTCGAAAGCTACAACACCAACTCTCTCATGCTCTGATTTGACCTATGCCCAACTCAGATTACAATGCCTCACACCTTGCCTATCTAACTGTATGATACGTTCCTCATCTCTGCAACAGAACACTGACAGAAACAACCTAAAGGACAGACGATTCCTCTTGAGTCCTGGTTTCTGACTATCATGGCAGGGAAAACATGTGACTGAGGCTTATCAGGACGAAGAGATGTAGGGGAAGCCCAGCCCAATGGGGGGCATGTTCGCCTCGGGCTAATGTTTATGTATAAATCTGGCGGGCGTGAGCCCTGCCAGTCCTTTTTGTATTTCCTGCCCATCGCTGGATCCCTGGTGTTGTAAGCTATCCCTACATTAAAATTTGCTCTTTCATATTAAGCTAGCCTGGTTATTACGCCACATACACTTGGAGCCCAACGTGGGGCTCAAACCCACGACCCTCTTTCTTTTTTGGGGAAATGATGGAGGAGTTACTTTCATTGGTTAATTAATAAAGAAACTGCCTTGGCCCATTTGATAGGCCAACCCTTAAGTGGGTGGAGTTGACAGAACAGAATTCTGGGAGAAAGAAGCCGAGTCAGTCAGTCGCCATGATTCTCCCACTCCAGACAGTCGTAGGTTAAGATCTTTCCTGGTAAGCCACCTCATGGTGCTACACAGAATATTAGAAATGGGTTAGATCAATATGTAAGAGCTAGCCAATAAGAGGCTGGAACTAATGGGCCAGGCAGTGTTTAAAAGAACACAGTTTCTGTGTAATTATTTCGGGTAAAGCTAGCTGGGTGGCGGGAAGCATCCCACCGCCATTCATCACTACAAAGAGAGATTGGGTTAGTACCACAAGCCAGTGTCCCCTTCAAGACAGACTCCTAGTGGTCTCCATCAACCTACTTGGTCTCAAGGCTCAAATGAGGCTTAGAACCTCTCAAAATACTACAATTTGCAGATGTGAACCAGCATACAATATTTAAGACTCAATTATAACATGGAGTGCCAAAGCTTCCTGATCTCCTCTCATCGCTTCCTTCATCTGTCCACTGTAGCCTTCTATTGTAGGTGTACGGAAAGTTGCCTGGACCTCTATTGTAGTTATATTCATTGCTTTGTTTTTTAAAGATATTTACCTACACGAGATTCTGAATTTTATGAGAGCTGGAGCTGTCTGATTTATTTCTTTATCTGTGGTGCCCAGGGAATGAGTGGTCACACATCTGCCTACCCAGTGTCTGTCTTGCTGGACTGAAGAGCGGGATGGAGGTCTTACAAACAGCCTGGTTTATGTTATGTCAGTCAGCAAACGTTTTCTCTAAATAATAAAATACCAGGGATCTAGACTGTCCTTTATACAAACTTATATGTGGTAGGGGAATCCTAACTGTCTCTGTACTGGCTGATTTGTGTCAACTTGACACAAGCTAGAGCCATCAGAGAGGAAGGAGACTCAGTTGAGGAAATGTCTTCATAAAATCCAGTTGTAAGGCATTTTCTCAGTAATCACTGGAGGAAGGCCCAGCCCATGGTGAGTGGTGCCATCCCTGGGCTGGTGGCCCTGGGTTCTACTGAGCAAGTCAGGGAGAAGCAAGCCAGTAAGCTGCTCCCCTCCATGGCCTCTGCCTCTGCTCCTGCCTCAAGGATCCTGCCCAGTATGAGTTGCTGTCCTGACTTCCTGCAGTGATGAACAGCAATGCTGAAGTGTAAGCCAAATAAACCCTTCCCTCCCCCAACCTGCTTTTTGGTCATGGTGTTTTGTTCACAGCAGTAGAAACCCTAGCTAAGTCAAACTGGTACTAGAACAGCGGAATACTGCTGCGCCAGGCCTGATCATGTTTGCGGGAAGATGGTGGAAGACCTTTGGCACTCTGGGCTAGAAGATCCATTGAGTATCAAGAGCTCTGTGGAGTGTTCTGGGTGAGCATGAGAGATAAGAACATTGAGAGCAGTGCAGAGAACCGAGGCGTGGCTTGTGAAGAATTAGGATTCTGTGATTCTGGTTAGCTGGGGCTGAAGAATCAGCTGTGATTAACAAGCGACAAGAACTATGAAAGTTAAAATTTGCTGTGCTGGATTCTTGCTGCTGGTCAGCTGGAGCTACAAAATTAGTGGTGATTAAGAAGAGACCAGCATCACTGAGGTGAACTCTTCTGGGAAGTGCTCCCTGAGAGCACACACAGAGAAGCTGTGTTCCAGAGGTGGCCAAGGTTGTACCTCGGGCTGGCAGCCAGACTTAGTAATGTGTAAGCATCACCCAGGTGGTCCTGGATTTGAAGGCATGAAGGGGTCATGAAGAGTGCTGAGATGCCAGGAAAGGCCATTGGTGAAGTTACGGCCTCAGTGACAACACGGAAGGGCTCATGTAAAGCAGTTTTACATACATGATGCATGGCGCCATGAAAAGAGCCTATGAGGCTACTGGTGAAACTGCAGGCCAGTTGTGGAGGACTCTAGTGTTTCAGAGATGCTCATCAAGAACAGCAGGAGCAGTGGAGTAGAGCCAGATGGAACCTAAGAGACAAACTGTGCATGTTGCAGACGGTGGAGCCAGAGAAGTGACCCAAGCCCTTTGGAGGAGTCCAGAAGACTGCAAGTGGATCCCAGACACTGGACAGCTGGAATTTTGTTTTGCATTGATTTGCTTGTGACTGTGCCCTGATTCTTCCCTCTTGAAGTCAGTATTTAACCGGAGCCCAAAGTTGAGAGACTTTGAATTTTTTTTTAAAAAAACTTAGTTTTTAAAAAGAGATTGGCATACAAGTATTAAAACTGATTTCAAAATGATAAAAAAAGAGATTGGCTATTTTAAAGGGACTGAAACTTCAGTGTGTTTGAATTTGTAAAGACTGTGAGACTTTTGAAGTTATTTATGTTTTTAATGTGCAGTCTTGGGGTTGAATAGGAAAGGAAGAGCTGTGGCTTAATAGTGGTGTGTGTGTGTGTGTGTGTGTGTGTGTGTGTGTGTGTGTCACGTGGACATAAGCTAGCTTCAACAGAGGAAGGAGCCTCCGTAGAGGAAATGCCTCCCTGATATCCAATGGGGGAGGGCCCAGCCCACGGCGGGTGGTGCCATCACTGGGTGCTGGTCCTGAGTTCTTTTAGGAAGCAGGTTGAGCAAGCCATGGGAAGCAAGCCAGCAAGCAGCCCCCCCTCCCCACCCATGACCTCTGCATCAGCTTCGGCCTCTAGGATTCTGCCCTTGTATGAGCTCCTGTCCTGACCTTTGTATTCTGGATGTTATTAGGTTTAATTTGTTAACCCTGAGTAGTCATTTGACAAGAAATGCTTCACAATCTTCCCAGTCAATAGCATAAAATGGAAAGCCCCTTCTTTATAGCTTTAGAAAGTTTCTGTTATATCAAAAAAACAAGTATTATATATTTCATCTACTTTTATAAATCTCAATATTTGTGTTTTTTCCTCACTTAAAACTTTATCCAGAATAAAGTTTTATATAAAAATGAAAAGGATTTGTCACCTCAGATAAGTGATATCACAAGGTAGGCTAGGAAGCAGGAAAGAGATTAACAACTCTTCGAAGGTCAGTATTGTTCAGTTTGCTTTAGTGCCTGTCCTGTCTCTTGGAGACCAGGCTGGCCTTGAACTCATAGAGATCCACCCGCCTCTGCCTCCGAGTGCTAAGATTAAAGGCGTGCGCCACCACTGTTTGGCTCAGTATTGTTTAGTTTCTAATAAGTACGTGATTTAAAGTATTTTTGCAAGGTTCTTCATATGTCCATTAGCAAAGCTTGTTTATTGGTAATCTTTCCTTAACTCAGAAGGTTCTGAAACAAAAAGAAGCCATCTAAATAGAATTTATTCATGCTGGAACCTGAACATCAAGGGGATGGCTCCACCCTCTTATAAACATGCCTTATGGCACAAGTGTTAGCAGGAGGCACCTGAGGTTCTCACCCAGGTGTGGACAGGTTTCAAAAGTATCTGTGAATGTCAGGATGACACATGCTGAAAGTTAACATGGGTTACTTCGTTGATAGATGCCCTGGGACTTTGGAAAATAGGGATTTTTTTTTTGAGAGCTGTGTGGACTAGCGGATGACTAATGATGGTCATAGGCTGATCTTGAATGAGAAGAACTGAAAAATGCCAGTTGAGGGAAGCAGACAAAGTAACCCCGGACAAAGGTGTTTTTTTTTCTCTGCACAAAGTTCTCAAGTATAGATTTTAGGAGGCGCTTAGCTCCCACAATCCTTCACTCTATTAGCTGTCTGAGTCTGCACATGAGTAACCTCTGCTCTCTCTCTCACCTGAAGGAACACTTAGTGCTGGTCAGTATATTATGATTCATCTTATAACCAAGGGATGGGGAGAACCCTGCCATTGTTATGACATAGCATGTAAACATGACTAAGAAAAGAACCAAAATTAGTTTATGTTTTCAAAAAGTCACAGATAGGAAGGGAATGAGTTGGTAATATAAATTAAATTCTGTGTGTTTCAATGCACTGAGCCAATACTATAATTTTAAGTTGACAAGAATGTGGAATAGCTCTTAAGTGACTTATTAACAAATTAATAAAGTCAAAACTATCTCATGCAATTATAGTTGGAGAGGAATTGATGTGGTTGAAGAGTTAGGAAAAGGTATTTTATATTCCATATCTGGCCATCTTTTACTATTTGAAGTGTGTGTACACACACACACACACACACACACACACACACACACACCTCCTCCCACACACGTTTTTCAAGACAAGGTTTCCCTGGCTGTCATGGAACTTGCTCTGTAGACCAGGATGACCCTGTGCTCACAGAGATTGCCTGCCTCTGCCTCTATCTGATGGGATTAAAGGAGTGTGTTACCACCGCCAGGCTATATGTATACATTTTTATATTTTGTAACAAAATAAATTTCAACATTAAGATAAATATTCAATGACAAACTTGATTTTTAAAGCCTTTCTCAAAGACTGCACAGTATGGAGTAAAGAGAAAAGATTTAAAGATTTCAAAATAGATCCTAGGTCCATTAGGGTGAGAACGCCAGGGACAGGGAAAGGAAGCTGTACAAACACCGCAGGTCTGCAGTATACTAGGAAACTCAACAATATGCTATATACAAAGAAGGTAAAGATTATTACTAGTTGTTGCTCAGATTTGGTATTTTTAATTGCACTTAGTACACATAAATCTAACTCATAAATCTATAAGGAAGTATCTTCAGAAAGACCACTTCCTCACATTATGGGATAGCAATATAAAGCAACTGAGATGCTCAGTGGTGATCCCTGCACCTTCAAGCTGCCACAGTCAGACTGGAGGGCCTATGATAGCTGCTCCTGACAGAACCTATGCTAAAACTTTCTGCAGGAAACATGCCAGAGGCTTTGGATTCTGAATAGTAGTTAACGGGGAAAATACTTAAAGAGTAGTCATTGAAAAGAGAATGTGTTCTATACAGGCAAGTTTTAAAATAGCTTTTGATCCACTGCAAGAACCCAAAGTGCCAGCATGTGAATGTATAATTAGGTAGATGAAAATTTATTACAAAGTAAATTTTGGTTCACTGTGACAAGCAAAATATTCTCCCAAGGCTGCTTTTGAGAAAATTATTATACCTTCCTTTCATCAAAATGTTGCCAATTCTGCATTTCTGTCAGTAGTACTTAACATATTTATTTAGGTTGTCTATTTTCTCACTCAAGTAATGGAGATCTTGTTCAAATTACATCGTTGTTAACTTACATAATTCACAGTTACTTAATCTTGCCATATATATAAGAGCCTGTTTTTCGCATCCACCATGTCTCTCCACCTCAACTGTCCTTAATGTCCTTCAGTAGCTCTGTGTCCTTGTCACTGTGTTCCTTCAAGACTTTGGTGGTCCTCTCAAATCCACATGTAAAAGTTTAGCCATAAACCTGATGTCAGTCCAATCCAAGGACTCAGTTTATCTTTCAAAGTTTCAACATGAGAGAGCTCTCTTTCCTGAAAGGATTAGAAATAACAAAAACAAAATTGGACTTTGGGAAGGAAGTGTGGGAGACTCTTTTGTTTTGTTTTGTTTTTCAAGACAGGGTTTCTCTGTAGCTTTGGAGCCTGTCCTAGAAATAGCTCTTGTAGACCAGACTGGCCTCGAACTCACATCTGCCTGCCTTTCAAGTGCTGGGATTAAAGGCATGTGTCACCACAGCCTGGCCATGTGAGAGACACTTATTGAGTAACTTGAACCTTACTGCATTGGTTACTAAGTCTAAATAACACTAGCAGATCTGTCAAAGTACAGTACTGTGTTGATTGATGATAGGGATGCATTCTGAGAACTAAGTAATTAGGCCATTTTCTCACCATGCTAAGATCACAGAGTTCACAACCTAAGAAGGCTTCAATGTTAGTGGTGCAGGCTCATCTCACAAGAGTCTTCCATGTATGTGATTCAGGACTAACTGAAAGGTTATCCAGATCATTGGTGTTTAAGTATATTACCTATAAAATAATGATTTTCCAAATAAATGTCTTGACCACAGTAGATGCTTGAGTATTAGACCAGAAGGGCTGTGATGGAAGTGAACCTGGGCTACACAGAAGAGAATGTGGGATCAGATTGCTACATCTTGTCAGGTCCAGGAAGCAAAGAGGAACAAGAATAATCCATGTGGTCTGGGGAGGGAAGGCCCTCAGTAATGTTCTCCAGAGAAAAGGAGAAACGGGCCATTTCTTCCTGGCCCTTTTGTGTTGACTAAAGCAGAGGTCTTCAGAGTCATTAGACAAAATTAGTTCAGAACATGGATTGAATCAGGAACTGAACACATTCTTTAGACTTGTGTGCACTGGTTTTATTCTAAACAAAACGATGACACTGATCTATCTTATAAGGTTATGGTAGGATTATAGTCAAACGTGTATGTAGAGAACTTTAATTATTCAAGCCATGCAGCAACTCTCTCCACTGTTTCCACGCCATTAATATTGTTGCAAGAAGTATAGAGCTAAAAATAGAAAAAGCAAGAAAAAAGAAAAGCTGACCAGGAGTAGGGAATACTACTACACAAAGCATCGGACACTGAGGAAGGATTGTGCCATTCAAGTACCAGTTGCCATGACACGGTTATAGTAAGGGCCACAGATATTTGTGTGAAGATGTTGTATATACCACAAAGAACAACGGGCATACATGTTTCTCAATAGAAAACAGGGTGTTGATGAGTCTGTTTGGTTTGTGTACCAATCCCTTTGTCTTCAGTGTTAAATTTAGTCATCCTAAACACATAGGAGGCAAGCTCTGTGCGAACACCACAATGCTGTAGGGATTCCAGATGCGAGTGCAGCCCTCTGTTTAAAAAGATAAGAGTTAAATTGGGCCCAGAGCATGGCCAGTGTGCCGCCCAGGAGGAGGCCTGCCCAGCTAAATCCAGCGGTATACAGTTCGCACACCTGCAGTAAGCCTTAACACTTTGTTTACGTGCATTTGGTGCCAACGTTTTTCTAGCACTATGTCAGAGCAAGAAACCTGTCCTCACATCATAATGCAATTTTATAGGAATGTTTTGTTATTTTTATGAGATAAAACTGGGTATAAGGGTTGAATTAAAAATTAGTAACCACAAAAAAAAAAAAAGAAAGAAAAGAAAAGAAAAGACGATGGTGGGAGTAACTGAGGCCAGGGACTTTTGGTGGAGGTGGGGGAAAAAAGGGTCCTCTTTGGAGCTGGAACATGTCAAAAACAAACAACACCAGCAGACACCAAATTTGAATGCCACAGCAAAGGTAATGTGTGTAACAACCGGGAGGCGTGGACTCATAAGACAGCATCGTTCCTTAAAACCACCTCTGGGCTTTACTGCCGTAAACAACTAGAAACATTTTACTAATGGCAGCGGTGCCTGCTAACAGTAACTTGGGAGGGTGCGGTATGCAGTTGGAGGCCAGAAACAGCCATTCCTGTTCACCAGCCATAGTAGGGCATGCTCCATCACCTGACAGGGGTCCATGGTGGGGCATGCACTATCACGTGACACAGAGGAAAGTCACTTCATGTTTGTTGGTAAAGGACAACACCTCCACTGATCAACAGCTATTTTTCAACACATTTCCTAACCTCGTTTTCCTCTCAGATACATGGTTATTGTCCACCTGGAAAGGCCCCAGCGTGACAGCCAGAAATCTGCCACCACCACCCCTTCGGCTGTTCCTGCCATCGTATTTAATTGTGTTTGCTCAACCTGAAGCCAAACTCATATGCAGTATATTTAGATAGTAAAATAGCATAGCGGGCTACTGTATTAGCACGTTATTTTCAACACCACAATTCTTGGGAATTAGTCTGAGTAAATAAGGTAAAGAGAAGAGAAGCAACATAAATCTGTTCCCGTGACAAGGCAAATAGTATCAAATGGCCATCTGGAGATCAGCCGTGGAGGAAGGAGCAGAGCGAGCCTTAGATGCACTCTCCAGAAATGCAATCACCACCCTTCGATGCTCTGGATTTATTTTAAAGTGAAAGAGGATGAAAGTACGAATGGACCAGTAAGAAGCAGGGATAAGAACCTTGATTATTTCGAAAGATCAATGTACAATCACAGCACTTACTCTTCCAGGACATTAAGGGAAAGTGTACAACTGATCTATGTGCTGCTTTTCTAAGCCTCCAGGAGTTTTCATTTCCTAGAACAGCAAACTTAATAAATCAAAACACGTATATCATTGATACATATTCAGGATTTCTTCCATAAGATCTCAGATACTTCAGTTTTTTTCAAATGTCTCAGGAAATAAATCCTTCATAATTAATTTACAAAGGCTGAGCTAGATACTGCTGGCAGCTGACCCCATCTGACAGTTTTCACCTCGGAGTTTTAGTGTCGTCAGATACAAACCCTTTCACTCGAATGTCAAAAGACTTAGGAAGCAGATAGTCAAGAACAGGCTTTGTTGCTGACAGGATTATGGCTTGAAGTGAGCCAATTAATTAAAAATAAAGACCAGCTTCCTGTTCTTTTAATCTGAGCCAAATTTCACATAATAAAAATAAACCAGGCATTTTAAATAGAAAGATTACAAATAACCTGCCATCCAAATGCTGAAAACACAGAGGAAAAATATACACTGGTATAGTTCTTTAACTTGATATTTACCAGAGAACATTTTGCATGCCTACATGGCCACTGATATAGCATCACATCTGGGGATGACCTACCCTGTGCTAACCTGTTGGGAGCCAACTTTTCCTGGGCATTCCTAGTCTTGGTTTATTGTTATTTCAGGTAGTGCTGCCGAGAGCCCACTGTGCTCCCAGATTATTCAAGGCAATGCTGTCAGCGTTGAAACAAAGCAGGCACCAATTTCATAGAATTTATGCTTTACTCTAGAGCATATGATTGAAAGAATATAAATAAAATTGAAATTTCAGATCATAATTAAAAAAAAATACAAGCTGGGCAGTGGTGGCACATGCCTTTAGTGCCAACACTCGGGAGGCAGAGGCAGATTGATCTCTGTAGTTCAAGGCCAGCCTAGTCTACAAGAACTAGTTCCAGGACAGGCTCAAAATCTACAGAGAAATCCTGTCTTGAAAAACCAAAGAGAGAGAGAGAGAGAGAGAGAGAGAGAGAGAGAGAGAGAGAGAGAGAGAGAGAGAGAGAACACCACAGAGAATATAATACAGGGTGACTCACAGAGCTTTTTAAATAGGTGATAAGATAATATTTACACCAATGGGATGGCATCCTTGTGAATTGTGAGGGGCCTCATGGTGAGAAATGGAGAGTTCAAAGAACCTGAAGAAGGCAACCTGCAGAGTGTCATGGATCAGAAAGAAGCACTTCGGTGTGAGACTATTGATGGAGCACAGGCCATATCCCCATCAAGGACTCATCAGGGTCGCCTTACTCTACCTTTGGAATAACACTGAAACTGCCCACATAATACAAGCCAGAATTGCTCTAGATACAAATATTGTTGCCACCAAGATTTCTCTTGAATACATTTAAGCTGTCTGTCAAGTATTCAGCTCTGGGTACTTCTCTCATGAATGGCTATGTTGACCTCTTGATTTCTTAATGTTTTTCTCCCTAGTTGTCTCCTAAACCCATAGGCCCTATGCCCTGATAGCTGTCTTGCCTAGCCTTACCTGTTGATTTAGGCCTGGAATGAATGGCTACAAACTTGGTGGCTTGGGGAATTGATTTGATAATTCTTCATTTATTTTAGAACAGATTAAACAATGGGCCTCATACATGACAAAAGAAGTCTACCAAGTGAGCCATAGTGAATCTTCACACTCTCCTTACTCAACAGAATTAATGCTGGGCATCTTCCTGCAAAGGTGTTTTGACTTACAAATAGTTTAACACTTTTGGTGTGTTAACTCCATGGAGTAGCAACATAATTTCATTTTATCTATATGGAAATCTAAAGTCAAAAGATAAGCTCCTGAGAACTCAGTAATTCTACTTTCTCATGCTTGTATTATGCTAGCAATGAGGGGAGTCTAGTCTTGTCAAAAAGACATTTTAGAAGGAGATCACATGGATGCTGTCCTCCTAAACATTTTTTGACAATTTCATATCGAGTTCGGTTTGTTTCATAGCATTAGGTCTACCCTCAACATCCACAGCCTCACTCATGCATGCAAGCCATAATCACTACAGCGTTATTACCAAGAAAAGGGGATGAGTCACTGGTGCAGCTGGTGATTGGTGCCAAAGTGGGATCCTCTGGAGTCTCCCCTTTGACACTAGCACTGAGACTACACTGTAAGGAACAAGTGTGATCTTGCACACATAGCCCTCTTCTAAAGGGTCATTCTTCTGTAGTCTAATTTCAATTATGTACTTCAGACAACCACATTAGCAAAAATTCCTATTTTTTAACCCTCAGCATTTTTAGGTAGGTCAAAAAAGAGAGTGTTTTAGAATTTTAAAGAAAAACAGCAGAAACCATTTCCTTACCAACTCAATATCAATCCAAACTCATAAATAAAACTTAAAATAAATGAAGTGACAGCTGATGGTCATCTCAGATGTCTCCCATCACTCAAGGTGACTCAATTAGGCCCATTGTTGCTTGTGGTGTCTCCTAGTTTTCTGTAGAATGCTTTTCACACCATTCCGTAAAATCCCAGGTTCTTATTAAGATTAGATTGTAGCTGCCTTTATTAAAGATTCATGAGCCTGAGCTAAGGGAACTGTCTGACCTGCTATTCTGGAGGAAATTTGCAGGTTATTTTTCCTCCTACTCACTCTTGCACATATCACAGGGAAATAGAACTAAATATCCAGTGACATAATTGAAATCTATGATTAAACAATATTCCTCTTAAACACAGATAACAATATAGAAATTCTGTTAAAATAGAATTTCCTTATACATGGTTATTATACAATGCAAATGTAGCAAGTTTTGAAAGATGTGTTGTCCCTAGAATACCATTTAGTTGATTAGAAGCTACTAAAGAAAAATTAGGAAACTATAATGTTTAATCTGCACAAACTCAAAACTTTTTGAATAGCAGGGGGAAAGGCTTATCTTTTCTAGTGGGTTCTCATATAAAAATTTGTATGTTGTGCTCACACCACATAATTTGGTTCAAAATGGGACCTGGCCTCCCTTTCATCAACCCACCTGTCCCATTTCCAGATAACATGGGGATGGGACCAGTGTCCTTCTACCAAATACTAAAAATGAAAAGCATGCAGGCTACTTGCTGAGAGAAATGCTCTGTCTTTCAAGAGGAAGTTGCTCAGACAAATCATCTTAATTTGCAGGCAAAATATTACAATGCGATTGTGACCGCATATCTGATGTATAACTTTTACCAGTGATACATGCACTGAAGTTTTGTTTAGAATAGTAAACCATACGATATGCAAAGTAAAAAATATTTAAAATTAAGACAAAATAAACTAATTTTGCAACTATTCATTACAGGAAACAGAATTTTAATGTATACATATAAGTTTAGTCATATTTATTTATGATGGGTGCCTCAAAAAACAGAAAATAAGAGATTACCCTGACAATAAATTTTTCACTCTCTTAAAGCTGACATACATACTACACACACTTCCTGAGCCCACACTCCAGTCTTCTCACCTGTTTTTGAGCAGTGCACCAAAGGTCATCTTATCCACTCGCAGGTAATTTGGCAGCAAGTTTGACCAATTCCAGCACCATGTTGCTGTGGCTGCCTGTTGACGAATGAGAAGACACTATTGTTAGTTATTAATCAGAATTAATGTGATCAGTGAATTCCAGCCCCAGCTGTGACTCGCTAACTAAAAAGGAGGAGCTCAGAACAAGGACTTGGACAGATCACATCAATCATGTCCACAGAGGAGTTGTTTATTCCAATAAGACAGCAATTAATTTATAAATCCATTTAGGGATGTAGTCATTATTTATAAAAATATAAATCAATTTCTGGATTCGTTATTTTTCCAAATGTTAATGGCATTTACCCATCAAGTTTTGTTGGGAGGGTGATTCTAGAAGGTGAGCATGGCGACTTGGTGGCTTCTCGTGTGTGACATTACTGTCACAGGTTGTTTTCTAGTACCTCAGTGTGGACACCAGAGGGGATCTCAGTAAGCACTAGGCCTCAGCTATAAGACCCAGCTCAATCAGAGTCGGACACTAGTGTGTTAGTAGGAAAATTGTAAGGATTTTCAAATGTAAATAACATACACGATTCTTTTCTCTCATTACTAGATAACTTCACATCAGAGTAAGGAGAAAATTACTGTGAGAAATAGTCTCATAATTCAGAACTTGGTAAACATGCTATTTACTTAAATGAAAAGGGGTGATTTAATAGCTACAATAATTATTTGTGATTTAGAGCAATCTAATGTGCAGTATAAGAAGCACCCAATAAACTATATACCTTATACATTAGGTTTAAACGTATTATAGGATCTTCTGCTCTATAAACTAAACAGTTTGGATAATGAGACACCAGCATAGTCTTTGACCAGAGCTACCCCTTGTCACTGCTGATAAATCGAGCGCTACAACCCTGTCAGAGAGCAGGAGAATTCGGCCCGGCTTGTCAACATTTGAAGGTCTTATTCTACTACAGTATTGATGGATGTGGACGAGAGCTGTAACAGGCATGGTTAAAGTATCATCTGCATGCCAAATCAGGCCAGTGTTTTAATTCTCATTTTCATGAGCACTCTAGGCCAAGCTCTTCTCTTCTGCCCTACTAGTGCAAGCTGTCTGTCAGGAGTGTTCTGGGAAATTAAAAAGAGAGAGAGAGAGAAGGAAGAAGAAAATAATGAATAAAAGAAAGAAAGAGAGAGAGAGAGAGAGAGAGAGAGAGAGAGAGAGAGAGAGAGATCAAACAAAACAAAAGCAATTCAATTCACACATCTTGCGGAAAGAATCTTTTTTAATAAAATTAAAAGTACACAGCTGAAACAATGGCAAAATCTGACTTCTAAAAATATATTGTTTTTTTATCATGTTGACTTTAAATATTTCTGCTTCAAAGTCATTAGAAAATCCACTTTAAATTTGGGGATGTGTCTAAGGTTATAAAAACCAAATTCGTCTCGTGCCTTTTATAATGGTTCTCAGTGTTCTACAAATCATTTAAATTGCTTTCTGATCTACTGGACACATTCACAGAGGCAAAAAGATGTTGGGTAAATATGTGTCCTAAAGGAGGGGCTGACTCAAGGGAGGGAAGAGTTATAAGAAATGCTTGGTTCTTTGAGCCTTATACAAACACAGCCTGACAGCAACAGGATTCCAAGTGAAAGTTAAGTTTTATAGACCAAACATATGAACCAGTCTAACACGGAAATAAGCTAAACAACCCAAACACTTTGTACAGGCCAGGAAAATGGCAATGTGAACTTTTGCTTCCTAAACAAAGTGTGTGGAGGAAGACTATGTTACAACAGTAATATGGGGTTGTATCTTACTTCTGATGGACAGAAACCATACATTTAAGTTGAATTTTACACTTAATTTCCACATACCTGATCTAGCATGTTCTCACTGAACATCTTCTGCACATGGAAAGGGTTAAAAACAGGGGGCTGATCTTCTACATTCCTCCAGGTCACTTTCAATGGTTGGCTGGGTAGTGGCTTTTCTTCTGAACCATCTGTAGCAGATAGTTGTTCCTTTAAATAGTCCTTCAGGAAAAGAAGCCCGGGGTCAGGGTGGTCAAAGCCCCAGCTTACACTTCTCGTACATTATCTAGATAGCAGTGTGCTGCTGGCCTCAGGAAGTACACACGCTGTGAGATACAGAGCTGTGTACATATCACTATCATAGTAGACCTATCAAAACCAAGTTAATCCTAATGGATTACAGAGTTAAAAACATTCAACAAATCCTCCTATGCTGAATGAGTGCTTGGTATGTCGCAATCTTTTGAACAGGCATTGTTCCATCATTGGCCTCATGAGTTACAATGTCTGGCTACCAAAATGTAACTGCAGTGCATGACTGTGCACAGGAAAAGGCTGCTCGTTCATTCATTAAATACAGTTGCTCCCTACTCTGGGTTCAGCAGAGCAGTAAGTATCCTGATTTTACTGTAAGGAGTCTCATTCTGTATGGAACTATTTATAATGCGAACTCTCCCACACACTTAATTTCCATGCTGTGGACTGAACACTATCAAGGCTCAATAGAAACTCAGAGTATATAATTCTAATCATCCAAGCACTGGTGCAGCCCTGGACAAGAAGACAGAATCTCCTGCATTATCGCTCATTTTCTACCATAAATAAGTAAGGCGAACATCCCTAATCTGTTTTATGGGACTCTTTTTGGAAAGCAACAAATTAAAATGACTAAAAGAATACCATCAACCTAACAAATGTTTGCTATTAATAAGTCACTTAATAAATAAAAATAAAGACTTGCCTGGCTTTTTAATATACCACAATACATCCCCAGGTTTGCAGCTAATACACATTCCAGAATATTAGAAAGAAGAGCACTCCAGGGGTCATGGAAAACCCTCACCACCCTGTGTGGTGCACAGGCAACAGCAGCAGTCTCACCTGGGAGCTTGTTAGAAGGGCAGACTCTCAGCTACTACCCGGCCAGAATCATCCCTGTTGCTCCAGGGATAGGAGAACAGTTGAACGTTTTGCAATACTTCAGTCCAGCACCACACTTTCTGGCTTGAAAGGCCAGAGGACAGCCCTGAGGGCTCATGGACTGAGTCGTACAGTTGTGATGAGAAGCCAAAGATCTATTCTTGTTTCACTGTGTGTGTGTGTCCCTGTATCTTCCTGATGTACACTGTGTCCCTGTATCTTCCTGATGTACACTGTGTCCGTGTGTTTCACTGTGTGTGTCCCTGTATCTTCCTGATGTACACTGTGTCCGTGTGTTTCACTGTGTGTGTCCCTGTATCTTCCTGATGTACACTGTGTCCGTGTGTTTCACTGTGTGTGTCCCTGTATCTTCCTGATGTACACTGTGTCCGTGTGTTTCACTGTGTGTGTATCCCTGTATCTTCCTGATGTACACTGTGTCCGTGTGTTTCACTGTGTGTGTGTCCCTGTATCTTCCTGATGTACACTGTGTCCGTGTGTTTCACTGTGTGTGTGTCCCTGTATCTTCCTGATGTATACTGTGTCCGTGTGTTAAACTGTGTGTGTCCCTGTATCTTCCTGATGTACACTGTGTCTGTGTGTTTCACTGTGTGTGTGTCCCTGTATCTTCATGATGTACACTGTGTCCGTGTGTTTCACTGTGTGTCCCTGTATCTTCCTGATGTACACTGTGTCCGTGTGTTTCACTGTGTGTGTCCTTGTATCTTCCTGATGTACACTGTGTCCGTGTGTTTCACTGTGTGTGTCCTTGTATCTTCCTGATGTACACTGTGTCTGTGTGTTTCACTGTGTGTGTGTCCCTGTATCTTCATGATGTACACTGTGTCCGTGTGTTTCACTGTGTGTCCCTGTATCTTCCTGATGTACACTGTGTCCGTGTGTTTCACTGTGTGTGTCCTTGTATCTTCCTGATGTACACTGTGTCCGTGTGTTTCACTGTATGTGTGTCCCTGTATCTTCCTGATGTACACTGTGTCCGTGTGTTTCACTGTGTGTGTCCCTGTATCTTCCTGATGTACACTGTGTCCGTGTGTTTCACTGTGTGTGTGTCCCTGTATCTTCCTGATGTACACTGTGTCCGTGTGTTTCACTGTGTGTGTGTCCCTGTATCTTCCTGATGTACACTGTGTCCGTGTGTTTCACTGTATGTGTATTCCTGTACCTTCCTGATGTACACTGTGTCTGTGTGTTTCACTGTATGTGTGTCCCTGTATCTTCCTGATGTACACTGTGTCCGTGTGTTAAACTGTGTGTGTCCCTGTATCTTCCTGATGTACACTGTGTCCGTGTGTTTCACTGTGTGTGTCCCTGTATCTTCCTGATGTACACTGTGTCCGTGTGTTTCACTGTATGTGTGTTCCTGTATCTTCCTGATGTACACTGTGTCTGTGTGTTTCACTGTATGTGTGTCCCTGTATCTTCCTGATGTACACTGTGTCCGTGTGTTAAACTGTGTGTGTCCCTGTATCTTCCTGATGTACACTGTGTCCGTGTGTTTCACTGTGTGTGTGTCCCTGTATCTTCCTGATGTACACTGTGTCTGTGTGTTTCACTGTATGTGTGTCCCTGTATCTTCCTGATGTATACTGTGTCCGTGTGTTAAACTGTGTGTGTCCCTGTATCTTCCTGATGTATACTGTGTCCGTGTGTTTCACTGTGTGTGTGTTCCTGTATCTTCCTGATGTATACTGTGTCCGTGTGTTAAACTGTGTGTGTCCCTGTATCTTCCTGATGTACACTGTGTCTGTGTGTTTCACTGTATGTGTGTCCCTGTATCTTCCTGATGTACACTGTGTCCGTGTGTTAAACTGTGTGTGTCCCTGTATCTTCCTGATGTACACTGTGTCCGTGTGTTTCACTGTGTGTGTCCTTGTATCTTCCTGATGTACACTGTGTCCGTGTGTTTCACTGTGTGTGTGTCCCTGTATCTTCCTGATGTACACTGTGTCTGTGTGTTTCACTGTATGTGTGTCCCTGTATCTTCCTGATGTATACTGTGTCCGTGTGTTAAACTGTGTGTGTCCCTGTATCTTCCTGATGTATACTGTGTCCGTGTGTTTCACTGTGTGTGTGTTCCTGTATCTTCCTGATGTATACTGTGTCCGTGTGTTAAACTGTGTGTGTCCCTGTATCTTCCTGATGTACACTGTGTCCGTGTGTTTCACTGTGTGTGTGTTCCTGTATCTTCCTGATGTATACTGTGTCCGTGTGTTAAACTGTGTGTGTCCCTGTACCTTCCTGATGTACACTGTGTCCGTGTGTTTCACTGTGTGTGTGTTCCTGTATCTTCCTGATGTATACTGTGTCCGTGTGTTAAACTGTGTGTGTCCCTGTATCTTCCTGATGTACACTGTGTCCGTGTGTTTCACTGTGTGTGTCCCTGTATCTTCCTGATGTACACTGTGTCCGTGTGTTTCACTGTGTGTGTGTTCCTGTATCTTCCTGATGTACACTGTGTCCGTGTGTTTTACTGTGTGTGTCCCTGTACCTTCCTGATGTACACTGTGTCCGTGTGTTTCACTGTGTGTGTGTTCCTGTATCTTCATGATGTTCTCTGTGTCCAACATGAAAGGCAAATTTTAGATCAAAGAATGATAAAAATCTAAATAAAATACTACTGTAATTAATAACAGTGATTTCTTTAATTTTCTAATTGCAGAACATCTCATTAAATAGATCAGTTATTTAATGAAACAAAGACTTATTAAATATGATTAGGTAATGAGAAATCCAAGAGAAATAATTTTATGACTAAGGCATAGAGCAGAAACAAAAATTTTCTTCATTATAATTTAAGTCAGGTTTTGAAAGGAATAAAAATCTCATTGGAAAGGAATAATTTGCTTTGGTTATTAACAATTTTTCCTAATTCATTTCCATTATTAAAACTACATTTAGACTTTCCTGCTTGTGCCATTTAACAAAAATGTAAATTTGCTGCCAATTCTGAAAGATGCTTTCTCTTGTGTGTGTTTTCTCTAGTTAGATGACACTGTGACCATCTGAATTTGATCTCTGGAATCCACATGGAAGCGAAAGGAAAGAAAGGGCTCCACAAAGCTCTCCCTGGACTTCCTCAAGGGCACACACCATGCACAGGTACACAGTCTTGGGGCTGTCCAGGCGGCTCAGTGGGTAGGAGCCCCTGCAGTGCAAGAATGAGCACCTGGGCTCAGAACCTGCACTTTATAGACAGCCATGCTTGGGTCCATGTGCCTTCCACCACGGTAATGCGGTGTCTGGAGAAGGAGGACTGCTGCAGCTGCCATTGCCAGCCTAGCTCCAAATGAGTGAGAGACTCTGTCTAGGAACGAAGGTGGCTAAGCAGCTGGCGTGCTCTTCCTGAAGACTGTTCCCCAAGCTCAGCCTTCATCAATCAGCTGCCTGCAGTTCTTTGTGTGGCTGAGGTTACTTCTGCATGGCTACTGCTGTTTTCCTTGAACATGTTGGAGAGACTAAAGTGTGGCACTTCTGATATTTCTAGAACACAGTCTTGTCCCTCCAGCTCTCACAGTCTGTCCTCATTTTGTCCGCAGGGCTTCTGACGATCTCTGAGGGCAATCCTACTGCAAACTCAGCCTCACTGCTCACAGAAACTGCTCTAGCCAACCTGAGTGTCCAGACATAGAAACCCCTGAAGAACATGTCTTTCCAAGGGAGGAATTTCAGTAAATCAAAGCAAGGAAGAATTGCCGAATTCCCTAATAAAGAGCACAGTAGAACTGGGTGTGATAACACAAGCCTTCAATCCCAGCACGCTAAAGGCCAGGGCAAGCAGATATCTCTGAGAATCTGGTTTACAAAACAAGTTCCAGACCAGCCGGGCTACATAGTGAGACCCAGTCTCAAAACAGAAAAAAAAAAACAAAACACAAGATCACTATTTTCCTGACGACTTTATGATTTGAGGCTTTTGTTTTTTATTACATAGGAAATTCTCAACTTTATCAACCCAAGGAAAATAGCTGTTTCTTCTCAGAAAATCCTTCATTTCTACAAATACCAGACTGTACAATCGGCTGAACGCACCACAAACACACAACTCCCAAAGTACATTTCTCATCTCTATATTTCAGAACCGAACTGAGTTTATGAGCTGTGTTATTGTTTAAATCATAGAAATAAAACCTATATTGTTTCAGGAAGCCTTTTTCTGTACATGCAGAGCAGCCAGGGCTAAATAGATTCTATTAATAATGCAATATTGAGTTTAGTATTGACTTTAAGAAGTATTATCACCTCCTTGACTAACCCTTAGCTGCCAGCAGACGCTGCCTCAGGCCAGTACACACCTAATTGCTCGGTAAAAAGAGCGTTTCCCTACCTCATTGAGCCGCATGATGTGATAAATTCGCCTCAGGTACTCGCTGCCACCTGGTTTGTGGCAGAGATCCAGGACCATCGCGTTTGTTTTCTGCTCAGTCAGTTCAAGAGCGGCATCTCCTTCTATGCCTGAGCTTTCCCCCACCATCAGGAATGCACTAAAAACAGAGGACAAATATGTGTTAGTGATGAGGGACTGCATACATGGCAAGGAAAGAGACTGAGTGTGAAGAGTAAATGTACAGTTTGCATTCGAAGCACCCTTAAAGGCTCTCTTCAAATAGTATGTCTTCCCAAAGCAGCATGGCTCCAATACACTGCCCAGGAACAAAGCACCCGAAAGCATTTTTAAAATCTAAATCATTTCTTTGAAAAGAGTTGTTTGTTGAGTTTAAACTCCTATCTATAGAACACTTCCCATTACTGTAATTGTTGAAATTGTCACAATCATGGGATGAAAATAAAACCTTTCTTTAAAGGCCATGTAAGAAAGAATTTGTATTTTCTATTTGAGGACAAAAAGAATAACTGGAGCCAGAAACAGCTTCAGTTTTCCACCAAAGACAACGTGTCCAAACGCAGAGTCTGTAGTGGTTGGGGAAGGACCAGTGCTTCAAGACCCCACCCAACCTAACTATTGAGCATTTGAAACAGAACTTTGACACCTGTTGCCCCAAACACACTACAACTCTCTCGCCTACTTAATCCTAACAGACACTTAGAGAGCAAAATCACTACTTTGGTTATTATTCCCCGTCTAAAGTCTACTATCATCCTGCTGGGAATGTGGAGTTACAGAGATGCATGCTTCTTTATAAAATTTTGTAAGTTTGAGAATTATTTGCATATTAGTAAGAGATGACAAAAGTGAGACACCACCAACTATGATGCCAGTGCAAGCTTCCAACGGTCGTCCCCAGGGTGTGCTCCCTACCGACTCTCCACTATAGATGTCACTGGACCACAGTGTCCCCAGGGTGTGCTCCCTACCGACTCTCACTATAGATGTCACTGGACCACAGTGTCCCCAGGGTGTGCTCCCTACCAACTCTCCACTATAGATGTCACTGGACCACAGTGTCCCCAGGGTGTGCTCCCTACCGACTCTCCACTATAGATGTCACTGGACCACAGTGTCCCCAGGGTGTGCTCCCTACCGACTCTCCACTATAGATGTCACTGGACCACAGTGTCCCCAGGGTGTGCTCCCTACCGACTCTCCACTATAGATGTCACTGGACCACAGTGTCCCCAGGGTGTGCTCCCTACCGACTCTCCACTATAGATGTCACTGGACCACAGTGTCCCCAGGGTGTGCTCCCTACCGACTCTCACTATAGATGTCACTGGACCACAGTGTCCCCAGGGTGTGCTCCCCACCGACTCTCACTATAGATGTCACTGGACCACAGTGTCCCCAGCGTGTGCTCCCCACCGACCCTCACTATAGATGTCACTGGACCACAGTGTCCCCAGCGTGTGCTTCCCACCAACTCTCACTATAGATGTCACTGGACCACAGTGTCCCCAGTGTGTGCTTCCCACCGACTCTCACTATAGATGTCACTGGACCACAGTGTCCCCAGCGTGTGCTCCCTACCGACTCTCACTATAGATGTCACTGGACCACAGTGTCCCCAGCATCTGCCACCACACCAACTCTCACTATATATGCATTTAGACTGTGTTAGGCTTTGTTATCTAAGCATTTGTAGGCATATTCATGGGTTTATACTGTTTCCCAGAATAAATGAAATTTACTGTCATGTAATCAGCTGTATGCTGCAGGTCACTGCTGAGATTTTGCCATAATTATAAAATTAGTTCTGCTGAGAGTCGCTGCCATTGACCTGAGGACTCCAAATGATACCCAGCTGCTGGACATTAACTTTGATATTACTTCCACATGCAGCTGCAAAACACCCTTCTCTCTTTCACACACACAGGAAATTTAAGACTACATAAGTCTTGCTCAAGAAAATAGGAAATAAAGTGATTCCTACCGACTTAGAAACGCTCATTAGCTAGAGCAAATTTATAAAAGACATTGTTACACTAAGAAATTTGCACCTATCATTTTGAACCTTCATATACGTTGCAAGCAGAATTTCTTGTCAGGATTTGCAGAGGATGACATTGAGAAAGTTGAGGCCCCCGACAAAGGAGGATCTCAGTGTCAACCCCCAGATTGTATCCTTTCCTGTCCATCACTATGCAGGTGAAGCAAATGATTGCATTCAGTCAATGCTATGATTAATGAGTTCCTCTCTGGATTTGGGACTGCTTATCAATCATGTCATTAGGGAGAATGTGCCCTGAAAGAGGCAGACCTTAGCCAAGGAATAACTGCATTAATCTTAATCTGTATATGCACCCAGCCAGCCAAGTCAGGGTCACCATGATGAAAAACAATAGTCTTCAACTCGACAAATTACTCTGCAAAGACAGACACTTCTTTACTTTTGTGCTGTGTGTTCTCCGGCATCTGAGTTGACTGTTTCCAGCCTGAGAGTTACCACAGGGTGAAGGTTATTTTAACGAATAGTGAGGCTTTCAGGCAGTATGCAAGCCAAGTGATACTTATGCTGCCTCCCTCCAGCTGCAGCTACTTCCATAAAACCAAAGCTGAATCTAATGCGAACGGGAAAAGAATGATACATGATATTATGCACTTCCAAGATAATCTTCTTGAGGAATTTAAGAGAAAATTACTTTCATTTAAATTGTTGCATAGATTTTTTTTAATGAAATAACCCTGTGTAAAAGCTGAGGCAACCCTCTGACTGATGCAGACACACTGATCTGAAGTGTGTTTATCCATTTTCCTCAAAGTGTAGACCTATGAGATCAAGTCATGAGAAGATGGAAACACATACACAGAGCATGCATGCACACCCACACCAGATCATCAATCTAAAATCAAAGTCAAGAAGGAATATATCAATAGCAGACAAGCTCAGTGAACTTGCTATCTATAGTAAGGCAATTTTGCCTTTTTCAAATATATATGATAAATAACTTTAAGTCTGCATTTTTATATATTAGTATTATTTATGAAATTGAGAATGACATGGTACTATGATAATTTTCTTACTTTTCAGAATCTAGAAAACATTTTAAATCCTTTCCTTTTTGTTACATGTTGTGAAAAACAACTGACAACTTTTGAGTACTAGCTAACCAACTACATCCTATCCAGACAATGTCCTAACCAACTACATCCTATCCAGACAATGTCCTAACCAACTACATCCTATCCAGACAATATCCTAATCAACTACATCCTATCCAGACAATGTCCTAACCAACTACATCCTATCCAGACAATGTCCTAACCAACTACATCCTATCCAGACAATGTCCTAACCAACTACATCCTATCCAAACAATATCCTAACCAACTACATCCTATCCAGACAATGTCCTAACCAACTACATCCTATCCAGACAATGTCCTAACCAACTACATCCTATCCAGACAATATCCTAATCAACTACATCCTATCCAGACAATATCCTAACCAACTACATCCTATCCAGACAATGTCCTAACCAACTACATCCTATCCAGAAAAATGTCCTAACCAACTACATCCTATCCAGACAATGTCCTAACCAACTACATCCTATCCAGACAATGTCCTAACCAACTACATCCTATCCAGACAATATCCTAATCAACTACATCCTATCCAGACAATATCCTAACCAACTACATCCTATCCAGACAATGTCCTAACCAACTACATCCTATCCAGAAAAATGTCCTAACCAACTACATCCTATCCAGACAATGTCCTAACCAACTACATCCTATCCAGAAAAATGTCCTAACCAACTACATCCTATCCAGACAATGCTGTAACCAACTACATCCTATCCAGACAATGTCCTAACCAAATACATCCTATCCAGACAATGTCCTAACCAACTACATCCTATCCAGACAATGTCCTACTGGAAAAGAGACTAAATCTATTGGTGTTTGTTCGTGGCGGTTTAGAACTTAAGAATTACCTTTTGAGGGAAAATTATCTTAGGAATGACCAGAAGTGTTATTTTGAATATATCTTATCTATAGGGATTCTAAGGCAGCAATATCATACATTTTACTTCGTAGCAGATTCAGATCTGCTATTTTTAACCTTCTCTTTGTTCTCACTCTCTTTCTGTTTTATACCCACTACCACAAATAATGACATTTGACTTTAATCTTTTACTCACTGGATTCAAGCCTGTAATTTTGTACTGAATGCAAATAATAAAGATTAAGAAGGTCACTAACTGTCAATGTCACTAAGCATTTTCCTGACTTCTACTGTCATTCCTTCCCCTGCACACACCAAAGTGATAATCTAGTTTTCTATATGACTAGATCAGGGAAAACTGGCCACTTAATACTCCAAGAAGGATAATATGGAATCTCATAGATTAACAAGGGCCAGAGAAATAAATGTACAGGCTACCATTCTGCTAATCAGTGAGTGCAGGGTATTTTGGCCCCTGACTCTTTGGGGAGAGGACTTCTCTAGGTAGAGCCTGTCTCTGCTCCTGTGTGCATACCACCACATCTGACAGCACACAATGTCCTCTAACAGAGTTTATGGGTAAAAGTTGCTTACTTGATCTCAAGTGGATGTTGAAATTTTTGTTATTTCAGTTTTCAAAACAGTTCTGCCAGACTGGCATCATCCTTAAAGTGAGAGGCAAAAAGTGACCCACTTAAAAGGAATGCCTCTTTCCTCGTCTGATTCTCAAGCCTGAGCTCTTCATCACTGTCATTTGCCAATAAAAGTCATCATATTTCAGGTGACCTTTAGTCATCTCAGGTAGAAAGTTACAGTAGTGTCTGCTAGCCACATGGATAGACCTTTAATAACTAGGGGTGGGTGGGGGCAGGGTGTGTGGCCGTTCAAGCAATGAACTTGATAATGTGTAGACCACCTGAACCTTTATCAATATCATGCAGTTTTTATACCTACAGATCAACCTCAACACAGAAGAACTCTACATACATATTTGAATTCATGAGGGGCCCTTAAAAGTCTTTGCAGTACCACAAATCACTTAGCTGCTGGTGACAAACCAGGAGAAAGCTGACATTTCCATCCTGAAACAGCTGGGTGTGTTTAGAGCCTGTGAATGATATGCCCCAGTTGCCCTGGGGGATCTTACATTACCAGATGAAAAATGTGTACCTTTTTGACAATCAGGTACACAGAAAGCAATAAAAAGCCTTTTATATCCATTAATTCTTTCTTAATTGAATCTGTACCCACTCCATTTACAAAATGCCTCAGGCTAGGCACTAGATACCCAGTTGCACACTGAAAAGGAGTGAAACTAAATTCTCCTTGGTTGAGCTGCACCCTTTTAATCAGAAACTTTAAGATAGAACCTAAACCAGGATAGTATTCCTGCATATCAATGGGGTTCAGATTTTACAAGGAACATCTAACAGTCCAGGGTTTAGTGGGGGTACTTATCTTTTTCTGGGCTCCTCAAAGGCCCTATTATTTTTGCCAAATGACCACTGCTGCCTATCTGACATAATTTTGTTGCTGTTATGTATTGGTGACTTTGATATGGAGAATTCATTTGACTCAGGTGAGTAAGAAACAACCGTGGCCTTACCAGTTGATGCTCAGTGTCTTTGCTCTCAGAAGCTGATGCTCCATCCAGTTGGGGTTTTGCCGCTCAATACTCAGTATGACCTTCTGGGTCAGTTGACAAGGGCTTCTCTCTCCTAGAATACTTTCCAAACACACAGAGATGAAGGCCGCTTTCTCTTTACTCCGTCTGTCAAGGAAGGCACCTGTTAAACGTTCCACGGTGTTCCCATCCTCAAATATCCGACATATAATTACAATCAAGTTCCAGACAAGCAGGCCAGCTTTCTTCAATTCAGCCAAGTTTTTTGACATTTTCCTCTCAGACAGAAAAAAGAAGTATTTAATTGTGGGAGGCAAGCATGCAATCACCGTAGGTAACTTGCTGATTACCACAGACACTGCCTGAGCAGCAAGCCGTGGGAAGCCTGGGGAAAGAAGGTAGAAAAGGTATGATTACTGTTAGCATTCTCATGCCATCACATCGTGCGTTTGCTGTGTGGGGATGTCGAACTTCTGTGGACAAAATTAGTAAGATGTACACGTGCTTAATGCTCTCCAGCAGAACTCTACCAGGAACTCCTGCACTATTACTCAAGACTCTCCAAATTTCTGGCAAGATTTTCCTTCTATAGATGAAAATTAGAAAACTTAGAATTATAATTTATATGTTTATTTTTTAAGATCTAAGCTTTGAAGTCCTGGGGACACTGCTAACTAAGCAAAGGTCCCCACGACCTCTGACACCGCTGAGTCCCTTTGAATGCTTTCTTCTTCTCCCTTGTGGTCTTCTAGAGACTGACTGGCTCCTCATCTTTCATTCTTCCCAGATACTTCACCTCCTCAGAGTGTTTCTGTAGCCATCCCACCTAAAGTAGCCTCACCGTGCTCGTCCCATCTCAAACCCATCTCTGTCTTCCAGGGGAAACCTGTGTTTGTGGGCTTTGTTGCAGTATCCTTCATCATCCAACAGTTACATCATTCACTGCCTCATTATCTGTCTCCATTCATAGAATGTAAGCTCGACCAGGGCTGCACTGTACTTACTCGACCAGTAAGCCAGAGCTGTTCAATGACTACTCATTGGATACACAAGCTATAGGGCTGTTGTGTGTTTGTGTTTCATGCTAGCTCTTTGTTCTTCTAACACCTCCTGAATGTGCTAGTTGCTTGATGGTGTCCCTGGCCTCTCATCTAATGACTCTACATGATGCCATTTGCTTCCTGCTATTTCTTTGAAGGATTATTGATGCTGTCTCTAAAGCAGACTTTCTCAGTTTCCCACCACGGGCCTCTGGAAGCTGGGTAATTTTTTGTTGAGGAAAGCTGTTCTGTACCTGGATAAATTTCTGGAGCATTTATGGTTTCGACTAACTAAATGCCAATAGCATCGCACCTCAGGTGTGACAATCAAAAATACCTCTATTCTCCAGGAGAATATTTGTCCCTAGCTAAAAACTACTCTTTATTTGATTTTATGCTAACCTATTTTCTTTCATTTTGAGATAGGCTCCCATGGATCCCAGTCTGGGTACAAACTCTTTATATGGCCAAGGGTGACATCAAACTTTGGATCGTTCTGCTAGCGTTCTACAGCAAGCCTGGTTTTATGAGCACTGGGGATCAAATCCAGGATTAGTGAATACTAAACAAGCGCTCTTGAACTGTATCCCCAGCCTGAAGCTCATTCCTTTAGATGATTCCAGAACTTTTAGTCTTGGCCTTTCTCCAGGGTTGCAATACCTGGAAGCACTTTCCTTGTGCTGTTATCTGTTTGCTTGCTCCAGAATCCATTGGTTCAGTTGAAGCCAATGCTCCAACAAAAATCTTTTCCATAAAGTATTCTTTTTATTAAAAATACTAATTTACTACTGATAAAACAACATCTCAAATAGATACTTTACTCAACTGCTGTCAAAGAAATAATATCAAACCAGTTTCTTACATACTTGCTCTTAAACACAATGGAGCACATACCAAGAAGCTGAGCTATGTGTGAGAACAATCTGTGTTTTTAATTGCATGCCTTTTGTAATATTTTGTGGTGTTCATTTCTACGTTGTATCATTTGTTGATGAAGAAGAAATGGGAATGCACTTTAGTTTGTCTCTGCAGTCACTCTGTGCTCTTCTGTGCACACAGCTAAGGATGTTTGCATAGGTTCTGTCTACTTATATTTTAACAAGTTATAACTATATGCTTAAAAAGGCTGTAGGAATTCCTTCAGCCAGTAGCCTTTAAGATACCAGCCCACTTGGCAGTGGCCTCTTATACTATAAATGCTGACATAAAGCATGCGCTTGCTCTCTCTCTTCTGGCTTTTGGATTTGGTTGCTGTTCCCTGTCTGCAGAGGACAGTTATCTGTGAGTCTACCCCTAAAGAAAAAAACCCTTTATTATACTCAGTTCTGAGCTAGTGTGGGATTATTTTACAACTCTCCTTTTCAGGCCTCTATAAGCATTTGTCATTGTTTAGACAAAGTTATAAAAACCATAATCATATGTCATTAGACTTCCACACTGGACAATTACAGAGTTTGTCTTCATGTGTTACATGTTTAGTTTTTGAAATCTTTTGCTAATCAAGACAACTTGAGACTGAGAGTTAATATACCATGATACAAAGCTCATAAGGAATTCACATTCAATAAAAATATACAGGAGCTCATATTCAGGTGATTTTCCGACACTTTTTTTTTCTAAATCTGATCAAATTATTATTTCACTTTGTGGCAGGACTGAGAAAGTGTTCATACGCAATGGAATACATGAGAACGTTTCTGCTTTGGTTCCATGTACTCTGTGCTGTATTCCCAGTGTTAAAGCACAGCATAAGATCATGTATCATTTGAGAGACTAAATCTTGTTAACAGCAGGAAGCTAAAGAAGGACACATGTCTCCCTACCCATCTCCCATTCTACCCTCAACCCTTCACTGTGACAATCTTCATGGAGAACTTTATAAACGCTTAATTTCTTAACATGTATGTTCTGGGTGTCTGCACCCATTTCTTTATACAAGTGTCCTCATACCAGAGGGATAGAGTACATGTATCTGTGATCTTAAACACATAAATGTCCCCTGAGTCCATGTATAGAGTACATGTATCTGTGATCTTAAACACATAAATGTCCCCTGAGTCCATGGGTGACTGAGTGCTCAACACGTAAATACTGTCTGGCCTTAGTAGTGTCCTTATCTAAGGAGGATGCACTTCAAGACCTCTAGTGAATGTCTAAACATGTAGATGGCCAAACCCTCATATCTAGTTTTGTCTTATACATATCTGTAAAAATAATCTTAATGTATAAATTAAGAACAAGAATAGATTAACAATAAATTAAAAAGAATAATTTTAACAAGGCATTGTAATAAAATTATGTGAACGTAGATTCTCTTTCTTGAACGAACCAAAGTATATATTAATATTTTTGGACTGAAGTTGAATGAAGGCAATGAAAACCAAAAAAAACCCAAAATAATAAGAAATAAAGAGTGAAAAGGAAAGAAGGTTCAAGAAGTCCTGATTTGATGGTTCCTAAAGAGTTTCAGAACTCAGAGCAAGAATAAGGGATTCTCCATTGTCATTCACATTTAGAATGTACACGATGGTCTGTAGTTTCTCCAACTCCTCTTTATGACTGTCTATAGAATGTAGCCCTACACCAACTTATAATAATATGAAAAATACTAATTAGTAAGGAAGACCCAGCAACTGGTACATATAAAGAGAGCACGTCTGTGACTTATAAGTTCTTTCAGATAGTCTGGAGATGTTCCAATATGCTTTTAGAAAAGAAAATATTTGCAATAGGACAATTGAGCCAACAGGTCAATCAAGTGGTGTAGCAAGCTAATAATGTTAAAGCTTCCTGAATCCCTAAAAGTGAAGGTAACAGCCAGAACGAAAAAGACCTGCAAACAATAGACAATGCTTAGAAAAGGAAAAACATTTTCCAATTTAAATTAAATCCAAAGGCAGTTTGATAGGACGTGAACAAAAATAAAGCCTTACTAGAAAGTTCCCTCATAGATAACTGACTTGAGTTTGTAATAGAAGTCTGGTGAACAAGAGCGACACTCTCTCGGCTTTCCATGGAGAAGAGTGAAGGAAAGGCTGGACCTTGTAGCTCCCTTCTGTGATTTCCAGCTGGAATGTTTTATTGTGGAAAGGGTTTCTTTGGAGTCGAAACATATTCTTCTTTAAAAATGAATACAAAATGATGATTTACTTTAGAAAAGAGAAGATTCACACAGATAAATAATATAAAAGGAGAATGTAGAGATACATGACGACTCAAATACACTTGGTAGAAGGATTACTCAAAACAAGACCAATAGATTCAATACAAAACCTCAGGCCTGAGGAAGAGCATCCTATCAGAACTATTTACAAGTAGCAGATGAAGTGCTAGTTGATGCTTAGAAGCTGCATTAAGGGGAAAGAAAGTGAAATGTGGTGGTTGCAGGGTAAAGACAATAAACAAAACAAAACAGACAATAAAAGTGTGATCATGAGGGTACACAGATCATTATCTAGATTTAAAGTAGGGCAAGGTCATGTGACTTCTGCGAATGCTAAGGCAAAAATAAAAGATTAAAATTCCCGAGGCGCTGAAAGGCAGTGAAGAGGAGGCAGGAGAGGTCTTCCCCAGGAAAGAGCACACCAATTGATTGTCCAGTGCCAAGTGGTCATCCCTGAGAACATACAACATACAGGTAGCACTCTACAGACTTAGCAGGTTATATTCAGGAATATATATGTATCAGCATAAATTTATGCATACAATAACAATTAGTAAAAGAAGAGAAAGAAACCATGAATTTGAAGAATAGTGGAGAGGAGTTTGGAGGGAGGAAAGAGAAGGAAGAAAAGTGATATTCAAATTATAATCTCAAAAATAAAGAAATAAAACAAATTTCAAAACTTTATGAAGTACTAATAAAATAAGATGAACATGGTCATTTTCACTCCTAGCTGCATCGCCTGTGTGGCTTAGAGTGAAAGGAGAATGAAGCCCCCCATTACTTGTTGAAATGAAAATAAATAGCATTCATTGATCTTATAATTTTTTTAAAATTTTATATAACTGAATAACCCGAGAGCCTGTTTCTTTAGGGGACACTTTCTCAGGGAACTTATGTGCTCACCTTTACTTGGTTCTTTCCTTCTGGACTCTCTTGGAATATAACCCCATTCTCGTGGAAGGCTCTGAAGCAGATGATCGGGAACACGGAGCTTGTTCAGGTCTGTCTCATGGTTTCTCCCACACCTCAGCACGGATATTACCTGCTGCACAGTGTCCTTGACAGCGTCCATCAGTGCCCGTCTCAGACAGTGGATGACTTCTGGCTGCGACTCTGTGCACACTGAGACTGAAAAAACAAGGAGCATATTATGGTTAACAAAGCTTGGTTGTCAGCCGTGTCTTGTTCAGCTGGGATCCCACAGTTACCCTGTTTAAATCTATAGGAGAGCCGAATTTAATTATATCATATAAATTACATCATATAAATTGAGAATCATCTCAAAGACCATTTGAAATAGAGGTTTTCCCTACCTGGTAATGAAAGAATGCCAATTAAGACCATGGTAAGCAGCAGGACTGACCACCGACTTTGGACTCTGGTAGTGGGATGGCAACTCTATAACCTTTACAGAGAACCACTTTTCAGCAACACTGAGATCCCTATGCTTCTGGTGCAGCTTTGCTGTACCGTGCTTGCACCTGAAGGCCCTGAGCTTCAACACTACATCCCCAGCACTAGAGAAAAAGTCTCCATAATCAACATCTACACAGCTTTAACATTTTAGTTAAATATTGACACACTTAGGTTTTTCGGTGAAATCCTAAGAAACGGAGACTATGCTAAGAACCTAAAGAAATGCGAGACACCATCTAAATGCCACAAGAAAACTCATTATTTATAAAACAATTGTAGTTTAAAAAAGAAATAATAAATAATTAAAAATATTAGAGAAAAAGAGAAAAGAAATAAAAAATAACCTTTTCATATATTAGAAAAAGTCAAAACAAGTACCAGACAAATAACGTATGGACAGGATATATAACAAGCTCTTTGAAGCATCTCACCCATCAAAATAAATAAATGAAGCAAACAGAAAAAATTTTGAATAAATATTTTACAGAATAATTTTAATGTACCTTAATAACAGAACACTTATATCATTAATAATGAGGCAAAAGTTAATAAATTACATGATGCTATGTATTCCTTAGTATGACAAAAATTTAAAAAACAGGTAATTCTAAGTACTGCCATGGATGTGAATGTAATGGTTATATATCTGTGGGAACGTGAAAAGCTATGATTCTTCTAATGCAAATTAGCAATCCCTCAGAGTGTCAAACACTGACAATCATATAATCCACCATTTACACTTCAGAACATTACCCAAGGGGAACATGCTCACATAATGCTTTATTCACGGGCCCTACACTGGAAGTAACGCAGGTGTCCATCCAGGCTGATGACAGCACTGGGAAGATTCTCACCGAACACGTAGCAGCAATAAACAGAAATAAACAGTCAACAGAACATAATATAACCAAAGGAAACAGGTACAAAAGAATGCACAGATTTCAACTTGTGCAAGATTCTGAAACTGTTGAAGTGACCCCCATGACACAAAGCCAACCTTGTCTCTCAGTATCTAATTGTCACCCAGAGCTACTTCCTGAATACAGAGCTCAATGTGAAGGGCACACGCATGTGAAAGGACTTAAACATGGTGTCTCTCTTGTGCAGCTGACATAGTTTCTACATTGATCAAAATTACTGAACCCTTCCCCTAGGATCAGTAGATTTCATTGTATATAAATAACGGATTTGGGACTAGGGATGATAGATCAGTGAGCAATAACGCTCGTTATGAGGTCCTCAGTTCAGAGCCCCAGAAACCATGTACAAAGTCATGAAGTGGCTCTGTGTGCCTCATTGTCCTGGGCAGTGGGAACACAGAGACAGGAGCATCACTGGGGTTTGCTGGTCACCTAGTCAGGAAAGCAATGAGCTCCAGGTTTACCAAAGAGGGCACTGAACATCCATGACTGGCCTCTGTACATGTGTGCACAAGCATGACTACACAACAATATACATGCATCATATATATGTATATATATACATATACAAATATACATACATACATACTTACTTACTTACCTATTTACACCCAAGTACACATACAAGTGAGAGACTCGGAGTCGTCAGATAGACTTTCTGGTAGGAGGACAGATATTGAGAGGGATCATGGGTAGGAAACAAATATGGCAAAAAACAAAGGTATAAATGTTCTTCCTCAACCTCTTGACTTAAGACAAAAGCTGCCAGCAAGCCCTTTGCTGATGGCCGATGGGCCCATTCAAGGAGTTCAAGACTGGATCAGGACATATCACACCATGGTTCTGGGCCAATCAACCACCCTAGCTGTCTTCAGTTGAGCAACCCTATGTTAGGTGAGGAAAACTCTTGAAAACCCTAGTCCCTAAGAAGAAGCTGGAGCTTTTGGCCTCCTGAGTGCCACCTATGTTTGGCAGAGGGCCTTTTTCTCATGTGTCTTCTGCATGTTGTGTATTGCCTGCCTTTTTTCAATGGCGGTTCTGTTTCCACTGGTTGAGATTTCCCTCCTGCAACCTAGGGAACTGCAGATTTACCATGCCCTTTGATTCCGTAACTGGCAGAGAAAATAAATCTGATCAAGCTCCTTAGACTATCTCACAAGCACACACACAAGTGGCTTTTACAGTTTCTAAAGATACAGTACCACCAGAGACATGCCATAGCTGTCCAAAGATGATGCTCAGATAAATGGATATGATGTAGAAGGAAAACAGCCCTAAAATTCTGAAAAACTATAACATAGCAGCAGGCTGCAGCTACTTATATACTGAGAGAGGAAAATGTAGCGGGACTAATAAAAACTCAGAGACAGATCTGAAAGATCAGAGAAGCAAAGCAACGAACCAGTAGAGAGCGCTCACCTCTACAAAATCTTCAAACTAAAAAGAGAGCGAGTTCCCGTTTTATCCTACCTTATCTTCTTTAGTGCTGGGATTAAAGGCGTGCACCACCACTGCCCAGTTTGTATGGCTGACTAGTGTGGCTGCTGGGATTAAAGGTGTGTGCCACACTGCCTGGTCTCTATGGCTGACAAGGGTGGCTAGCCTTGCACTCTGATCTTCAGGCAAGGTTTATTTGTTAGATCATAAAGAAAATATCAGAAAATCACTATGTGGGATAAAAAGGCAGGCGACTGCAAACCAACTTTAGTAAGAAAAAAGAGTTAACCTGTGTGCGCATTCTAAAGAGCTCGCTCCTTCCTTCCTTCCTTCCTTCCTTCCTTCCTTCCTTCCTTCCTTCCTTCCTTCCTTCCTTCCTTCCTTCCTCCCTCCCTTCCTTCCTTCCTTCCTTTTTTTTTTTTTTCGAGACAGGGTTTCTCTGTAGCTTTGGTGCCTGTCCTGGAACTAGCTCTTGTAGACTAGGCCAGACTCAAACTCACAGAGATCCGCCTGCCTTTGCCTCCTGAGTGCTGGGATTAAAGGCGTGTGTCACCACCACCCAGCTTTTGTCTTTACTTTTTTAAAGCATTTGTTTGCAGTTTTGAGGACCTGGGGGTGGAAGAGAGGTGCATATGTGTACAAGTGCCGTGGCACACATGTGGAAGTCAGAAAACAACTTGTGGGAGCTCAGTTCCCAGCAAGCACGGGGTGGCCCACAACCATCTATAATGAGATCTGGTGCCCTCTTCTGACACGCAGATACAACACTGTACACATGATAAATACATAAATAAATAAATCTTTAAAAATTGTGCATGAGTTTCTTATAAAACATAATGGAACTTTGTGTTTATATTTGGGTCCTATTCCCAAGATATTTATTATATATATGGACATATTCTTTTTTTTACATATTTATTTATTGAAGATTTCTGCCTTTTCCCCGCCACCGCCTCCCATTCCCCTCCCCCTCCCCCGATCAAGTCCCCCTCCTTCATCAGCTCGAGGAGCAATCAGGGTTCCCTGACATGTGGGAAGTCCAAGGACCACCCACCTCTATCCAGGTCTAGTAAGGTGAGCATCCAAACTGCCTAGGCTCCCCCAAAGCCAGTATGTACAGTAGGATCAAAAACCCATTGCCATTGTTCTTGAGTTCTCAGTAGTCCTCATTGTCCTATAGGCATCCTCCTGAATATTAACCTTCATCAGGCGATGAAAGGAGACAGAGACAGAGACCCACATTGGAGCACAGGACTGAAATCTCAAGGTCCAAATTAGGAGCAGAAGGAGAGAGAGCACGAGCAAGGAAGTCAGGACCGTGAGGGGTGCATCCACATACTGAGACAATGGGGATGTTCTATCGGGAACCCACTAAGGCTAGCTGGCCTGGGTCTGAAAAAGCATGGGATATATGGACATATTCTAAGATCTAAAAAAAATAAATCTAAAACATTGCAGGTTCTATAGATTTTAGATAATAGAAATGTTTCCAATATTTACTCATGATGCTCCTTCCTATATTATTTTTATCTACAACTTCCCCTTAAAACATGACATACAGCTTGTCTAAATTTACAATGTATTCCTTCATGCCATGTTTTTTCCTAACCATGTTAAGAATATGTCCCTTCATTTTTGACTAATTTGGTTGATGTATTCCAGATTTTGTCTCCTGGTCCCCATGAAGCTCCCCTTACAAGTCTAGAAAAGTCTGGCTTTCCAGACTCACAACCCAGCTAACACTCAGCTCCAACTCAAAGAATAAGTTCTGTTCTAGCTTTGTAGCTTACTGGGTAAGACATTAGTTAACTCTCTTAGTCTCTTTATAGCTCAGTTTGCTCATCTTCAAAAGGGGACTAATAACCCCTCCTCCTTTGCAAAATAAAACAACTCATATGTTTTTACTTGTTTTATTTAAGACCTTTCACTACTCTTCAGGCAAATGCAAATAAAAACCCCAAGAAGGCTAGAATTAGAGCTCACCGAGCTATAATCTATTAAAATTCTACAATCTAGCTATAATTCTACTAATGGAATGCCTGCCTCACCCACCCTACCCTCTTGGTTTGAATACCAGTGCTGCAAAGTTCAGTTAAAACAAAGGTGCCCACACAATGGCTCAAGGGGTAAAGACACTAGCCATGCAAGACAACGAGAGTCCTGAATTTGAACCCAGAAAGATGGAGGGAAAAAACTGACTCCACTACATTATCCTCTGACCTCTACTCCATGGTACACACATGCCTCACACACATCATACACACAACAAATAAATTAATAAAATAAGTAAAATGAAATCCATTAAAATATACCCAAGTGATTATAATCAGAAAGTCAAGAAATAATTAAGAGTTGTCAAGGACATGGAGAAATTAGAACCTTCACAACAAGCTGGTGGAAATATAATATTGATGATACTATGGCAGTTTCGCAAATAATTAAGCATAAGTTTAATTTATCACCCATAAATTCAATTCCTATATAGTAAAAGTTATGAAGATATACATTCACACAAAAACCTGTACATGAACATTTATTTTTTTATTTTTTATGTTAACTTTTTATTGATTTGCTTGTGAATTTCACATCATACACCCCAATCACATTCTTCTCCCTGTCCATTCAAATCCGCCCTCTGCCCTTGCAACCTTCTCTCCAAAGTGAAACAAAATTTAAAAGACAAATCAAAAACCCAAACAAATAAACAAACAAAATCTCATCATGGAAGCTGTAGTAACACAGTTGACCCTTTAGATCCTGCACCTTTGCTTGTAAGCTCATTGCAATGAGTCATTGGTCTGGTTGGAGGCCTCTGGCTTCTGCTACACTATCGATACTGGACTCCTTTGGTGGCAACATGGGCTGTGGATATCAATCAGCACAGACCCAGGCTGCAGTAGGACCACAGAGCCAGATGTGGGCCTCAGCAGCATCCCAGGCTAGGATGTCATCATGGCCCTAGTTGATATCAAGGGTCACCCTGATCTGTGGGTCTCCAGTAGTAGCATCACCCTTGAACACCAACATGTTCCCAGGTAGCAGTCTGGGTAACTCCTTGTCCTTTACTGGCAATAGGAGCAAAGACATCAACACAGACCCTGGCTATAGTTATAGGGCCATGGACTCAAACATGGCCCTCAGTCACAGTTCAGGTCTGGTGGCACAGGAAACCCAGACGTGCATGGCCCTGGTGGCAGTTAGATACTCAAAAACTAATATGGCTTCAGGTGTCATCCCAGACTATAGTCCTCTGCCTGTCCCTGGGTGGCAACAGGAACCACTGACACAGAATGCAGCTGCAGCAAGGCCATGGGACCCAGAAATGACCCTCAGCAGCAGTCTGGGCTGGATGTCACCATGGTCCCCAGTGGCAGCCTGAGACTCTTAGATCAGCATGACCCCTGTGGGGAAATATCCCTTCAACACTGGCAGGGTCACAGAGATGCCAGCGCTCTTTTGTCAGCCTTGAAGTAAGAATGACAATGGTCTGTCTGAGTGAGCTATGTTGAAGTCCTTTATAGCCTTATCAGAAGAAAAAACATACAATGAAGATTTTAAAAATAATGTACTATTAAATTGATGTAGGTACGTAAATTATACTTGTGGAAGTAGGGACCTAGAGTAGGTAGTAAGGTCATATTATGTTTCAGTTGAGTAGACAAAGGCTGTTCGTTTGTTTCTGCCACCCAGACCCAAAATAATCACACAGAAATTATATTAATTACAGCACTGCGTGACCAATAGCTTATGCATATTTCTAACTAACTCTTACATTTTAAATTAACCCATTTCTATTATTCTGTGCATTTCCACAAGGCTGTGGCTTACTGGGTAAAGTTCAGTCTGGCATCTGTCTCCTTCGGCAGCTACATGGCTCTCTGAATCTGCCTTCTTTTCTCCTCTATCTCTGCATGGAATTCCCACCGTGTCCTATTTTGTGCTGCCATAAGCCCAGAGCAGCTTCTTTATTAACCAATGATAATAAAACACATTCACAGTATAAAGAGGGGAATCCCACATCACAGCTGTATTTCCTTTTTTATTATGTGAGAATTCCATACATGCATATAATGTGGTTTCATCAAATCCACTCCCCATTACTGTCCCTTCAATTCTCCCCCTATCCTTTCAAACACACTTTTTTTTCCTGCCAACTTCATGCTCTTTCTTTCTTTCTCTTTTTTAAACAACTCACTTCGTGATACCTGTATTTACCTGGGTATAATAAGACTCTTTACTGGAGCATAGGCATCCTCTGAGAGGCATATTCCTGAAGAAAATGAATATATTATCTTCTAATATTGCTATATTTTCAATTTAAGCAGAAGTCTTAGAAACAAGACCACTTTTGTCATGAACTTGAATATTATCTTTATGGCATCACATAAATAAACATGATTACCAAAAGAAGCACAAAAAACTCCTGAGATTGTTGGGGAGAAATGACAAAGATACAAACCCTATGAGGTCCGCACATGTGTGTATGTAAAGAACATACAAATGAAAAGCAAAGCACACACTTATTTGCATGGTTTTGTACAGCATGTCAAGTAAACCTTATCACTCCATGTCACCAAGGTTTCATGTCATGAATAATGGTTCAAGCATTTAACACTTGAAGAAAAAGAAGTGTTTGAAATATGAAACTTAACTGATTATAATCTTCTGAGAGAAATTTTAAAAAAAGTTAAAACAGCAGGGGATGGTAAGCTTTACGGGTTATTTAATTTCTGTTTCTTAAGGACTAAATTGGAAGTCAAGCAGTCCTGCATTAGTTTTGTACTAAGAAATCTGCCTCTCCTTTGGGGAAATAGAAAGCAGTGAGAAAAGACAAGAAAACTAAGAGATAAGACTTTAATAAAAAGGATAATTGTCACAGAATCTTCATGTAATGGATTCTGTTTTTTGAAACATTATATGAAGTTACCTAGAGCACTGTCATAAGGATAATGACCAGAGAAGATGAAAACTAATAACTTCAGAATAGTAAAGGGAGACTGAAGTAATATGTGGAACAGTCAGAGCATCCAGGAGGTTCAGGGACACCATGACTCTGAGCTGTTCAGATACTTCACACAGAAGCAGTGACAATAATATCAGAGCCGTGTATAAGAACACGCACAAGCTGAAATACAAACATAATTGATGTGGAAAAGCAATGGGAGAAAAAGACAATAGTCCCGAAGTTCTCACCCCTTTCCCCTCAAGATAATAACTATGGAGTTTAAAAGTGGGACACTAAAATTACCTGGCCTAAAGGTAGGCCCTCCGTGAATACCTCAGATGTATAGCGTCCTGACTTTAACATTTTGTTTTGCTGAAGCAAGGCAGGACACAAGTGGAAACATATATTATTATCATTGCAGGGTAAAAATGCTAACCATGAAAGTATGACAGGGAAGATATTGTTTCTTCAATCTTCAGAAGCCACATGAAACCATAACATGGGAACACATGTCTGGAATTCTGAGAGGCAGAGACATGGAAGAATAATCTGCAAGCTTGAGGGGGAAATAGGCTGCAGAATATGGCATTGCAGCAGAAAACAAGGAAGACTGTCTTAAAACAAATGAATGAGAAAAATCAACCCTCAAAAGATATTCTCTGACCAACACACACACACACACACACACACACTGTAGCATATATGTGTGCATACACACTATGACATAAATGCACACATACACACACTATGGCATATATGTATGCGCACACACACTGTGGCATATATACACACACATGCACACATGCATAAACTATGGCATAAATGCATACACACTGTGGCATACATACTTGCACAACACACTGTGGGATATATTCTTGCACAGAAACATGCACAATAGTATACACATATATACACATGGTGTCACGTATATGCATGCACACACAATGGCATTTACGTACGCACAAACACGTACATATACACACAGTAGCATATATGCATGCACTCACACATACACACACTGTTTCATATATGCACGAACACACACCTAAGCATACACAAGCACCTAACACAATATCAATTCTTTAATTATATTTCTGACAAAGGAATGAGAAGGCATGTCAACTCTGAATCGAAATGCACTACTCTCATAATAATAAATGCCTGTTACCTGAGATGACAGATAGTCTTGTCTATTAGTGTCCTAGTTAGCCTTCTATTGCTGTGATAAAACACGGTGATCAAAAACAACGTAGGTAGAGTATATATTTCATCTTACACTTTTGAGGACTATTCTCCCCTGAGAAAGTCGAGACAGTCACTGGAGCATGGCACGCACCTAGAGGGGAGAGCTGAAGGAGAAACTGGAGGGGCATGCTTCCTGGCTTCTCTTCCATCTTGCTCACCTGCTCTCTTACACAAGCAGGACCACTTGTCCTCAAGTGGTCCTCCCCACCATGAACTGGGCCCTTCTACATCAATCATTAATCAAGAAAATGCCCTATATTTAAGGTTCAATCTATGAGATGGAGCCCACACCCAAAAATGCTCAGGTAGCCCTAAGCTGAAACTAGAAAGGAAATGTAGCGCTATAATGGCACCCTGCTACACTCACAGACCAGTGTCTTGGTCTTGCTCGGCCATCGTTAGAGCAGCGTCTTCCTGCAGTCGATGGGAACAAACACAGAGGCCCACATCCAGAAGATGTGCTAGAGTGACAACCTTGAAACACTCAGTCCTAACTGGTACATCTTCATCAAACCCGTGTCCTCAGGACTGAGGAAGAAAGACTCTAAGAGCCAGTGGGAATGGAGAACACCAAGGAAACAATGCCTTCCCGACACAGCAGGACTGATGCACAAGTGAACCCACAGACAGTGGCACCATGCACAAGGTCTGTCTTCTTCCAAGTCAGATGGGGCCACAGTGCTAACAGGGAGAAGAGGACATGATCTCCCTCCCTAACCCAGAAGCTATCCTCACCTGACAACTGCTCACAAAGAAAAATTTAGTTTTCTCCAGTGGAGTTTCTTTGAGTAAACAATACACACTCAAGGGCAGGCCTATGCCCAACTCATTACAAACTCAATGGTATTTTGAGAGACATATTGCTTGTAATGGTTTGTCTAAGCATTTTCTTTTACCCTACAGATATTTTGTTTATATATTATGGTTTCTGATTCTGTGTTTTATGGGTTTCCTATGTGATTACATGTGCATATTGTGTATGTGTGTGTATATATGCAGGAATGCGTCTCAGTGTGTACATGTGCATATTGTGTGTGTTGTGTGTGTGCACGCTTGTGTGCACATGCGTGCAGGAATGTCTCAGTGTGTACATGTGCACAATGTGTGTGTGTGTGTGCGTGCAGGAATGTCTCAGTGTGTACATGTGCACAATGTGTGTGTGTGTGTGCGTGCAGGAATGTCTCAGTGTGTACATGTGCACAATGTGTGTGTGTGTGTGCGTGCAGGAATGTCTCAGTGTGTACATGTGCACAATGTGTGTGTGTGTGTGTGCGTGCAGGAATGTCTCAGTGTGTACATGTGCACAATGTGTGTGTGTGTGTGCGTGCAGGAATGTCTCAGTGTGTACATGTGCACAATGTGTGTGTGTGTGTGTGCGTGCAGGAATGTCTCAGTGTGTACATGTGCACAATGTGTGTGTGTGTGTGCAGGAATGTCTCAGTGTGTACATGTGCAGAATGTGTATGTGTGTGTGTGCAGGAATGTCTCAGTGTGTACATGTGCAGAATGTGTATGTGTGTGTGTGCAGGAATGTGTCTCAGTGTGTACATGTGCACAATGTGTATGTGTGTGTGTGCAGGAATGTCTCAGTGTGTACATGTGCACAATGTGTGTGTGTGTGTGCAGGAATGTGTCTCAGTGTGTACATGTGCAGAATGTGTATGTGTGTGTGTGCAGGAATGTGTCTCAGTGTGTACATGTGCATATTGTGTGTGTGCAGGAATGTGTCTCAGTGTGTACATGTGCATATTGTGTGTGTGTGTGTGTGCAGGAATGTCTCAGTGTGTACATGTGCACAATGTGTATGTGTGTGTGTGCAGGAATGTGTCTCAGTGTGTACATGTGCACAATGTGTATGTGTGTGTGTGTGCAGGAATGTGTCTCAGTGTGTACATGTGCATATTGTGTGTGTGCAGGACTATGTCTCAGTGTGTACATGTGCTTCTCATGCTTTTTATTTGTTCGTTTTTCCTTTCCTTTTCTCTATTTGTTTTGTTCTGGTCTGTTTGCTTTTTGCCTGTTTGTTTTCTAAAGAGAGAAAGAAGGAATAGAGCTGTAAGGGTGGGGAGGTAGGGAGGATCTGGGGTGGGGAAACTGATAGGAATGTATTACATAAAAATCTATTTTCAATCAAAAAATAAAGAAAGAAGCTAAATTTTCCCAACAGAGGGTTCTCTCCCACCAAATGCCTCTAGTTTATGCCAAGTCAGGACAATTAGTTTATTTAATACAGGGACCAAAGTATCACAAAATACTTGTTATAGATTATTGATATCTTATATGCTAAAAGCAAAACATAATGAATGCTAAATACAACTTAAGTATTATAATAGGACAAATGCTTAAATTAGAAAAGAGAACCTTCATTCAATAATGTCCCCTTCACCTCTCTTCACCTCATCCTATGTACGTCACATTTGACAGGAGATAAGTGGTTAGTGGTTCCAAACAGAAGTCCTTACAATTAAAAGATGAATGGAACATACAAACAAGAGTCAGAAAAATTTCTATCAAACTTTGAAAACAAGTTTAAAGACAATGTAAGTATTAATAAAGCATTAATGGTAAGTTTCTCATACCTGGAACGCTGCACAAAAAGTCCCAGAGCTGTTCATCTTCCATGTAGCTCATGAAAACATGTCCAAATGTTTGTGGAGACAGGTGACAATGGTACAGAACCTTAAAGATGGCTTCGACCACACTGCAGCCTTCCTTCTCGCCTTTTTCTATGCCAGGAGCTTGTTCTGGAAAAGAGGGAAAATGTAGGAATCAGTGGATGTGATCACACTCTCATCCCTTCCCTGCACACCATCCTGTGACACACACCCATTTACTATTTGCACGTGAGGAACACACAGTCTCTGGAGGGCTACAATCATTGACTTCATGGTTTCGGATGTATCTGGGGATAGCTATGGAAGAAATGCCTGTGAGAAGGGCCATAAGAGATTCATTTCAAGAGGGGAGGTCAGTGTTCCTGTATGTTGTAATTCTTTTTTCCCCTTAAGGAAACACGCAGATTCAGGATCTATGTTTAAAATCTAGATGGCTCAGAGCACTAAAGTGTACCATGGAAAATCCATTTGTTTTTTGAATCATGAAATCAATTATGAAAAACAAATTATATTTCCTAAATATAATGACACTATCATTTTAGAATGAAGTATTTTTTCAATTAGTTCCTTGATTAAACCTTATGAGTAATTATACAACAATAAAGCTATTTTAATTGTCCTTGTCATCCCTCCTCTGACTCCATTATGGCTTGCTTTAAAGATTGGAAATCAGAGAAAAGGCATCACTGAATTTATATGATACAAGGAATTGAGAAATAATTCCTATTTTTCTTGTATAACATACAGTTGTATCATAAGAAACAAGAGTATGTATTGAGATAGTATCAACTCATATCTCTTAATATTTTTAATATCTTCTATTAATATAATAATATTATATAGTGTCATCGGTAATGAGTATATTTCCTTATTCTTGTTCATTTGAAAGCTTATCACTTTTATTTTACAATTTTATTTCTTACTTTTGCTTTTAAGAGCCCATTTGTACCTGAAAATTAAGAACTAATACCATAGATTTTAGGCAAAAAGCAATGCTAGATTTCTTTTTATCAATTTCAACCATATTAACTTTACTTAAATAGCCATCATTGTCCATTCCTGTCTCCTTTGTCTTCTACTCATAGTACACACAGTATGTCTCGAGGGACACTAACTCTGTTACCTTCCTGGGGTAGGCATGCAGACAAGGCCTGGCTGGTCAGGCCTGACACCCCTCATCAACCATGATCAGTTCAGAGATGGGCAAGTAGCCAACAGGAAACTTCCTCAAGAATTTGGCTGTAATAATTGGTGAGTGGTGTTTTGACTATATTTGATACACGGGTAGAGTAGCTGGCATTTGCTTTGGGTGGTCATTTGGGAAAGAATGTTACTAAAAATTAATCTGATACAGTAAGAATCAGAAATCAGACCACTTTTATCAGAAATTATTTTCCAGTTCTCAAGCATCTATTCAACTGAAAAGGATTCATTTGCTGTGTCATTTAAATGTGCCTTCCCATTTCCTTTTCCTTCATCAATCTAGAATGTTGTCCTCTAAAGGACTGTGAAATGCTATCTTCAGGGCATGGCAAAGCCATTAAATAATGATTTCACATCAACAACTGTCTCCTATATGGGCCATGTTAAGACCTGTCAAGCACTCATCATTACCAGGAGGGTTACCCAGGTCCACACCCCTCCCTACTCAACTATTGGCTACCAATGGATTCGGAAGTAGAGGAAGTCATTGCTTTCAGTTGTGAATACAGTGATGAGCCTACCAAGGCTACAATAAATAGATCTAAATTTATGGTTACACAGGAGGCATGGTGGGTCCCAAAACATAGATGCAGATGAAGGAAAAGAACTTGTAGAGAGTAGGGGAATTGATAGGTCAGACAGGGTCGGGGAGAAGGTAATCAGAATGTACTTTATACATGCATGGAGTTATTAAAGAGCAAATTTAACATAAGTAAGTCATTTTCAAAAAAAAGTTCTCATATATGTATATATGCATTTACATGCACACATTTATATATAATATATACATGCACACACACACACACACAGAGAAAGAGAGAGAGATTGTGTTGAGTTGCAATAACTAAGCCTGGGCACCCCACTGTTTCTGATCTCTGCATTTTGATAAGTTGTGCATTTCCAAAGTTCCATAATTGCTTCTCTCTCTCTCTCTCTCTCTCTCTCTCTCTCTCTCTCTCTCTCTCTCTCTCTCTCTCTGTGTGTGTGTGTGTGCACATATGTGTACTACACAGAGTGGTAATACTTCTCCCAAAAGCATAGACTACATAAGAAAATCCCCATTACTCAGTATCACACAAGAGAAATTTCTTTTCCTATAGTTACCTTTATGCACATGGATGACCATAGCTCTCACCCCTCATCAAAGCTTTCCCCCAGCAGATCAAGGAGAGATACTATGCAGATCCATAAGTAGTCCAAAGGTAGACAATAAGTGGCAGGGTGTCCAGCCCCAGTTAGTACACCTAGAATACATCTACATCCAAGGTTCAGGATCATCACAGAAAACAGAGTGGGAGGATCGAGAATCAGAAGGCAGCAGTTATCCTGGGAGATAACATCTTCCAGTCCTGACAGGCAGGGCGCACCCATGAAATGTCAACAATAAGAACAAGACCAGCATAATTCTCACACTGCTCACATGACAATGTGGACAGGGATAGTTTCACAAGCCCCAACCCTAGACAAAAAGCTACAGACAATCAACGGCTTCTGAGAAAGAGAATCAAGTTTTTTTTTCAAGACGAGCTAGCTCCTTGCTTAAATTATCCAATCCCAATCCCAAGTGGTCAGCTCTAAATGCTTGCCCTTGTGAGTAAGAGCAGATGGATTCAAGAGCTTTTACACCACACACATACATGATTTAAAAAAAACAAGGTCTTGAATTTTAGAAGCAGTTGCAGGGAACTGGAAGAGTTGTATGGGAGAGAGGGGGGAGTGCTGAATGATGTAAATAGAGTACTCATGTATAAAATTCTCAAAATTAATATTCTTATTATATGTCAGTCACTGGTAAAGATTTGAGGGGCTTGGGCTTTGACTTCTTGGTATTCACTGTGTGAGCAGGCATATGTATGTTGGGTGATAGGTACACATGAAATCATGACAACCATGTAAGAATTTATACCTGTCATTCCTGCTTGTGTCCGTTGTCCTGACATAAATAATAGCAATACCCTATTTCATTCTTTTCAAATCTTTTGTTTTCCTTAATGGAAATGAGTGTTTTGCCTGTATGTATATCTTTGTACCACTTGCATGCCTGATGCCTGCTGAGGCTGGAAGAGAAAACAGATGCCCTAGAACTGGAGTTACAGATGGCACGAGCTGTCATATGAGTGATGGGAAACTTCCCCCTATCCAGGAGGCCAGGCAGGAGAGTGCCAAACAGCCTAGATGTGTTTAGGGCTGTGTCTCTGGAACCTAATAAAGACCATGGTCTTTTCCAAAGGTCCAATCACATTGTTTTATTTTCCTTTTGATTTTCCCCATTATACCCTTGTGGTATTCTTGTGCTATCTCTCATTCAGATAGTCCCCTAGACCTTGCAAGAACACTCACCTTGGATTGACTTTCTTTAACTTACTTTTTGAGGGCTGGGAGACCCATGTTATTTTGCTGCTGTTCGATGGAAAAGGGGCATGAGTGAGGCTCGTGTATGACAAGATAGAATTGAGCATAATTAAATTGTTTTACCATTTTTTGTCTTATTGTTTGTTTGAAATTGAGCTACTTGTAAAACTAGTATCAGGTTCAGGACACAGTACTCCCAAGCATGGTAAACAGGCATTTGGGAAAACATCTAGGAGTCTCAGCTTCTCTCCTGATTTCCTCTATAGCAGATCAAGAGGTCAGCATTACTGAAGTCCCTCTCTGTACCAGAAGAAAGGAAAGCCCTCATTTCTGAAGATACAGGCACATGGGGAAACCTAAACAAGCATCACTAAGTTACTGAGGTTAATTCCTATGAGGCCACATTCTTCTTCCATCATACTCCCAACAACTGTGCATGCACATCAAAATATTCACTTACTGTTCTTGTGTGGCATATGGCAGTTCATAGCCACCTATAATTCTAGTTTAATGGGATAGGACTTTTTGTTTTTGCCTCTATAGGTCCCTGCATGCAGGTGATATACAAAAGCTTATGCAGGCTGACATAAATAAATAAATCTCTAAAAAAGTTAGAAACACGCAGGTTACCCTGTTTCCATTGATCTTCCTTACTGAAGGACAGTGCAGCAATATTTATAGTAAACAAATGTCTGTCGTCCAGTTGGCTGGTATTTCCTTATAGATGCCTCAGTTATAAACCTCACAGTGGGAGAAGGGGGGGACATTACTTCTCCTTCCTGCTGTTCCTCCTTCTCTTCCAAATGCAGGTATATTTCTTTCTTTCATTTTTTCCCCTTTTCCTTTCTTCTGCTTCTGAGTAAGACATTAGTTTATCCAATATAAAATTCTTTAGGTATGTCTTTATAATGTCTTCAATAGTGAAAGAAATGGAAATTGACGAGGTCAACTCAGAAGGCAGAGGTAGGAGGATGGATGTAAGTGAGATCAGCCAGCCATGGTTACAGACAAGACTCTGTCAGAAAGAAAAGACGAGAAGAGAGGAGAGGATAAAAAAATCAGCAAGTTCTGTGTACCTAAAGCATCACTGTGTAAATATAAGTCATTCACTTTGTCATTTGCAATGAATAATTTTCCTCAGGAGAAATCCTCTGACACGACACCATCTGCCTTGTCCTGTCTCTCTCACTGTCTTCCACAGTCAGTCAATCAATTTGGTAGCTTCTCCATCCTTCTTGTCCTCCACACTAGGGAAGGAGTCTCAGGCCAGGAACACTGGTTGAATTAACCAGTTGTTTTGTTCTGTTTTTATCTTTTGTGGTATGCCTGACTGTGAGGACTTTCCTTTAAACCATGATTTTCTTTTAGTTAAGACAGACTTTGCCAAGGCAAGACAACTTGGTTTTTCAGACCAAGTAGTGCATTGGAAAGTGGTCAGTGGGGAGCTGGGGGAAGACAGGGATTGGACTCGGCACTTCAGTATTGGCACTCTTGAAGTCACATTCTTTGACCCTGTACCTACCAGCAATGATACCCAGTAATAAAGCTGCTAGTTTAATTTCCATCTATTCTAGCAATACTTTTATACAGTAAAATGAATATAAGATTTTGAACCAGACCCCCTTTGATAATGCGTGAAGAGAGTGCACACCATCTTCAGCTCCTTTCAATGCTGAACTGGTTACTGCTTCAGAGAAGGATGGGCGTCAGGAGGGTGCTTAGGCAGCTAACACAGGTTTACACCTCCATTACACACCAGCGTTTGCTCTCCAAGGATGTATACCTCTTACTTTCTCTAAGATGCTAGTGAAAAGCTCCTGCTGACTCACTGCGGGACTTGGCAGAAATGTTATAGAAGAGTGAGCCATGTGCTTCAGGGATGCTGAATCAACCAGACAGTAACGGCACTGAAGAAAAGAGGCTAAGATGTTAGATGAGAAATGTGAGGGCAGAACATACAGCATTCAGAACAAGGAAATCCAAAACAGTAGACCAACAAACCAGCCATGGCAGGGGGAGCACCTAAAAATAACTTTAAGGAAAGTATATAATTTCAGTGTCACAACAGAGCTCACTATGAAAAACAAGATCAAATTTGAATCTGATGGGAGTTAGTTTAATAATACTGCATTTAACACTCGGTCCAATCCCTCCCCCCCCAGATCCTGTCTGAGAACAACACCCCAAGTCCTAACTATAGCTGAGCTTCTCTGATTTCTATTCATTTACTTTATAAGGTTTGTACTTTCCACTTTTCACCAGCAATCAAACCCCTGGAAACTGAGTTATATGAAAGTAATCTCCATGTGCTCATGTGGACAGTTGCACTTACAGCCTCTAACAGTGCCTAATGCTACTTAATGCCCTCTAAATAGAGAACTAAGTTATAAAATCAAGTGAACCATTTCCAGAAACTCATCTTTTAGGAAAAAACTCATCTCAGAAAGTATTGTGTTATCTTTTTAATTCACATGAAACAATAGACTTTCGGAAAATAATGGCTCTTCTTTCCTTTAAAAAAGGATCACTTGAAAAATCATGTGGAAAAATTATACAACTTCTTTGCATGTATTTCCATATTTACACAGTAGCCCTGGTAATTCAAGGTCACAAATGAACTGATATGTTAGATCACATTGAGTCGCTAAGGAGAAAGATGCTGCAAAAACTCCTAATAGGGGCACTCGTAGTCTGATGCCCAATCCCATTACACATTAATGTAGACGTACATTAACTACCAACGAACGTCTAGTTCCTGTAGTCATATTAGACATTTTAAGTACCCGTAAAAAGATGGAATGCAAAACATTGGAGTTAGAAGTCAAGCAAGATTAGGTCTGATTCCCTGTGTGTACAAGATAGCAAAATCCATACTGCTGATGTCCCAAACTATTTGTGAAGGAGTAGTAAGAAAATTTGAAACCATTTATTTTACCTAGTTTTCATCTACATGACAGATACTAGGGAAATACCTGGCTGGGCACATAGACACCCAAAAGAAGGGAAACTTTATCTTCTTCTATTTTATGATGATAGTTGGCGGTCTCCTACTCTGTTTGGCAGAGGTCAAACTCAGATCAAGTCTCTGAGGTTTCAGAACAATTTTTTTTTCCTGCTGCAGTGTAAATACATTCTATCTGCAAGGTGTGCAGTGTGAACCTGAGCAGAAAATGGAGATCAAATGGTGAACTGTCTCTGCCATGTGCACCTCCAGGGGCTTTGCTGCTCAGCAACTGTGGGCACCATTAGCAGGAGCAGCATCACCTGGAGCCTGTCAAAAGCCAAAAGCCAATGAACTGCAAGCTCTAACTTTAACAGCATTCTCAGTTCCAGGTGCTTGTGTCTCAACAACAAAACTTGATTGATATGATTGTCCTGCCACCACTCAGCAGCATCACTATCCACATCTCTATAGACGGAGCCCACCCTGGACGGTAGCTGTGTCTGAGACTATATGATTCTCTGGAGTCCACTGATGTCTCCAGGCTAGTACATTAGTCATTCCCAGAAAGGACCTTGAAAAACACTAGTATAAAAACACAGAGGTACTCCATACTGCTCTCAGTAAGAACAGGTTACAAATCCAATTTAAAAAAACATTGATCAGTTAGAGACCTGTAGCGGAATTGTCGTTATTGCAAATGCAGCCAATGACGTCAGTGTTAGGTGAACTAAGAATACGGAGAAGGAGCTCACATTAAGGCATTTTCTAGAATGGGGCTTTGGTTACACCTAGGAAGTGGTGTGTGTGTATACACACACACACATGTACACAAGCACATACACGTGTGTACCACAACAGAACACTAAGCTAGCTTCTGCCATACTCTTTGATATTAGAATATCAGGAAATTATACTACATGGCAAGAGAATTTGAACTGATTCATCTACTTTAGGTCAACTGCTGTGCACTAGTACCAGCCAAACGTTAGCTAGCAGTCTTTCCAGATTCATTTCTTGGTTATTGTTGGACATTTTGTAATCTTGGAAAGCACACTCTATCAGTTATCTGTTTTGTGACTGCTGGGTGCTCCCTAGACTTCCTCAGCACTGTAACTTGCTATGCATTCTGTGACTTTATTTGATGCCTGTGGTTTGGAGGGCCGATGCACAGACTCCTGAAGCCAGGTACAAGGGTCCAATACTGCACAGCTGCCTACTAGCTGAGCAGCTTAGCTTTCTCTGTGTCTTGGTTTCTTCTTTTGTTAAATGGAGTGTACTAACACACTGTAGTATCATGAGGAGTCAGTGAGAAAATTCATTTAAAGCTTTTACAACCAATGCCTGGGGCATGTTAAATATTGCATATTTGATAGACTGCTATTACATTATGGTGGAATATCACCAGAAACCAAGAAGTGTCACTGGGGATTATTTTGGAGACACCAAGCAAAGAAAGGCATGTTCGTCTTACTTCATTCAAATATCACTTAGCAGCAAAAGCCTCCCAAATGACAACTGGGAAACTGCAAAATGTTCTGTTCTTTTGAGGCTACATGTAAAAGCCTTGCAGGCCACATGGTCTCAGCAAATCATATGTATGTGTGTGTGTGTGTGTATCTCTGTATACACACATATGTATGTAAAGGCTTTGCATTGTTTCTAATATAAGTACGATATATACTTATATGTATATAAGATACACATAGATTTACATATAAAAACAGGCTTTGCCATTGTTTCAAATACAATATACTTGGCACAAAATTTTTCTTGATAACCATATAATATAAAGTCAGAAACATCTCAAATTGGAATGGTATCTTCAGCTTTCAGTTGAAAATCTCTTATCAGACATTTTATATTATAAATTTATATATATATATCTATCAAATCTCAATATAATATTTTCTGAGACAACATGAAATTAAATTTTTTAGGTAAGCCAAAAAGAAATTGCTTATGAAGATGTCTCATGAGAAGTCAAGAATCATTTTGTTTAATTAATAATGTTTTGCTTTTATAAGCATATGATCAAACACATAATTTCTATAAAAATTAGTACTAATTTACTTTTATGAATATTATTACAATAATTAATAAATTCTATAAACATGATGTTTCTAACTTAAGATGACACGAATTCTACAGGAGCTTTGTAACATGAATGGGCCTGTTCATTGGGGTTTCTGTGCTGCCCGGTACCCCATAGCCAGCAAGTCCCAAAGAAAATCACACAGAGATCTCCATAAGTTATAAAACTTATTGGCCCATTAGCTCAGTCTTCTTATTAGCTCTTGTAACTTATATTAACCCATTATTTTTATCTATGTTAGCCACATGGCTTGGTACCTTTCAGCCGGGCAGGTTACATCTTGCTTCTTGATGGTCTGGGCTGGAATGGAAGGAATGGGCCTCCTCCTTCCCAGAATTCTCCTGTTCTCATCACCCCACCTCTACTTCCTGTCTGGTTGACCCACCTATACTTCCTGCCTGGCCAATCAGTGTTTATTTAAAACTTGATTGACACAATACAGACAATTCTCCCTCTTTTTTTTTAACCAAGGAAAATATCCATAGTCCATTTTTGGGGAATGTGGCCATAGTTTTCCAGGCTACTTCACAGTGCCAACTTGTACTAATTCTCAGCCTAAGGTACCAAGCTATGTGGCTAACATAGATAATAATAATGGGTCAATATAAGCTACAAGAGCTAATAAGAAGACTGAGCTAATGGGCCAATCGGTTTTATAACTTATGGAGAGCTCTGTGTGATTTTCTTTGGGGTTTTCCGGCTGTGGGGTACCGGGCAGAACAGAAAGCCCAACAAGCAGGCCTATTCATGTTACAGAATGGTGCCCAATGTGGATAACTGCATCCACATAAAACCCGAGAGAGCTTGGGAAGTAATTCTGGGCAGAAAAGAATAGAGTAAAGCATGGCTTCTTGGTAGCATCAATCTCTCAGATCTGCTCTGCTTGCTAGAGGCAAGTGCTCTCATTTAAGAGAGCCTTCCTGACTCAGCTTTAGCTGCAAAACCCTGCAGCTCTTTAAGAGGTCCAAACATGAAACACTTAAATGGTGTTGATGAAAAGCTGACTGCATACTTCTCAGTTTTCAGCCGTAGCAGGAAAAAAGTTGTGTCATTTTAAAATGCTGGCTTTCTGGGCCGTCCTGCCAGTGCAAACTCTGACTCTTTGAGGCAGGAGGTAAGCTACAGAGAAAGCATTTGACTGTTGCAGCTTGCTTGCTAACAAGGACCTTAAAAACACCATAGAGTTATGACAATAAACATGGCTACAGTCAGTACCTCCACCATGAGGCTGAAATCACAAAAAGCCAAGGAATGGGCTGGATCCAGCTGTCAAAGCCACCATTTAATCCCCCCATGTTGCTTGGTTAATTAAAGACTGTGTAGTCAGAGAGAGAGAGAGAGAGAGAGAGAGAGAGAGAGAGAGAGAGAGATACACAGTAAAGAGAGATTCAAAAAACCCTCTAAATGGTTTACAGTTTGTTAAAAATATATACAGGTTTAAAAAAGGGTTAAAGTCCTTAAAATAAAGAAAGAAAGACATTAGTTTGGGTGTGGTGATACACACCTTTAATCCCAACACTTGGGAAGCAGAGGTAGATTGACCTCTGTGACATCAAGGTGTGGTAGTGCATGCCTTTCATGCCTTTAATCCCAATGCCTGGGAGGCAGGAACAGACAGATCTCTGTTAGTTCAAGGTGTGGTAGCACACACCTTTAATCCCAGCACTGGGGAGGCAGAGACAGACAGATCTCTGTGAGTTCAAGGACAGCCCGGTCTACAAAGTTATTACAGGACAAAGATATACAGAGAACCTGTCTCAAAAAGTAAAAGTAAAATAAAAGAAATAGAGGTTAAAATAAAGCCGCATAAAGATAGAAAATACACAGAGAATCTTGATACTATTATGCTTTCTTTGAATTGTTTGAATGCTGAGGAAGGAGCAACAGCTGCTAAAAGATATTTGTTTATAAATGCTGCTGAATTAATTCCAGATGGGTATTTTGAAAATACCTTGACTTCAAAACTGAAATCAAAAGGTATGTTACTTTGGAGAAGAGATTTTGTTTTTGTTTCCTCAGGAAATGAAAGACTGTGGATTCATTCTGAATTAAGAAAAATCAGTTTTGATCAAGGAAGACCCTCTGAGAAATCTCCAGTAGGAACTGATGGCTTGCTATCAGAGTTCTACATCCAAAACAGATTCAGGACTGATGCCTGAGGTGATCAAGACTCACAGGATACTCCAGTCAGGACTTGATGATAATTCTCTTTAGGTCCCCATAAGATTATCAGCACCCCCAACCAGCAGGAAGTAGCCTGGAATACTACGCCCATAATCCCAAAAAAATGGACTATGGATATTTTCCTTTGTTTACAAAAAAAGAGGGGGAAGTGGTGTGGGAGAATCATCTGTATTCTGTCAATCATGTATTTTAATAAAACACTGATTGGCCAGGCAGGAAGTATACTCAGGGCAAGCAGACAGGAAGTAGAGACGGGGCCATGAGAACAGGAGAATGCTGGAAAGGAGGAAGCCCATTCCTCCCACTCCTGCCCAGACCACTGAGAAGCAAGATGTAATCTGCCCGATTTAGAAAGATACCAAGCCATGTGGCTAACATAGATAAGAATATTGGTTAATATAAGCTACAGGAGTTAATAAGTAGCCTGAGCTAATGGGCCAATCAGTTTTATAACTTATGGAGATGTCTGTTTGACTTTCTCTTGGGGTTTGCCGGTGGTGGGGAACTGGGCAGGACATAAACCCCAACAAGCTGGCCCTCATGTTACAGAGCTTATTATAGTGGTTGCTCAACTGACATGTAATAATTTTGCCACTTTATATTCAAGCTATTTGAAATAGGTTGGTAAATTCAATATGGGACAATACCAAAGCTGACACATAAAGTAAAAAGCCTTACAAGAACTGATCTGCATTTTGGAAGTTCAGCAAGCATGCTAATATTTTCTTTAAGGACCATACCTGAGACTGCAAGTTTCTCCCAAACAGCATCCTGTGATACACATAAGGAGGTGGCCATCAGTTTTGAAAAAAGTTCGATTTGTTTAAAAAATTCAGATTATTATTCAGAAGTATATTTTCATTTATTTTACTAAGTTGCATTAATATAATAATAAAAATGTGAGTTCTGATTTTTTATATTATTCTACATCTGGAAAACTTTATCAATAGGAGACCATTTCTTCTAGGGAATGATACCCTTGAGTTTCGATATCAGAGTAACTCTTTGAAAATTGTCAGATACTATTCATGTCATTTAGCCACTTTGTCTGAAAGTTCAGAATATGTATATGAAGAAAATATATATGAAATCACCAAATAACAGGGGAGAAAGAGTCCAACTAGACATTTTTGTCAACAAATGAAATTTCCAGTGAAGGAATGAATTACCTCTATTCATAGTAATGCCCAACAGTGCCCCATAAGAATGCCCCAAAGAACTCAGGATATTGTCAAGACTATTACCTGCTCTCTGCAATCTGACAGTAAGATCTATTGCTCACTACAATGCCAACATAACATGTTCAATGCAGAGAAGTTGAGCTGCTGTCTAAAGAGAGCTTTCACTCCTAATGACAAGTGTTCATGGTAATAGAGTGTACTTTGATTGCTACCAAAAGAGAAATGCAGACACCTAACCAGTAACAAACAAACCCTTCAATCTAAAATGATGACTGGCTTGCAAGATGTACTACTGCAATAGTGGCACAAAGCCACTTATGAGAGTAACCAAAGAATATCTGATTGGATTTAAGACCCATTCCATGAGATGGAACTTCTTCCTGATACTGCTTGGTTGTCCAAGAGCCTGATACAACAGTGGCCAGGGATTTTGGGGGAAACCAAACACCACTACTGTTTTTTTAAAGAAACACGACGATTTTTCATGACATGCTGATATTCTCATAGATAAGCGTCTTTCTCAGCCATCGTCAGAGAAGCTTCTATCTGCAGTAGATAGATACAGATGAAGAGACACACAGGCAGAAATGTGAAGAGAGTGAGAGACCTTTGACCACTCAGTCCTAATGTGGATGTCTCCGTCAAATTCCTCCCCTCAGAATTCAAGAAACTTTGCAGAAGATGAAGCAGATAAAATGAAAGAGCCAGAGAAGATGGAGGACACAAACTGATGTGTTCATCTAATTATTCTTTATAAATAAAAACTTAGGAGTCAAATATTGGGTAAGAACCTGAATGATCAGAGAAGAAGTGGGGAAATGGCCAGTGACTTCATCTCTCTCCTTCCTTGATCTAAAAAGGTTAAGAATTTTTCTACTACCCAATCTACCACCTCCTGTTTCTATCTGTCCTCAATCATCCAAAACCTCTATGACTAATTTTGTTCAGCTAGTAGCTAGCTCCAAGTTCTGATTCAAAGTAAACTTTATTGCTAGTCTTGGAAATGTCAGAGTGTGATCACATTATTCCACAACATTTCTCTCTTTTTGTCTAAATAAAAAAAAGGTCTTAACTCTAACACAGTAACCGATAAACAATTATCAGGTAAGAATTATTACAATTTCCAGGGTGTTTGCATTTGGCAAATTCAAACCAAATTCTTCATATCTATCCTATCTTGGTGAGTCCAAAATTTGGCACCAAATTCATTTTCTATCCTATCTTGTTTTGCCAACCAAAAACTATCATTTTAGACCTCAAAACATTTTCTTAGACAAGCAACCTAAGCTTTTATGTCTGCCAACCTTATACACTTTACACATCTTTTGTGAATTTCTTTTCTGAATTTGGTAACAAGAAAAACTGTAACTACATCTCTTCTCCAATTCTATTAGAGACCCAAGAAATTTATATTATCTGAGTAAATAGAAAGTGCAGAGCAAACAACTGCAAAAACTATAGAAACGACAGAGTCATTTGGCTGCCCGGACAATGACCCAAGATTCCTTTATAACACTGGGGCATTTATCTTTGTCTACAGGCCTAGAATATCTGGCAGACTTTTCTGTGAAGCAGGAATTTTGAAGGACTATTTAGTAACCACTTTCTTTTGTGTTTTGCTTGTCCAGTTTGTATGGCATACTGTCAGCAGTTGAGGCAAAGGCAGTTTCTTGCTCAGTGTTTAACTTTGCCAAAATAAAAGCAAACTCCATAAGGAGGTTCTTCAATGCCCATCATCCATTTTTGAAGAAAATTGATGCTTCCAGGAGCAGAAATGTCTTACTGTCATAAAAACCTTATGTTATTAAAACATTTTAAATTCCATATTCTATAGGTCTCTGAAGTGTTTGAAGAACATCTATCTATATAAAATATATCTGTATGACCTTGCTCACATACTGAACATGGCCATAAATTTGATTCTTATAGTTGACTAACTACTAACATACATTTCTTAATTATCTTAAACAATGTGTGATAATAGCACTTCAAGAATTAGAAAATTCAGTCCCAGTCCAGCTGGCCTTGGTGAGCTCCCATTAGATCAGACCCACCGTCTCAGCAGGCGAATGCACCCCTCGTGGTTCTGAATTCCTTGCTCATGTTCTCCTTCATTCTGCTCCTCATTTGGACCTTGGGAGCTCAGTCCAGTGCTCCAATGTGGGTCTCTGTCTCTATCTCCATCTATCACCAGATGAAGGTTCTATGGTGATATGCAAGATATTCATTAGTATGGCTATAGGATCAGGCCATTTCAGGCTTTCTCTCCTCAGCTGCCCAGCTGGACTGGGACTGAAAAAGCATGGGATAAAACCAGACTCTCTGAACATGGCGGACAATGAGGGCTGCTGAGAAGCCAAGGACAATGGCACGGGGTTTTGATCCTACTGCATGTACTGGCTTTGTGGGAGCCTAGCCTGTTAGGATGCTCACCTTCCTAGACCTGGATGGAGGGGGGAGGACCTTGGACTTCCCACAGGGCAGGGAACCCTGACTGCTCTTTTTTCTGGAGAGGGAGGGGGAGGGAAAAGGGAGGCGGGGAGGAGGCAGAAATTTTTAATAAAAATAAAATAAAACACACACATACACAAAAAGAATTAGAAAATTATAATACCTTAACAAAATCAGAAAAATATATACAGTATAACAAAAATAAACTTAAATTTGTATCAATATAAAAATCAAAACAATGTAAAATATTTGAGACTAGTTTGCCTTTTTAGTTTGAATGTAGATTCAATAATCTACATTTTAATCCTATCATTTATATAACTCCCCTTTTTCCTTTCAGAATGAGATCCCCGAATATAATTTCCTTTGCTTAGTTACTTCCCTTACCATGGTCAATAACAACTTGTTAAATAATGACAAACATCCACTGAAAGACCAAAAACCACCCACCACACCTCTCAGGAATATGGACATCAATTACTTCCTGTTGTCTGGGGATCACGGCATCTTTAGGGGACCCTGAGAAAATTGAGGTTATGGTAAAGCCCTAGAAAATCTAGCTTTTATCTAGTATTGGTTTGATGGGAAGGTACAGGGCTTATATGAAATCCTGGCTGGAGTAGCCTAATTGGTTGGACCATCTCAGCTAGCAACCTTGAAATTGTCCTACGCACTTTGTAGTCCAAAACTCACCTTTGGTTGGTGCTTACCAGCTTAGTGGCATTACTACAATTCAGGTGGATTCTCAAATGTTTTGGAGACTTCAATGTTAGGAATGGTCACGGATCACTGCAGAAAACTTAAACATTTTAAATATCATATGCAGCAGATCTCGGAGATGTTAAAGGACCACAACTTGTTAAATATATTAGGTAAGCAAAGTAAATTCCTAGTTATCTACTTCAAACTCAAGCCTGAAATCACATATAAGAAGAAAGATGAAGAGCTGGAGAGATGGCTCAGCAGTTAAGAGCATTCCAGAGGTCCTGAGTTCAATTCCCAGCAACCACATGGTGGCTCACAACCATCTGTATAAAGGTCTGGTGACCTCTTCTGGCCTGTAGGCATATACACAGAATATTGTATACATAATAAATAAATATTTTTTTAAAAAGAAGCAAGATGAAGTTTATGTCTAGAATTAGTGCCCTATATGACCATTAATATCATGACATAAAGCTTAAATATATATCTTATAAACTTTGAAACAGCCAGGTGAGATCCCGGTGGTGGTAAGAAAACTAAAAACTTACCAGAAATAACTGGAGCAGTTTGGACAAGGGAATGCCACAGGCCTCATTTATAGATGCATGGGCTGGTAGCATGTAGGGACATTTCCCTCATTCACATATAAAAGTGACAACAGTGAGCCAGCATTGGAGTTCAGAGAAATAAGAAGCCAAGATGAAGAGTGTTCATGCATCTGAAACAGAAATGGGCTCCTGCACACTGGGAGAAGCAGAGTGGCTTGGGGCCGCTAGATAAGAAGCCCAGTGAGCCAAGCTACAGAGGAACGTGGGCACATATACGGGTCTGTGGCCCATGAAAGGGAATACCTGATGGGGTGTAATCAAAAGGTCGAAAAACTCATCTAGTTTGAATGGCAGAAGGACTTGGATGTGAGCCTGCATGTGGGGAGGAACTAGACAAAAATGAATCTGATTTAGGAAACTCGACTATCTGGATTCATGTGTGATCTAAAGACGAATCTATAGGTTGATGTGGAATGGTGAGAACACTCTGCACAGGTGAGTGGTGGACTCGGCTGTCTGGATTCATGTGTGATCTAAAGAGGATTCCATATGTTGATGTGGAATGTGAGAACACTCTGCACAGGTGAGTGGTGGACTCGGCTGTCTGGATTCATGTGTGATCTAAAGAGGATTCCATATGTTGATGTGGAATGTGAGAACACTCTGCACAGGTGAGTGGTGGACTCGGCTGTCTGGATTCATGTGTGATCTAAAGAGGATTCCATATGTTGATGTGGAATGTGAGAACACTCTGCACAGGTGAGTGGTGGACTTGGCACTGTGTTCACACAGCACTTCTTGCTGTTTCCTCAACAGTACTGGCAGGGAAGACATTTTAATTAAGAGGATTATGGTTTCTTACTCCTCAATATTCACTCAAATTCTCTTGACATTTACTTCTCTGTCCACAGTGAAAATGACTGTATATCATAGTTGCTGGTTGGTTGTCTGTAAGTACTCTTCAAGACAGACTAAAATTCCAAGTGCTCATCTAATGTAACATACTTATTTACTATCTAATTCAGGTTTGCCCTTTGAACATGTAACTGCCTTCTTCCAGTTTTCTCGGCATTTCAAGCCATGAAAGTTGATACCGTCTATAAATTGGCACTTGTGACTGAAAGCACCATATATAAACATTCTTTTACTTGGAAGTCCTGAAATAGAAAGATCAGTCAGGTTGGTTAGCAGGTCAGTAGCTCCTTCGCTGTGACAGTCCATGGCTGCCAGTACATGTTTGGTTGCCACCCTTTGTCCAATATTCAAGTAGGAAAACAGTTTCACTCAAGTCTGACAATGACTGGGGATTTTTTTTCTGTTGTTGGACTTGTTTTATTTGTTTTATTTTGTGTTTAGGACGTTCTTGAAACTACAAATACTTACTTGAGCTTTTCAGCAGGATTCTTGGTATGAGGCCATCACCATGGAGCAGGGTCTCCAGAAGTAGGTTCCACTTACAGCATGGTTGGGATAAGAGTAGTTTCAACTGGCTCTTGGCGTTCAGTCCTCCAGCTGATGCAGGCCTTTCAACATGCAAGATAAGATGGAGTGATGAAGTTAATCTGTCTATGAAATGAATAGCCTAAAAGTCAAGATGTAATGCTAACCCCTTTAAATGTCAATTCCTCCCAGATTACTCTGAAAATGCTTTTATGCTTGCTTACTTTAGGGTTGCTCAGGGAAGGAATTACATTTAATCTCAACTAGCTAAAAGTAAATTAATGCTTGGTAGCCTGCCAAACCTTAAATTGACACAAAATAACCATGCCTATATTTTACAGAACTCTATTTTTATTTCTCTTTTCTTTTTCTTTTTCATGGAGAAAAGAAAACCACTTACACATCTCCTTTGAATGTCATCATTTGTTCATTCAGTGAGGGCATAACAAGTGAATACTATATACTATTAGCTTCTTTTCTTATTTGGGAAAGATGGTCTAGTGGGATTTTGAATACTTTGAACAATGCTTTATATTGACATTGCTGATAAAACTAAAGGAATTCAAAACTTCTCTGAAGGGCTAGCCATGATCTAATTATTTAATAAGAAAATCCTTAAATCAACATGCTATTATCAGAATTAAAGCTACCACTCACCCTGTGTCCTACTTAAGTACTGTCACCAAGAGAAATAATCCCAAGACAAAGAGCCTTCTGCTTTCTAAACTGTCATCAGTTTTGAGCAGAAAATCAGCTTCCCCAGGGAACTACTTTCATTTCCTGTGCAGCAGGGCATCAGAAAGCAGAGTTATCAATAGCATTCGTCATCTTTCCTCCTGAAATCCCCGCTTGGCTTGTGTGAAAGTCATAACAAGAGTGACGGACTTACAGTAACAGCAACCTACTCTATAGCAGTGGCTCCAAGGACTGTGCGGGGCAGGAGCGCTGTGATCTGGGTGGTGCGGAAGCAAGGAGCACACTCAGCGCAGTTGGCTGCGCTCTCATTAGCAATGACTCCCTAAGTGGATGGCCATTGGAGACCGACACATCTCAACTGCCAATCTCCGGCAGGTGAGAAGCAGCAGCGTGAAAGAATGTGCTGAACGCATACACAGAAATTCTTCTGTTTGTTTCTCATTCTCAAACTCAGGTTGGCCCAGAACTCACTTTACAGTATCGCATAGTCTTGCCCCACCTCAAGGCAATAGTTCTTCCTAGGAATCCCAAATAATGGGATTATAGGTATGAATCATCGCATCTGTCTTAAATTCTTCAGCTTCCTTTTATTAGAAATTGCAGGGGTAGGTCACAGAAATCTGTGCCCTAACAAAGTGTCTCTAAGAAACTCGGCTTCTTGTTAACGTTTGGGGGCACTGCTGGAGGCAGTGCTTCCTTAAATACACTCGAAGAAACAGACATTATTCAGAACACCTTCAGGCCTTTTTGTCTTTGGACCCATCCAACACTGGCCTTGACTTGCTGGTAATAATGGACTAAATGTGTTGCTCCAAAATTCAAAGGTTTCGACTTCAATTACAATGTGGTAACATCTGAGGATGGGGTCAGGAGGTGGACATGTGAGTGGGTTTAGAGCTCTGAGATGAAGAGCTCAGAGAACTACCTTGCCCTGCTTTGGCCATGAGGATACAAGAATACAAGAATTTTCCTGTTAGCAACCTGGATGAAGGCCTTCACCAGAACCTGACTGCTGGTACCCTCATGTTCATCCCAGTATCTTACATAGCATTCTGGGTTAACTCAGACACTGTTTATCCATGGAGCTTTGAACGACTCTATATTTACCTCAATTTTACCCATATGTTCTGGCTAGTTTTAGTTAATTCAACACATGCTGAGTTATCTGAAAGGGGGAATTCAATTGAGAAACTGCTTGCCTAAAATCTGATTGTAGGCAAACATAGGACATTTTCTTAGTAATTGTTGTAGGGGGGCCTAGTCTATTGTGGGTGGTGCCACAACCCTGGACAGGTGGTCCTGGGTTCTGTAAGAAAGAAGGCTGAGTAAATCATGGGGAGCAAGCCAGTAAACAGCACCCCTCCATGGCCTCTGCATCAGCTCCTGCCTCCAGGGTTCTACCCTGTTTGAAGTCTTGTCCTGACTTCCTTGGAAAATGAACTATGATGTGAAAGTATAAGTCAAATAAACCCTTTGCTTTTCTCCCAACTTGCTTTTGGTTGTGGCGGTTCATCACAGTAACCCTAAGACACAACCATTTAATTTGTAGCAAAAATTTCAACTTCTCTGAAAACTCTTCACTAAATTTTTCTCTTCATGGTGGCCTCTGAATTAAAAATTTATGACAAGCTCACACATTTCGACACTTAATATTTCACCAGTTAAATCACTTCATCATCCATCTAGACTCAAGTGTCTTTAGTATGCTTGTTTTCAGTTACCCAGAGTTTCTACCACTGTATAATGCAGGTGATGCTGATTGATTTGATTTGTTAGCATGTACATGGATAGGCAAAATAGAAAAGAACAGAACTTTGCATTTAGAGCAAGAGAAGAAAAAGAGAAGGATCAAAGATGAGGCATTTCAAAGCATTTCCTCCTTGGCATGGTGTCAGGAACATTTCATAACTGCATGATGCACAAGATTCTTCACTCTGTTCTTTGGACCAATTTAGACTTTCCTTGGGAAGCCTTGAATACTGGAAACAAGAGTAACTACTTGGGTATTTGGGCAATTCTAGATAGAAAATTTCTACCATGGGTGGCTGATGAAGAAAGAAGAATAAGCAATTTAATTCTCAGGCCAGGCAGTGGTGGCGCACGCCTTTAATCCCAGCACTCGGGAGGCAGAGGCAGGCGGATCTCTGTGAGTTCGAGGCCAGCCTGGTCTACAAGAGCTAGTTCGGGGACAGGCACCAAAGCTACAGAGAAACCCTGTCTCGAAAAACCAGAAAAAAAAAATTCTCAGCCAGTAGAGTCAAACCATAGCTGCTGAGAATCTCTGGAAGTTGGAGTTACTTTCCCGTTTGGAACCTGGTTCCGAAAGACACCATGGTCATCATTACTTCCTTCCTGAACCTTGGGTGTTGGGTTCCTAAGAAGCCCTGCAGGTAGGTACCATAGAGGAAAAGCAGCTGGTGGCAATTGTTACACATATCCTTGTTGGCTAACTTTTCCAATCTACATGTCACACGTGAGTAGTGACACAGCTGGGGACGGTTTGGCTGGAATGTACAGCGAGGGTTTCTGATGGACAGCTGGAGGAAACAGGGGCAAGATCACAGGGAGGCTGCCTTCACAGTGGGACTCTGTATCTACTGGAGAGTTTAAAACAGGGGAGATTCCTCATATGTTTGCAGTGTAGAAAACTGATTAGAGAAAAGCAGTGTTTTTAAGGCAGTCCCTTGTTCATATAATAAAGTAACTGAATTCCTTTATTTTACTTTACTTGAATAGCTGGTTAATAATAAAGCCCTTCAGTTAACAGACGGGAAGATGCTCACTGAAATGCACCTTAGTTCTTGAATCTTCCAACTTACCACAGATTTTGAAATGTACAGTAGAACGAACCACTATGCGGAAAAATAAAATAGTACAAACATTCTTCAGTCCCCAGGCTCTGAGTAATGAATGCACTGAAAGTCTGTGGGAGGCATATGGAGAAGCACATGTTCACTCGTCCTTTGAGCGGGTAGGCTGTGAAAGTGAGGAGTCTGAGCAACGACAGAAAGTGCGTGCGTGCGTGCGTGTGTGTGTGTGTGTGTGTGTGTGTGTGAGATCAAACATGTACATGTCAAATTCTACTATGACATACCAAAGAGAATAGAAATTTACAAATCATAAAAATGCATACATTTCATCCTGGGAGACAGAATAAATTCATGGTTGGTTTGTACTAAAATTATACTCCAATAAATGCTGTATTTCTGGGCTGTGGATTAGCCCAAAGAATTCCTCAAATCCAGAAGTAATGAGGTTCAATCTTTATTTATTTATGGACACAACAAATGATTTTTATAGAATAATCATATGAACTTTTAGCTCTACCCTAGCTGTATGACTACAAAGTACCTCATTTATAGTTTCTCCAAGTGTTCTTTATGTACTCATATGTTTTTTTTTTTTAACTCAGTGAACTTACTACTCCTAGTGTACACTTTTTCTTATTTCCAACTTTACTGTAATGTGCAGGCCAGGAGTTCTACATCATACTCAAGTTATGATATGGGAAGCATACTGGTCAGATTTTATGACCATAAGTTTACTTATCCTACCAAATATGTGTCTTAGAGAAGCTATTAGATGGTGGAATGAACAGTGCGATGCTCAGCCTACAGGTACACCCAACAGCGTTGGCTACTGTCCTTGACGACAGTGGGCCACAACAGACGATACAGGTCCAGGCACCAGGAGGTAAACATAGGAGTTTCTATTTCAGAAGTTTAGGCTGATACACTGTGAAATTATCTGCTTTGCACCCCCACAGTCTCAATTCTATAGGTTCTGTGGAAGAGGAAGATCAGCTTCTATGATGAAATGGTGTGGGGATAGAGCAAGGTCTAACTAAATGTATGAGAAGCAAGTGCAGTTCGGAGAGAGTGTGCACTGCTGACATGAGCACGGCCACATTAATGATCCCAGTATCTCAGATTCATGGGAACGGCCAGAGTTTCCCTCAGTCTGAGAAACTATCAACCACAGCTTCCTCCTCCACGATCACTACACCCTGAGACTCAACAGTTAAGGAATAATCTACAGACAATACCTAAACCTGCCGCCTTTTGTAGCTGTATAACATGAACCGGCCTCTATATCCTGCTGTATACAATGAACCTGCCTCTTAATCCAGAGGTATACCATGAACCGGCCTCCTTATCCAGCTGTATACAATGAGCCTGCCTTCTTATCCTGTTGTATGCCATGAACCTGCCCCCTTACACAGGTGTATACAAAGACCTATCTCCTCATTTTGGATATAAAATAAACACACTGAGTCTCCCATTTCATATCAACCAGAGCATACAGCTTTTCTGTATGTGTGTCCGTGTGTCTGTCCTTCCTACATTCCCTCATGGGCCCTGTCATATCAACTTTTGAGGATGGAGGCTTTAGTGACTCCACTGATGGAGAGTGGCTATAGCAGGACAGAATAGCTAGTCAAGGGATGTGACGATGATGATGGTGATAATTACCACTTTGGTGATGAGGACCACAATTACCACTTGCACATTTGAAAATGACAACTACCTACAGCAGGAACTACTCTAGTTGTCTTAAGTGCTAGTTTGTATTTAAACTTTCTGGGGGTGGGATGGGATTGAGACAGAGTTTCTCTGCATGGCCCTAGCTTTCCCAGAACTTGCTCTGTCCTGGAACCAGGTAAGGATCAAACTCTGCTTCTGCCTCCTGAATAATATGACTAAAGGATTAAAAGAGAGTACCATCAGGACTTGGTAATCTCTCTCTCTCTCTCTCTCTCTCTCTCTCTCTCTCTCTCTCTCTCTCTCTTTGTGACCAATTGTGAAAAATCAATGACAGGATTCATAGCCCTTAAAATGTGGAATAGATTTCAGTGGTATAAAGAAGAGACCATTTGGGAAGTCAATAACTTTACCTTTTCTTGTCTTTACCTCTTGGCATGTGCTAGATAGATCAAAGGGGGAAAGAATGCATACAACCTTAGTGCCCCTAACTTTTAGACAAGATCGGATATAATAACAGGGAACTGAACGACCTAGAGAAGAGCTCAGGAGTCTGGTTCAGTTGGTAGAGCACTTGCCTAGCATGTACAAACCCAAGTTTGATTCTCTTCATGGCAAACACAAGTGTGGAGATGACACCTGTAATCTCAGTACTTCAGGGGACCAGAAATTCCAGGTCACTTTCTGCTATATCACAAACTCAGGGTCTTTTGTGAACATGAGATCTTTTCTACAAAACCTCTCAAGTAATGACTGACTCCTGAGAGTTGTTTAGGTGTGTGCTTCAGAACCCTCATTCTTTTGTTTGATAACTGGAACTGTGCATTCTGCGTAGCTTCTCAAAATCCTACTCCTAATCTCACAGCTTGCACACACTGACAAAAACTTTGGCAATTAAGAAGTGTTAAGAGCTGAGGAGGAGTTCTCTGGTAGAATTTTTGGGGTCACTTATGTACACTATCATATACCTTCAGTGATGGGGCAGGATACAAGATCAACTAAAAATAAATCAATAGCCCTCCTATACACAAAGGAAAAAGAAACAAAGAGGGAAATCAGAGAAACATCACCTCTCACAATAGCCACAAATAGCATAAAGTATCTTGGGGTTACACATTCAACGAAGAGAAAGACCTATATGACATGAAAATGGAAGGATCTCCCATGCTCATGGATTGGGAGGATCAACATAGTAAAAATGGCAATTCTACCAAAGGCAATTTATAGATTCAATGCAATCCCCATCAAAATCACAACAAAATTCTTCACAGACCTTGAGAGAACAATAATCAACTTTATATGGAAAAACAAAAAACCCAGGATAGTCAAAACAATCCTATACAATAAAGGAACTTCTGGAGGCATTACCATTCCTGACTTCAAACTGTATTACAGAGCTACAGTAATGAAAACAGCTTGGTATTAGCATAAAAACAGAGATATTGACCAATGGAGTCGAATTGAAGACCTGGATATTAACCCACAAACCTATGAACACCTGATTTTTTACAAAGAAGCTAAAATTATACAATGGAAGAAAGAAAGCATCTTTAACAAATGGTGCTGGCATAACTGGATGTCAACCTATAGAAGAATGAAAATAGATCCATATCTATCCCCATGCACAAAACTCAAGTCCAAATGGATTAAAGACCTCAATATAAATCTGACCACACTGAACCTGATAGAAGAGAAAGTGGAAAGTAGCCTGCAATACATGGGCATAGGAGACCACTTTCTACTTATAACCCCAGTAGCACAAACAATAAGAGCAACAATGAATCAATGGTACCTCCTGAAACTGAGAAGCTTCTGTAAAGCAAAGGACACAGTCATTAAGACAAAAAGGAAACCTACTGAATAGGAGAAGATATTCACCAACCCCACATCAGACAAAGGTCCAATCTCCAAAATATATAAAAAATTGAAGAAACTAGACATTAAAATTCTAAATAACCCAGTTAAAAATTGGGGTACTAAACTGAACAGAGAATTCTCAACAGAAGAATTTTAAATGGCCAAAAGATACTTAAAAGTATGTTCAACTTCCTTAGCGATCAGGGAAATGCAAGTCAAAGCAACTTTGAGATACCATCTTATACTTATCAGGATGGCTAAAATAAAAAACACCAATGATAGCCTATGCTGGAGAGGGTGTGGAGTAAGGGGAACACTCATCCATTGCTGGTGGGAATGCAAACTTGTGCAACCACTTTGGAAATCAGTGTGGCGGTGGTGCAGGAGAATTGTCTGTAATCTGTCAATCATGTTTTAAATAAATGCTGATTGGCCAGGCAGGAAGTATAGGTGGGAAAACCAGAAAGGAAGTAGAAATAATGCAAGGAAAACAGGAGAATTCTGGGAAGGAGAAAGCTGATTCCTCCTACTCCTGCCCAGATCACTGAAGCAGCAGGATGTGATCTGCCCCACTGAAAAAGGTACTGAGCCACATGGCTAACATAGATTAAAAAAATGGGTTAATCAAGATGTGAGAGTTAGCCAGTGAGAGGCTAGAGTTAATGGGCCTTATAGTTTTATAGAGCTTATAGTTTATGGAAACCTATGTGTGATTTTCTTTGGGGCTAAACAGTTGTGGGTTACCGAGCGGGACAGAAACCCCAACAACAAGCAGGCCCCCATTTGTGTTACATGGCGGTTTTTCAGAAAATTGGGAGTCAACCTACTGTGGGATCCAGCAATACCACTCTTGGGAATATACCCAAGAGATGCCCAATCATACCACAAAAGCATTTGTTCAACTATGTTCATAGCAGCATTATTTGTAATAGCAAGAACGTGGAAACAACCTAGATGCCCCCTCAATGAAAGAATGGATAAAGAAAGTGTGGCACATCTACACATTAGAATACTACTCAGCGGTAAAAAAACAATGACATCTTGAATTTTGTATGCAAATGGATAGAAATAGAGAACACTATCCTGAGTGAGATAACCCAGACCCAAAAAGATGAATATGGTATATACTCACTCATAAGTAGATCCTAGCCATAAACAAAGGACATTAGCCTATAGTCCATAAGCCTAGAGAAGCTAAGTACTAAGGTGAACCCAAAGAAAAACATATAGTTATCCTTCTGGAAATTGGAATAGACAAGATTGCCAGGCAAAAGTTGGGAGCATGGGGGTGGGGTGAGGTTGGGAGAAAGGGAGAGGGGGAGAGAGAGAGGAGAACGGGAGGGTTGGGGAGAGCTTGGAGGAGTGGGATGGTTGAGATGGAGGAAGGACAGATATAGGAGCAGGGAAGAAGACAGCTTAATTAAGGGAGCCATTTTAGGTTTGGCAAGAGGCTTGGCTCGAGAGGGGTTCCCAGGTGTCCATGGGGGATGTCCCCAGCAAGGACCCTGGGCAGTGGAGGAAAGGGTGCCTGAACTGGCCTTGTCACGTAGTCACACTGATGAATATCTCGAATATCACCATAGAACCTTTGTCTGACGACAGATGGAGATAGAGACAGAGACCCACATAGGAGCACAGGACTGACCTCCCAAGGTCCAGTTGAAGAGCAGAAGGAGGGAGAATATGAGTAAGGAAGTCAGGACCACGAGGGGTTGGTCCACCCACTGTGACGGTGTGCCTGTGTTCTAATGGGAGCTCGCCAAATCCAGCTGGACTGAGACTGAAAGAGCATGTGATCAAACCGGACTCTGAATGTGGCTGACAATTGGGGCAGCCTAAGAAGCCAATGATAATGGCACTGGGATTTGTCTCTACTGCATATACTGGCCTTTTGGGATCCTATTCTATTTGGATGCACACTTTCCTAAGCCTGGATGGAGGTGGGAGGGCCTTGGACTTCCCACAGGGGTACCCTGCCCTCTCTTAGAACTAGAGGGGGGAAGGCGGAGGGTGAGTGAGGGAGTGGAAGGGAAGTGGGAGGAGGGGAGGAAGTGCAAATTTTGATTGGTATTATTTATAAAGAAAAATTTTAAAAAGTGGGGTTGAGGAAATAGTCTTTCCCAAGGAAGGGCTTTTTGATTTCCTTTAATACTAAGTGGTCAGCACTAAAATTATATACATATAAGAAACTGGACTAGATGGACTGAGCAGGTTGTATTATGTGTTCTCAGTACACATACCTAAATGGACTAGATGGACTGAGCAGGTTGTATTATGTGTTCTCAGTACACATACTCTCACACACATGTATCTGCATGCATGCGTGAGTGTGCGCACACCAATAGCAATGAAAAAAAAAGAAGCAATGATTTCTATAAGAGATGGGTAGGGTACATGCATGAGAAGTACTGGATAAAGGAAGGGATGAAGGAAAGAAATTATGCAATTATGTTTTAAATTTTTAAAATTAAAACAATTAATTAATAAAGAAAATCTGATTACACTGATTACATATTAAAAGAAAACAAACAACATACGACTCTCCCAAGGCTTGTTATGTTCAGCCAGTCCTGCAACAGTGGAGTTGAGAGATGACATGAATCTTTTTGCTTCACTATCTCCTCTCTCTCGCCACTTAGAAAATAAACTATTTTCACCTGAATCTTTGTTCAAAGGTCTGTTTCCTAAGAATATTCAAGTTGTGATGAGAACAGAGGTACTTATTGTATATTTCAATCTTTTTTGAAGAATATTGAACAAGTACTCCAAAGACATTAGTTAAGAGATGTGGCTACTTTAAAATCCAGGTCACTCTGACTTCAAACCCCACGCTCTTTCCTTTGCCTTAGGATTCCCCTAATTAAGCTTGGTAGATAAGCTGCATGTTCTGGCACAGAAGATGCTTGGCTCCATTCGAGCCTCCTGATTGAGGATACCAAATTTTTAACCCCAAATTGGTAATAGGGCTATGTCCCAAACTGGAGCCATGTTACTTAAGGAATTAAGGAATAATTTCAACAAGGGCATTTCTGGCATGCATCACTGGGACAAATTTATACCAGAAAGCATAAGGTACATTATTTAGAAAACAAAGTCAGAACATAATTCAAGACAAGCTGAGGGTCACGATCCTGAAGCAGGGAAGCAGGAGCATGTACGGCCCACTATTATGACAGTATTCTTTGTTTTCCATAACTTTCCTGTCAAAATCTTTCCAAGAAAGAAGCAAAGGAAACTTTTAAAGTCATTTTGTCATCTTTGTTCACAAAGACAATTTTAGTACCCGAGGAAAAAAGTGTTGGAAATTAAAAACTCAAAATATATTCTTTTTCACTTTAACTTTAAAAGTTTAGGTAGTTTGCACTGAAAATAATTGCAAATAGTTGATATCTATAATAGGCATAGCTAAATCTTAACCGTAGTTATAATTATGGATGATTGAGGAAGTAAAAATTGGGTGATGCTCATTTGCATGTATGTATGTATGTATGTACATATGTATGTATAATTTGCCCTGATATTCAAGCTGGCTTTGTCTACTAATAAAGATTTACAATTTTGGATAAAGATCACAGGTGTGCCTCCTCACACTTGTGTATATGGTGCTGGGAATTACATTGGGGTTTGCACATGGTAGACAGAAACTTTGCTAATTATATTCTTATCTAGTGGTTTTAATTCCATGTCATTATATCCAATATTGTATAAAAATTAGGGAAATTCTGGCTATATGTGTCTCTTAGACTCCTTTGGTCCATGTAGCCTGAAACAAGAGGTAAAGACAAGAAAAAGTCATTAGCAAGTGCTTTTAAGGTTAATTAATTTTAATTTTGAGAATAATATAACAGTAAAGCCATGAGTTGAGGAGTCTCTCTGAGTTCCTCATAGAGCCATGAGTCAGTAGGGTACTGTCTTACTGGTACCAAGGAGTCACTGTCTGTTTGGAGTCAATGACTGCGGCAGTACCTGACCACCAGAGAAGACCCTATTACTGAGAGTTCCAGAAAGGTTTTCTTTAGTGTAGACAACCAGTGGGAAAGCAGTTCAGTGTTCTTTCCACTTTACCTAACTCTTGTAGTATGACGTGGGATTCCCCTCTGTATGCTGTGAATATCATTGATTAATAAAGGAACTGCTTTGAGCCTATAGCAGTGCTATAGAGAAACAGAGCTAGGTGGGGAAAACTAAACAGAATGCTAGGAGAAAGAAGGCAGACTCAGGGAGAAGCCAAGTAGCCCCTCTGGAGATAGACACCGGAACTTTGCCCGGTAAGCTACATCCTTGTGGTGATACACAGATTAATGGAAATGGGTGAAATTAATATGTAAGAGATTAGCCAATAAGAAGCAAGAGCTAATGGGTCAAGCAGTGATTTAATTACTACAGTTTCTGTGTGATTATTTCGGGGCTGGGCAGCCGGGAACCAGCAAGCCGCATCCTCCAACAGCAGTAGATCCTTTTAACATGTGTAGAGAATTGGAAAAGTCTTCCATTTACTGAAGCAGAAATCTCTTCCCTGTCCACTTGTTATGAGTGATTGCTTGGTGGATATTTAATGTGACAAATAGCTTGGGAACATTTGCTCATTTAATTCTCATAAGCCTCCCATAAGAATATCCTGGAATGTAAGGGAAGAAGATGCTTTCAGAAAAAGAAAATAAACAGTATTTTTGCATAAAATGTTTAGGTAGATCAATACAATTATATAATATTTATGTCTCAGCTTCCTCATCAAAATATAAAATGAAACGGGAACTCACATAGGTAAACTCATTTGCCAAGATCACAAAACCAAAGAAGTATAGAAGACACATTCATCTATTGTGAAAATCTTTAGTTGTCCGTATGATCCATTCATCCTTCTGAAATTCCTAGTTTAGCTGACAGTTTTAGTTCCTTTTATAACTGCCTGATTCACAGATACTGACTTTGTCTTTGAAAGTCTTTTCAAAGATGCAGGTGTTTGTCGTTCCGTTCTCTGGTACAGCTATGTACCAGCTCCCAGAGTTCCTCCCCTAGTTGACTCTGTGCTTGCACTTGGCATCTCAGAGTACATACTCTCGCAGCCGTTTTCCTCAGTGCTGTGTAACAGCTTGCCAGCAATAGCTAGGTGACTCCTAAAATATTTTATATTAAAATTTACTTATGCCATTTCCCCCATCCATTTACCAGAAAGCATTTTTGTTCTTCTCTTTAAATGATATTTCCTGACGATACTAGAAGTAACCAGCTCATCAAAACCACACTTTCCTTGCCTGAGATCTACCATTCATACAAAATGTTAGAAATATTTCATATAGCACTTACATATACATTACTACTCTGAATTAATCTTGTTCATTTATTCATTCTAGACCAAGTGGACAGAATAAGCAACAGACGAAAGGCAAACTAAGATATAGCAAGCAAACAAACAAACAAATCCCAAGCTAATCGTTGGGAGTTAATGAAAGGCTTTCCTACAAAAGTCATTTCTGAGCCAGCTATGAAGGTAAGTAGGTGTTCATTCATTACAGATGAAGAGGTGCTAGGGAATGGAAGAATAGCATAGCAAGTAATGGTGGAAAGGGTGACGAGCAGAGTTCATACTGTGATGGTTGTCAGAGTCTGGAAATGTAGAAAGACAGCCATATGCATGTGACTTTTCTAGACTATGCTCTGTGTGTGTACACATATACACGAATATGCTACTCTTTGAAGGTCTTTACATCATAAGTATGAATTAAGTTTGAGTTAGAAAAATTGGCTTGGGTTTGAAAAAATCTGGCTATGAACATCAATACATAAATTATAGAAAACCGGCACATGTGAGTCATTCAATGGAAGAGTGTTTGCCTACCATGGGCCAGGCTCAGTACCATCAAGAAAAGGCAAGGCTAGGCCATCACTATAGTGATGTAAAGATTACAGTGGTTTGGAAGAAGATGAAAGTGACTGTATGGACGGTAAAGGTTTAAAATTATGAAGACTTAGCAATAGGGTGGGAATGTAGGCAGCAAAGAGGCTCTAGATGTCCGTCTGGGGATCTGCCTACACAACCGAGTGAACTTACCTTTAGCTGAGACAAGGCAGAGAGAAGAGGATCAGCTTGGAAAGAAAAGTGTCTGTAACCTCAAGTATAATCCTCAAGAAAATATTTATGTACATTGGCATATATGAGTCTATAGTCTTTGGAGAGACTGCTATTGATTTTAATAAAATGGAGTAGAGAAGTATAGGAGAACACAGAGAACATTGCATTGTGTTTTAAAAGTTACACTACAGAACACTAAAGATATTTAGTATTTCAGGGCAGGTCTGGGCACATAATACGAAAAGACCCAAAAGCAGTGACAGGAAAGGAAAAAAGGAAACTGGTGGGATGGTCCACGATGGAGGAAGACAGCAACAGCACCGGGTGGCTGCCAAGTAGGCTGCTTTAACTTGAGTTACTCAACTCTTGTGTTGAGAAGGACTTTTGTTCCAAGTTTCCTTAACTGCCTTGTCTCTTACTTATAACACACAGCACAGTGGGTACAGGGAGAAAGTCTGCAAGATACACTTATCAAAGAAGTAACCTGGGTAAGTAATTACACAGTATCATATAGTGAGGCCAAATATAACTTCTATTTAGGGCAGAAGATGGTCGGAACATGGTCAAAAGAATGAGCCATGGTGAACAATGCCTTGGGGAACTGTGAGAGAGGCTCCAGGAAAACGGCAGAGGGCCTTGTACCTCAGGTGTGTTTTCTTCTCTGCATTGTTCTTGGACATTACCATGCCTCCTGTCATGTAACTTGAACATGTACATTTGGTTTATATTACATGTTTATTCTTGTTAGATGTCAGACTATAGCTACAGAATCCATCTGGTCAGTGTACCCCTAGTCTGCATATTGTGTTCTGCGTTGGTTTCCTGTTTTCCCAGACATAACCTATAGTATGTGCCTGGTAACTGTGTTTAAATTGGTCTGTCCTGAGAAAGTTCTTAGGAAGGTCAGCTCTGTGAATATTTAGTATGTGATTTTTGGTGTTTATTTACATGTTTTTCTGATCACGATTTTCTGAGCTCAAACAACCTTCTTTGTAGCAATGCTTTCTTCTCTGCGTTCATGTATAAAGTGCACTGGGATTAAAGCGAGGCTGATTGCAACATTAGACTCTAGTCCACTCCATCCTTCTAGGCCCTCAGAGCCCAGGCCCAGCAGACAAGATCTGCTCAGGTCCATTGAAAAGTCACCAGAAGATGATATAGAAACATGAACAGCATTATCTTAAGTAAAAGCACAATGAAAGGCAAGCTCTCCAGCTGCGGAGAGACTAGACATTTGTCAGAGTATCATGTCCTCATAGAAAAAATAAGTAGGAAGCAAATGCACGGCTTCCTTAAATTAACTATGCTGAGCAGGTTCAGAACAGACTTGTGACCTACTCAACAAAGGAAGACGTGAAAATTACCTGGAAATATTCAAATAGTTTAATGAAGATCAAAGTTTAGGAAACATTAAAAAAAGCATAAGTAGGAAACATACTATAAATTACTATAATGACTAAACTTGGTTGTCATCTTGACCACATCTGGAACCAACTAGGACCCAAGCATCTGGGTACACCTGTGAGGAATTATTCTCCACTGGATCATTTAAGATGGGAAGACCCAGCCTAAGTCTGGACCACATCTTCTCATGACAGTTTGCATCAAAGGGCACAGAAAAAGGAAACTTTCGCTTTTTGCCTGTTTGCCTTCACTCTCACTGGCAAGTTCATCTATCCTGCTGATGAACTATTTCTTCACTGGCCTTAAAACCTACTTCTAGAGTCCGAAAGAGACTGAAGATCAGGTGAGATACCCAGCCTCTTTGACCAAACACATTCTCGGTCTTTCTGTCAGGAGACAGCCATTGTTGGACTAGCTGGACCACTGCCTAGAAGAGCCATTATAAATCCCTTTTTAGTATGTATAGGTTCCTTCTGTCAGGTCTGTTCCACTCAAGAACCCTGACTACTACAATTACCAAGAGAATATTCTTTCTTGAACATTCATTTGAAATCACTGTATATTGTCATGCTATTTACTTGATAGTGAAATATTCGCCAGTTCCTTTAGTTTAATCTACTATGAAACCAATAACTGTTTCTAAATCATCTATACTATTAGCCTGTACCTTGAATGTAGTTTATTTTACTTAATGCTTTGGAAATACATTTTCCTAAAGGTAGGTCTTTAAAACTGTATTATAAGAGCCTGGAAGAATATGGAAAGATTTTTGCTTTACTTATTATGCACTTCATAGTAACCTTATAGACACTATAGGCGAGTTTATTTCTATGTAACTTTCAGTATTTTGGCTCTGTTTTGGTTTAATTGCATGTCTTTCTTGTTTCTTTTCTTCCTTTTCATTTACATTTAATTAAGTATCTTTAATATTTAATTAATATTAATATTTAATATTTAATTAAGTATCTTTAATATTTCTGAAATATTGGGTAAAGACTCAAATCTTTCCTGAAATAAAATATAAGTACAAAATAAATCAATACTATAGTCACTAGGACGCTAGACTGTAAAGTAGCTCAGCATGTAAGGGCACTTGCCACTGAGCCTGACGACCTAAGTTTTCAATCCCCAGGATCCATTTATGGAGGAAGAAGAGAATTGACTCTTGCAAGTTGTGTGACTTCCATAAGAAATGTTGCAACATGTACCCTCCCCTGCACAATAAATTTAAATAAATATATAAAATTCTAATTCCTATGAAGTTTCAAAAAATAGCTATTTTGGTCATCTCATTTTTCAGTTTTTCCTTTCTCATAACAATAAACCTAACATGTTTTAGTTTGTTATTATCTAACTCATGCATTTCCTACACTATTTTTATTGCTAAGGTGATGAACAGAGTTTTCATGAATAATTTTGGGTAAAGAAGAAATAGTGATACCTGGCTTAAAAATGGAATGTGGGTTGAAAGGGAGGGGTTTTGAGCCACATATTGCTGGTCTAGGACCCCCATTACCATGTCTACCAATGCAAATCAATAATGATTTATTTTAGAATGGCTTTTCTTATTGCCCAGATTATATCATTGTTCTAAGCATGCTGGGCTGTAAGTCACAGGCTCCAAGCCTGTCTCTGCACATTATATGGCCTTAACAGTAGGCAGTTGCCAGAATGTCAGGCATGGAGTGGGATTTATGGAAAAGGTGTTCATATCATACTTTGCATGGAAACTCAGACAAGGGAGATAAAGAACCTAAGGAGGAACCACGTGAACCAAAGTCTAATGCTGAGAATGAACAATAAGTGCAGGTTAAAAATGGCCAACTCTTCAGCATGTGTGAGAAGACTGGGTTAACTGGAGCAGAGAGAACTGGGGTGATAGAAAATGAGGGACAATAAAGTGTGGCAAAACAAGCTTCTTCAGGATTCTGGGGAGGAGAGGGACATGATGAAAACTGTCCTACACATGCTAAATAATAGCAAAGTGAACAACATTCATTCTAATGATTTGGGTAGGAAGGCTGGCTTTGAGAGGATTTTTGAGACACTATTTACTGGTCATAAAAAGACCAGATAAGACTAAGCACCATGAACAGGCCAATAAAGAGTTAAGAAGGTTCTGTCTTTGAAGGATTTATGCATGACACCTGGAGAGCTAGGCAAGAGGGGAGGAAACACAAGCCACAATCACAGTAGAGAACTCAAGAAATGTGGGAAGCTGAACTTAAAATGTTGGGGGAAGGCCAGCACTCAGCCAGAAATGGAGAGATGCAAAAATCTCAACAGAGGTTGTAAATTAAACCATGTGAACAAAGAGCAATGAGAGGAAATGGGCTTGCTTTGGGCTCTTTTTAACCATTTCATATTAATAAAGTTTGACTGTACTCATTGTAAGAAATTTGGAAGACACAAATAAAAATTAAAACCTCTTGCAAACTCACTACCAGAGATAAACCTATAAAGCCTCCAGAGACGACACTCTTTTGGGATCTGGTGTAGTTTTGTTTTATTTGCATTTTTCTGTAGTGTTCTGTGTATGGTAGGATCATACAGGCCCGGGGTTCTCCACTCTATCTTACCTCTTACTAACTGCTCCTGCACAGCAAGCTTTCTCTTACCACGGAGTTGAAGGGCAGCTGTAGATTAGCTCAGCCCTCCCGTAGATATAAACAATACTTTAATAGCTATTTTACTTGTAAAACTTAGTTAGCATCGTCACTTCATCCCTTACAGTGGATTTCTAGAAGTGCATTTCCAAGGATGTTTTTAAGTTTTCAACACAGGCTACTAACATGGTCCTGGGAACCTGGTACCAAGACACCATTTGTGCTGGGAACAAACAGCTACTCGGGACTGAATCTTTCTGTTAGGGTAGTAGATTGTTTACTGACAGAAGCAAAAAGAAAGACACTTCTTGTTTCATTTACCCCTAGATATAGAAAAAAAGAGACACTAAATACAAAAATGAACTATTTTGTGATAAGTTTCCAGGCTCTCACTGGGCTAAATTAAGCAGGATGGAAAGAAGAATTAGTTTCACCCAAGGGGGATGGGTAGTTCCAGAGAGAAAAGCCGAGGTGCTGAGGGTAGAGAGTGCACATGCTTCTGTGAATTTGCACAGATGAACTCAGAGAGGTGGCAACAGCATGCAGAGCCTGGACAGCACCCAGAGCCTAACCAACCGGTAATCGCTAATAATGTATTTCCAACATGACTCAATACTTCATTCAGATCATCAATATCTCCTTTAGCTATTCATGGTATTTTATTCTCAGATACAAAGGAAAGGCATTTTTCCAATGATATATTCTGCAAAGAATCAAACTGCCATGCTACATAATGCCACCAAATGTCATCAGGTCTTTTTTGGAAGTGTATTCTACATTGTGAATGCTTTTTATGATTTTTAAGTGTTGTTAATTAAATAATAAAAATGAAAAATCTTGTTCATAATTATAAAAGTTACTCTTCTCAACTTCTACCTAAGATGTTGAGTTACGTTAAATTGACTGTCTAGTTTTCCTGTCTATATCAGATAATTAGCTGTAGAACTGTCAAATCCCCAATCATAGATCAAGAATGAATTTTTAAATGGCTAGGTAATTAGCTTAAATAGATGAATTTCTCAAAATCCACTTTTCCATTGCATAACTAAAGTTAGGGGAGAAATAATTATGAGTACACTCTATTTGATTCTTGGGCTTAAAAAATTGTGGAATAATCTTCTCCACTTCCTTGCTTACTGTTAAGTTCCTTTTGTAATACTCCTCGATACCCATGCAGCAAGATTCCTGTTGCATCTGTAAAAGAGTCCCAGACTAATAGCCCGTGTGGCATCTAGAAGCTCCCACCTGAGTAAAGAAGCGCAGGACTGCGGGATGCAGGAGACCCAGTGCAATGGCTGAGCAAACAATGACGCTGAGGAACTTGAAGCTGAATCATCCACAACATGCTGAAAAGTTCTAGGGAAACAAAATTAATTATTTCACAATATGCAGGAAACATTAAGCATGCATAGATAGCACTGAATAATTTTGGAATTATACTTGGTTTTCACAAGCCAATTTCTAATTAAAAAAAAAAAGGTTGTCGTTTTATTGAGGACCATGCAGCCACCAAAATGACAATAACCTAACCCCCCAAAACAAAGAAAAGAGATGGAAAAGGTAAACCCAAGCATCAAAAATTAGGACTAATGAGTGTTTGTAGCGTAATCCATACATAGGGAAGGTATAGTTATATCATTATTATCTAATTTCAGAAATTCACAAGAGAAAATTTGTCAAATGCAAACCACACAGAAAGTACAATGAATACAATCCATATGTCTCAGAACTAGTATTCTTATATTTCATAGGATTTTTATCAACCTGCATTCAATGTGCTAATATTTGTAAAATTTGCTTAATTGGGAGTGTAGGGGTTATAGAAGAGGGTAGAAGGGAAGAGGCAAGGAAGGGAAGGGAATGAAGAAAATGTATAGCTAAATAAAAACTATAAAAAGTGAATATTTAAAATAAAATTTAAAAAGGAACATTTAACATGAGGTACATTTTAAGCATCAAAGTGATACACACACACACACACACACACACACATATATATATATATATATATCTCAAAGAATAAATAAAAACATAATTAACTTTATATGGCTTGAATGGCCCAGAGAGACCTTGTAAGAGGAACTTTTTTTTTCTTAAGCTTCACTAAATTTTAGATCAGAGAAAGAAACATCCCCCAATTAGCTGTCAAAATCAGGCTAAATACCCAGTCAATGCAGTCCCCAGAGGGATCTACAGAGGCCAGCAGAGGCTAGCTCAGCACCAGGGTGTCCTCTTCTAGGGGCTCTATCTTTTACACCAGCAATGAGGAAATCCTGAAGAATTTATAGAAGGGCAGTGATGGTAGCAGTTTAATATCTTATAAAGCAGAGTTCAGTAACAGTAAGGGATGTGGATTGGAGGGGGTTATGGATAAGGGCTATGATACTGTACTGGATCAGCAAGAAGAGCCTAAAAAGCTAAGGATATAAAAAACCCTAAATTGATAGAATGAGCAACAGTCATCCTTACTGACAATGCGTTTCAGATGGCATGAGAGTGTGAGGGAGTAGCCTAGAGAAACTCACAGGTATTTCACTTCATTTTAAATAGTCACAGAGGTTTATGGGCATTTTATACACATTTAAAGAGAGACATAGAACAGGAATTTGAATTTACTAGTCCGATATATACAAAAGAAGTCTGATGTGAAGATACGCACATAGAAGTCATCACATATGAGTGGATGAATTCACCCACTGAAAAAGTAGAAAGGAAAAGACGGTCCAAGGTCCTTGGAACAACATTTAAAGCATGACATGAGAAAAAGTATTAAAAACTAGGCAGAAGGAAAAAAAAAATCCGAGAAAAGGCAAAAAAGCCAGGAGAACATTATGTTAGTGAGGCTTGGGAAAGAAAAGATGGATAACAATATGAATAACTGCAGAAAAAGTAAAAAAAAAATATTCTCCTGGGGTTAGTCATCGCATGCACATGAGTGCCATAGTCCTTGTTTAGCTGCAGAAAGGGAGAAACCAAGCTGCAGTGAGTGAGTGAGGACACACTGTAATAAGATATGAGTGCAATGCAAGAGTAGAGAAAGATGCTTTTAATATAAAGGGGAGAAACGAGCATGAGGCCTAAGATAGAAACTATACTTCACAGACACAGGCCACAAAATGGCACAAAAAAATATCAGAAGCTTAGTTGAAATATGTGCCATAGCTAAGAAAATAAACACATTAATCCAAAGCATATCAAGTAATGTAGGGGTAAATCGGAATGAAAATATTTATTAAGAATGGATGTGGGTAGAGTATTTAGGCTGCCTAAATACCATGGGATGAAGATGACAGGACCAGAGTAAAGGATGAGAGGATAAAATGAATGCATAATGGGCTCTCTCTTCTCAGAGAAATACAAGGCAGAGCTACCTGCTGAGGAAATACGGGAAAGGCAAGGTCAAAGAGATGACCAAAGTTGAGAAAGTTGGAAGGAGTTTCCCCGTAGTGTCAAATGTTGTAGTTGTCAGCAGGTACAAAATCTTTAAGTGATAATCTAGTTGTGGGCCAAAGTCTGATAGAGGCCAGCTGAGTTTGGAGGAAAGAGACATGCAATGGGGAGGATGTAGGAAGAAGATGCTGTTTAAGGAAAGGGAGATGCAGGAAAGGTTTGTAAAAAAAAAAAAAAAAAGATAACCTCAGAGAAAGCGGCAGTCCAGGATGAAGGATGTCATAAGTCACACATCATAGATTATCATAGTTTATGTATACGTTTTGTATGCTTTTGAGCCCTTTGAATAAGTCCCTATTTGTCCAGAAATGACGGGGTGCCTCATGCAGCATGCCCTCGCCATCATCATAAGCGCCCGTGTTTTTGAAACGGAGAGTTTTCTTTGTTGAGTATTCCCTGACACTCTTCTACAATATGTCACTTGTCACCCTCTCTTCCTCATCAACTTTTACTAAGTCTTGTCAGAGGACTTACTCTACCGCCAGTCATTTTACATTTACTTTTTTCCTTCATTTTTATTGTATATTTTATCTTCTCTTTGCCCCTAGGAGAAGGTAGCTCAGGGTTATTGAGCAGTACTGATCACAGGTAGGAGAAAAGGAACGAAATAGAGTTTGTATCTAGTGGAGATTTTATCATTAGATTTGTCATATTTTTGACAACTTACTTAGCCTCTGTTTTCCAGCTTGTAGTATGGGACCATTACAATGTGTGTGAGGATTCTGTGAAATAATAATATGCAGGACCATGTTTCAATGTCAATAAAGCTCAGAAAAGGAAAGGTGCTTCTATGAGAACAGATGTAAGGTGCTGTAAAAACAAAAATGCCTCTCAAAACTGCTACTAAAGTCCTAAAAGTTGAAATAGTTACTTACTTGCAATTTTATCCTCAATAGCAGAAAAAAATAATACAGGATCTAATAATAGTGGAATGGTTAACTATTATCAATTTTTCTTAGATTTAAATCCAAATAAAACACAGTATTTAGCTGGGTGTTTTTTGTCAGAACCTCTTCTCTTTTACTGAACCTACAGATTCCTCAGTTTGGCAGGAGTAAGGCTACTTGACTATAGAGGGTGTTATGGCAGATGTTTATGGTCTCAGAGGGGGTGTGATCTGTGTGAGCATTTAATTCCACAGCAAGAGCCCAAATTAGTTTCATTATTCTGGAGAGTATAAGCCAGTGAAAATTGGTCCATGAACTCAATGGGGGGATGAAATTATGAATTTGCTATTAGATAACCTCTAATGACATTCAGTTTACAGCTAAAAGAGATGACATTCTGAATAATTTACATCACAGAATAAAATACAACATTAAAATCTATAGTTATATTTTCTCCAATAACATATCTTTATAAATGAAATTTAAATACCTGAAATATTGATAAGTGCTTAAAAATTAATACAGAACATAAAGAGAGCTTTGTTTAAGGTGGATAAACATGTCATGTCCTTCCTCCAAGATGAGGGAGCCAGGCCCCATACCTGTGCCTTCACACCACACTGCCTCGGCTATCGCATTTGACACTCTAGGTTAGATTTATTTTCTTTTGCTTCTCTGATCTTTGCACATGCTACTCGCTTATATTTTGGTGGGGGATTCCACTCTGTATGCTGTGAGTATCATTGGTTAATAAAGAGACTGTCTTGGGCCTGTGCAGGGAAAAGACATACGTAGGGAAAACTAAAGTGAATGCTGGGAAAATGAAGGGTGAAGTAAAGGAGAAGCCATTGAACCGCCACTGGAGACAGATGAGCTGAAACTTTGCTGGTAGGCCACGACCTCATGGCAATGCACAGATTAATGAAGATGGGTTAAATTAAGATGTAAGAGTTAGCAATGAGGACCCTAAGAGAGACATGGGTAGTAGAAGAAGACAAGATCTCCTAAGTTAATTGGGAGCATGGGGACCTTTGGAGAGAGGAGAAGGGTAGAGGAAAGGCAGGGAGGGGAGTAGGAAAACTGTAGAACTCAATAAAAATCATTAAAAAAAGAGTTAGCAAATAAGAAGCTAGAGCTAATGGGCCAAGCAATGATTTAAATATAGTTTCTGTGTGATTATTTCGGGTCTGAGCTGCTGGGCTGCGAGGAAACAACAAGCAGCACTTATCACAACAATCTTTATTTGTTTTTTCTTTCCCAATATATAGACCTGTTCTTGGGCTCATGTAATCAGTTGCTGGGATAAAATAAATCCAAGGTACCTCAGAAGTGAGAACAACCAAGAGCTAAAAAGACCTAGCTGGATTTATGCTTGGCTTGTGCCTTTTGGAATCTGGCTGTGCTCCAAATATGATGCTAACAGACTGAACCTCCATAATAGAGTTAAAGTATCTCATGGAGAAAAGTGGAAAGTGGACGGGGTTAGGTCAAAGTTCTTTCATCCCTGCATAGCTCAGAGCTTGGGTCGCCAGACATGTTAAATAAAAAAAGAAATCCAAAACCCTGTCTTGAAAACAAACAAACAAACACAAAAGAAATCCAAGAGAAAAACACTGTCTTGGAAAAAGAATTAAGTTAAAACTGAAATATTGAGATAATATGGAATATTAAAGCTATGTGGGCCCTTTTGATGGCCCTACAATCATGAGTCCAATCACTCACTAGTGCAATCACTAGTCCAATCGAACACTTCAACATTGAAATGGAATCCAAATCACTGCTTTACTCTTTAAGTGTCATTTGTAAGTCTGAGGTCAACCTAGGCTACTAGCAAGATAGTGCCTCAAGAAAAAAAAAACGAAACAAGGTATTGGTACACACCTGGTGGGTGGTGATGTGGGATTTACCTCTGTATGCTGTGATTAACACTGGTTAATAAAGGAACTGCTTTGGGCCTATAGCAGAGCTGTAGGGAAACAGAGCGAGGTGAGAAAAACTAAGCTGAATGCTGCAAAAGAGAAGGTGGAGTCAGAGAGAAACCATGTAGTGCTGCCAGAGACAGATGCCAGAACTTTAGCTGGTAAGCCACAGCCATGCGGTGACACACAGATTAATAGAAATGGGTTAAATTAATATGTAAGAGTTTGCCAATAAGAAGATAGAGATAATGGGCCAAGCAGTGATTTAATTAATATAGTTTCTGCGTGATTATTTTGGGGCTAAGGGGCCAGGAACTAACTAGCGGTCTCCTCCTTACAACAAGGCAGAAATAGGTGGATTTCTTGAGTTTGAGATCAATCTGGTTTATACAGTGAGTTCCAAAACACCCAGGACTACGTAGAAAAACCCTATCTTGAAGAAACAAAAATAAATAAATAAATATAATAAAACATGTCTTCTCTGGGGTCATATGATGTTTAAATGCCAATGTGTAAGGGTCAAAGTAAGGCACTTATAGGAGAAGGTAGTTTCCTTTACTGCTCATGTAGTGGATTGCAATTCTAAATGAAAAATAGCACCCTGACATTAACAAATATGACTTTAAGTTAGAAAATGACTACAAAAATACACAATTCATAGTAGGTACAGGATAGAAACAGGATGAGCAGGAGAGGAGAGTAAAATGGGTTTACATGTCCATGTGTGAAGAGGACAGAAAGAAACGTCATACACAACAGAGCCAACCAGATGAAGGTGCAGCATCCAGGCTATCTCCAAAACCAATGTTCAGCTATTTCTTATGCTCTACTTTATTAGGCCGACCTACAAAGGTGTATTTTTTTAAATTTTACAGATATTATCCAAGTAATATTACGATGGAAGAATACAAATGACCTTATAAACAAAATTGTTAAGAAACTTCTTTTAGGAATCATTTTGCATTGTCAAACACTTTTTTTTCAAAGTCTAAATAATTTTACTTTTAGTCAATACTTTTCCCACCTAAGCCAAGTTTTTTTTTTTTTTTTTTTTTTTTTAAGTAGCAGAGGATAACATAAAACCTGCAATATTCTTGGCTTAGCCTAAGGCACGCAACATTATACCAGGCTAACCTAGATTCATTTTAGTGGCTTTAAATATATAATTCAAATATCACAACATTTACAGGTTTAATGTATGCAGTTAAAGTTTCTATTACATTCAAGAATGGTATAACCTTCAAATCCATTAGCTTTCTACTTGTCCTGTCTTCTTCACTACACTGATTCCTGTGTCTACAGATTTTCCCAGGCTTCATGTTCCTAAAGAATGAAATGCCTATCTTTTTAAAACTCACCATACTGCTTTTGTGGCTCATTTTTGCTGTGGCATGTTTCAAAATGCCATTTCATTGATATTTTAGGGTAGTACTCCTCTATATGTTTACCCTGAGTCTTGTTTATCTGTTCATGGGGGGGGGGGGTTTCTTTCAACTTTTTCTACTGAGAAATATACTGCTTTGCTCATTCCTACACAATTTATTTTTTTAATTTATGGTGTGCACATGCGCTTTCATGGCTGGGTCATAAGATCATATGCTTAACATTTCATTTAAGCATACACTGTACCCAACAGAAAGAATTGCATATGTCATTTGTTCTTGAGATGAAAAAGTTTTAATTGAAAATACACCTTTCTTTGGTGACTGTGAGATAGTTAGAAAGAGCACAGGCTAAGGCCATAATCTCAAGGACCTCACATTAGCATAGCTTCTAAAGAAAGCTCTGGGTAAACAACCCTGGGATACATTGGAATGTGGTGACTGAAAAGGCACATGAACCCTCTGAGACGCACTAAGACATGAGTCTACACCTTTCCTCTTTCTTAGGATGCTAAGCTCTGACTGGCATGCCAACATTTATATTCAAAGACCACTGTTCTATGTTATTAAATGCTGGGATTACCTACTAAAACCAACTTCTTGTAAATTAGGCATTTTGCTATGACATATGAAAACATTTTGGATAAGAAGTATTTAATTTTAATAGAATTTATCAACCTTTTCTAAAATCGCTTGTGGGTAGTTTAATAGCTCACTGTTGTGACCCTTGCATATCACCACAGGGCTGTGCAGGGAATAGTGTTTTGTTTTAACCAATTCATGAAGAAAAGTTTAAAAAAGAATGTACATTTTTAACATGTTTTGTTCTTCCTGAAAAGATTTTAAAATTATGTGTCATTGCCCTGGGAATTAGTGGTTCGACACTAGGCTCAGAATGAACCAACTTTCAGCTTATCTGTCAAAACCACAGGAAACAAAGGCAGACCCCTTCTTACAAGTCATGTCATGCCAAGTGACAATGGCAGGTACATTCAATTTTGTTACTTTTCCTTCCCCAAGTCCTTAAAGCATATGGTGTAATTTTCATCATGAGCTAGAGAGGAGGGTTTTCTTAGAATGTTCATAATCAGATAATGTCATATCTCAGCTATATAAAGCGACTTGAAAGCCAATAGGGTTTACAAAAGACACATATATCCCTCCTTGGTGAAGAACACACTGCCTTATAGACTTCCCATGTTACAAAAAACAAAATGCATTCCAAGATTTGATTCATATTCCAAGATAATAATAAAAACAGAATAAACACAAATAGATAAAATTTGTAAATATTTTGGAATTGAGAACTTTCAAAGCCATGAAAATATATTTGGGGGTTTGCTCATTCATGAGACATAGGCTCATGTTTTATATTAAGTAAATCTAGAGGTTGTGTTTGGAACAAAATGTTCCACAATCATGGTTGAAATTAGCAATTTGAATTTGCTGAGTGAGGTTACCACTGCACAAATCTCAGTGTTGAGTACTAGCATAGTAGTTAAAATGTTTCAAAAGACCATAGGTTAAAAATAATAAATATATGTCTCATTATTACTATTAAAATATACAATCTGTGATCATAATTTATATGTTTTGCAAATGCATTTGGAGGTTAAAAGTTTTCAATTCATCTGTGAGAAACCATGAAATTCAATATTGCTCACCATGACCAATCCATGAAATTTGTCAGGTGGTTCCTGATTTTCACAGGGCCTTTTTCTGAGATGAACTGAAAGCATAGCAATTTTTTCATCTATGGTAATCAGTTTATTTTACTAGGATTTATTAGGGGCTTCAAATTTAAGCTTTTTATATTGTAAGCCATTTGTATATAATCTCAACCTTATGTTAGTTTTCCTCACTGTTCCTCCTTCTCTCTCAAATAGTTTTCTGCTTATAAACAAGTTCTCAGCATCTTTTGCAAGAAGGAAGAACCTGCTAGGAATGGGTATGCGTCAAGCCATAGCAGAGCTGAAAACAAAGCTGGTAATTACTTGTAGGCCATGGCCATGTAAGCTCAGAGTGTTTCAGAAGAAAAATCTGTGTATCACTCTAACTAGAATTCACAGAAAAGAGCATTCTGCCTAATTTATCCTAAGTAATAAAAACATTATTGACATTTTTAATACTGTTCAATAAAGTAAGAATACATCATTATTTAATCTTTGAATATAAAAACAAACACTTTAATGGGAAATTTAAAAAATGATATTAAAGTTTGTTCATAAGATCTATTCCAAGGTTTCCTATTAGAATCAAGATAAATTGAAATTAAAAGTAATTTAAATTTTTATATTTTACTTTTATTTATAAGAAATGTATTTTACTTTTAGTGTAATTACTGATCCAGCTTTACATGGCATTACTAGTTAAGACATAAAAACCTAATGTTAAGATATGGCAGATTTATGGAAAGTACGGAACCATTAGATCTTGTTCAAATTTGAGCACATTTAGAATTTTTTTAAAACTGTATATTTTTAAATTAGAACCAATTTATCATATAAAAAGTGTAAATTACTGGGGCACAGGAGACAGCTCAGTGATGGGAGATTCTCCTCTGTATGTTGTGAATCAGTGGGTAATGAATAAAGTTGCTTTGTCCTACCAGCAGGCAGAATAGAGCAAGGTGGGAATTCCAAGCAGAGATAGAGGAAAAAAGTAGGGGGATTCAAGGAGATGCCATGTAGCTGCTGAAAGAGACAGATGCCATGGAACCTTACCAGTAAACTCCGAGCTTTGTGGTAAAATATAAAATAATGGAAATGGGTTAATTTAAGATATAAGAGATAGCTAGCAATACGCTTAAATAATTGGCCAAGCAGTGCTGTAATATAGTTTCGGTGTGATTATTTCAGGCCTAGGCAGATGGGAAATGAACAAGTAGCCTCTGCCCACAGCTTAGTGCTTAAAAGAGAATATTGCTCTTGAAGAAGACACAAATTCAATTCCCAGCACTAACATCAGGCAGCTTACAACCTTCAGTTTCAGAGGATATGGCAACTTCTGGATTAAAGGCACCAGTGCCCACCTGTGTATACCCCCCCATATAGACAAAATAAATTTTTAAAAGTTGGAAGTTATTAAATACAGAGACAGAGAGATGGATGGAAGGATAGGTAGGTGATAGATAAGACAGATAGACAAATGATAGGCAGACAGACAGACAGACAGACAGATAGATAGACAGACCCTACTCCAAAAGTAAAAGTTAATGCTTGGCATGACTGCGCAAGCTCATCATCCCAGCACTCAGGAGGACGAGACAGAAGGATCTCATCTTTGAAGACAGTAAAGGCCATATAGTAAGACTGTTTCAAAAAACAGAAAATCAAGAAAGTGAAGCTTAAAATATATCAAGGGCTTATTCACTGAATAGGACTGACCAATGGACATAAAGCATATTTGGAGTAACTAAATAGCTTTGAGGACTTGTTCATGTTCAATATAAAATATCTCAATTCATGATATTGAAAAGTACTTCAGAGTTCTTCTACTTAGTATTAATACAGAATTCAAAAACAGATATGATAAAACATATTTGATACTTACTTATATAATTCTGTTAGTGGTGATGTCAAAATTGCTAATGATGTAAAGAGGTTGTTGCAATGAGTATGAATTTTAAAAATTTTATGGTTGTTATACTCATGAGGATTCAAAATTTCCTGTACAGAAGTACAAACTGACCATAATAAGTTCTCAGTGCATATTAAGATTGCCGTGACATCAAGTCTATTGCAAAGAGAGAAAAAAAATCATTTCAAGTAAAACAACAGTGTTATTGCTTGCTGCATACACACTTCTCTGTGCATCCTAAGCATATGTAAGAATAGAAAGGTACAGTTACACATCAGAGATATCTACACAGATATACCCAAACCAGGAAGTGTCAAGACACCTTTGAATGCTTAGGAGTTGGATGGCCCTTAACACAATTGCTTTTAGAATGGCAAGAGCTGCAATGCTGCTTTATTTGTTTGTAATAGTTTTTTTTTGAGAACTTCATCCATGAATATTGCATGTAAATCACTCTTCTTCCTCTCTCTTGTTCCAACTGCTGTGCTTCCTCCCAAATTCGTAATCTCTCCTTTAATTGTAATTCTTACACATAAGAATCCTCTACAAAAAATATTTGCATTGCATTATCAGAATTCTCTTACAGAAGGAAGGTCTTGAAATTAATTTGAGAAATAGGAGCTGGTTGAAAAGAAAAATGAACTATCACACACACACACACACACACATCATAGGTAAGTATTCGATAGCAGAACATGTCTCCATGCCATCCAAACATAAATCATCAGAAAGAACTCAGACGGTCAGGAAACAGGCTCTCCTATGAAAGCAGAGATAGGAAGACATGACAACCAAGGCACAAGGTGAGATGCCTATAGACTCATAGATTCCTAAAATTATATTTATTTGTGAAATAAGACTGTATTATTTATCTTATTAATCACCATTCTTATTTTTATTGCTCATGTGGCATTTCTTTAAAATTTTAAGCACATTTTATTGTAATCAGCACACAATAATTCTACATATATTTTGAGGTCCAACATCTCAACCCATGAATACAATCTGTGAAGGTACATATGTATTAGTAATATATAACATATGCATAAATCATATATATGACTTTGGCCATATGTTATCTAGAGACTACTAGAGCTTAGTAGTCAATAATAACTGGCAATTATCAATAATCACCAGTAATTATAAATAATCACTATTAAGGCTTCATTTTAGTTTTATTTGCTCCTAATTGTTAATAGTTTCTAATTCAAGATACACACACATATTTTGATTTCCATAATAATGATGTTTTATCCTTTATCTCTCAAATACAAATATTCACATATTTTACAGAGAAAATTGAGAAGTAATAATTCTAGATTTGTATAACAATTTTGTGCAATCATCAAGAACAAAAAGCCAAAGTTCCTAGAGCATAATAACTAATTAAATATATCATTTATTTCATGAGCTAACAGCAAATCTTATAATATAAATATCTTGTAATCATGAGCCACACTGCAGCCAACAGAGATTTCTATTCATAAGAAAGAGTAAAGGTATTTTTTAATTTGAAAAGGAAGTTTACATCTATATTTCAGAGTTCCTTTTTTAAAAACAGATTCATCAGTAATTCAAAACAGCCTGTGCAAAACACTGTGGCAGGGCCTAAAATCCCTTCAAATCACAGTGTGCTTCATAAGAACATGATTAGAAAATGGTTCCGCTTGCCAAAAATACAGAAAAAACAAAAGTCTCTGATGTCTGTAGTTCTTACTAAAATATATCTGAAAACAGTATCTCATACCTGCATCCCGGTTTTTCACTTAGGCCAAATATCTATAAAAACAAATCTTTCCCCATGTAGCTCAATGTTATCATTGAGCTCAACTGCATAGTCTTCACTGCCAAAAATGCTAGAATCACATTCTAATTCAGTCTTTTATTTAAAATCTAGTGTCTTCTGCATCTTGTTCTCTTCAGATGGCTTTCAATAATATACAGAAGGGCAAAAGGAAAAATAAAGGAAAAGTCAGGACAATAAATTAGACTATGTTTGTTATTCTTGTTGTTATTTGATTTTTTTGAGACAGAGTTTCTCTGTGTAGCTCTGGTTGTCCTGGAACTGTGTAGACCAGGCCTCACACTCAGAGATCTGCCTGCCTCTGCATTCTGACTGCTGGGATTAAGGATGTGAGTCACCACACTAGGTTAGAATGTGTTTTAAACGAAGAGGTTTCCTTAATGAAAATAGTTGCTCTGCTTGCAAAGCATAGAAAGTAATTAAATAAGAGGCTAGAATCCTTGGTAGCTGAGTGGACCCAGGTCAGGTATGCTACTCCATCTCAGCATGGCAATCTTCTCTGCTACATGGCCTTAATGTGCTCTTACCTAATTGTGTCCATTTGAACTATTGTCACATGTGGGAATATTTCCCACAGGCAAGTGGGTTGTAATGCTTGCAAAGGGAAGAATGAGCAGGGAAGTCACTTGGGTCCAAACTCCACTTTTGTGGAGAACAGGCACCCCTCCTCTCGGATGTCAGAAACATGCTGAACACAAGAGTTTCTGTCTCGGGATTCAGGATTGCATTTTGCTTTACAAGCATCTCTAAAGCAGTCTCCTTGAAGACCAGCTTTCATTACCTTATCTGTGCAGTTCTCTTAGGACTGGGACATGCCTGAGCATATCTGGAGGCAAGTAGACACAACAACTTCTCCAGGACACTTGCCAGAATCTCCTGGGCCTGCTTAGCGGGCAGTATGGTCCATAGATCATGACGCAGAGCCCAGCTGAAGTAATGCCACATCTGGACGGAAAAGGAGCATCTTTCGCCCTGGCAAAATCATCACACATTAAACAACTGAATCACATCTCTCAAAATGTCCGTTTGCTTCCTAGGAACCTAATTAGTTCAGGCTGAGAGGAAATCATTGGAGAGTCGGCTAGATGACCAAGAATGTTTTGACAAGCTGTCAAATATCCTATTGACAAAGGAACATATGTTTTATTTCAATTACAAATGAGATATTCTTGTGTAAATCTATACTGCAAAGAATAAACCTAGCATATTCTTGACCTACCTGGTCTTGACCTGCCTTTTAAAACCTACTTTTAGACATCAGCTTTTAGTTGCTTAACAAGTCATGCTGATTAACAAAATTAAAATCTGTTTCAATTGTTTATGGAGGAACTTTTCCCTGAGACAATTAGCATGACTGAGTTAATTTTACAAATCTTTCAGATTTTGTATTATAATGGAATAAGACGACTGAAAACAAACCCATGTACTAACTCTTAAGCACATTCAAGAACCCCGGTGTGACACTCAACTATTGAATACATTAGTACATTAAGCAACATCATTAATGATATTTTAACAATATTTTATGATAGTAACAGATAAACAGTAATCCAATCTTACACCATTTTGTAAAGTATAGGTGCCTATTATCACTGTTTTACTATTTTTACATACTTCCACAGGATCAAACTCTCATTTCCCCCATTTCTCCATAGATCTCATCTGTGTACTAACTTTTGCCTGACTTCAGGAGGAGATTTAGCAGTGGCTGGGCCAAAGGGAACAGGAAGTAAGGAGAGCGCAGCCTGCCTCAAAAGGTTTGCAAGCAAGCATTAATTAGGCAACATGGGGCTGGTATTTGAACTCATTTCTTCAAACCAGATCAAGATGATCTGAAATAGGAAGTAAAGAATGCATGTTTCACAGCTAATGTTGCTATGTTAATATATCAAAACATAAGCCACTAACATTTTCTGTTTTATCTCTAATCACGTCTCTTTTGCAATCTGCTGTGTCCACTAGTATAGTTTCAAGTGTTATCTAAGAAGTATCTGCTTTTGCCAAGGGCTAATGTGAGATTCCCCTCTGTATGCTGTGAATATGTTTTAGTACCATTGGTTAATAAAGATGCTGCTTTGGCCCATGGCAGAGCAGAATAGAGCTAGGTGGGGAAACTAAACTGAATGCAGGGAGAAAGTAGGTAGAGGGAGTTAGGGATATGCCATGTATCTGCTGAAGGAGAAAGACTTCAGAACCTTACTGGGGAGCCACAGCCTCATGGTGTTATACATATTAATAGAAATTGGTTAATTTAAGTTATAAGAGCTAGTTAGAAATACGCCTACGTTGTTGACCAAGCAGTATTATAATTAATATAGTTTCTGTGTGATTATTCAGGTCTGGGCAGCTGAGAAACAAAGGCACAGTCCCCAATTACAAAGGATAATGTGTCCCCTGTCATCCCAGAACTTGAGTGGCTGAGGAAGGATGATTGATATGATTTGAAGCCAGGCAGAGCTACATAACAAGTTCCAGGCCACTCTGGGTCACAAAGGGAAATCCTGTGCCATAAAGCAAGCAAAGATAGTCTGCTCTCTTCCTAACCCAAAGTTACCAGCTCGTCACACAGATATTTACATGGCATTCTTTTGACAGTTACATTGATTACTAAAATAGTGTAGTATTTGAAATAATAGTGAGTGATTTTTCTAATGATACTAAAGAAGGAATGAAACTATTATTCTCTGTGTGGGAAATTTGGACTCAAAAGTATCAGAGTTAAGTTTAAACAGTAAGGGATTTAGAGTAGGTGGTCTTTGACTTCCCAATTAGATGGGCTAAACTACTTAACAGAAAAATGTATAAAATTAAAAGCAAAGCAAAATTAATGTTCCATTTGTTTTGTGGTGTGTAAATAGAAACTGCTCATTAATTTCCTGACTGCTCAGACCCAAATAATCACACAGAAACTGTATTAATTACAACACTGTTTGGTCAATGACTCAGGCATATTCCTAGCTAGCTCTTACATCTTGAATTAATCCGTTTCTATTAATCTGTGTATCAACAGAAGTCTGTGATTTACTAGTAAGGATCTTGTGCCTGTCTCCTTCAGCAGCTACATGACGTCTCTCTGACTCCGCTTACTTTATCACTAAATATCTCTGTTCAAATATCCCACCTGGCTTTGCTCTGCTAAGCCATTGGCCAAAATAATTTTATTCCTTAATCAATGGTAATAGAACATATTCAGAGCATACAGAGGGGAATGCCACATCAGTGGTGTGTTCTAAGAACTCTTGTCAAACTAAGAGGGGAGTCTCAATGTTTGATTCACTCAGAACTTTAGAAGCAAATGAAATGCACTCTTGAATCAGCTGATGCTGGAACTTGTGATACGGGATGTGGCCTAATGACAGTATGATGAAAAAGATTTCCCATAATTTTCAAAATAGAGGAAACCAATTTATTTCACAGCTATCTTTTAGCACAGAGATTTTTTCTGTTCAAAATGTAATGTGTGCATTTTTAAAGACTATAAATTGTTTCATGCCTTTGAGGAGTTCTCATGCAATGGCCTTTCTTCTACTAATTCTCTCTAAATGAATACAACTTCCGAGGGTGTATGTGGAGGTTCCATTGGACTAAATATGACTCATTTTTTTTGACCTGTTTCCCTGCTTGTTGTTATTTCAAATGAAGGTCATCTGTCTATATGTTAATTTCATTGGTTAATAAAGAAACTGCCTTGGCCATTTGATAGGACAGAAAATTAGGTAGGCGGAGTAGACAGAACAGAATGCTGGGAAAAAGAAGGCAGTGAGGCAGACGCTATAGCTCTCCTCTCCAAGATGGATGCAGGTTAAGACCCTTCCTGGTAAGCCACCACCTCGTGGTGCTACACAGATTATTTGAAATGGGTTAATCAAGATGTGAGAGTTAGCCAATAATACGCTAGAACTAATGGGCCAGGCAGTGTTTAAAAGAATACAATATGTGTGTTGTTATTTCAGGTGTAATGCTAGCCTTGCAGGAACCGGGCAGAACGCAGCCCGCCGCTCCTTCTACAAATACAACTTCTGAGGGTGTATGTGGAGGTTTCATTGGACTAAATATGACGCATTTTTCTTTACCTGTTTCCCTGCTTGTTGTTATTTCAAATGTATTCTGTAGTAAACATCTGTTATTTTTATAAACCCACTATAATATAAACAGATGTGAGTATTTGCTTAGATTATATATCAGGAAACATGCAGCTGGACTTTATTATAGAAGCCACTCAATATTATCTCTGAAATGAGAATTTTTTACTTTTTGACTACTGGAAAACACAAGTTCCTAAAATTGAGCAGAGGTCAACTATACAGAAAGCTTAATTTTAAACATGCAATCTCAATACCCATGGCACTATCTGGCCAAGGCTTCAGTGGAGAAAGCTCCAGCTCTTTGACTCATGCAGTTTAGAACATAGAAATGTGTGCCTGTAGTTCACTTGTTCATAAAACATGAGCAAATATTGCTCCCTGGCTTGTTATTATTTTACTATTTTTCTCTATTTCACTGTGCACATGGTCATAGGTTTCTCTGAGATCTCTACTCAACCCATCATTTCCAATCAGTCATGCATCATATATTTTCCCTTAAAACAAGCTTTCTATAGTATAGTTCTGTTCTACAGATCAGCTGATATGATGGGAGAGAGGAGAAAGTGTCCCAGTAAGTAAGATACACTGTGTCAGGTACACCACTCATTAAAACAGTTTAAAATCAGGGTTATTTCCTGAGCCATCTAAATTTTTGGTAGGTAAGAAAGCAGTATCACTTTTTTCTATGAATAAATAAGAACTGTTAGCTCTGCAATTAAATTGTAACTACCGACCATGTAAGTGTGTGGTGGGGACTCAAGTACTGTGTAATCACAGAGTAACAGTCTCTTTATTTCTGTCTTTGAAGCTTAAGCTTTGCTATAAGATATGAGATGTGTGTTACATGGTATTTGTTTTATTTTTCTGTTTTCTAAATACTCAGTAGCTCCAGTAGCCTGTCCTCAGTGCATACACTTAATTTACACTGTACAACTGTTCTAGTTCCTGCTTTGCGTGAGAGGAGACATACTCTGACTATACGCTGAGGTGGTGCCTGATCTTCACTGCAAACATCAGATAGACTTGTTCATTAGTATCTGGCCACAGTGAAATAGTTTGAAACATGCTGGTTCCACTTTCTGTCACTCTGTTTACCTCCAGGCAAGGGGAGTCTGGGATGTTGCCAGAAGAGCGGGTACCAATACTTTCCTTCTTATCTCAGGCTACCAACAGTACCATGCCACTTTCTCTCTCGCTTTGCTTGCTGCTACCACTAATGTTTGAAACACAGCAGGTTTGGAAAATGATGTACGGATGTTCTTGCAAAGAGAAAAACTATCTGGGAAGGGATCTAAAGAGATGAAACGGCCTAAGGAAAATGGGAATGTCATTAAGAGCATCTTATTAGTGGCCACTGTTTTAATAACATCTATGATATCTCAGGCACAAATACAGCCCATGCCTAGCAATGGCAAGAGTGATTTCTGAATAAAAGCACACTCTCTTTTTCTAAATACTCCATAGTGGTTCAGACAATCAAGGAAAATGACAATCATAAGCTGTGATCCAGAAGAAAGGGTACTATGGCAAATAAAGGTGAGTCTGGTCATTGAAACTTTAAACCTCAAGTATCTTTTTAAAGATATATACTTTGCCCTTGCATGGATTAGCTTCAAATATTATATGATCTATATACAATCTGTGGGATTGAGTGGGAAAAAGCTATTAAAGCCTGGTCATGAACAATTTTAATTGATTCTCAGTTTGGTTATATCGGGGGGATTATTTGGGCTTTAATTTGGTAGGTATTTAGGATTTCAAAACATGAGCTAAAATAGTAAAGCATAAAATGTTAAGATGGGTCTTAAAATGTACTCTTAAGAATGAGAAGTAAAAAATAAACATAAAAGTAAAGCTGTGTAATAACAACTATTTATTAAACAAGATGAAAGGACATGGTAGGAAAAGAGGCTAGGACACCTATAATGGGAGACTGAGCTTAGCCCTTGTTATCTGTGTTGTCATGGAATCTCATTATGCCCCAATTCACACAGTGCTATAATCCTGCAGCTCAAATCAAGTTATTTTTACTTTCAAGCAGAAGGAGAGCTCTGATGTCTAATTTATTTCAGGTTTCCAAAGACAGTGTTTTTCCAAAATACAAATCCAATATTTAAAAAATATTATCCTAACAGCCTTCGTGTTTTAGTAATATGGAGCTCATGTTTCCAATTAGCCGGAAAGCAGGTAGGCAGTAAAACATATTTGTGTAAAAAGGACAAATAGTAAACTTAACTTCACACCTCATAAAAAGCTTTGTAGTCGTCCCAGTGGTGGCTCTCAGCATCCTGTAAAATGCTTGTAGCACAAACTCTGACGCAGTAATCTGTAAGCTGAAACTGTAGAGTGTTGATGAATTCCTGATACCGCTGGACAGGCACCAGGAATATGGGTCTGTTCAGAGGGAATGATCAAAGAGACAGAGATTTAAGGCCTGTGCAGTAGGAGGTAACAACCTCCAGCACTACAAATGGTTTTCATTATTAGATATCAATCATTCATTTCCTCCCAAAGCTGAAGGCTGGATCCACATTCACTTTCCAAAAAGAAAAGTGGGTGGGGGGAGCTCGCCTTTGTTTTGCAAGTCCTTTGAAAACGTACATCTGCTGTTCTACAAATACGCACTTCACCTCAAGACAAACTGTATTGTCAATACATCATTCAAAACTAAAAGTCTTCTTTGTAAGCCTATTATTAGAGATCAGTGCATCATTTAGGAATTAGGTTATTATTATTGCTGAAGAGCAACACACACTTGTCAGAATCAACTTTTCTAAAGCTATCAAACATCCCATAAACACACTTTTTATTTTTTAAAAATTGTAATTTTGGAGATGTCAATTATCTCATAAACTGTTTTTAAATAGTCTACAGAAATGAAGTGATTTCTGGCATATTTTGTTTATAAATTCAAGTATGAATCACAACATCTGACTACTTATGAGAATTTTAAAAATAACATAATGGTATCTTACATTGAGCCAAATTTATTTCGCTTTTATCTTCAGCTATTTATATCACACTTCCTTATTTCATAGCTGAGAGACTATGCAGGCTGCATAAAGAATATAGCAGAGGCTCTTGGGCTGCACTGGACTTGCAAGTTCACAGGTTCCTTTCAAGGCCCCATGATAGGTTCTACAAAATTCAAGTGTAACCAGAAAGAACACTTGATAGTACCCATGGCGACTTTTATCTCCATACAAAAAACATGTTGTATTTTTAGACTACTAGTGCATGAGAATTAAGATTGGCAGATGCTTCTTCAAATATTATGGATAGTTTATTACTAAATAAATGTCCTGCAATATGTTTACACTAGGCACCAAAAGGGATTAAAATGCATTTATTCACTCTGGCAGCTCTGAACAGCCTGTTGGATTAGAAGCAGAAGCAAGAACTGAATATTTCACAAATGTTTATATGTGGGACAGAAGCAAGCTTAATTTCCCTTTTCTATGTGGTCAGTCTAATGTGACCTATGGAAGGGATGGGGCAAATTCTTGCCATAACAACATGCAGAGCATGGCTGCCCTCTTCTGTGCATGTCTTTAGTTGGGGTTGCCTTTGCTATTATCTACACATCAACTTTAATGTAACCCATGTTTGACCTTTTAAGCATTTCCTAATCAAGAAAGATAAAAATAATCCACCATATTATTATTTTCTCAATGATATATGTCAACATTTTAATTTTCTAACGTCTGAAGAGTGCATGTTTCCTTAAGCATGAACATAAACTTAATTTAAAAGATACTCACTTCTTAGTTGTCTCTCTCATCAGATTATCATACTGCATGAAACGCTGGGATAAATAGGCTGCTGTAGAGAGGAGAATGTGCAGGTTCTTCAGGGGTGCTCTGGAAGGCACCTCCCTGCCTCTTTCCTGCAGTCTTTCCAGGACAGCTGTTGCCACTTTACAGCAGCCCTCCACGAAGTTCCCTCTAATTTCCTGGAGAGAATCATCTCTGCATGCCAGCGCCAGAGGAAGCATTGTGTCCAGGTTTTCCATGATGTCAGAACAAAACTAGGGAGAAATAAATGTGGCGCTGAGTTATTTGTATTCTGACAGCACTGTGTAATTTATGTACAGAGGAGCCAAATTCCTAAATAATGAATTTGGCATCAAACATAAATATAATGACACAGCTTTATAACAATCAATTTCTCAGTTGTAGAAAGTTAAATGTTTCATGTCAAATAAGGAAATACCAAAATGATGTCTCTCTATATAACCTTCAAACCTTATGCTCACCAGACAGACATGAAAAAGTCATGAGCCAGCTTTATATGACAGTCCCTTTATGTGTAGTCAACATGACTCAAAATAATATGTATCCCTGATATTAATTTCACATTACTTTTGAACTTGCCCTAATTTGCAACTACTAAATTTCTATATACAAACATACTTCACTAAATCATACAAAGAATATTAGTTTGGCTTAAATAATCCACAAACAATAGAAACAATTTCATGTAGACTCATCGCTTGGGTAAATAGCCAGGATGTTTCAGAAGAGTTGTGTCTCTTTTCATTAGTTACTAACTGCTTTCTTTAATGGTAGAGGGGCTGATGGCACAGCCTGCTTCTACATCTGATTAGGCAAAAGAGTTCCCCAGGAAGGGTCTGCAGGCTCAGGTGGCAAAAGGAGAATGAAGTAGGGACTCTTAAGAACACCCATCACTGGCTGCTGTACTACTGTGTGATGATGTGGAGTATCATCACACAGTGGTGTGGATATGGAGTATCATCACATGGCAGGGTAGATGTAAGGTATCATCACACAGCGGGGTGGATATGGAGTATCATCACACAGCAGGGTGGGTGCGGAGTATCATCACACAGCGGGGTGGGTGCGGAGTTGTTGAAGGAGCAGCAGGCTGCGTTCCTGCCGCCAGCTCCTGGCCGCCTGGCTAGCTTATGTCCCGAAATAACAACACACAAATTGTATTCTTTTAAACACTGCTTGGCCCATTATATCTAGCCTCTTCTTGGCTAACTCTCGCACCTGGACTAGCCCATTTCTAATAATGCGTGTAGCACCCCAAGGTGCGCTTACCGGGAAGATTCTAGCCTATGTCCATCCTGGGTCGGAGCTTCATCGTGTCTGCCCGGGAGAGGGGAGCTAAGGCATATGAGCTCACTTCCTTGTCCTCCCATCATTCTGTTCTGTTTATTCTACCCACCTATGTTCTAACCTATCAGGGCAAAGCAGTTTCTTTATTAATTAACCAATGACCTTCCTCCATCATGGAGTATCTCTTAATGTCATTCTAGCTTTGTCAACACTGCCCATCTTATCGAGACCTTCTTTCGGGTTGCCTCAGAATAAAGGGGCAAATGTTAGCAAAAACAAACACGTCTATTTTGGTAGCTCTGGAGTATAGATACCAGAGAAGAAAATATGTCCGGATACCAGGTCCTTTCCAAGGAACACCACCAGTTGATCTGTAGGCTACTTTTACAACTCTTACATTGGCAAAAAGAAAGAATAAATAGAAGTAATGCCACATCTGCCAGCAGCAGTTTGAAGCAATCTCCTCTGATACTTGCCTTGGCAACTTTCTTTGGTTGTTCTTCCTCAGGAAATATGTGACCTTCTCGCCAAACTTTTGGGACATTTACAAGGTTCATAGTGTAGCTCACAGCTGAGGTTCTTTCCATTTGCTCCTGTTGGAGAACTTTCGTGGAAAAACCTTCAATGGCTGTTGATATGCAGTGTCCCATGGCAAGAGAGCTCTCTTTAAATACATTTCTCCAGTCAAACTCTAGTAATGCAGCCTGAAAAATATATGTATATAAGATCATATTCATATTAATTTTTACTTTCAGAACAAATAGCTTGATATAAAATTATTACTTTCATTCAATATGTTTAATACAAACCCTTTTGATATAGTCTAAAAGCCATCCTTAAAATATGAAGAATATCATACTGTGTGTGAAGCAACACACTTAAAACCTGAAGATATCACCCTGTGTGTGAAGCAATACACACAAATTTGCACACTCTTTCCACACAGCAACATCACAGCTGACGTCACTTTAATTCCTCAGTGCATTTAATCAAAAACCCTTTTCAAAACTTAATAATTTAAGAATTGTTCAATAAAACCATCTTTAACAAGAGCTGAAAGCTACAGTTACAACCTATCACATAAAACCTTTAAATCCAATACGTTTAATAAAGTCTAAATTAGATTTTTATAGTCTTTTTAAAGTTTACTGTTAACTAGAATTGCAATATAAGTTAGCATTTAATATTCAATCTTTGATTTCTCTTTTAATCTCAGGATTCCAGACAAGCTAAAAAGAGAAACAGCAATAAAATGAATTTCTCAGAGAAAACACACATTGCACCTTTCTGGTTTTAACTTGCTTAGAATTTCATTTAGTCTCTCCACCACAAAGTGGTAGGCTCTTTGTTTTGTTATAAAAAAATGAGGAAGTAAAGTGGTCTGCATTGCTTTGTATGTGGGAGGAGATCACGGGTGTCACAGTCATTCTTTGTCTGTAGTGGCTTCCCAGTAGATTTTCATTTTATATTCTATGCTCATAAGCAGCTCCTCTGGATAGCTTATCTTCTTTTGTTTTATTTTACATTTTAAGTTTTTTATCTTATATATTGTGATCATATTCTTTACTTCCTCTATCCTCCCAGATCGCCCACTTCTCTACCCATCCAACTCCTTGTGGTTTCTCTTTTAAAACAAAACGAAAATTGAATGTTATAATCTTGATGACCCAATTTGTTTCCATTACTGTGATAAAACACCATGACCAAATACAGCTTAGGGAGGAAAGGGTTTATTTGGCTCACACACAATAATCACAGTTGATCACTGAGGGAAGAATGCACAAGAACCTGCAGACAGCTACAAGCATGAAGCAGTGTTGCTCACTGACTTGCTCTCTGTGCCTGACTCAGCTTATTTTCTTATATAATCAATGACAAGGGGTGGCACTGCCCACAATGGCATGCTTTCCCCTACAACACTCATCAAGAGAGAAAATGCCTCTCAGATTCATCTACAGGTTAATCTGATGTAAGCAAACCTTCAGTTAACGTCCCTCTTCCTAGAATACCTTAGCTTGTGTCAAATTAACAAAAACTAATTGGCACACTTGGTTCAATTTTTTTAACTTTAGTCTTGCTCTAATATGGAAATTCACTTGCTGTGAATGTAGACGTCCCCGAGTTCCCTAATGTTCTCAAAAGTACTAAAACAATGAGTAGTAACACACTAAAGCTATGCTTAGAAATCAAGCTGTTTCAGCATATCTTGTCTGTAGTAACACGATACCTGCTCCAAATACCAAACACTATGGGATGAGGGCTAGAGAAAAGACTGTGCAGCTGAGTGTCGCAGAGGACTAGAGTTTATTCACAACACCCATATCAGGTGGCTCACAAGCTCCTTTAACTCCAATTCCAGTGAACCAGTGCCTTCCTTTCTGGCTTTCTCCAGTACCTGCAAACAGGTGCACGTACCATTCCCCTACCCATGTAAACACACAGTAAGTCTAATAAAAATCTTTTAAAAAGTAGACCCTAGACCCTAAGTCCCTGATCTATTTTTTGCTTTTCTTGATATCAGAGTTTTAAGCTAGAAAACTGAGTTTAACTGGATGGTTTCCATGTCCCTTTCAGTCTAAGACTGTGGCAATCAGGACTTTGAGATGGCTCAGTGGGGTAAGACAGGGGCAAATGAACTTGCTATGCAAACCTGATGACTATTTTTTTGAGGACAGATCTCACGGTAGAAGGAAAGAATAGATTACTGAACACTGTGCTTTGACTTTCACTGCTGTAACCTGGCACATAGGTATTTTCACTTGCACACACACACACACACACACACACACACACACACACACACACTAATGAATCAGGATAAACCTATGAATTATTAAGATTAGAATAATTAGGCTAACATGTTATACATTTATCTAACATCATATTTACACATTTTATACAACTATCAAAAATATTAAAGACGGTTTCTATACAGTTCATGAGTTTACAAATCTATTGTCAAAATAATAGCTCCTGTTTTTGATACTTAAAATGTAACTGAACTTTTCTATCTAAAGTTTATTTGATCCTATAGCAACATAGAGCTTAAACCCATCTCTCAATTATATTTGAGTACAATTAACCAATAACTTAATCTCCTTACTGATAAATGAAGATCAGGGATAAAACTCAGGTATCTGTTCTTTCCTTCCACCTGGAATGCAGGTATCAAACATAGGTCACTAGAGGTGGAAAAATTACAGCCTGTGGTATAACAGCAACTTCTATGGGACACATTAATGATAAATACGCTAAAGGAAACTACCTCTATAAAAATGGAAAACTATAAAGCCCTGATCTTTTTTTTTTTTGCTTATTTCTCTATTGGAGCACAAATATTCATTAAAGTCTTCCATTTATGCAAGGGACATATGTGGTGAATTGTTCCTGATTGCTATGGCTGCAGTCACTTTCCCTATCCCTGTCTAAGCTTTGCTCTCTGTCTGTACAGGGATTATATTTTCCTGTTATAACTGATATGTGACTGTAATATGCTGGCCATATGAATTCTGCTCAAAGAAGAAGAAACAAAGATATAAATCTACCCTTACAAAGAAAACTGCAAACCTCTATGTCCTAAAACTGTCTTCTAAAAGTCTATGTTTTCATGAAAGATTGCTTGTTTCTTTTCTTCCCATCTGATATTTGGTATCACACACATTCCAGTTAAAATAAAGAACATTTGTTAGTTAATCCAAGAAAACAAGAGAAAACTGAGTGGCTTTTCAGTGCACAACAGTCAGGAATTGCTGAATCTTATTTTCTATTACGTAATGCTAGATTCATGCCGAGTATGATTTTCTTCTTGCTGAAGCACTATGTATCCTTCTGAGTGCTCCTAACCATACCCTTTGCTTTCTAGGCTGAGAACTGTTATAAACTATACAGATGTTGGTCTTTTAAAATATTTACACAGTGTATTACTCAGCATTAACTGAGAAAGCAGAAGCCATGTACAAAATTTCAAGAGGAAAGTTTAATACAGGGAACTGATTACGCGTGTGACTTATGATTGCAGCGTCCCTTTGCAGCAGCGGTTTTCAAAGGATCATACTTACTCCCTCCCTCCCAGTTGTTTTCTGGTGAAACTAGTGAAATGTTAGAAGGTAGGACATAGTAAGCTATATAGGACATAGTAGCTCACTAAGGAAATACCCTTGGATTTTAATGGTTTAGGATGCTTCCTGTCCCACTGTCTGCTTCCTGTTTGCCACAATGATGTGACCAGCCACATCAGGCTCCTGCGACAGGGACCGAGCTGTTTCTACTGTCATACTTCTAGACCAGTTATAGGATGAAATCTGAAATCATAAAACAAATACATTCTTCTTCCCTTAAGTACCTTCTGTTGGGTGTTTTGTCGCAGTGATGCAAAAGTAACTTACAGAAACCTAGGTGACAGAAGACTGGTGAAGCCAAGCACAAACTATGAAACACAACACAGCAGCAAATCACAATCTCACCAAGACTAAAAAAGCAAACACGTCACTGTGCTTTGAGAAAGAGGCTAAGTCAAGGCACAGCTGCCATGAGGAACTATAGTCACATAAAGAATGTGGTGTAGCCACGAGCCACAGCAAGGCCACAGGCTCACAGAGGTAGGAGATAGGGAATCCCAATATTTCTCTGCAAATTCTGCCCTCCAATATTTCAGTATCTTTAATTATACAGACATTCCCATGATCTAGAAGGCAGGGGAGTCTGGCAACATGATTCTCTACAATACAGAACAGAGCAGAGGCATGGCAATGCACCCTGAACAGATAAACAAAGACATTTGTTTAGACCTTCATGCCTTTCCTCGGAAAAATCAGCATTTATCACTCTGTAACGGTTACCTACAGTTCACATTCTCAAAATACAGACCCTAAGCCAAGACGGGAACAAAAGTTTCTTCTTGATGTCTGTTTTTATATCATTCTCATGAACCGTACTGTGCAAGAGAACAATGAGACAACTTGATTTTTGTTAAAAACATTTTCAAATTGTTAGCTCGTGTTACTTGTACCAATTTATCGGTCTTCTTATGACATCTTTACATACTTATCCAAAGTACTTTGACCATATTCATTTTTATTCTCATATTTTCTTTCACCCCTCATCTCTAGCTGATCTTCCTTTACTCAAGTTTGACACCATTCTGCTTACAAGTCTTGACTTGTCTAATCTAGAATCCACATTTTGAGAAAAAACATCTGTTTTTCTGAGTCTTGCTTATTCACTTAATGTGATAATCTCTAGTTCCATACATACTGAATAAACAAACAAAGAACTGGTCAAACTGTCATATTCCTTCAGCCTATTTTCTTTGATTCCTTACATTTTCAACAGCCTTGTATCTATAATGCATCATGAAACTTTTTTCTTTATGAATGAATAAATCTATTGTGTGAATAAATCTATATTTTTTTCATTCATCCATGCTACTGACAAGTGCCTAGGGTGAGTCTATCACTTGACTATTGCAAATGGAGACATAGGAAAATAAATAAGTAGCTATATTGTGTGGTGATCTAAGGAGTGGCCCAGGAAAGTCATCCTTTTGCTTTTTGGAGGGAACACCACACTGATCTCCCTTGGGGATGCCGAGTTTCCATTCCCACGAACAGTACACACAGATTACTTCCCACTCTCATCAGCATCTGCTCTTCTGTTACTTGATGATAACTCCTCTGAATTTTTATCTAAAACTTCTGAGGGAAATTTCAATCAAGATTATTTGGAAACAAAGGGAAAACTCAAATATTTTGATACACAACAGACTTATGGAAATGCAACCATGTTATATGTGAATAAAGTCTCACCTCTTTAACTGGTAATAATGGCTCTGGAGGAACACTGACTTCATTTGCTATATGTTTCGCTCCCATGGCTTCCTTATCAGATTTTTTCTCTATTCCTGAGCAAAGAGAAGGAAATAAATACAAAAGCATTCATTTAAAAAGAACAAACTTGGGTTGGAGCACTTACTGCTCTTGTAGAAGATCCAGGACTGTTCCCGGTACTTCAGGAAGTTCAGAACTAAGTGTAACTCCAGTTTCAGGGACTCTGATGCCCTCTTCTGTCCTTTGCAGGGACTGCATGCACATGATGGACATTCATATACTCTGGCACGCACACATACATATTAGTGAATTAATCTTTTTTTCAAAATAACCAACTAGTCTAGAAGTGATTAATGTACTAATTACATAGAAAATCACATACACAGTAATTACACATAACTATATGTGTGTGTGTGTGTGTGTGTGTGTGTGTGTGTGTGTGTGTGTGTGTAATAGGGAATACAGTCAGTAAGATACAAGCTGGTGGCAGTATTGCAATTATGCAGGCATATACAAGGTAGAGACCCCTTTTAAATATACATCTTGATGAAATCTAAACAGCTTATAATTATATTCCTATCTGGCATACATGCATGTATAACCTGCGGAATAAAGATCCTTCCTCTATATTCATGTTGACAATACAGGATGACATATGAGTAAAAATTAATATTAACTTCCTTGTTAATTTCAAAAGTTCAATTTTGTCTGGTGTGGTGGTATAGGCTGAAAACACTTTGTGAGTGTGAAATCAGCCTGGGCTTCACAGAAGTCAGAGTTTAAGTACCACACTTAAAGCTGATGGGGTTACATAAAATACTAGCACTTTCTTAAAAGATGAGCCGGAGAAACAGCTCCATTTAGAAAGTGGATTGGGTACTTCATATTGATCCCCAGCACCCATATGCAACCAGAAGCCTGGAGCCCATGACTATAATCTCAGCACTGGGAGGCAGGCACAGAGTATCCTACGAGCTTTCTTGGCCAATTAGTGTAGCTCAATTGTAATGTTCCAGATTCAATGACTGTCGGAAAGAAATAATATGGTGACCCGGCAAGATGGCTGAGCAAGTAAAGACAATTGCATGATGATATGAGTTTGATTCCCATGACCTCAGTCATAGACAGAAAGACCTCCTAAAAGTTGTCTCTGATCTCCATACATGTGTTGTGGCATGTAAACATCCGTACACATACAGGCACACACAAGTAAACACAAATGTAAAATTTAAATAAGTTGGAGAGGAATTAAGAAAGACACCCAATGTTGGCTTGAAACCTCTACTCGTCCACAAAAACATGCACATGTACACACACACCAACATCATCAGCATCATCAACATCATCATCAAGAACAGAATGCATAGAAACATAACGGTATATCAGGAGAACAAATATGCTTTCAGTAATTATTAACAATGGTTAATTTGAAAAACAAAAACATTTGGACAGAAATGGACAGATATAATCACCAACTCTTAAAATGGAATTATTTTTGCTATTGTTAAGTTTTATAATAAAGGAAGTCTTTCCATGGTGCAAAATTTAGTAACTAAATACAAGAAATAAAAACTTTCCACTTTTCCATCAAGATTGCATTAACCAGAGTTTGATTAAATGAATCATGTATTGTATACCGTTTTGTTGCTTGGAGTTAGTATAGGATGATAAATTTCATAGTATAATCCCATTTTTATTTTTTTTACTAGACTTCAAGAAATTTTAAGAAACAGTTTCTCTATTGTTGGCAATTTTCTCAGTAGATATTTTAACCAATAAATTCATTTAGTAGATGGGTGCTGTTTTCCTCCTGAGTGATACTTTGAATTTAATTATGAATACATTCTAAGGAATAGAGTCCTCAGAAAGAAGTTTTATTCTAATGATAAAGTTACTTACAACATCTGTTCACTCTGAGTATGCTAAAGGAATGCCTACTTAGATAATAACACCTCCGCTCCTGTTTGGGTAAGTATCCCCCAAATGACCTGCAGGTTAAAGTCTTCTTCGTCCCTAGCTTCTGAAGCTATTAAGAAGTGGTCAATCAGTTAACAGATGGGTTGTAGCCCCCTTGAAGGGCGTATTGGATCTCTGCAAGAGCAGCAAATACTGAACCGTCTCTCTATGTTTAAAATCTTATGGTGATGTTGTATGTCTGTGCAACTGATAAACTGATACTGAAACATTACTTCATATACTTACAGTTTCCCATAGGATTTACTCTTTGTGTTAAATAATTCTATGGACACTGTCACGTACATAGTTCGTTTCTCTACCACTAATGTGTCCATATGGAATAGCTTCACTATTCTAAACTCCCCCTGCCGATATATAACCCATGTACCTATCCCTTTCCCCTTTTCCTGGCAATGTAAATATTTCAATGTTTCTATAGTTTTGTTTTTCTGTAACAATATATAGTTGGAATCTTATAGTATATAATTTTTTTTAGATGTAGCAATAAACAACCTTGGTTCCTCCGTATCATTCCATGGCTTGATCATCTTATTTTTATTGATGAATAATATTCCATTGTATTGATAGACCACAAATTGTTTATTGATTCACCTACTGAAAAACATCTTACTTGTTTCCAAATTCTGGTAATTATGAATAAAGCTGCTGTAAACATTCATATATAGGTTTTTGTAAGGATTTAAGTTTTCAACTCATTTGGATCAACACCTGGAAGTGCAATGACTAGACCATATGGTAAGACTATGTTGAGTTTTGGAAGATTGTGCCAAACTGATGGGCAAAGATGCTCTACCGTTTTACATTCCTAACAGCAATGAACAGAGTTACTTTTCTGCTACACGCTTGTCAGAAAGTAGTATTTTTAGCAATTTTTTAAAAGATTTTTGCCATCTAATAGGTGTACAGTAATATCTCATTTTAATTTGCATTCCCATGGTGACATACTATTTTTTGCATATTTTCCTATGCTTAGTCACCATCTGTCATGTTTAGTGAGCTGTCTACTCAGATATATTATGTAGTCTAAAATCAGGTTGCCTGTTGAATTTAAAAGGTTCTTTGTATATTTGGATATGAATCCATTATCATATATGTATTTTGCAGTTCTTATTTTTACTTTGTGTCTTTTCATCTTCTTTGTGAACTTGACTATTTATTTAACCATTCCACTTAATAAACTTATCTTTCACATACAGTAGTGCAATTGTAAGATACAGGCCAAGACAACTGTCCATAGCTCAAGAAAACTTGACATAATATCATGAAGTATGACACCATACAAATGAAGCAGAGAATGCTAAATGTTCATCAATGAATACACAACAATGGAAAACTCTTCATAATCTACAGCAAATATGAATATGATAAGTATAGAGGCTTAAGCAAGTTGCATATTTATAGGAGCTTTATATCTTGTATATGCCTGCATCATTTTAATACAATCAACATCTTACTGCATATATTCCCTATATATTCATATATTTCTATGTTTATGTAAATGCACCTACTGGGTACGTAGTTTTTCTACACAGTTATTTTAACCTGCCTGAAACTACATATGCTAATCACATCTAGAATGGTTGACACTTGTTTTGTAAAATTTATTTATTCTTTTGATGTGTATATGTATGTTTTAGATTTTATGTATGTGCACCATACACATGCACAGCCTGCTGAAGCCAGAAGAGGGCATTGGATTCCCTGGAACTGGAGTTACAAGCAGCTGTGAGCTGCTCAAAGTAGGTGCTGGGAACTGAATCTAGGTCTTCTGGAAGTAAGTGTTCTTAATGTCATCTCTTAGTCTTAGTCATCTTTTTTGTCCCAGTTGGTTATTTTAGGATTAATTATTATGAATTTGTTTCCTTCTCTTTTCTCTGGAAATGTTCCTGCATTTTCCTAACTATTCACTTTTAATAGGATGACAATCATTTATTATTTTAATATAGGAACAGGTGTAGATGTACTTGTTTCCAGAAAGTAGACAAGTAGAAAAAAGTTGCAGTTTCATCTTGACTGTATATCCCTTAGGTTTGTTCCAAAGTTTAATGGTATTCATATGTTCAAAGCCAATTTATCTGAATACTCTGCAGGAGCTCATGAAAGTAGCTAATTTTAAGAGATACTTACCCTTGAAGCATAATCTTTGCAGATCTCTTTCTGGAAGTAACTGTGTGACATTGCAGAGCTGGAGTTTAAGTCTTAGGGAAGAAGTTGACTACCTTCTAGTTAACATTTCACTCCTGAATATGTTATAGTTATTCAATAAACAAAATGCCCAGATGGTAGAAACCATCTGCTTATCTCCAGGACGAGTTAGACAAAGACAATATTCCTAAGCCATTTCTTGCTGGTTCATAACTCTAGAATGAGCGACTTTCAATTAATTATATTAATCTTTAAAATATAATACCCCCCAAATTAAAAGACTTTTAAGAAACTTATCTTTAAGTGTAAAAGTAAATGGAGTCATTTTTAGATAGGATTAATGACAATCAATACACGTTAATAAAATATTTCATGAATACAACATTGCAACATTTTTATATTTGTTTGCCATTCAATTGGCCAATTTCAAAACTTAACAAAATAAAATTCTACGAGTCCATTGAACAACTGGGGAATTACTGTATATATTTAAAATAGATTGAAAATTCTGTACACACTTTATTATCTACTTTTGGCTCTACTTTGAAAGATAATTATTCGCACGAAACCAACAGTGAGTTCTCTAAGTATATGCCTAGATTAAGAACCTCAGAAGAGCACTCAGGGTCACAAGAGTGCCAGCTGCTCAACAGCTTCCCCTACAGAGTTCTCTGTGGTTCATTTTACACTTCTGGCTATTTTGCACACTGCCACTTTGCTCTCTTTCACAGGACTGGAGGTTGGCAGTACTTCCCTGTGACATCCACTTTCACACCCAAATTGGTCTTCATAGGCTCCCATTGTGCGCACTTCAAGGCAACTCGCCTTGTTGGCAGCTCTGAGTGGGAAGCGCAAGTCTTTCTTTTCTTCACTGCTCTTCTCTGGCTCACAAGCAACCTCCCACCAAAAGCTGAATCTGTAGAAGAGACTACATCCAAGAGATAATACCATAACAAAGTATGAAGAGAAGCCCAGGTGGCCACCTTGCAAATTTCCAATGTGGAAGCCTTCGACCTCTCTGCCCAAGAAACAGCTAAAGTCCTAGAGTAATGAGCTTTAGAAGCCCTAGGAGCCTCTTTACCTTAACTACATACGCCTCCCTAATACAATCCCCTAACCATCTAGCTAAGGAACTCTTAGAAGCCATTTGACCCCTCTTAAGACCCCCTAAGAGTACAAACAATCTTTCAGAAGATCTGAAATCTTTGATTCTTCTGAGACAAACCCTAAGTGTTCTTCTTACATCCAATTGAAGCGGCCATTGCGCTTTGTCGTTGCTGGTGCTAAAGAGAAACGAGGGCCAAGAAACCTCCTGGTTTAGATAAATCTCAGATGCCACCTTTGGAAAAATTGAGGAACTGCCCGAGAACTACTTTATTCTGAAGGAGCATCATAAATGACCCCCCCCCCAAATCAAACCTAAAGCAAGCACGTAAAAATACCATCACACAAAAGAGACACAGGACGGCATCTGTACAGTCAATCACTTTCTCAACAACGAAATCAGAAAACCATCAAATCTGACCAAACAAAACAAATAGTAGAACTACTAAATTTTCTTTCTCATAAAAGATTTATCCTGTCTCTATCAATTCTCTTGTTCACATTCTGATTCCCAAGAGTAAACATTAAAATAGGAAGTTAAATGTGTGATTAATTATCTTTTTACATCCTGTATGCGATGTTAAGCATCTGGATATTTTTAAAACATCCCGAAAATGGGGGGGGGGGACTTCATTTTTTTATATTGTTTGGATTATATAGTCACATGAGGCCACTTTTATCAGGCTAACAAAACATGCTCCAACGAAAACCAGGACCCAGGAAGCCACCTGGCTTGCTCTCTTTCCCTCCATTCTCTTCCAGAAAGAGTTTCTAGCAAAACCATACAAATAAGTACCTTTTGCTTTCTATAGTAATTCATCTTAGGTATCTTTTCCCTCCTAATTCAAAAGCCAACGTTTTTGAAAAGAACTGATTAACACTGACACACTCAAAGAAACATAAGTCGTCCCCCCCCCCCCAACAATTTCCTTTCAGATAATTCTTTACAGTCATTTATATAAAGTTGTGTAGGATTGAAGCAATCTTGGTTGTCTTACACAAAACAAAAACAAGACCAAACCCAAACCCATGAATTTCAACTTCAAAGAAAGCATATATCACAAGGGCCTGTGGAATGGCTCCAAGTGGGGGTGTTTGCTGCCAAGCCTGACAACCTGGGTTGAATTCGTGGAACCCACATGGTGGGAAGAGAGAACCAATCCTGCAAGTTGTTTTCCTCCTTACACACACACACACACACACACACACACACACACACACGTGCATAAACTTTTTGGCTTATTTTTAACAACAATTCTAAATCATCAATATGAAGTGAACCTAGAGTGAATTAGAGAAATTTTAACACATTAACCTCATTTATCCATTGAACAAATCTGTATTAAATATATTCTGACAGCACATATTATTTTAAATGTTAGGGAATTATTAAAAATGTTGTTAGAGCACAAAAATATTTTGAAAAATTAAAGAATACAAATAGCCAAAAAGAGATGTTTTACTAATAAGACATTACTCAAAAATTACTCTTAAATATTGAATTTGATAACCCACAAATATGGGTTAACAGCAACTGTAAATTATGATGTGATTATAGAGATTTTTTGACTTCACATAATAATTGCAATGCCTGCTCTTGGGTGTGAAGTGTCTGCGAGCCTCATCAAGGCTCAATCCTAATCTAATACAGTGGAATATGCCTTTCTTTTTCCCCTAAAATCAGCAGCTAAAATCTTTTCTTCAGATTTTGCCTATTTCAGTTTTATGTCCTTACAACATTCCTCTAACAATATTAGTCATGTTGCACTTAAGAACAAAGCTCTCACATAACTGATACATTCTGTCAAAGGCTGTACTAGGATGAAAACAAGATGATGGACAGAGACCTTGATGACATGGAATTCAGGGTATTTTTGTTTTTTTTTTTCATCTAAAGAGAACTGAACATAGAAAAGTGAGAACACATTATCTTGGCTGGTCATGATGGATGAGCACCAGTAGCTAATATCAATTCTGTGAGGCTTAACATAGCACCAAAAATTTGGAAGTCTTAGGGTTTAAAATTCTCTGAGCTCAGATCAACTCCATTTAGACAAGCAATTAAAGCTTTCATTATCTCTTAATGTAGTCAACAGTTCCTGTTTGGTTTTTGCTTAAAGCATTTTTCTGTCTTACATTCTTGCTAGCATCAGAAATCTGTACTCCACCCTTGTTTTGTCTAATGAGCGGAAATTCGGTACAGTGATGGCTACAGGTTGGCTATAATTGGAGTATGCCCCACAAGAGCTCAGATGTTAGAAGCTTAGTCTTCCAGATGGTAGTAAAAGAATGGAGGGCACTGAAGAGGGAGAATGCAATGGGTGGGTACTGGCAGCCCCGCCCTTGGGAGGGTGCTCACCTGAGTCAGCATACATTTTTGGACTTTCTCCAAAACTGTGAGGTAAATAAGCCCCATTCCTTTCTAAATTATCCAGGCTCAGAAACTTTGTTACAGTAATAGAAAATGAGCAAATACAACTATCTGTATTACTTACTTTAGAATAGTGCTACCTAAAGTTAACCTGAAAGACAGAAAATTGCTTACCTGTGCTAAACATAAAAGAAATTTCAACCCCAGCCACTATCTTTTCTAATACACAAGTCAAAGTAAATAAAAAAGTACAGAACTATGTATTCAAGCAGAAGCTAAAGATTTATTGTTCTTAGATATGGGGTTTGCATGTTAAAAAAATTTAGTTAATTCCTGCTTCCCTCAATTTGTTTTGAAGATGTAGCCACTTTCTCAGCACGCCACACATGGTCATATGTGAAAGAGAACTGTGGCTGTCATGGTGAAGAAAAGGTATACATGAGACAACAAAGAGTGTGTCTTGGCCATATCCTTTGACTGCTACCCATATTGTCAGAAACATTATTTCAACCTACACAGTAAAGTATTTTTCAAAGAGATTTTGTTTCAATTAAATTAGAATAATACATTACAAAATTAAATAACTCACAGTGTAATAAATCACATCTGGTAATCATAACTTTTAAAAATCTTATGCATGACCTAGTATGCTAAGTTATTTAATTTTCACAACTCCACTTTTGATATTGGAATCTGAAGTATTGGGGCCTACAAAGAGAGAACTTGGTGTATTCCTACAAGTCTACTGGGAAGCTGAGAGAGAGAGCTCTGGCCTAAGGAGACTCGGACAGCTGCTGGAGGAGGGCACCTGGCTTCTGTGGCAAGAGCACAGGTGCTCGGCCACCCAGTCTGTTCAGTCTCTCAACAGGCCAGCCTGTGGTTCTTCCCAGGGAAAAAGATACAATACTAGCCAAGGGCAATTATCCAAACAAACTTAGGAAGTTTTTGCCCATCAGAATTAAGGACGCTCAAAGTGCAAACAATAAAAAAAAAAAACCCACACTATGTGTCATGCTGAATATTAATGCAAACAACTTCATCATGTACTTCTTTCAAATAATGGTACAGATTAAAAGTGGCAGGGAGCATTCAGAGAAAAATTGTCTATGCATGACTAACTAAAGAGCACAGTACCTGGAGCATTCCTGGGCATCTCAAGCAATAAAAATGACTCTTCAAACAGTTCCTGAATGCTTTTTTCCAGCTTCAAAGCGGATTCTGTCAGCTGTGACAGGAATCTGAGTTCGTGTAAGGACGAAGGAGAGTGTCTTCGATCCTGTGGGCACGCAGAGCTGACTGTGAAGAAAAGATAGACACTGTTATACATTTTACTGATTTCTTTGGAAAGTTCTAGAACAATCGATTTGATCATATATACCATAAATTTGACAAGAGCTTCAAAATTTAGGCAAGCTTGTTCATCATGAGACACATATAAAAACTTTCTAGGGGAATAATTTCTTCCACGAAGTTATAGATAAATATCATCTGTGATGCAATTATGACAAATAACTAGCTTGCAAGTTGTTATAAAATAGATAACTTATACAACTGTATTTTTAAGTCTATCATAATTTGACTCTGATTATGAGGAAACATCAGACAAACTCAAATTAAGGGACATTCTCCAAAATAAATTAGCAGTACCTTTCAAAACTATTTGTGCCAGAAAACCAAGCTTCAAAAATATTACAGTGTAGAAGCATACAAAAGACATAATAACTGAAGCCATTATTAGATTCACCGCTAAAAATATGTGAAATCCATTACTCTTTCACAAGCTTCTTATTTCTTGGTTTAAATATTGAACTGTAGTTATGAAAAAGATTCTTTTGATTTGAGATATGTTCTACAGAATATAAGAACAAAAGTCTACCACATAGTCTTAATTAAAAGAAGAGTTTTGAGGAAAAAAATTAGAAAGAGAAGGGGGAGAGGTAGAAAGCTAAGTGAAGAACCACAAAATGTAAATGTGTAGTAAAATAATAATACTCATGCATTTAAGGAATGTGGATGTTAAGGAAATCAGTAATTTTCCCTGGTATTCTGATATAGATTTTCCTCTGTATGCTGTGAATATGTTTTATTACCATTGGTTAATACAAAAGCTGCTTTGGCCTATGGATAGGCAAAATAGAGCTAGGCAGGAAAACTAACCTGAATGCAGTGAGAAAGAAGGAAGAGTCAGGCAGATGTGAGGTAACAAACCACGAGACTCGTGGTAGAATATAAAATGATAGAAATGGGTTAATTTAGGACATAAGAGCTAGCTAGGAATACACCTGAGCTGTTGACCAAACAGTGTTGTAATTAATATAGTCTCTGTGTGGTTATTTGGGTTTGGGTAGCTGGGAAACAAAACCACAGTCTCCATTTACAATATTCAGACAGCTTTATAAATCTGAAATTTAAAATATAAAAGAAAACATCTAAAGAACAGATATAACTTCTCAAATTGTCTGTATTTTATTTCTATATCATTAAAAAGAATCAAATTAATGTGGCAAATGGGTACAAACTATATAATAACTACATAATCCATGAAGCTATGTTAAAAATTCCCTCTTATCTGAATAATTGGCGTATACATTTTATGCAGGAAAATACAACTTATACAAAGACTGATGTTTTTCCTCACAATTATACTACTAGTCAAATTACTCTTCCATTTAATTACCACAGAAGACAGGAAATGTTTAGGAGTACAAAGAGTAGTTTCCTTACTAGGTCCCTTTAATTCCAATTTGTTGCTTCTATATTAGAAATGTATGACCAGATGGTATTTCTGACTATATATTCAAGTATATAAAGAATTTTTCTTTTATTAATCCCATTTCTTGAAACATATTTAAAAAGTTTAATTGTAATTAGAAAATTCACAATCTTACTCTAACAAGAATCTGGTGATGGGAGCAGAAAACATGAAGGGTGGTAATCAGGAACTGAAGGGGCTGATGAATCCACATAGAGACAGATGTTCTCATCGCATAGACATAGAAGGAAGACTTCAGAAACACAGCTTTACAGGTAATCTATTTCCCTTCAGTTAAAAAGCTCAGACACTGGCATCAAACTTAAATCCACAGAACATAGTCTTTAAGCAAGGGCTAACCAAAACTATCATTTTAGCTTTGCAGGTAATCTGAGAAATCTATCTACAAATTACAACTATGGAATAATATCTACCTCTAAAAAGTAAAAACACCTAAAACTTCTTACAAAATTCTATACTCATCCCCACATTAAACATCATCCCACATTTAAAAAGTTCCTAAGTAGCTTATTTTCTACCCGTGATTCTTCTAGAAAGATGCACAAGTACATAAAATGTATGAGCAGCATACATAACAAAAATTCCAAAAAAGTTATGTTATGTTCGAAAATTGGAAAAGAAAAGAGGAATATAGCATGTCCCTTCTAGTTGTTGACCAGTTCCTTATCAGGCTGTTTGGAGTGTGTGTGTGTGTGTGTGTGTGTGTGTTTATGCATTTGTGTCAACCTTAGGTGGCCTGAGGAGTGGTTTACCTTTAGTAATAGAGTCTCTCACAGGGAACTAGGGCTCCTACTTTCACAGGGACCTGGGCTTGTAGTTTAGGCTGGATGTTCCACTATCTTAAATATGACCAGAGCTTTCTTTTAAGCTTCACATATGCAAATAAGGGGTCAATAACCTTGTAAAGTCCCAAGCTCCTTTTAGACTTCATATATTTTAAAATCAACTTCCAAATCCTTTCTAATGCTTCATTAGGCAAGGCTACTCAATAGTGTGATTTAGAATTAAACATAGTTAGAGCCTTTGTCTGGCTCAAATTTAAGATAAAGGTATTATAAATGTTTATAGAATAAGGAAAGATTCACCTTAAGAAACATGTGCAAGAGCTGGAACCCTATAACTTAAATGCAACTTGTCTAAAATCATGTAGTGGATTCTCCATGAAGAGGATTTACTTTCTCAACCAGGAGTTAACAAGAACCTTGTAGACAGACAACAATATTTAAGGCAAGTCCATTTCAATTCAATGATTCTTTATAACTTATTAAAGAGGGCCAAATGATATATATGACCTAAATCTAATATTTTTTCCAAAGAAGCAATGATTACTGAGGAGATCATTAATTAGTAGTCCTTATTTCCTACCATTCTTAGATCAGAATTCTCCCAATGGGCATTGTGAGGGTTTGTCAAAGGCCAATTAAAACAAAGTTAAACACAATGTATGGAATTCCATTTCCCCAAACTTCCTTATTTTTTTATTTTCTCCACACTTTTTCACAGGACCTGAGTCCTAATCACCATACTTTACATCAGGAATTTCATCACTGTGCCTCCTAGACTTCCCCCCATTACCCAGATCAGGACAGGATGTCATAAAGCAGAAATTCCTTTTATATTGCTCATTATTATTCTCGACCTCTCTTCTTTCAGTGCTATTTGTCTATTCTTCTTCAAATCATCTGCTCAGAAAACTTCATTTACATAGAACAAGGTGTCAACCTTCCCAAAATAAGCCAACTTAGAGTTTGTTTATTTATTAAACAAGGGGCTTATTTAATTATTTATTAAATCACAATGAAACTCTCTTACTTTCAGTGACGTTTAGGCATGCATGATTACACACAAGGAACTACATTTGACCTACTCTGCCAACCATTGCTGTTTGAATTTATAATCATTGTTTATGTGATGAGCTTGGATATGATATAATGAGAAAAAAATGGTTCTAACTAAAATATCAATATGACAAGGTAAAAATAAATTGTTTTACTTAGAGTAAGACTTTATCATCACGGAGCAGTGATTGCAAATGATAATAAGGGTTTGATGGCAATTCTTTCTCTAGTATTTTAATAATTTCTTTCTTAAAATGCACAATAAAATCCTGTACTTTACTTTTATTTTAACTCATATTATTTACTTTTATAATGAAATGGAAACTTTTAAAACTGAATATTTCTCAAACATTTTTGGCTAGGGAACGCCAGCTGATTCATCAACAGATCACATTTGAGATTTTTGAGGAAAGGGGTCATTGGGAATCACCTCTGTGATGACTTGAATGTGTCTACCGGGTGGCATTTCCTCCACTGTAGAGCCTGGCCTGATTTCCATAGCACTCTCTTCTGCTTGCAAAATCATGTGAGGATCATATCTGGATCTGAACGAAAGGAACAGTCCAGGATCCTACTGAGCATGCACAGTGAGTGTGGGGAGGTGAACCACCAGGATTGCAAATAGCTATGTGAGAATAACCGTAATCCCAATAATGATTTTTAAAAGAACAATTAAATAAGTGTCATTTGCTGGGGTAGGTGATACAAGTCTATGAATCCTTGAACTCTAGAGATGTTGGCAAAAGGGTTGTGAATTCAAATGTTAATATGTGCAGCATATCAAGGCCCTGTCTAAACACAACAAACAAGTGGAATCTGCCGTGCTGGAAAATTACTCTGTAGCTTAAACTACAGGTAGGGTATGACCTCAAAAGGCAACTAAAAATGTGACATTGTGTAAAAACACAAATAGCTTTTGTACTTTGTCCATGCTCAATTTTTTAAAATTAATTTTTAGATTAGTATACAAAGTAACAGATTTCATCATAGTGTCTCATTTTGTTTCCCTCCTTCACTGTGGCCATTTGTTTGGGAGCAGCAGGGAAGAGGGATAGATAAGAACAGAGTGCACGCTTGCGCACGTGTGCTCACACACACACACACACACACACACACACACACACACACACAACTATGAAAAGGTCATGTTACGAACCAAAGAATCATCATAAGAAATCTATTTCTTCCCTTTTATGCTATTCTGAAAAAAAAACAGGGTACAGGTGGAGGAAATTTTAAAGGGGACATCTCATGCGATTGCCATGAGCAAAAGAAACTTTGTTAGACAAATAAACAGTAGGAGCTTATTTCTTATGAGTGGGTATGCATGTATGTGTGCATATGTCTATGTGTATGTTCATGTTTAAGAGTTTGCAGCTGTGGGTATGTGTGCATTTTCATGTGTGTGCAGATGTGCATGAATGTGAAGTCCATAGTAAAATCAGCCACAGGAATATTGCTTACCTTCTTTGAGACAGTCATTTTGGTCTGCAGTGCACCAGTTAGGCCAGGCTAGCTGGCTAGCAAGTCCACAGGGTTCTTCCTGTTTCTGCCTCCCCAGAGTGGGATTTTAAACCTATGCTGCCACAATTGGCATCCATCCTGTCTGATGAAACTGTAGTTCGCATGCTTGTGAGCAACTGCACAGATAAAGCATCTCTCTCTCTTTCTCTCTGACTTTTGATAGAAGTTATTCAGAGACATTCTCAGAAAGAAAAATTCCGAGGCCAGAAACCATCAAGTGTTTTCATTTCTGCTTCAAGACCAGCACAATCACTTATACGGATTTGAAACGAAAAAGAAACTGTTTTTTAAAAAAAAAGACGAGAGAGATGAGGTGTTACATGAACAAGAGGGGTCAAGAGCATGGCTTGGAAATCCACAGGCAACTGACCCAAAGTCAGTTAGGTCCTCTGTATGTGGGAGACACTTGTGTAGCCTGAACGGTTTGTGGGACCCCTGGCAGTGGGACCAGGATCTATCCCTGGTGCATAAGATGGCTTTTTGAGCCCATTCCAGATGGTGGGATGTCTTGCTTAGCCTTGATGCAGTGGGGAGGGTCTTGGTCCTGTCTCACCTGACTATGCCAGGCTTTGAATATGCCAGGCTTTGTTGATTCCCCATGGGAGACCATACCCTTTCTGAGGAGTGGATGAGGGGTGATTTTGGGGGAGTTGTGGGAGAAGAGGGAGGAGGAAGAGGAGGAGGAACTGTGGTTGATATGTAAAATAAGCAAAAATTAAAAAAAATGTATAAAATTGAAAAAAAGAATGATATCTCAATAATCATAGATATAGCTGGATTTGATTGAAAACAAATAAAGTCATTTTTCAAAACAATAAATATTTAAGTTTGTAAATAAAGAAAAACTATTGTACTCTATAGGAATTACAGTATTCTATTTGACAAAGCTATCTAAAAATCAACATCTAAAAAGTAATTATGTGCAAAAGAACATAAAAGAAATGGAATAGAAATCTGGAGGGTATAGTCCTACAATTTATTCTAAAATATAATTTTGTATGGTTAAAATTTTCAATTATTCTTTGCTAATTGTTTTCTAAAAATAACTGATTATTTAAAACATAAGGTATTCCAAATTTCACCCAAAAATTAAATGTGTGTTTATGCATAAATAAAATATATATTTTATGTAAATGTATCTATAGATGTATTAGTAATAAAGAATGTAGATTATAAACCACATGTTTTAAAACACTTTTGCTTACTGTCTAGTAGACAACATATTAATCCCATTGTCTTCTAGTAAAATGTAGGACACTGGAAGCTGATCTAGAGAAATATTAGGGCTCCTCACATTGATCTGCAACAAGCAGCCTTTGAAAAAACTATCAAACTCCAGCTAAATCAGATGAAACCATAGAAATACAGGCAGCGGCTGAAAGCACATATTATTTTCCAAAACCATTAGCAACAGAATTCTTGTTCATAATAGCATTAAGATACTGGAGGAAAATGAGAAGCTGCACGATCAGATAATCTGAAGCTGGTGAATCAGTATAATAGGATGAAAGGCACACATTTCAGTTTTCCCAAGAATGAACATTAGTCACCCTGTTATTGCCTGTAAATGGACCGACCCATTTTCAGTGAGAAGAAATTCTCAGTCCAGCAGACAAGTGATGTAAAAGAGGTGACACACAAATGCTACTGAGAGGCTTATTATTCCGGATGGTTCATGACAATCCAAATGGAATGGATTTGTTCCAGTAAAGAAAACTTTAAAACAGTATTATAATAATATGAAGCCAGCAGTGGCTGTACAGGGACAGATAATGAACAGTACTTTCCCCAGTACTCAAGTTACCTCCTGAGAGCAGGGGGAACTTGGAACCCACTAAGTAGATACCAGAGGTCCAAAGGACCACTGGGCCCCCTTCAAAGCTTGAGAAGCGGAATGAAAACATCACTGCCCAGAGTTTGAGAAGAACTTTCTCTGTCGTGTAAGTAGGTGGAAATATCATCAAGGACCTGTAGGCAGTGCTGTTTACTCATGCAAACAAGAAAGCCCTTAGTCCCTGGCTTCCCTTCCATTTTATTACAAGACCCATTGTTATGACCAGTAAGGCTCCTTGAAGTACAGGAGGAAGCCCTGACAAGGCTAACATGTGGAGTCTGAGTTCAAAGCCAGGAGGGATCTCCTGCTAACTGCGTGACATTAGAAGAGTTATTTAGCCTCTTTGTGGCTCAGTAGCTCATGAGGTCTATCTGAGTAGTCACAGTAGAACTGTACATGAAGGCAGGAAGTCTGTAGACTTTAGATATTATTGTCACCTACTCTGAAAAGCCTGCATTCACACCAAAGCAGACAGGTTCCAGTGCTCTACACATCTGCTAACCTCACGCACATTTTCATTTAAACACTTGTCATGACACACTGTATTTCTTCACTTGAGAGATATTTCTTACAACCCTAATCTACTTATAGACAGAACCCTTTTTGTCTTCACAAGTATGTTCCTATTATCTTTCACTCTCTACACAAATGAATGATTTAAAAATGACACTAGTGACTGTCAAAGACAAAATGAATTATTTTAACTCATCTGAGGATATTTGAAATGTCAAAAGGAATCGTTATTTTACAATAACTTACAACTAGATATAGTACATAGAAGAGTGTGTGCACATGTTTATCTTTCTTCTTGTTGTTGCAATTTGGTTGGTTGGTAGAGTCTTTGAAAAAAGTTCTCATCATATAGCCCTGGCATTTTCTGAAACTCACTATGTAGGCCAGCCTGCCCTCAAACTCACAGAGATCTGCCTGTCTTTGGCTCTCCAGTCCTGTGATAAAGTTATGCTGCTTGGGTTGACAATATTTCCCCAAGAGCCATAGATTAGCTATCAAACCAGTACCAGACATAGAAACCTAACTCCTAACTGCTTTTTAACTATTTCTCCTTACAAACACAGGCCCATGTAGCTTTCATGCTTCATCCAAGAAGCTCCTAGCCACAGAAGATATAGACTATTACAGAAACCACAACTGCACAAAAAGCTGATAACAACTGAATGTGCAGTCCTCGGTCACCATGGAGACACCAAAACACAACTTCTGCACTCAAGACTCGGGTCACATCACTGAAGAGTGGACAGGAGGATTGCGAGGGCCAGAGTACCCGACCTAGAAATGACACAGATGAAGTGCTTCATCCATGATACCTCAACAACATGGCTGCCTAGAAAGCCCTGAAGAGTGACAACACGGATAGACATGCAGTGAGGGAGAGGGAACCCTCACAGGGCTCTACCCAAGACAAATAAACACAGCAAGGAACAGAGCTGAGAACAGGACAGTCAGTCTTCCCGAGAGATGCGATCCTTAATTGATTATCCAATTCCAAGCGCTTAGTCTTGAAATCATAGACATATACACAACACTGACCAGACTCAGCAGGTTGTATTTATAGATTCATGTCTATATATGTATTATGTATGTGTATAAAATAATAAATAAAAGAAAAGGTCATGGATTTTACAGAGAGTAAGTGAGGGAGGGACATGGAAGATGCTGAAGGAAGGAGAGGGAAAGGATAAATTATGTAATTAAATTTTAATCTTTGAAGAAATTATATTAAAAAATTTCAAGTTAAAGAAATTTTGCTTTTCCATTATAACTATGTCCCTTTAACAAAATATTAGTATCTTATTAATGTAAAATCATATTGACAAAATCTTTAATAGTCATATTCTATTCATAAAATTTCTATATACTAATTTTTAAATTAATTGCTATGTCCCAATCTTATATCAGTTTGTATCATATTTCATGTAGAAAAAAACAGTTTTTTAAGGTAGGTTTCTCTCTGTAGCCTTGGCTGTCCTGAAACTGGCTCTGTTAATCAGGCTGGCCTCAAACTCACAGAAATCAGCTTCCCTATTGTCCAGAGTGCTGGGATTAGAGGTGTGAGCCACCATGCCTGGCTGCCGTGTAGGAATTTCAACAGGAAAAATTGGAAAGAAATAATTATAAACAGTGCATTACATTTCACTGTGAATATTTAAGCATTGCCATTAAAATTACGGTTATCATCCTCAAGGAAAGTATCCATAACATTGAGTGATGGTGCCATCCCATCCCAACCCCACATCTTCCTCTGCAGCTCTACTGTGCCAAAGCTTTACAATACTCCTTTATTTGTTTATGATTGTGTGTGTTCATCATCCTTCTAGACTACAATATAAGTCTAAATAGTTGTACATCTACGTCCATAGAAAAAGTGCTGGGTAGATAATTCTAAGAAATATCCAAATGAGCTATTGATCACTTGATTTGGGTTTCTTGACTTGATTTGTCTGGGTTTTCACAAATTCCCACTATGGAAACTTGGCAGTCACTACTAGGATGTACTTCTCTTTGCAAGACTAAATCCAGTCCAGCTTTTACCTCATAGCTCCTTATCGCTGTCCTCAAGTCAAGAATAAAACATTATATTTATGTAGAGTACTCTCAACAGACTACTACAGCAGGCTCTAAATGGGGAATGTACCCAGACAGACACAGCAACTAATAGACCCACCCTTTCCAGAACATAGACACACACTGGTGGGACAAAGTGGCAACTGATTTCCAGTGGCAAGTGACAACTAAAACGCTCTATTAGGAAAAGGTAAATTGTTAACGTGGATCATATCTTACTTTTCAATTTGTTGTTGGTGGTGGTGTATGTGTGCACAAGTGTTGTATGCTTATATGTGCACTGTGTACATGCATGAGTGCATGTGTAGACTGGACATCAAAGCTGTGTGTCTTTCCCTGTCCCTCTCAACCTTGGTTTTTGTGAGACAAGGTCTATCACGGAAGTTTCTGTTCATTGATTGGCTAAGACACCTGTCCAGTGATGTCTGGGTTTCCACTTACTTAGCCTTGGGGTTCCAGGCACTAACTACAGCATGTGACTTTTCTGTGGGGTACCAGTCCTCATGACTCAGCACAGACCATTTTACCAGCTACTATCTTTGCCTTTAATTTTTCTTTCTCGATGGTTTTGGGCTCAAGACAGATGTTACACTGACAGAAATGACAGTCATCACACAAACAAGTACATTTGTAAACTGAACCAAGAGAATCTCAGTGTTTGGTATAAATCTTCCCAGGGTACCAAGAACTCAGCTTAAAAGAGAGGTTCCGTAGCCCTAAGAGCAAATAACTTTTTGCTTCACATACCAAGGAAACCTGACAAAGGGAAGAGGCAAAGTCATCTGAGGCCGTTTTGGTGTGCCAGTGGGAAAAAGTGAAGAGAAGCTGCTTCTATTATTACCCTTTTCTGGTTCTCAGGCAACATGGGCATCATGAGTTGTTACCTAAACCTACTGCTAAATGATAACAAAATTCTCTCACACCCCACTCTGCCTACTCTGGCAGAGAATGCTGGTGTCACATGAGCCAAGATCAGACTTCTTGCTATCTGACCAGGCATGACACTCTTCCTTTTTCTATGTCCTATCTTTCTTGCTTGGCTTGTTTTGTCTGACCAAGAGCAGGAACAGGAATATCTTACTTAACGAGCTAATCAAAGAATGGCTGCATCAATGCAAGCAAAGTTCAGAACTCTATCCAGCACAATTCTTGAATATTATCTTATCTGACTTTTGTTTTACAGAGCTTCAATTCCCAGATAATCCTTTCAAAGAGCATCTGAATAAAAAGACATTTCTAGCATAATGAAGTGAGTTTTAAATTTTAACTATTGTATGCTAATGGAACATTGCTAATAAAATATCTTCCTAATATCCCTTTCTCAGTCTCAAGTTTTGATAGAGTTCAGTTAATTATATCCCTTATCATAAGTGCTATTTTCTCTTATCATGATTAAAATTTAACCTATAGAAAAAACCTTAAACTATGTTAACAATTCATTTTTACTATAGCCTCAGGTTGTATCTAAGAGTTGATATTTCATTTTTAAAGGAATATGCCATAACACGGAAGTTACATTATCAGCTCTTAATATAACATGTTAAAATTAATTTTAAAAATTTAGTGTGGGAATAAAAATAATGTCAACATCAAGAAGATGGATTTAAGTTAAGAGACACCTGAATATGACCTGATATATTTTCTAACTGAATCATAAGCTTTCAAAAGATATTGAACATTTCCCTCTTTTATACTAAAAAAATAAAGTATAAAATTCTATCCACAATTTTTTTGGATAGGTAGAAAATTATACCTATGAATGCATGTTAAAATCACTCTGAAAAGAGATAACAGCGATCTCTCGTAGACACCTGGAAAGCTGTCTTCATGAGCAGGACACAGACTTGGATTAGGGAAGACATGTCCCAGGTGGGATGGCTCTTTGTCTAGTAAGTTTAGAGTTAACTGTACTCCTTTAGCTGTTTTCCTCACTTAGAAAACTTACGTGACCAAAAATGTAAAGTCCTAGTTCTTTCCAATTTCAAATATGCCTCTAGAGCATGTTGGGGGCAGATGCCATCTTTTACATTGTCATCCTTGAAAGGCTGATGATGCACAGAAAGCATTTTCATGTGTGAGTTTCACCCAGCAATTTAACCAAGATTTCCTTTGTGCTTGCAATGTATGCAAGAGGTCACCATGGGACATGCCTCCATGTATGACAGAGATGCACAGGAATATCCCAAAGCAGGGTGGGATGACTTGCATGTGCCAAGCCTCAGAATATATGCACTACAGTCCCTGGGGTAACCTGGCCCATATTCCAATTTGGAATGGCCTGTGCAGTAACCATAATATTTTTCTTTAGAAATAGATGGGGTGAAAATGCTCAAAAGAAGAGGAATATTCAAAAGAATTTGAAAACTATGGAATTCACGTTTCAGTGGGCACCTAGTTTCATTGGACCATGTGATACGGACTGTATTATTACTGAGCTACTGAACTACAATGGCAGTTTCAGTAGTTGAAATAGAAACCTACAGCCCGCAAAGCCTAAAGCACGTACTTTCAAAGGCCAGAGGAACTGTATGTTTGTCTTTGCACCTGGAAAATAGGAATGCAAATTTTCACTCAATGTGTAAATGTATGGCTGAAAGGGAAGTGTGGGGGGGACTAAATGGGAGACAGAAGAGGAATTCATAACTAAAATTATTGAATACATCCTATACAATATATATGTCTTTTCTAATCTTCAAAACTTACTGTCAACAGACAGCACTGAAGAAAGCAAAGCGGGTCATCAAATGACAAAGTGACTAGAACCTCTGAGCAGACCCATCATGGTGAAAGTGTTCAAGTGAAGAGCAAACCACGAGGGGAAGGGGTTGACTTCTGCAGATGTCCTGAGTCTGTAAGATCTATTTAGGGAAATATGGGCACTATTTAGTCATCAATCAGGACAAATGTACATATTATCATTTATACAAAAGCCTTTCTTAAAGTACCAAGATCTAGGAGTACTAATAAACTCTAGGATAATTCCTGTGTGTTGAGTACTGTTACAGGCATCCACACACGTTTACACTGGTTTCCCAGCTCTGCAAGGGAAGTACTCATCATTTATGTCTGAGGCACAAATAGATCAAACAATTTGTGTAAGTTTCTGCCACTCTTCTACAACAAGCAGGACTGGAAGCAAGGCAGATGGGCACCCACGCCACAGCACCACCAAAAGTGAACTCTGTATCCATGAGAACCAACTGGAGAGCTACCTAACATGCAGACAGCTATCCCTTCCCTTAGAGCTTTTGGATCAGTAAGTCTGAGAACCGATGTGTTTAACTTTCTCCAAGGTTCGCTGCTTCTGAGATGGAGACCACATTTCTGCTCCAAAGCCTGTAGCCATAGCACTTGGCTTTGGTTTTTGTTTGTTTGTTTCTGCTTATTCCTCTTATCATAATGAACAAATCCTTTGGCCCTTGGGATATCCATAGTCTGTGCTGAAACCTTCTGAAGTGACGGTAGGAAGCAGCCAGAGCACGAGGAGGACATGCCGTGGGGAATGCACCCAGAGTGCAGAAACGCTGGGAGCACGGTGATTGCATGGTGTGTAAGAAATGGAATCTTTAGATTGATGGTAAGATTTTCATATAACTTTTTCTAGACTGTTCTCTTTGCCTGCATTCTGAATGATTTAAGGCTTTACACAAACACTTATAATTAATCTCATATTGCTCTACACTTTTCTCTGTCTCTGTGTTGCTTTGTGGGTTTCTGTGAGTCCATCCCCACCCCCACCTAGTGTTCAAATCATTTCAGATACCACATAGAATCAATACCAAACTGATTACAAATCTCAGGGGGAAGTTTCCAGGGTAAAGTAGTCCAAAGTAGTTTCCCAAATAAAATCGTAGTAGTTGATCACCACAGAGCAGTTGGAGGGGGGGTGTCAGAATGGACTGAGCTCCAGAATGAGGCTTTAAGGAGAAATCCAGGTTTGAATGGTGACGAGAAAGTAGAAAACTTGGGAAGTAAGGCTGGGGCCTCAAGCTGAAGCCTGTTCTTTGCATACACCCCTCATGCTGCAATTCAATTTCAGAACTGCATGCCTTCTCTATACTATAGGAAAGCACCAGACAGCAAACCATGCTCCTTGTCTCTTCCTGCTCTCTGAGACCCCAGGACATGCTCACCCTGCAACTAAAACAGTTTTATTTCATCTTGATCTCCCTGGACTGAAGTCAGAAAGGACCCCTACCTGTTGAATTATTTTCTTTCCAGAATTCTCCAATTGTGTATCTGCCTAAATCCTGGCAGCTTTTCATATATTCAAATTTTATTTCTTGATCTAGATGGGAGGCAAAGACTTTATTCTTTATTGAATCCCCATTCATCTTGGCAAACTATTTTTTAGATGGTAGGGACTCAATTAATAAGTTGACTAGTTGGCTACCCATGTAGATCATTAGACCTCCTGATACTGATTTATTTTAAGAAAATTGTTCAGTTAAGAAATATTCATTGAATTCCTGGCATGTGTTAGTCAGTGGATTGGTTGCTGAAGAAAATAAATAATACTTGCCCTTGAGGTGTTTAGAGTCCATATGGGGAGACAGACCCCTAATTAGATATTTTAATAGAATATGCTAAAATCCTTGAGAAACACATATGGAGATACTGGGGAACAGGGATTAGGGGCTAGGGTAGAAGAAATGACACACAAGGCATCATAAAGCATCACAGGAAATTAGGGAAGGAAAGAATGGAAGAAGACGAAGAAGACAGGAGCTGGTGCATATCACACCATCCCGGGGCTCAGCCGGGGAAGGCTGGTATTCCAGCACTGTATACCTGGAGCTCTATGGCAACAGTGACAATCAGCCATTGAAGAGCTTTAAACTGGGGAAAAGTGTTCAGGGCAGATGCCTTATAAGAAAACAAAGGTAAGCACAGGGACAACCAATTAGAGAGCAACCTTTTGTAACAGCTCAGATGAGAGTGATAAAGGCCTAACTGGCAGGGATGAAGAGAAGAGACTGTGGAAATACTTTTATGATGATGAAAATGAATAGTCTTGGTGATTTCTTTGATCACAGGATGAGGGAAATAGAAGGAAAGAAAAACAAGGAGTCGTTGCTGACTTCTTACGAGGGGCTTTAACTTAGACTGGGGACAGAGAACAAGGGCCAAGGGTATAAGCTAATGGTTGCCCTGAGCTTGGAGCCTATGTATTATGCAAAGTAACACACGAGCGGCACGTTGGTGCTGAGCTAGATGGAGCACAGCACAGCAATTCTGATGAATGTTTAGAACTGGAAGACAAATGGCATCTATGGCATTTATTATTTTTAAAAGAGATTGATGTTTCCTTACTAGTATACATTTTGAAACTGAAAAAAAACCAAGACATCATATAACATTTCTAGAAACACACGTTCAATACTTTAAAAGTAAAATAAAGGACTCCCAAAGGTAGTTCAGTAGGTAGAGTGACTAGAATGTATGACTCCACGAGTTCAATCTCCAACACTGCATAAAACAAGCACTCCAGAGATGGAGGCAGGAGGATCACAAGTTCAAGGTCATCCTCAGCTACAAGGTTGAGGTTCAGGCTAGGCTGAGCTACATGAGACCCATTCTTAAAACAAAGCAAAAATAAGTCACAAAAGATAGGATAAAGGACTAGTAGAAAGGCTAGAGAAGAGCACCTGTTTCGCATGTGTAAGGCCCTGGGTTCATAGACTGTGGGAGTGATCAATATGTATTTGATATATTGTCACAGTGGAATTTATAAACACCACAATAATATAGAGTTTGTCAATACATTATTGCAGGTATTCATGAATACAGGTCTATACTTTAAATAAAGAAACTAGCAAAATGTGCCAGATCTTACGGGTGGTATCTATTTTAACACTAAGACACCATGAAGCAGGTTGCATTATCATTTCTATATCGAGTAAATATCAAACACTCATTGAGAAAAAGAAATCTATGCAAGATCTCATCACCACTAAATGGCAAAGCTAGCATGCAAAGCGAAGTGTGCCTGGTCCCAAACCCCGTAAGACACCAGGGTGTTATGTGTTTGCTACCCTTCCTCACAACATTCCTGTTCCCTCTGCTCAGGTGGCTTTCCTTCATAGTCAGCAATAGCCTTCATAATCCAGAAGGAGGCAGGAGAGCACAGCAATCTAGTCCTTAGTTCAAAATCAAACTTAATAAACTGTTAAAATGAATTCAAGCATGTGAGGAGAAATTCAAGCTTTTGAATATAGTTTAAAACTCTCTGGATTAGATTCTCTGCATTAGAAACATCACTTAAAGGAATAAAACATTCTTTAATATGGTAAAGACAAAAAAACTGGCAAACTCCTAATGTTTACAGGTAGACCTAATTAAATGATTGAATTATACTATATATATAAAACATATAACTTGAAACCTGTAAAAACAAGGCATACAAATGAGCCTAAGAATTGGTGAACCAGGTATGATACAATAAATTACAAAATAAAAGCATAAGAATGTGCAGAATTGTATTGTTTAAGGTGTGGGCAACACAATCTATGCTGTTTAGATTACTTTAGGATACTAGGATTAAAAGGACTATGCAGCTGGAGAGATGGTTCATTGGTGGTTAACAACTGTTTGTTCATCCAGTTCCAGGAGATCCAGCTTCCTCTTTAGAACTCAGCAGACGCCAGTCACATAGACAGACATGGATGTAAAACATCCATAGGCATTAAAAAAATAATAATTTACGGTAAAAATTACATATCAAGAAAGAAATTATGTACACAGTGGTGAGTTTCCTTCTGAAGTCTTACATTATGTAATATATTCTTTTATTTCCTTACACAATTCTTAAGTTTTCAAAAGGTTGAAATTATATGTAACTTAGCAAACCTTCAATACTAATGTTTCTCTTTTGAATAAACTTTAACATTCCCTTCTATTTATAATTTTAGAAGAAAATGGCCCATCTCAATTTTCATAAACTTGATATCTATTTTAAAAAAGACATGTTGTACTTAAACATACTCATATTCTAAATCTAGTGAGTCTAAATCTAAGAAGACTAAAGGGAGTCATATACAAATGTTCTATGCTATGCATATATTATTGAATAGCTTGGTGCTGCTGAAAAGATCAGTTATGCTACCATGGGAGACAACATAAAATATTAAATGAAAAATATACCTAAGTTGATGTCATTTGTAAAATTACAAAACTATTTGTCATTATTATATGAAAAAAGTATTTCTAGAATATGAACAAAGTGTTCATTTGTAACAGTGGTAAGGCTGGGGGATTTGAGATCAGAGGGAACCTGAGGATGTTCGCTTTTTCCTTTACATATATTTCATACTGGTTTTGATAATGAATACATTACTCTAAAACTTTAAAGCAATACAAGCAACTCTCAAAATGCAGCTGTACCCATGACTCTTTAAAAGTTTAATGGTATAATAAGGACTGGACCAAAAGCAAGCAACTTTAAATTATATTTCACTATCTCAGTTTTCCTCTTCTTCTCATACCTAATATGTTTCTAGGTAAACACCTCATTGAATGAATAATCTCCTGCTAGCATTCTCTAGAACAATCTAAGGAATATCAACTTCATCACTTCTTTCCCTTGCTAACACTGAGGAAATACATTCAAAATATTCAAATGTTCCATCTTTACCAACTGTGTTACTTCTGAAGAGAGATGGCAGAAATACTATAGAAACATTTTGGAAATGAAAGCATCTACCCTGAGGTTCCAGCTGTTGATGGTAGAAGGCCTCTGGGAGACACAACTGACATACAGATCTACTTCCTTCATTATCCTAGAGCATCATTACAGCCTCTGACAATGTGTCTATGCCTAAACACTCTTCCTTTGTCTATGAACATCTCTGGAGAAGAGCAATTCAGGCTTCAGAAGGAAAACCTTGCCACAGCTTAGGGAGCTCATTGGTACCCTGTTAAGAAGGTGTCTTCTGATCATTGACATGTTCTAGGGATCTGGTCTGTGTGCTCAGACATGTAATACCACACTTCCCTTTAGGTCATGCTGGGGATTGAACCCAGGGCCTTTGGTTTACACATTAAACACTCTACCAATAAAAAATAGAACAAACCTTTTCATCTTTACTTCAAAATATAAGGGTAATGGAATGGCACATTATGAAAGATGATTATGCCAACCTGTGCATCAAGGAACATAAGGATAGGCAAAGATGCACTTACAAATTGTTCTAACTTCAAGAGAGATACAGGAAGTGTTAGCAGAGTCCTAGAATGTATGAAGGAAGGCTGTGGGTAGACTTCACCGGTAGACCAAGAGCCTAACATATGGTAGGGCTCTGGGTCTTATCTGTAGCACCATAAATAAAAGAATCTTTTAAGTTATTTATTATTGAAAACAATTTTTATACAATATATTCTGTTTATTATTTCCCTCAGCCAGGTTCTTTCAACTGCTCCCCAGCACCTAAATCCATACCCTTGATTGCTCACTCTCATTAGAAACCAAACAGGCATGGGGCGGGGAGAGAAATAAATAAAATAAAAATGAAACAAACTAGAAGAGGACAAAACAAATGGGGAAAAAAACCACAAGAAACAAATAGAAACGAAGAGACACAAACATTCACACACAGAGAAATACCACAAAAACACAAACCCCCAAGCCATAACGTATAAGCAAAAGATCTGTAAGGCTTAAAAAAAATACCATCAAAAATAGCTCTGAATTTGTTTTGTGTTAGTCGGGGCATGCCTTTGAATGTGGTTTGTATAAAAAGTGAGACCTCATTAAAGAAAGCTAATTATTCCTTTGCAAGTGGTTATCAATTTGAAACAGCTTCTGGGTTAGGGATTTGGGGTTTGTGTACACTTCCCCTCTCAGTGCTGGGGCTCATCTGGCTGAGATCCGTGTAGGCCCTGTGCATGCTGTCAGTCTCTGTGAGTTCAATTGTATGTAAGTCCCATTGTGTATAGACTGCCTTGTTTCCTTGGTGTTCTTCATTCCTATGACTCCTACAATCTTCCACCTCCTATTCTGCAGAGCTCCCTGAGCCTTGAGGGGAAGTATTTGATGGAGACATCCCATTGAGGACGGAGTGTTCCAAGGTCTTTCACGCTCTATAGATTGTCTAGTTGTGGGTCTCTGTGTTGGTTCTCATCTACTGCAGGAGATAGATTCTCTGATGATGGCTGAGAGAGGGGATGACCTATGGGTGCAGCAGAACCTAAGTAGGGGACATTGGATTGCTATGTTCCTTTAGCAGCACAGCACTAGTGGGTAATCTGCACAAACTGATGGGAAGGTATATGGCTAAAGACAATACTCACACAACTCACTCAACCTCTGTTCAGTCAAGCTAAAGAAAGTTCATGTCTACTCATATGTATTCAGTGTTGGAGGTTCTCAGCATGCTACCAGAGGAGAAAGAAAAAGATCAAACCCTTCAGTCGACATTGGTGACATGTCTGCAAGACAGGCTGTTGCAAGAGTGAAACAAAGTAGTACAAGTACACAATCAATATCTGGTTGGATTAAGAGCCATTCTGGGAGACGGAACCTATGCTCCACTGCATATAGCAGTTAAGCAGCTGAGACTAGATAGGTCACGAGCCTAGGGAAAAACCAGAAGAAGGAAAAACCATTAAAAAATTTATTGATAGGTCTGTAAAAGACTTTTGTCATTATAAGTAGTAGAATGGCAGTAATGGAAATAATAAAGGAGAATTTTGCAAGAACTGAAGATTGTCCTGTGTACCTTGTCTTAGTGGGAGGAAGGCCAGTGATAACACACTGCTGTATGGTCTTCTCCCGCCATCAAACAAGAGGGTCAGGAAATAGCTGCTGCCAGCTGTTGCCAGGTGAGATAAGTATACTTGAGATTCACCTGTACTCTAGGATGATTCGAAGGCTGATGATAAATCAGATACAAGGCTATCCTTTGTTTCTAAGCCAGAGTGGAGCAAATGATACCGAAACAATAAACAAAGATCCTTAGTTTTCTCAATGATCCAATAGGAAAGCAAGATTTTAATCTCACAATGTGTAAATTCTGTTGTTTAAAACATACAAATCTACTCTTCCAATGAGAAATCGCAAATCTTGAACAAGGGTTGTCTGATTAGAAATCTTACAATTACTTAAAAAATCATTGGCTTCCCAACGGAAAACTTTCCCATGCTCTAACTACTATTGCACACCGCATAACTGGCTAATGAACACCCGATTTTCCCTTAGTGAGGAATAATAGCTGTTGCCTTCACCTACTCCAGCAAAACTCTGCCTCTAACAATCATTTTTCCACCTAGCTTATTAACCATTGAATAATACTCACATGCTACGTGAGTGCCCTGCATAGTATACCAGGCTACACTCTGTGTGCCACTCAACATCTTGAAGGGCTGATAGAGTTAACTTCACTGCTGACATAACATAGCCACTTTGATTATTCTTAAAACATCTTTACCTGTGATATGAAAATTTTAATCATTTAAAAACTTGTATACTAAATGATTAAAGTTTGGTGGGATATTTAATATTTGATAACAAAGATGAAACATACATTCCTTAAGATATGAAGGCAGTTAAAACACAAATACTAGAAATTAAATCTTAAATTTGTACAGAGATAAAGGCAGCCCTTGACAAGGAAAGCCATTACAAAAGATCAAAGTTAGTTCCTAAGCTCTGTCCATGCTTTTCCAATTGGAAGAAGAAAAAAAAAAACCACCTATCTGTTAAAATATATTTTCTTTTCTTGACTGGGCATGAGTGAATATAATAAAGATAAATGTTATTTCTTTTGTGTATATATGTGTATTTATGTGTTCATGTGTCTGTGTATGTGTCTGCAAGTGAGCATGAAGGCCACAGGTTCGTGCTGGATGTTTTCCTCAATCTTTGTCCTCCTTACTTTTGGAATAGCATCTCTTGCCACCCCTCATGTCCACCCATTAGGCTGTATTGCCAGGCCAGTGCCCCAAGGGATCATCCTGTCTGTTTCCATGCGACCCTGTTGCCCGATGCTAGCAAACAGAAACTAAAATCAGGTTTGCACACTTGATAGTCTAAGCCATCTCCCCAGACTCCTAAAATAATTTTATTTTTACTGAATCCTTAAACGTTATTATGTTATGTACATAACATATATATTAATACATTAATTATATATTAATGATATAATATATTAATAAATTAGGTTCTCTATCTATAGATAATCACACTTACAAAGGACAGTACCTTCCTACTCTCCAACTCTTCATTCAGATGAAGCCATACAAATTATGTTAAAATTTTGTGTAACATGGACTATTATCATGATGATGAGTGGCACCAAAACGGACATCTATGTGATAATGATGAAGTTCAAATGTGCATAGATTTTGAGGCTGCATGTTCAATATTATATACTGACTAATATATAAAACAATGACAGAGGCCAAATAAAAGATTATACACACAAAAATGACATGTAGCAAAAGTCCTTTATCATTTCAACAGGGGTAATAAGGACAAATCCTCAAACATTATTCTGGTTAAATTGCTTAAAAGAAATAATGAAAAAGTACAAAAGTAACCAATATAATAATTTAGATATAAGAACTAGTTAAAAAAAAGTTAAGAAAATCGAGAAAGGGCTGGAGATGTAGCTCAGTGTTTGAACACACACATACACATACATACATACATACATACACACATATCTATACACACACACACACACACACACACACACACACACACACATATATCAAGTGTAATTGAAAGGCCCAGAGTTTGACTTCTAGCAACAATGGAAAAAAATGTTGAAAAAAGATTTTTTTTGGAAAAAAGAAGAATTCATACCAAGAATGTACACATAAAAAAATTTTAAGGCAAGAGAAGGCAAATTTTCATTTGTTCACATTATCAAATCATGCCAAAATTTTAACTGTGGTTAATAATAATCCAATCAAATATTTAAATAGTCATGTATAAAGAGTGTGGCAGCACATGATGGACTCCATCACTTTGGAGGCTGATGCAGGAGAATGACTGTAAGCACAAGGCCATCCTGCATTTAGTGACAATGTGATCAACAAACAAACAAGGAACAAAAGCCCAAAGAATCCCCCAAATCTAAGGTTTAATGTTTATCATACAAATAAATAGTTTAAAAAATCTGTAATTGAAACTAGGCTAAATCAAATACAAAAGTAGCTGCACACAATGAACAAGAGTTTATAACAAATGTAAACGTGGGAAATGCACTGAGTAGCCTGCCAACTAGAAACTGGGGAAATGCATAATTATTAGCATCAATATTTTCCTCTGATCTAGGTATCACTTTGACATGGCTCCTCTGCTACTATAGCCATCCTGCATTTATGAAGACATTCATCCACTCCATCTCTCCTGAATACAGTGAACTTAAAAGCCCTTCCGTAAGCACTTCTACACTTACCAATGATACATTACTTCATTGCTAGGCACTAGTCACAAAATGACCTTTTTAAGCTATGGTGTATAATTTTCTTTCTTTGTTTTCTTACTCTTCTTTTCTTTCTTTGCTAACTGCATGTTTTAAATATTAGTACGGCTAGAAATAACCACTAATTCCCTAAAATTGCAAAAGGCAACTTAATATTTCTGCACAGCAGCTGTAATACAGAATATTGCAGAACTAAATTATTACAATCAGTGCCAACAGTTTTCTACACTCAGTACTTAGATAATAATAAAAAAAATCAACTTCATTATGGGCATGCTAGCATTTTTTGACAGTTTAATTTAGATAGGTTACAAAATACATTCAAATCAGTTTTAATTACTGTAGACCAGAGAAGCTATAAAATGTTCTCAACCAAATCTCTTTGACCCTGTTAATGTCTCTTCCTTGTTAATCTAAGGTAAACATAGCTTGTAGTGTGCACTTGTTAAAGAATAGGGAAAGGAGGGGTGGGAAGTCCCCTAGCAGTTGTTATTGATTTTAGCATTTACCGACAGAGAGCTAAGTGATGTTTACAAAACAGAACAGATGTAGATGCTGACAAAAAGGTAAACAATTGCTTCGTGGCTTCCTGCCAGATTCTGAAGCATTAAACTGCGAGTGCAGCACATTTCCCCTATGGATTGCACTTATTGCCACTTCATTTCCTGTGTGCTTCAGCTCTCCACTGGTGTGCCCGGCACTAAGCTATTTCCAGTTCCTTGCTGACCCTTGAGGCCCAGTGCTACTACACACAGCCATTAGAAAAGGGAATTGCATGTGTCTGACACGGACTGAAACCAATTATTTGATATTTTCTTCAGAATGATGCCCAACTCTGTAGGGAATGAGCAATCATGAAATAATTTACCTCCTGATTTAATTTTTTCCTGCACAAATTAGTTGTAGACAGAACTGACATGCAGCTGCCTGTGACATAGTTCTGTCTTATCAAGATGATACTTGGAATGAAACAGCGAGGTCAGAACTGAATAGGTTGGGGAATCCTGCTTTAAAGAGGCATTGACAAGTTTATCAGATATACTGATCACAGGTACTCTCTGCTGATGGAAGACAACAGAACCTTAGAGCAGCAGTCAAGGACATAAGGATACGGTGACATAAGCCGACCAGGAGGTTGATGTTTTCAAATACCTGTCCAATACTGTATGCTTCTGTGGACCCGAAACATCAGAGAGTAATTTAAAAAAAATAGCAAACTATGAAAATCAAATTCACATTAGGTTCATACTTGAATATTCTTCAATTTCCTATTTTTTCAGCCCTGTTTTTAAGTATGTGATTTTATGGGATTCCTGTGTGTGTGAAGGTGTGTCTGTGTTTCTTGTGCCATTTCTTTGGTTCCTTTTCTTTTGTTTCTGAGTTTGTTTTGTCCTGTTCTGAATTTATTTAGTTATTATTTTTTAGCTGTTTGTGAGTTTTCTGGTGAAAGACAGCAAGAGTGTGGATCCAGATATGAGTAGAGGTGGAGAGGAAACCCAAATAGTTTGGCTTGGGGAAACAACAATCAAAATATATCTATCAATCAAAAAGTCTATTTGCAATAAAAGAAAAAATTTAAAATGTGTGACATTTCCAGATGTCCATCACACATTTCCTTCTTTCTTTTATATCACTAAAAAGAATGGATTAACCATTTGCAGTTATTCTCTATTGATAAATACATTTTATATCCTCTTTTTCCTTTTGAAAATGATGCTGAAAAAAGCAATGGATAAAATACCTCATGGTTGGAATAATAAACACAGCCCATAGGTTACAGATTTGAACACTTGGTCCCCAGCTGGTGTGATAGTTTGCAAAGGTTACAGTAGCTTTAGGAGGCAGACCCTTACTAGACGGAATACATCTCCTGGGGTAGATTTTTTGGGGCTGACAGCCTTGTCCCTCCCAGCTCCCACTCTCTACTTCCTGCAAGTGGCTGGAGATGTGACCACTCAGATCCATGCTCCAGAGACCTGTTACCATATCTTCCCCATCATTATGAAATCCTAAATAAACTCTATTCTTTTTTTTAAGTAGATATTTATCTTTATAAACTCTATTCTTAAAAAAAACATAAAGACAAAATGTCAAAGGACATATTCTTCTGTAACTCGAGTCTCTAAAAATATTTCCCCTGAAAATATAGATCTATGCTTTTCCTTTTGTTGCCTTTGAGTTTTATAAAGAAGGCAACATATGAGATATCAGTTTTCATTAAACATAGAAAGCTGCTATAAATTTGCAAAGATTTTAGCTCTATACGTGACTTTGGCTATTAAATCTGCAGGGTCTTTAGTTGTTGTGTCATTTTATTCCATTGTAGGTTCTGGGCTCCACTCACTATTCCCATGAATTTTATAGAATTCTGAGCATGATTATGGAAAATGTCCCTTCAAAGAATTCACTCCTCAAATAGCTGGATGATTACTGACTGCATCACAAGAAGCAGATTTATCAGAGTAATTAGTATTAGTGCAGTTAGGGGTAAGAAGATAAAAGGCAGCATTAAAACATCTTCACATCCAGCATCCTCCGATGACAGCCATATGTTTGGAGGTCACTAACAGTTCTTTTCAGCAGTGGCTATATCACAAACCCAAGTGTTCAATTCAATCACCAACTGCATTATTCCTTTGGCTAATGTAAATGTAACCCCTAAAATTTAAGCTTAAAATTTTTCTACCTTGGGGGACAAAATAATGACATTTATTCTCAAGTTTTGGTTATATCCATGTTACAGAAAGTTACACAAAACTTCAAATTATTTACTCTTATGTTTCACTGACAACACAGAATTCCAATGGCTGTAATAGAGTCCCATCTTGGATGTGGACTTCCTTGGTATTCTGAGCTCATCTATGTGGTTAAAAGATAGATTCAACTGTAGTCGAGTAAAATACTCTTCTAATTGTATTTCATGCCTAGAAGAAGCTGTCAACAAGTGCTGCTCGGTTTAGCTTTGGATTGAAGAAAAACACACTACTCTACAATTTGACATAACTTTTCATGGTCTTTACATGTGTGACTTTAGATCTCTATTTAGGTAGTGCAATCATCACTTGTAATACCAGTAATACCAGTAGTAACTTTAAAATATACGTGTAAATACAGGGACTGACTGGAAATCCTTAAGACAGTTGAACATTTTGCACAGTGTTTAGCATTATCACTCATTTCTGAGTGTGTCCTTAACTCAGTATAACCAGTTTGGCCTTTGTAAACTTCCACAAAGAGATCAGTTCACAGTCAGACAAATCTCACTTTAGAAAAGCTATTTCAACAGTTCAGGGGTAAAGACACATCTTTTCCCACTCTGAGGTAAAGGCATGCATCTACAACCCCTCAACTCATAGCTGGAAGTCCTAACCCCAGGGTGATAGTGTTTGAAGGTAGAACCTCTGAAGGTGATCCCAGGATTATTGCTCTAAAACAAAACAAAACACCTCAGAGAGTTCCTTACCGCAAGAAGAGCCCGAAGGAGAGAGCTTACTAGACTTTATCCCATCTGCTGGACCCCTGATCTCAGACTTGCCAGTCTCTGAAACTTTGACAAATAATAATTTTTGGTTAAGACTCCCACCCCAAACCAACTTTATGGTGTTTTTGTTATCTGCTTGGTGTTTATAATCTGGATGAACTAAGACATTTCCTAATTTCAGACAGATGTCTTATATTAAATACTTGACTTCATAGATGCGATGCTGATGGCCTAAGATTTTCATAGTTATCAATAATTACAACAAAAATGTTATAACAAAATGTAGACTTTACCAATATGATTTCCATCATAAAGACTGCTATGGACAAAAAATCACTAAAAATCTCAGGCCATAGCTAAAATGATTTTATTCTAAAAAAAAGTGTGGGTTTGTGTGCTTATTAAGTTTCCTTTTTGAATATTTATTTAAATACTTTTCTAGATACTAACCACTGGTTGTTAGTATAAAACACACTAGTCAGGAGAAAGCTAATTGATTGTCTAGTGTTAACCGTTAGGGATCTTTTATGATTTTGTTTGTCGTTGGTTTTGGTTAGGTTTTGATTTTTTTGTGTGATGGATATGTGTATAAGAATATACTAGAATATCTTGCATATCATCTTAGAACTTTCATCTGGCGAGGGATGGAGATAGAGACAGAGACCCACACTGGAGCACTGGACTGAGCTCCCAAGGTCCCAATGAGGAGCAGAAGGAGGGAGAACATGAGCAAAGAAGTCGGGACCACGAGGGGTGCACCCACCCACTGAGACAGTGGAGCTGATCTACTGGGAGCTCACCAAGGCCAGCTGGACTATTACCAAAAAAAGCATGGGATAAAACTGAACTCTTTGATCATGACGAACAATGAGGGCTGATGAGACGCCAAGGACAATGGCACGCAGTTTTGATCCTACGCAATCTGCTGGCTTGGTGGGAACCTAGCCAGTCTGGATGTTCACCTTCCTAGATATGGACGGAGGGGGGAGGACCTAGGACTTACCACAGGGCAGGGAACCCTGACTGCTCTTTGGACTGGAGAGAAAGGGGGAGAGGAGTGGGGGGAAGGGGAGAGGGGTGGGAGGAGGGGGAGAAGAGTGGGAGGAGAGGGAGAAGAGTGGGAGGAGGGGGAGGGAAAGGGGAGGCTGGGAGGAGGTGGAAATTTGTTTGTTTTTCTTTATTCTTCTTTTATCAATAAAAAAAAAAGAATATACTAGACATCTTCAACAAATGGTCTTGGCATAAATGGGTGTCAAAGTGTAGAAGAATGAAAATAGATCTGTATCTATCACCATGCACAAAACTCAAGTCCAAATGAATTAAAGACCTCAATATAAATATGACCACACTGAACCTGATAGAAGAGAAATTGGGAAGTAGACTGCAACACATGGGTACAGGACACCACCTCCTGTGTATAACACCAGTAGCACAGACAATGATAGCTTATGCTGGAGAGGATGTGGAGTAAGGGGAACACTCATCCATTGCTAGTGGGAATGCAAACTTGTGCCACCACTTTGGAAATCAGTATGGTGGTTTCTCAGGAAACTGGGAGTCAACCTACCTCAGGATCCAGCAATACCACTCTTGGGAATATACCCAAGAGAGACCCAATCATACTATAAAAGCATTTGTTCAACTATGTTCATAGCAGCATTATTTGTAATAGCCAGAACCTGGAAACAACTTAGATGCCAACCAATGGAAGAATGGATAAAGAAAGTGTGGAATATATACACATTAGAGTTCTACTCAGCGGTAAAAAACAATGACATCTTGAATTTTGCATGCAAATGGATGGAAATAGAAAACACTTTACTGAGTGAGATAACCCAAACCCAAAAAGATGAATATAGTATGTACTCACTCATTAGTGGACTCTAGCCATAAACAAAGGACATTAAGCCTAGAGAAGCCAAATAACAAGGTGAACCCAAAGAAAAACATATATAAATCCTCATGGAAATTTGAAGCAAACAAGATTGCAGGGCAAAAGTTGGGAGCATGGGGGTGGGGGTAGGGGTGGGAGTGGGGTTGGAGGAAGGGGAAGGGGGAGAGGGAAGGAAAAAGGGAAAGACTGGAGAGAGCTTGAGGGAGTGGGAGGGTGGAAATGGAGGAAGGGCAGATAAAGCACCAGGGAAGAAGATATCTACATTAAGGAAGCCATTTTAGGGTTGGTAAGAGACTTGGCTCTAAAGGGGATCCCATGTATCCATGGGGATGTCCCCAGCTAGGTCCTTGGGCAGTAGAGGAAAGGGAGCATGAACTGTCCTTGACCCACTATCACACTGATGATTATCTCAAATATCACCATAGAATCTTTGTCTGGCAACGGATAGAGATAGAGACAGAGACCCTTATCAGAGCAAGGAACTGAGCTCTCAAGGTCCAGTTGAAAGGCAGAGGGAGGGAGAAGACAAGCAAGGAAGTCTGGACCGCAAGGGGTTGGTCCACCCACTGAGACAGTGTGCCTGTTCTAATGGGAGCTCACCAAATCCAGCTGGACCAGGACTGAATGAGCATGCGATCAAACTGGACACTGAACGTGGCTGACAATGGGGGCTGACTGAGAAGCCATTGATAAAGGCACTAGACTTGTTTCTACTGCATGTACTGGCTTTTTGGGACCCTAGTCTATTTGGATGCACAGCTCCCTAGGCCTGGATGTAAGGGGGGAAGGCCTTGGACTTCCCAAAGGGGAGGGTTCCCTGCCCTCTCTTAAACAGGAAGGAGGAGGGAGGAGGGGGAGTGGGGGAGTGGGAGGGGAATGGGAGGAGGGGAGTAAGTGTAAATTTTTGAGTGGAAAAATAAAAATAAATAAATAAAAAATAAAAAACAATATACTTGATAGAAAAATCATAAAATCCTAGGTGAAGCTCTTTTAGCCCTATAGACTTTGGTTCTGGGTGTTTGTTCAAGTGGCTATGTTAATCTAGTGGTGTGATTTTTATTTGCACATTCAATACAATAAAGTGATTTTTATTTTTTAGAAACATATTAAATTGTGATAAGGTATACAAATCTCAGAATGAGTAATTTTGACTATCTACTTACAGTGTCGGGACACCACAGTTTTAAAAATTAGCAGTACAGCTGTCTTTACACCATTAGGGAGAACAAACAAGTATTACAAAGAGGGAGGGAGCAGAAGAAAACTGAATAACTTTAGTGCTTGCTGATATTTGCTAGACAGGGGCATACCTACGACTTAAACTCATTTTACAACTGCTTCCCCGTTTCCGTCTCAGCCTTCTGTCTGGACAACACTGACCAGAGAAAGGTCACCAGAAAGCAAAAGTCCCTGGAGACTAAGATATATAACTTACATGCTACCGCCCTCCACACAAACACAACACACACTTCCCATCACAGTCATAAATCTTACACACATAAGCATTTCCTTAGTGTTAAGAACCGGTTGTTGAATAAAACTGTTTCTTACCAAGCTTTGAAACATCCTAGGAGGAAATTTCACTTCTGAATGTATTGCAACATTTTTCACCCACAAAACATTGTCTGGAATTGCTGAACACTGTAATTTCTGGGTGGTAGAACAACAAAAATAAATCAAAGAAAGCAAAAAATGTTCACCAGGGCAGTGGTGGCACACGACTTTAATCCCAGCACTCCGGAATTAGAGGCAGGTGAATCTCTGAGTTGGAGGCCAGCCTGATCTACAGAGTGAGTTCCATGACAGCCAGGGAAACCCTGTCTCAAAAAAAAAAAAAAGTCCAAGCCTTATATAAGAATAATGTTAACTAATGGTATTATTAACATATCAGTGACAAAATGAATTTCAAAACTGGCAAGAAATTATCTCAACTATTTCAATATATTAGTTACTTTTAGCTAAAATCTTGGATTGACTCTCAAACAATTGTCTATTTGCATCTCTTGGAATAAAATGAGATTCGCCATCCAGATGATTCGTAGACTAAATGTGAAAAAAACTCAGTAGGGCCAAACTGTCCTTGCTCATAAAGGACCTAGAGGTATTTATGTGGACAAGACTATAGCAAACAAACAAATCTCACACTACATTAATAGACTGCAAAAGAGGAACAAAAACAAAAGAATTTCAGAATGGAGTGTTCTTTTCAATAAGAAATGCAGCCCAGTGTGAAGAAGAGTCGAATAGTGGCTGCACTGACAACGAGAAGAATCAGACAATTCAAATACGTGATCTAGGATGGAGTGTGGTCACAGTGAGGGATGCAGGATGGAGTGTGGTCACAGTGAGGGATGCAGGATGGAGTGTAGTCACACTGAGGGATGCAGGATGCAGTGTAGTCACACTGAGGGATGCAGGATGGAGTGTAGTCACACTGAGGGATGCAGGATGGAGTGTAGTCACACTGAGGGATGCAGGATGGAGTGTGGTCACAGTGAGGGGTGAAGGATGGAGTGTGGTCACAGTGAGGGGTGCAGGATGGAGTGTGGTCACACTGAGGGATGCAGGATGGAGTGTGGTCACACTGAGGGATGCAGGATGGAGTGTGGTCACAGTGAGGGATGCAGGATGGAGTGTGGTCACAGTGAGGGATGCAGGATGGAGTGTTGGTCACAGTGAGGGATGCAGGATAGAGTGTGGTCACAGTGAGGGGTGCAGGATGGAGTGTGATCACACTGAGGGGTGCAGGATGGAGTGTGGTCACACTGAGGGATGCAGGATGGAGTGTGATCACACTGAGGGGTGCAGGATGGAGTGTAGTCACACTGAGGGGTGCAGGATGGAGTGTAGTCACACTGAGGGGTGCAGGATGGAGTGTGGTCACACTGAGGGGTGCAGGATGGAGTGTGATCACACTGAGGGGTGCAGGATGGAGTGTGGTCACACTGAGGGATGCAGGAGGGAGTGTGGTCACACTGAGGGGTGCAGGATGGAGTGTGGTCACAGTGAGGGATGCAGGATGGAGTGTGGTCACACTGAGGGATGCAGGATGGAGTGTGGTCACAGTGAGGGATGCAGTGTAGTCACACTGAGGGATGCAGGATGGAGTGTAGTCACACTGAGGGATGCAGGATGGAGTGTAGTCACACTGAGGGGTGCAGGATGGAGTGTAGTCACACTGAGGGGTGCAGGATGGAGTGTAGTCACACTGAGGGATGCAGGATGGAGTGTGGTCACAGTGAGGGATGCAGGCTGGAGTGTGGTCACACTGAGGGATGCAGGATGGAGTGTGGTCACACTGAGGGATGCAGGATGGAGTGTGGTCACACTGAGGGATGCAGGATGGAATGTGGTCACACTGAGGGGTGCAGGATGGAGTGTAGTCACACTGAGGGATGCAGGATGCAGTGTAGTCACACTGAGGGATGCAGGATGGAGTGTGGTCACACTGAGGGATGCAGGATGGAGTGTGGTCACAGTGAGGGATGCAGGAGGGAGTGTGGTCACAGTGAGGGATGCAGGATGGAGTGTAGTCACACTGAGGGATGCAGGATGGAGTGTAGTCACACTGAGGGGTGCAGGATGGAGTGTGGTCACACTGAGGGATGCAGGATGGAGTGTAGTCACACTGAGGGGTGAAGGATGGAGTGTGGTCACAGTGAGGGGTGCAGGATGGAGTGTCGTGGAGGCTATTAAAATCTCTACTCAGTTTTCCCTTTGTTCAGTGAAGATACTGAACACCACGTCAGGAGGTTAGAATTAGGTAAGATGATACAAGTCCCTATTTCAACCAATAAATTTTTACGTAAGCAATGCTCTTTTATAGTCTAGTGTATAATAGCAAAATATCAGTGATCATAGAGAAATATAATTATATTAAATAAAATACTTTCCCATTTAGTCAATCCAGATTTTATTCCAAAAGGAATACAAATTACTGTTGCTTCTTGAAGTGGTAATTTGTTAATAAACAAAATTTTGTCATTGGGTCAAAACAGTTGTGTGCTGGAAAGAAACAAGAGCATGACTGGTCTGTTAAGCTATTGCTTCTTATATGTAGTAAGGACTTATTTGGTTTCCTTATTAATTTAGTGTCTGCCTCATAATCTTAAATTTGGTTGCTACTAAATGAATCATTTGACAGACAGTCAATAAGGCTGAACTAAATTATTTTCAGGTGGCCTACTTGGCCAAGAAAGCTTGAAATTTCTACTCCTGATGACAGAACAGTTCATTCTATACTTTGAGACACAGTGCAATAGTATAGTAGTTGAAAACGGGTGTTACACAAAACAAACAAACAAAACACACACACACTCACAAACCTATACAGGAGTCTTTGGTGTGGATAGGAATCCTGACTGGGCACAATCCAGAGTGAGTTAATGTAAGTATTTATTTCTGTATGTAAAATATTCTCAGCACAGTGCCTAAAATATAGAAAGAACCTATTTAAAAGTGACAACTATGACAATACAGGAAACAGTGTTTGAGATGGATCAAGGCAATTAGGTTTGTGGGAACTAATTCCAACCCCAGCGTTAAAGTGGAATTACATACTTTGCCTCTGTAGCAGCCCAAGACTCATTTCAACTGAATTATCCTATCTTCTACTATAAACTGTACTTAGCCCAGACAAAACTTTTGTACACAAAAAACTTTACAAGCAAACAGGATTTAATACACACACACACACACACACACACACACACACACACACACAATATTTTTAAAAAGCATGCACAGGCATAAAATGTATTTCAAAATTATGTGTTAACAATAAGATGAAAGTATATTTGCTTGGTATAGACCCACCACGATATTGTTGTTGAGTTAGAGGACCGCAATGTCACCTTTGTCCCAGTGGTAACCAACATACCTGCTACACAGTATGAGTTAGCATCCGAAGTGAAGACTGGAACTTCGAGAAGATGTTGGCTTCCTTGAAAATGTATCTATCACACTAATTTAAGTAAAATATACAGTGACATGCAAAGTGTCAACTGGCAAATAATTAACCAGTGGATAATTTTCAAATACTTGAATAATATAGTTTAGGAACTCATTTAGAAATAAAAATTTCTTAATGTTTCATAATTGATAATAACACAATCACATTTTTATTTTTATTTTTTTCCACTGGTTTCCACCATAACAAGAAAGTTTATCATAGTGTTTTCTTTTCTTTTCTTTATTCATTAATAACTGAATAAAATTAGAAATTTTAAGTCATTTTATTTATATATTGTAAAACAAAATAGAGAAAAAAATTAAATGTTTCATAAGGTGCTATACTGCTTAAGCAACTAAAAATTATTTTATGGTAACTATTTATAATTTATATTTAATATAACTGTCTCACTAAAGTGTAATTTTTTGACTTCTAATTTTAGTTAATGTAAATTTAAACCAATTTTCAACAACTCCTCTTAAGTAATACTGTTCTGTCTTTGGACGATACAGTACAGTAAAGTTCATTCTCTTCTGCTGTACATAGATTTGCACATACATTTATATTTGCATGCACACATATGAGTTTCTTTTAGCTAATACTTTCATTTTTATATGACTTCCAGTTTCAGTATCACTAACAATTTAACAAGAGATGAAACACTTCCATGACTGCACGTACAGAAAAGGGAACATGTGAGCTGAAAGCTCATTCATTTATTTTCTGGTTTATCTTGAAGCCTGCAATGGGATTGAACCACATACCAACAACAGGAGAGCCTGAAAGTTAAAGATGTAAAGGGCAGAGTGAAATCAGACAGAAATGTGAGCATCACTGACCCGAAGCACGCATGGTTCCTCTGTGCTTGCTCGAGCTCTTGACTGTTTTAGCTACAGGAACAGCATTTTTTATCAACTGCAGCTCACAAAAATTTTCAAGAATTTTTGCCATTTCTTCAGTAATTGTATCCAGGTAAGATTCTTTAATGAATTGTGTCATTGAGGATGGAGCTAAAATTTCACATAGTATGTTAAAATCCTCTTTTATCATTGAATATATCGTGAGCATTGTACTTTGGGATCCATGAGCAATTACTTCTAAATCTGAATCTCTGTTGTAGGAAGGAAAGGAGTTTTGCAGAAATTTAGCCAACAGTCTCTTTTGTATGTTTTGGTACTTGGCAACCACTTCTGATTCTGGGTAGAGCAGGAGGAGCTGCTGCATACATTGACTTTTCAGTTCAATTCTTTGCTGTGAATTGTTGATCTCATTATGGCTTTCTAACCTGCTCACCAAGAAGCGTCGAAGATGTAATCTTATATCATCCCAAACAGACTTTACATCCACAGAGGAGTAATCTTCAACAGAATGCAGACATGTCCTGGAGAGGAAAGAGAAAGAGGTCCCACCTAGGAGTGACAGGAATGAGATGTTGCTCTCACAGGAGAGGTCCCAGAGTAGATCCAGGATCATTTCTTCTTGATTTTCTTCATTATTCAATACATCTTGCTGATAAAAGTGAATGACACCATTAGACACGTAATTAAAACTGAGCATAACAAAAATAATTTCTAAGCACATAATTTCATAATTGATTAAAATTTAGAATGACTGTCCTATACACAACATAGTTTTGTAAGGTGTTTAGGATTCAGTCAATGCTGACAGTATAGAATGTATTAAACACTATGGATTGGCTATTTGTTGAGTTGTACCTCCGCACATGCACCTTGTAGCCCTCACTATTCTCTGTAACCAAGCTGTAGCAAAGCTACATTACTAAATACAGAGCTGTTAGGAAAAAATGAGTTCTTCAGACAAAATAAAATTAAGATCATGTCTTAATTAATTCCTGGCAGATACTTTTTATGCCTGAATGAATATACTTACTATAAAACCTCAAACAAAATAAAAATCATTAAGATAATTCTAGAACAAAATAATTAAATATAGTTGGTGCCTAGGAGTTACCAATACCCGCCATCCTGAGAAATACAATTTAATTCTTTGGGAGATTTCAACTTTCATTTAAATTCATTACTGACAACCATGTTAAGAAAGATTTTTACTTTAAAAATTAATATGAAAATATTTCTGTTGTCTCCAAAGAAATAACTAACTCAAACTGGGATAAAGAAATCAGAAAGGCTTCCCAAGAGATGTTAGGGAATTATTCCTTTAATCTTTCTGTGTTGGTAGGAAACAATGGTAGGTGTAAGAGGAATAATAAAAGAACAACAAACGACTTTCTTCTTGGACTCTGAATTGCACTACATTCTCCACACATGATGATTTTCCTAATTATATCCATTTCAGCCACTACTGAAATTAGTTCCTATTCTGTAAGGAGAAACAAGCTTATTAGAAAACAAATGGAAGCAAGGCTCCAAAGACAAAAAAGTTAGTCCGGCTTTGAAATTTCTTATTGATAAAGAAAGAACAGGAATTATGTATAATTCAGGATTGGTCCCCATTCACTCTAAGTACGCAGTTCAATGCACATTTAATGTGCTATTTTAATAATTACAGCCAATGTCTATATCTTGTTATATAAAAAAACATTTTCCCATATATTCTCTGGCTTATTCATGAGGAAAACTCTATGACACTGATATCTGAAAGCTCTAGGAGTCTAATTTCTGGGTAAGGATATCCAGCATGTGTGAGTGTGAGTGTGGAGTGTGTGGAGTGGGGAGCTGAGCACAGACACTCGGCTTCATCCTCTCCGCCGGGAGCCTTCTGCACATCTCTCAAAGCTCGCACTGCTTAGAACTTTACAGAGCTCTGACATGGGAAATTAGAGTCTAGAACCCAGCAGCACTAAGGCAATTCAATGAGTCAGATGTGTTAGATTAGCATCTCATCTTTACATTTCTCTAAGCCAGCTAATAGTTGTAAATATTTGGCCAAACAAAAACCAGTAGACTACAGTGGTTCAAGACGTGTTTTGTATGATTACTTAAAACTTGAAAATATCATTCTAAAGACCAATTTCTTACCTAGTTAATAACTTTCGGTAAAGAATAGTTATATAAAAATGCCATTGAGACTGACACAATTAGCATGTAAAAACTGATGTTATTTTAATTTGAATCTGTTTTGATAACATGGTTATTTGCTCAAAAATAACATGATCAATTATGTAAAAAAACAAAACATGAATTCGAGCAAAATTAAGTTGGCCGCTGGTTTGCAGTGAATAGAGAATGACTTCTGTGTGACAGATGAAAAGATAATTGAAATCCTTTGCTTTTAATTAAAAGAGAAAGTATTATTACATCAACACAAATGAAATACAATACACATGGCTCCTAATAGAAATTAAAGGAATAACTACATCCATATTTCTTCTGCAAGGTTCCACCTTCAAGAGGTAATGAGTGAGAAGAATTTCCTAAAAGGTTAAGCTTCAGGGCATATAGTCTTCCTTTGTCTTCCTTGTATTACTTCATAAGCATGAAAGACACATAATAACAACAGACAAAAACTATTTTCATCTGATTCTGTCATCCTAAACCTCAAGATACTTTCCACATCTGCTTTGGTCGCTGCTTTTGATGTTAGGACAAAAACAGTCCTTTTCTCCCTACTAAATTAAATTAAAACCATAGCTAAAGAAATTCTGCTTCCTAAAAATGGTGCTGTTTCTATGAGAATCTGTTTTTGTAACCTAGCCTCCCCTGTAGATGTGGGTTTAACAATAACTATTCTTGTTAAAGGTTAACCAAAAATACTTCCCTCTAGTAGGCAGCTGGCAATAAAGAGAACAACAATTAACAGTGGTCTTGTATACATTTCTGCTTCCACTGAAACAAAATGAAGTGGGTATTATTGTAAGTGAGAATACAGAGAATGGCAGGTGTGGGCACACACACCTCAGATACAAACACGGGGCTCTTACTGTCTGTGGTTTGAGCACAGAGAAAATTAGCATTGGGAAAGATCACAAAGTCTAATAATCTGAACTTCTTTGGAGACAACCTTGGATCATATCAGCGTGTTCTGCATCAGGATGCTGCATATTACACGCCACCCAGAAAGGAGGCTATTTAACTTCCATTTCCATACAATTTACTTTGGTGCTAAAATTTTTAAAAATAAGTTATAGAATTTGGCAGGGGAAGAAATATATTCCAAAAACAAAAAGACAAAAACATACCCACAAACCCAAACCCCTCCATAAGACAGGATATTACCAATGCAATAAACATTTACATATTGTAATTCAACCAGTTGTATTCCATGCTTCCCCACTCTACTATAAAACAACATTTTTTTTACCATTATTTTGAGGAATGCTATCAAATCTCCATGGGAAGTAGATGGTGACTTAGATGAAACATAATCATAGCTAGCTAGCCACTTGAAGCAGTCAGTTGTTGTCTGCAGCTGCACATCTGGACAAAGTTTGTTTACTTCAAACTGTATTTCTTCAATGCAATGCTCTATGCTACAAAGAAGAAAAATAATTATTTTGGTAGGATGTTGGTAATACCATCTCACAATATCATAGGTTCTTAAATGCTTACATGGTACATGATTGAACACAATTTAAACATATAACTGTTATATGATTGAACACAATATAAACATACAACTCTATAGAATATCCACATGATGCTAAAATAGCAAGAAATGGTTATTATTCATTTTCATTCATAGTTGGAAATGGTTCAAATTTTTATTGAAATACTGTATTTGGAGAAATAGTAAATATCCAACTACTTGCATTAAAGTATGCATGAGGCCCAGATGTAGTGCACTGCTTACAGTAAACAGAAGCAGAGAACACACCCAATGGCTGTGGAAATCAGAGCCATACATTACATGCCAAAAGGCCAAGGATGGGACATGCAAGATTGCAATCAATGCAATAGTAAAAGTCAAGAAGCATTTACAGAAAGCTTCGGATTTAAAACACCATCGACACAATATTAGTACAGTTAAATACTTATGTTGACATTCAGCTTATTCCAAAACCAAAATACATAAAAAGGTTGGAAGAAAACAAATGTTAATAGACATGTATGTAATAATTGGATGAAGTTTAAATTTTACTTTTTCTCTATTTTATAAGTTCATACAGCACAAAGATGAACTGCCTTACTTACAAAAAAGCTTTTTAAAAAACATATTAAATATTAATATATCTGTTTAAAATTTCTACTCATAAATGCGCTGTTATATGAATATGTAGCGAGCTGCGTGGTGTCACACCTGATGGAGATGTATAATCAACTCCTGAGATGGCTAAGGCCTGACCTATGCTATGATCACGCAATGATCATCAACTGACTGCATATGCGTGAACCTATGGGCAGTGCCCACCTGGCAGTTCGGGATTGGTTGCCCATGCCTACTTAAGGGCAGAGAGAGAGAGAGAGAGAGAGAGAGAGAGAGAGAGAGAGAGAGAGAGAGAGAGAGAGAGAGAGAGAGAGAGAGAGAGAAAGTGAATAAAGTCCTGGAATAAACTGCAGTGAGAAGAGCTCCGGTGGTCGCGTCATCCTTGCGGGTTGAGGGTGGCCGTGACATGAATATCCATGTATAATTTTTATATCTATGCTTATAAATCTTCTATGGGGAAAATTGGTGACCCACATGATGGTGGAATATCTAAAGTACAAGAACAAGAATGTTTATAAAAAACACATTGCTTTGACCAAACTCTCCCAAATCTGACAGTGGTGCAACTTTGTCTTAATGCTATCAAGGAAGATTGTTAGTAAAAAATAATAATTGTTATTAATTATAGGTTCCACATGATAAGACCTTGTGGGGTTTAGTGGCCAAGTTCTGCTTATTAAAATTCATGCTTATGTCCCTGAAATTTATTAGGTACGGGTTGGCAGAGTAAAGCTATCCAGGAGACTTCTGGACATGAGTCAATTTAAATGAAGTTACCTGAAAAAGAAATAAATTCTGAAAATCACAGAGCACGTTCATGAAAACCAAGACCTTAAAAGAAAAATACTCCTCTGGCCACAGCAGCGGACTTTTCCTGAGGGGACGGTAGTCCTCAGAAATGCCAGTTCTAGGTCTGATGCGCCCTTTCTTTCTTACTGAAGCATTCCCATGGACCTAGAAACATGATGCCTTAGGATCTCATCTCTGGATACATGTATCAAAAGTTTGTATAACAGGGTCCTCCCCAGCTTCCTTCAGGGAAACATGATAGAGTGCAGCGGCAGGACACAGTTTCCCTCAGCTCTCACTCAGCCTCTCAGCTTATCTCTCCAACATCTGAACCTGGAGGAGGCCAGGAAAGATGCTGAAAAGTATGTGAAGCCTCCAGAGTGCTGGGCACTTCAGTAATTTGTCCAAACACTGGCAAAGGGACTAGGCAGGGATTGCAAGGGGCCTCCCGCAGGGCTAGGAACTAAAAAGCTGCACTTGTTTCACTTGATTGTGCTTTCAGCCGCTATAAAATTATCTTGTCAGTCTGTCATTCACAACCACACATCTTGTTTTAAAAATGCAATTATTTGATTTCATGTCGACTTATATAAAAGGCTATGTTCAAAATTTAGGCTCCCAATGAAGTATGTAACCATACCTAACAAATCATCTTATCTAACCAAGATCAAAATTAAACATAAATAAATAAATTTAAACATCTCAAAGGTGGTATTTTTGAAGACTGTATTTCAAATATTTTCACGTACATGTAGACCCTGTCAATAGATGTTAGTCTAAGTTTTCTTAATACCGTATGTTGTTATTTTGAATTAAATACTTAACTGTAGAATTACTCAAAATCTCCTTTAGTAGGAAAGTCAGTTATAAAAACATTACAAATATAATTCAAAGAGCGGTAATACAATAAGCATATTTATTGTTAGAACTCAAATATTACTACAAAACTTAAAAAGTCTGACAAATATTAGACTTGCCTTTTTAAATAGCCACAAAACTCAAATTGACAACATGAGCTGCTTTAGTGAGATATTTTTACAGCACTTTTCTACCTATTTTTGTATTTTTTCTATTTTTCACTGGAAAAATAAATATTGCAGTAGGCAATTGTATCAGTGTCAGCAAAATTTGATCTAAGAACTAAATACAAGTTGTCCATAATTAGAAAATAGAAGAATAAAATAAGTCTTTAAATACAATACTACGTGTCTAATGTTCTGTCCCTCTATATCTCATTAAACTAATAAGTTCCAGTCAGCTCAAAACTGTTTAAAGGCTTTGTGCAACTTTCTTATTCAACTGTCTGTGGGTATAATCCACAGTCCTCATCCATGTGGAGTATTGACACTATTCAACTGTGGGTATAATCCACAGTCCTCATCCATGTGGGGTATTTATACTATTCAACTGTGGGTATAATCCACAGTCCTCATCCATGTGGAGTATTGACACTATTCAACTGTGGGTATAATCCACAGTCCTCATCCATGTGGGGTATTTATACTATTCAACTGTGGGTATAATCCACAGTCCTCATCCATGTGGGGTATTTATACTATTCAACTGTGGGTATAATCCACAGTCCTCATCCATGTGGGGTATTTATACTATTCAACTGTGGGTATAATCCACAGTCCTCATCCATGTGGGGTATTTATACTATTCAACTGTGGGTATAATCCACAGTCCTCATCCATGTGGGGTATTTATACTATTCAACTGTGGGTATAATCCACAGTACTCATCTATGTGGGGTATTTATACTTTTGTTATCAGTTGTGATATGCGTTTAAAGTAAATAATTCATTGCCACTGACTTCTATCCTCAAAAGTACAAGTCACATAGTTTTAGCTTGAGTGGAAACAAAGAAATTAACATGAGAATGACTTGAGAAAATGACTTCCTCTCTTGACAGGCAGGTGAAGGTTCAGTGACCTCTGGGCGCACTGGTCCATTCTGGTGAATCACTGCTGTGGGAAGGTGATAGACCCCATGGCTCATAAAACTTGATGATATTAAGAAGAAGGAAAAGGAATTCACGCTTAAGTTGTCAGGGTCACTGTAAGAAATACAGCTTGGAAAATTCAAGCATAAGAAAAAATACTGTATTTAAGAGTGAATTGCTAATGTTCTTTTTCTTCTAAAAGTAATGTGGAAAGCCCATATCATACAGATGTTCATTACTCATTCCATGTGCACCACCAGGAGATAAATACAACTATTAGAATACGAAATACCCAGGGCAATTCAACTGCTGAAGTGTACGTGTGGCATAACTGATTCGGCACGACATACAATTTTCTAAAAGCTATTCTGTTAGAAGGCAATACATGAGTGCATAAATGATTTATACTCTTGTGAACCATAGTTATTATTCAGTATTTTATTTTTGAAAATATATGTACTCTATACTATTATGTTTATTCTCTAGAGTATAATAAAAACATAATTGAATTTGATGAAAAATAGAGTTGATTCTAAATGTGGTATACAGCACATACAGCTACTCCCTTCTTCCATCCCTGGTGAAGATCAATGGTCACTTGAGGCTATAGGTTCATTTTTAATATAGGGGCAATAAAAGGCTTTTAATATAAGAATTGTGTCCTATACTATGATTTTCTTGTAAAATCAACATCAAATTTCAACCTAAATAATAAGTTATGAATGCAAAAAGTTTTAATCATTATTATACTCTTAAATATGATTTTTATTGATCAAGTGGGGGCAAAATAGAGAACGATTTAGCAAATAATAAAGCAATATATAACAAAAACATCATTCAGTGCCTTGCTTTGTTTTGATGGCACTAAACCAATTACTATGGAAGCTAATCTTTAAAAAAAATATTTCTACTAAAAATATAAGTAGCTCTGCAATTTACATAAATGGCTTGTCATCTATTTTGTTTAATGCTCCTTTCATTTCTCTAGTTTATAAACTATCATAAAATACAAAACAAAATGTTACATAACAAATTATTCAGTTAATTTAAATTAAATATCTATACTTAACAGTATGATTATATCATACATGTTATGTTTAATATATATTAGATTATGACAAAACCAAATTCTAAATAAAAAGTTTAATTTTCCCCATTGAAATGAAAAGATTTACTTTCTCTCCTTTTTCTTAAAGCATTGGTCTTAAAAACTCAATTAAAACTCTTTTTACCTTGTTTTGTATCAGGGTCTCAACTATGCTGTCCCCTAGACTTACCACTGTTTTCCTGTCTCTCCATTCATCGTGTTGGGAGTATAGGCATCCCTTGCTCTAAAATAATCCCTCTTTCGGGCTTTGTTTACAGCACCTATGACCAGACACCATCATTTTATTTTCATCCTTCCACTTCAAATTTAAGTTTTGACCTCATCAGACAAGCAGGAATGCTAAATATACTAATGGAAATCTGGAGCCGGGCATGGTGGCTCAAGCCTTTAATTACAGCACTTGGGAGGCAGGGGCAGGCCGACTCTGAGTTCAAGACTAGCTTCAGAGTCAGTAGTCAATATCTTTCCATAAGTTAATGGTAAGAAAGACATGCGACACTAAAAGAGATAATTCTGAATCTAAAGAAGATGACTTGTAAGTGAGTAAAACGTGGAGACAACTTAAACAGCCATAGTTACCTCGCAGCATTCTGCCCCATCTGTTCGCCAATGTCACTGAAGATCTGCTTAAATTCCAAATCTCCAGGAAGTGAGTTTAATAGAGACTGTAGGTCAAATGAATTACGGGAATATTCATTTAAACTGTCCATTCTGTGAAAAAAGAATAAAAACAAGCAAGTTATAACAAACTGAGGGATGGGGGTGGACACATCACCTTAAGTTGTGATGTGGTGCCAAAAGCAATCACTTCCATTTGCAGACAATGAGATAGAGGAGTTCGACAACAAAGGTTTCATAAAGCTTGTTAGGTTTCGTTTTTAAACGTCATAATTTTCACACTTGTCTGTGGCTTGAAAGCTGCGAAATGCTAAAGACAGCCCAAGCTCCCTGCTGCTATTCTCACACCTGAACGATGCAGAACAAACTACAGCACGGTAGCCATTCCTGAGGGCTTGCACAGCTACCACTGAACACCCCATCCTTGTCATCACAGACCTGGATGCTGCACCTAGCTCGCTGTACATGGAAAAGCAAACGATCTTCCAGGAGCTCACCTAGCATTCCCTTGACAACAATATCATTCAATTCCTTAAGGTACATGCAAACAAATTCACAGAGACTGTAAAAGCATGCACAGGACCCATACAGGTCCAAGTCACATGGGATCCTATCACTGGGAGGAGAAGTGGACACACGCCCCTCTCCCTAACCCAGAAACTCTCTTTAACTGATCCACTGGCAAAGAAAAAGTAGTTTCTACCAACATAGGCTTTTTAGGTGTACAAACCAGACTTAAGGGCAAGCCCCATGCCCAGCAGTAGATGGTCAACACAAAACAAACTAAATGCTTTTTGGAGAATTTTTTTTTAAATCTCATAATGCATGGTCAGGGCATTTTCTTTTAACCTAGTATGTCTTTTGTTTATATACTGCGGATTCTGGTTTTGTGCAAGTGTGGTGTCTCTTCATCCGTGTTTCTCAGGCTTTGTCTGTGTGCTTGTTTTGTTCTATTCTTGTTTGGTTTATCTTATTTTTAATTTATTTAGATGCATGTTTGTTTTCTAATGAGAGACAAACAAAGAGAGTGGATTTCGATGGATAGGGAGGTGCAGAGTATGTGGCAGGAGTCGGGTGGGAGGAAACTTTCATCAGAATATATCAGGTAGAAAAAAATCCATTTTCAACAAAAAAGGCACATGTATTTTCTCATTATCAGCATTCATCCCACGTTCATTCATCTGTGTTTGATGGTAATATGGAGTGTGATAGGGTTTGGAATGTAGCTATGTCTTACTGTCCTTGCCTTTAAGAAATTATTGTTTAAGCAAGAAAAATAATTTTAAAACATAAAGGCATGTATTTCATAAAAGATAACTTTATAAGAAGAAGAGCTATAGTCAAGTGAAAATTAGGAATAAATAGGTTAAAAGTCACAGAGTTGGGGTAAGGTCTGAACTATTCTAATTAGGAATATCAATGCAGATTTGTAAAGTAGCCCATGTCTAGGAGAAAAAACCTGGAGAAGCTATTGAATAGAGAAAAGAAAAAAACTTGGTTTCTTGATTACTTTGCTCAAAAAACTTATAAAATCGCATCTGCTCAGATTTCTCTGATGAGAACTCGTCATATGAGTTAATGTGGAAGCAGATGTAGCTAAGAAATGCTGTCTTTTGGCAGCAGAGCTAATTCCAGGAAGCTCCTTGCTATGGTTTAGACTTTAAATGCCATTCCCCAAGCACACACATGTGAAAGACTTGGCCATTAGACTAGTAATACTGGAAAGTGTGGAATGTTTAGGTAAAACATAGAGGGAGGAGTCAGGCCATGGTGGGCATGCCATTAAGGAAAATATTGACGCAGCGCTATCAACTCTCTCGCTGCTTTCCACGTGCGATATAGTGAATGGCTTTGCTTCACCGACATGGTTCCCACCATGATGGTCTGCCTTACACAAACCCAAAAGCAACAGAGCCAGCTGAAAGAATGAGAACTGTAAAACCATAAGCCAGAATAACTGACCCAAGAGCTCGGTCCCAGCAACTGAAAGCCGACAAACAGACGCAGATCTTCATCACCCTGCCTTCTGCCAATGCGGTTCTTTCCAGTAATTCAATACCTCCCTTTTATTAATTATTTTTTTCTCCAAGTTTCTTAGACTACAGGCCACATAAAATGAATGTGGAAAGTCTTGAAAATGGGCAGAAGTAATAGGCTTCAAGAACTGACACATGAACTGAAAATCAGGCTATTTCTGCAGCATTTGCGTATGCTGCTTTCCACTTTGACTCTGAACACAGATGTGGTCTTTGCATGGTGCAGGCCATCAGAACACCCAGAACAAATGAACATCCCTGAAACACCACAGCACAGATTCAAGGCTACTGTACGTTATGAACTGCAGTGGTCTTCCTGTGCATCCAATGTTTTCTCCTCTTACAGAACTCAACAGCTTACATACAAAAACTTTTCAAAAAATTTCTTACTGTTCTTCCTTAGCATACACAAATACGAATCATCAAATCTTTCTATTGTGTTGTTCTAGAACCTTTTATCTTAAAATTGTTGACAGACGGCAAGATGTCCCAGTAAGAAAGTGCTCACACTGATGAGACTGCTGACATGATTTTCGGGAGAAAACCAATTCCTGCAACCTTCACAGTCATGCCACCACACGCACACACACACACACGCACACACACGCACACGCACACACACACACACACACACACATACACGCACACGCGCCACCACACGCACACACACACACACGCACACACACGCACACACAAACATGTACACATTAAACTGATGTAAAAAATAATAAAAACTTTATTGAGTTGCTGACCTAAATTTTATAACAGATTTTCACATGAAATTTGGTTCGGAATTAGGACAAAATTAACAACAGTTTCTGAAGCACCCTTCTGCCATTTTATAGTGGGTATTTATGTGAAATTATATGTTTATATGATTCAGCTATGTCCCCCTGCATATATATATGAAGAAATCTAAGCATTGTAGTGAAGGTATAGAGCTACCTGAGATGCTCATCAAGTGGTGAATGCATACGGAATAAAGCATTTAGATGCAAGGAGGAATGAAATTATAGCATTTGAAGGAATATGGACAGAATGGGCCATCAATAATGATAACCAGTTAAGCAAAACAATCAAAATGTGTCTTTAAAAATGTGGAGATTGTATTTTTAAAGAGACATGAAAGTAGAAGAGGAATATTTGGGGGAAAAGGGCTGGAGGAGGATCAGCAAGAAGAGGAAAGGGTACAAGAGAAGGACTGGGAGCTTAGATGCCATCAGTGTAGAGAAATTTAGGATTGAGTACAATCTACACATGTTATTAAAGATAGAAAAAAGCAGTGCGCTCAGCACTACAAAACTAAACAAAAACTACTTCAAAATAGCACTGTACAGCCGGGCACTGGTGGCGCACGACTTTAATTCCAGCACTCGGAGTGAGAGGCAGGCGGAGCTCTGTGAGTTCGAGGCCAGCCTGGTCTACAAGAGCTAGTTCCAGGACAGGCCCCAAGGTACAGAGAAACCCTATCTCGAAAAACAAAAGAAAATAAAAACAATGCATCAAAGTAATAATTCACTAAGCTCTTATTTGATATATAAATACTTTAAAATACTTAGGAAGAAAAGTAAATTAAAAATATGAAAGTATAAGACCCAGTTAGAACATATTGCCAAGACTCATCCTATGGTCAATAAAATATTCTCTTTTGCTTCTTACATGTTCTAAGATTCAATGTAGTTAAGAGCATTTTTATTCAAAACCACAAAAGCATGCCAATCATAGAACAAAAACCAAAAACAAGATACTACCAAAAGAAGAGAACATCAATTTCTGACATCAGTACAGACTAAAATGAGAAAAAGATAATGTTTATATGAAAGACCAGAATAAATCCAGACCCCATAGCAGGAAGAATAGAGCCAAAAATCTAGGTTAGCCAGTTCAGTGACTTTGTTCCAGGAACTGGCTGACCACAAAGTTAGATTATAATCTTGAGAACAATCTTGAGAAATGGAGAGTTAGCCCCTTGTGATTATCACTGATATTTTTGAATCTTCTAATGATGCCCTCCCTATCCCCTTTGGGTTGTGGTTTCTTCCCTTAATTACCACTTCTCCCAGCTACTTGAGGTTGAACTCCTCTACCCCTGCGTGGGATATGAGTCTTGGCCCCAGCGCCCTGGTTCCTGTCAATAAACCTCGTGTGATTACAGCAAGGACAGTCTCTTGTGAGTTCTTGGGGGGTCGTGTTATCCTGAGACTTGAGTGAGAGTCTCCCAACTCTGGGGGTCTTTCATATATTTCAGATAAAAAATTGAGCAGAGAATAATTGTGGAATTATTAATGCTATGAAGAGGGTACTTAAATTTCTACCTGTAGTCTATTATATATTATGAGAGAATAATATTTTTATGCATTTAGGTATATCCCTTTCAAATGTTCAGGCTTAGCAGTTGAGCATGCTGTCTGCTCTTCCAGAGGATCCAGGTTTGATTCCCAGCACCCAAATGGTGGCTCACAGTCATCTGTGAATCCAGGTTTTAGAAGACCCAACACCGTATTTTGGCTTCCTAAGGCAGTTAGCATGTAGGTGGTGCAGATATACATGAAGGCAAAGGACCCCCAAACACAATAATATATATTTTTTAAAAAATATTGAAAAATTTCATGTTTAATACAGTAAGAACAAAGTGATTATAATGTTTTATGCAGTACATTTAATAATAGAAACCTAAAAGGGATTAAATAAAATTCTATTGTTTTGATAGATCAATGGCAAATTGCTTCTGTTCTCTTTTAGAGAAAAAACTTGCTCTGTAGCCCACGTTCCTTGGAACTTCCTAGGTAGCCCAGGTTGGCCTTGGACTTACTATGTAGCCAAGGTTAGACTTGAACTTGCTATACAGCTCAGGTTGGCCTTGACCTTGCACACCAGAAGAGAGCTCAGTATTCAAAAAGTTGGCATGACATGTACCCATGCAAGGCCCGAATGCTTTTGTAAACAGTTTATAATACTCTGAGTCCTGTACAAATGCTGACTACTCGCCCTAACTGGGGCAAAACACCTCAAGGGAGAACTTAATTCTGAAGATTATTCTTACTTAGTTGTCTTGAATTCTAAAATCAGAAATCCTGAGTCATCTAGTTACATATTATTTGTTTAGCATATAAAGGGTTCTCTTCTGAATAAAGGAAAACATTTAATCAACGATTGAATCAATCTTAGTCCTTTATTCCAAAATGAAAACCATGGGAGCTCAGTTCAGTGCTCCAGTGTGGGTCTCTGTCTCTATCTCCATCCATCACCAGATGAAGGTTCTATGATGATATGCAAGATATTCGTCAGTATTGCTATAGGCTAGGGTCATTTCAGGTTCCCTATCCTCAGCTGCCCAGGGAACTAACTGGGGACCTCGGCTTGGGCTCCTGGGAGCCACTCTAGGTTCAAGTCTCTTGCCAACCCTAAGGTGGCTCCCTTAACTAAGAATTGTGCTTCCATGCTCCCCTATCCAACCTTCCTTTATCCCAATCCTCCTTTTTCCCCAAGTTCCCTCCATCCTCCCCTTCTCCCTTTTCTCTCCCCATCTCCCATTACCCCCCTCCCACCCCACCCCCAAGATCCTAATTTTCTCCCCGGCAATTTTGTCCACTTCCCATAGCCAAGAGGATAACTATATGTTTTTCCTTTGGTTCACCTTCTTACTTAGCTTCTTTAGGATCACCAATTGTAGACTTCGTGACCCTTATTTATGGCTAGAAACCAATTATGAGTGAGTACATCCCATATTCATCTTTTTGGGTCTGGGTTACCTCACTCAGAATAGTGTTTTCTATTTCCATCCATTTGCATGCAAAATTCGAGAAGTCATTGTTTTTTACTGCAGCGTAGTACCCTAATGTGTAGATATTACACACTTTCTTCATCCATTCTTCCATTGAAAGGCATCTAGGTTGTTTCCAGGTTCTGGCTATTACAAATAATACTGCTATAAACATGGTTGAACAAATGTTCTTGTCATATGATAGGGCATCTCTTGGGTATATTCCCAGGAGTGGTATTGCTGGGTCCAGGGGTAGGTTGATCCCGAATTTCCTGAGAAACCGAAACACTGATTTCCAAAGTGGTTGCACAAGATTGCATTCCCACCAGCAATGGATGAGAGTACCCCTTCCTCCACAGCCTCTCCAGCAAAGGCTATCATTGGAGGTCCCAATGAGGAGCAGAAGGAGGGAGAAGATGAGCAAAGAAGTCGGGACCACGAGGGGTGCACCCACCCACTGAGACAGTGGAGCTGATCTATTGGGAGCTCACCAAGGCCAGCTGGACTGTGACTGAAAAAGCATGGGATAAAACTGGACTCTCTGAACATGGCGAACAATGAGGGCTGATGAGAAGCCAAGGACAATGGCACGGGTTTTGATCCTACGTAATATGCTGGCTTTGTGGGAGCCTAGCCAGTTTGGATGTTCACCTTCCTAGATATGGACGGAGGGGGGAGGACCTTAGACTTACCACAGGGCAGGGAACCCTGACTGCTCTTTGGACTGGAGAGGGAGGGGGAGAGGAGTGGGGGAGGGAGAGAAGGGTGGGAGGAGGGGGAGGGAAATGGGAGGCTGGGAGGAGGTGGAAACTTGTTTTTTTTTCATTTTCTCAATAAAAAAATGAAAACCATTTTCTTCACTTTTAAAATTATCATTTTTTAATAATTTTACTTATGACTTTATATTAAATGTTGAACACCCCAATATAAAAAGGGGGCAAGGAGTGAGAGTATAGGTTTTAACAAAGCTTTTATCTGTTTATTAAATATCATATTATGTTTCTGTGCTTATTCTTATTGGCTTGTCATCAGGAAAAACAGTAATTTGATATAAGAATAAAATGTCTTTTGCTAGTTGATGATATATTGTTAACTAGAATCATCAACTAGATGGAAAGTATAACTTTAAAAGTATAACAATTTTTTGAATTGCCATTCTGCAATTTTGCTTTTAAATTTTCATTATATCTAGGCCAAACATCTGCAGAAAAGTTTGAGCTCTGGAAGAATTTTAACAGTTCACCAGCGACAATTAGTATGAGTGCATTATGAGCAATCCAAGAAAACAACGTAGCAAAACAAAGGGATGTGAGACAAAGGATGTAATAGTCTGTCCTGTCCCTTTATGAGACAAGCCCCGCCCATTCCCTCACAGGTCCACTGAGCAAGTGGATCTTCCTTCCACTCCCAGCCTGAGATCCTTCTTTTCCATCCTTTCTGTCTCTCTCCTGAACAGGTAGCTCTTCTCCTTTCCTCTCCTCTCCTCTCCCCTCCCCTTCCTACCTCCACCTCTCTCTCTTTCTCTTTCTCTCTCTCTCTCTCTCTCTCTCTCTCTCTCTCTCTCTCTCTCTCTCTCTCTCTCTCTCCTCTTCCCCCTTCTCCCCTTCTCCATTTCCCCTCCATAACCCACTAAGTAAATACCCACTTTCTCTGCATGGCATGCCTATCCATCTCTGCCTCTCACCAGCCACAGCTCTTCCTGGGACCAACTCACCTGCCAAGCAGCTGCCCCTTGTGGCCTGCTGCCCACTGCCACCCCTCAAGGAATGGTGCCATTTTATTTTACCACTATACATACAATTCAAAGAAGTTCACAGAATAGGTTTGTGTCTCATTGGTCATTTACCATGTTTCAAAATAATAAATACCCTTCCAGTTTATACTTTTTTAAAACACACACAATGACAAGAATTCTTATTTTACCTTTTTTTGTTTGTTTCTTCTCTAAAACTCCTCTGTCATGACAAACCAGTGTGTTGTTAAAAGAACAGAACAGCAGATCTCTGGGAGGAATCCAGGAAACTGAGTAGGAAAAGGAGACAATGCCGGCAGTCTTGTGATCTCTCCCCTGTGGAAAAGCACAGTTAGAAGGGTCACAGGCCTGTGGTCAGATTGTGAAACAAACAGACCCACAGGATCTGGCTGACATGAAATCCTCCCATTCAGTGCTCATCTCTGAAAAGGACTGGAGCTGCTAATGAACACGGCAGGGCAATGTTGTGTTGGGATTAATCCCAGACTGCTGAGCAAGCTTGAGTAGCATTAAACCTACATAAGGAGAGTGAATCCTGGTTTTGCCAATTTCCATATGATCTTGTGAGTCATTCAAGATTTGGAAAGGAAAAGAGTTAATGTTTTATTTTCTAGAATGGCATACTTAGGTTTTTGAGACTGCAAGATTGAGATTGCATTCTGCCAGAAACTGGGGAAAGGACACATTTCTGAATGCCCCAAATCAATTCTTTCACTAGACCCAACTACTTTGCTCTTTGATATCATTTTTCTTTTGAATTCTTGATTATTTGCTTGCTTGGATGAGACAAGTCTCACTCTGTTGCTCCCATGGGCCTAGAACTCCTGGGCTCAGGTGATCTCACTGTTGTAGCCTGAGGAGCTGGGATCAGGTGATCTTCCTGTCTTAGGCTGAGGAATTGGGATCACATGATCTCCCTGTCTTAGCCTGAGGAGCTGGGCTCAAGTGATCTCCCTGTCTTAGCCTGAGGAGCTGGGATCAAATGATCTTCCTGTCTTAGCCTGAGGAGCTGGGATTACGTGATCTTCCTGTCTTAGCCTGAGGAGCTGGGATCAGGTGATCTTCCTGTCTTAGGCTGAGGAATTGGGATCACATGATCTCCCTGTCTTAGGCTGAGGAGCTGGGATCAGGTGATCTTCCTGTCTTAGCCTGAGGAGCTGGGCTCAAGTGATCTCCCTATCTTAGCCTGAGGAACTGGGATCACATGATCTCCCTGTCTTAGCCTGAGGAGCTGGGACCACATGATCTCCCTGTCTTAGCCTGAGGAGCTGGGATCATGTGATCTCCCTGTCTTGCCTGAGGAGCTGAAGCTTCAGGAATTTACTGCTGTGCACCGACAGTCATTTGCAATTCTCTTACTCCTTCCCCAGTCCTAATATGGAGAAAGCTGAAAGAAAGCCAGCACTTAACAATAAATAATAACAGGAGAGAATAAGAGGTGTGAGGAAGCAAGACACTCTTTCGTTTTAACAGGTAGACTTCCCATACAACTTCCCACACATAAGTATCCTGTGGCCAGGGTCATATGTCATGTTGATTGATATAATATACCATTTTGCCCTCACTCGGGTCCCTGCAAATTCTCCCATATGACCCCTCCTTACTTTCTTTCAAATTGATGGCCTCTTATTTTCATAAATTGTTGTTACATACATGTATACAATTATATGTGTACACACAGATACTACTAAATGCATAAATGCAACTTATCAATTCTTATCCACACACATCAGATTTTCCTTCAAAAACTGTCATGTGCTCAGATAACAATTACTAATCATTATATAGGTTCAAAATGTCAATCTAAATCTGGTGAAGTATTCATATTAACATACTATTAATATATATTAAGATACTTCAATGTTGAAAGAAAGAATAAAAAGCTCGAAAAGCCAGATATGGTGATCTCTATGAGTTCAAGATCACAGTGGTCTCCATAGTGAGCTCCAGGATAGCCAGAACCACAAAGACTAGAAACCCTATCTATATCAACCATACCCCAAAACACCAAACAAACAAACAAAAAAATCTTCAATGTACCTCCACTACTAACGATTTATATATCTATGCATATGAAGGAGAAATTGACAGGTGGTGTGGGATATTTGTACACTGTGTGAAGATATATTGTTATGATTGGTTTGATAAGGAGTTGAATAGTGAACAGCAAAGGAAGAGGTATTTAGATGGGACGTCCAAGCAGAGGGAGGAAGTAGGAAGAGATAATTGAAGGGCAGAGGAGCTGCGAATAAGACATGGAGGAGTCAGACATACAGAATAAAAGAAAGATGAAAAGCCACATGGTAAAACATAGACTAATAATAATAAAAGCAAGTTAATTTAAGTTATAAGAGTGAGGGTGAGAAGCCTAAGCTAAGGCCTATCATAAATAATAATAAGACTCTATGTCATTATTTAGAAGCTGAGAGCCCAAAGAAAAATCCAACTACAAACAGGACCAGTGAGAAAACACACTGCACCTTGGCAAGCAAAGAGAATTAACTCTCATGTGATAAACGAGTCACAAAACTGGTACTATTGTATTCTTTGCAATATAATTCTTTTTTTATAAATATTTTCATTTTTAATAACTCTTTATAATCTTTAATATGACACTTCAGCTATTTCTGATTTTAAAAGAACAGTTAACCAAGATAACACAAAAATGCATTTTAATTTTATCATTCTTGATCACTCAGACATCTCATAATTTCAAAGTCATAATTATCATATATTTTCTCAATAGGACAAATAGTGTTATGAGTTATGGGGATAATGAATTTTCAAATACAGTAAAATTAATTTAGAAAAGAATATGTGAATTAATATAAAACTTAAGTCATGGGGCACTTTTAGACAGCAGTTGTACCATGCCACAACTGGGAATAATCCAAAACAGTTTTGAGACATTAATTACATTTTAAAGGAATTATGTTTTAATAATTAGATAATAAGGATTTGAACATAGCACATGCCTTGCATCAAAATGGGTGCTTCTAACGGATTTAGGATCTTAAGTATGGTCCAAGGGCTTAAGAATTTCTCTTAAATTATTAATAACATTAATTAGCTGGCCATTCAGAATAATTTCCCTTAAATTATTAATAATGTTAATAATCTAGCCATTCAGAATGGTAATATTAAAACACTAGTACTAGTATTAATTAGCTTCGTACTCATTTGATGAAAAAGGTCTATTTATTTGAGTAGTCTTTCATGACTTCTAGGGCTTTAACTCCTTAATTATCACTAGCTTTATTTCATCAAATATCTGTTTGAACTGATTAATAAACCTTTAAGGTCCTTGCTTTTTAGAAACCAACAATCAAACAAAATCCTCTTTGGAAATCCCTTCAGTTCATATCCAGTTTTGTTTGTTATTCAGTTTCATTTTGGTTTGGTTTTTGGTTTTGTTTGAACAACAATCTGTATTTTCCAACCATGTGCTTTTTGTGTATCCAAACCCTGAGCAATCTGGTTTTTGCCTCTACTCCTACAACAAAATGAGAGCATATTTTTCAGTTCCCACCATACTTAGTCTACTTGGTACTGATGACTGCCACTCAGTAAAATAGTCTCCTCTCTTGACATTTTACTAAACATTACGCCTTCCTTTTTTTTTGTTGTTAAATTGTTTCCCGGGTTCCTGCAAAGGAACGTCTGGTACAAAGAGCTGACAGAGTGGGGTCTGAAACAGCTTTCCTACTCATAAACAACTCTCCAGTGTCAGAACGTCATATGCACGAACTCAATTTCCAAGCATGGGATGAAGGCAAATATAGGAAATAGCAGCAATAAACCTATCCACTTAATTTTAGCATCCTAAAAGAAAGTGCATGGATCTTATAGGCTGATGCCTGTATAGGAGCAGTTCCCTGTCCTTGAATTACTTAGTTCTATTTTCATTCTGTAAGATTCACAGTAAACTCTTTCAGTGCCCCACTACCAAACAGTGACTATTTTTGATTAGCAACAGTGGTTCTTATAAACTAAGTTTGCTGATGGACTCCCTCTCTTGGCTTTGCCAATACATTAAGAATTCTTTAGCTTTATGATGAGCTTTATGGGGCACTTTCCCCAAATACATCCTATCCCTAGAGAAAATAGCTAAACTGAAACATCTCTCAGATCCTCTTCCTACTCTCCTACCCATAAGCAGACCAAAGCAGAATTCTCTAATCTCATGATCTTCTATTCCAGAGCGCATACCCCGACCCTGAAGGACAGGAAACTGCTTACCTGTGATGTTACAGTCTCTAGCACCCAGGCTTCACTCAGTTCACCTAAAGGAAGTCACCTCTGAAGTCACAGACACACAAGTTTCTAGCATCCAAGCTTTGCTCAGCTCATCTAGTCTGTCAGAGATGAAAGACAGACATTTCCTTCCTGTTATAGCAAACTCTCTGTATGGCTAGCCATACAAATATAAACCTCCCCATTCCTTCTGCTCTTGGTTCTGAACGCTCCCATTTCATATTCAATTTGTATTGTACAAAATGAAATTTTCATTATTATTAATTTGCCTTTTGTTAAAGGTAGCCATAAATGTAAAACCAATAAAATGAAAAAAAGCCATATTTCCTCCACATACATATTTCTTACTTTAAACATGTTTACTGAGCATTGGCAGAGCTGTTGTTGGTAATTTTATTTTAATGGATTTATTGTTTGCCTGCTTTGTCTTTTATTTATGTTTTATTTATATTTACAATATTTTCTGCAGAGACTATAAAAATTTCTGTGGCCTCATTGTGTAATTTCTAAAAATCTTAATTCTTCTTTTATGGAATCGCCTTTCCCATACACGCTTCATGCTGGAGCTCCAGTCCTCTTTTTGTTCTATCTGCCTATGCAAGGTGACTTCTTCCAATGACCATCGTCGTGCTGACCGGCCAGAGACTGCCTCCATCTCTAGACCTTCAATATGGATTTTCAAGCATTTGTACCAAATATTGTACTAGACAGTTGTAGAGGTCTAAACCAACTCATAGTCATCTCCTTAAAGTGGCTTCTCTTTGTCCATTCCAGGTGCACCACCTACATAATGCCTCTGTCCTTTTCCCCTTTATCTTAAATTAGGCATCAAAAATCTAGACAGCCTGTATTTTTTATAATGATTTTAGTTAGGAATAGTTTTTTTGGCAGAAGGTTGCTTGTTCGTTCCCAGCTGCCCAAAACCAAAATAATCACACAGAAACTTTATTATTTACAATACTGTTTGGCCAATAGCTTAAATGTATTTCTAGTTAACTCTTATATCTTAAATTAATTCATCTCTATTAATCTGGGTATCGCCACGTGACCAGGTTCAGGCATCCAGCATCTGTCTCTGGCAGGCGGCTACATGGCTTCTCCCTGACTCCACCTACTTTCTCTCTCTTTCTCTGTTCTTTCTAGCCTGGCTATATTCTGGTAAGCCATTGGCCCAAAGCAGCTTCTTCATTAAACAATGGCAATAAAACATATTCACAGCATACAGAGGGGAATCCCACATCAGTTTTTATATCACTGATGTTTTGTTTATAAAGATAAAATACAAAACAAAATGAATATGCCACAAAGCCACATGTGGTCCAAATTCTATAGCATTTGCCATCAGGGCAGCTATAATATAAAGACTTACTCATTTCTGTCTTAAGTGGACACTGAGTAGTCTCAAGCTTTATTTCCCTCTCTGTCTCCTTCCAATGATCCATTGCATCTATTTCATGCAGCAAAGTAAGAATTTCCATATGCCATCACTGATTCATACCTCTGTATAGAACAAATAATTATCTGGGTTTGGTTCTCTTTTTCTTTTCTGGCAGAGAACACAAATACTGTTTGAATCCTCCAAATGTCTTTTGTTATCCATGCCTGAATTTCTTCCAATAAAGTGGTTCTTGACAGACTACCAACAAGTTTCAGAATAAGAACTATCCACCAGAGGAACAAGTGGTTTGGTACTTTCAGCTCCCCACTGTCTCCTGTTCTCTTCAACCTCCAAGAAAGATAAAGACATTTTTAAATTGAGTTCAGTCACCCATAATGATGGATTTAATCAATCATGGCTATATAATGGCAAAGATGTTCAGGGAGCAGACAAGTTGAGTAAGATACTCATGTCTTGAGAAGGTAGCATGCCTAGAGAACACACTGGGACACAATCCTTATCCTTATCAACGTTACCCTTTTCATTTGACCATTCCATGTTGTATTCATGTTAATCATTGCAAGTTATATTAGTTACTTTCCTCATTAACACAAGAAATTAACAGAAAAAAAAACTTAGAAGAAAGCCTTTTCTTAGATTGAGGGATATGGTCCACCGTGGACGGAAAAGGATGCTGGAGCATGAGCTGTAGCTCAGGGGAAGAAAACCTTTACTTACACTGAGGGATATGGTCTGCCATGGAAGGAAAAGGATGGGCACTGGAGTGTGAGGCAGCTGAGGGCACTGCACTCAGCCTGGAAAGCAGAGTGTTCAGTACTCGTTAACAGCTCCCAATCTCCTTCATTTCTATCAGTCAAATGGCATCTCAACATTCAAACTGGGGCTTCCCTACTTAATTAAACCTCTCTAGAAATGGCATCCCAGACACACCAAGGGAGGTGTCTCATAGGAGATTCACAAGACATCTGTTAATTAGTCTGACAGAGCATTATATTATAGAAACTTTTGCATTTCAATCTGGTTGTACTGAAGTATGGGTCATCTGGAATTACCACAGAAAACATCTGAAATAAGGGAAGTTTTTTAATGTTAGAATATAATTGCATCACTTCCCTCCTCCACTTTCTTCATCCAACCTCTCCCATGAGAGCCCTCTCAAATTACTAACCATTTTTTTGTTATTGTCTCTCTTTATCTCTCTCTCTCTCTCTCTCTCTCTCTCTCTCTCTCTCTCTCTCTCTCTCACACACACACACACACACAAACGTGCACGCACACAAACGTGCATGCACACATACATTCAAATACACATAAATATATACAACAGACTCACTTCATTTAGTGTTACTTATATCCATATGCTTTCAGGGATAATCAGTTTGTATTCATCCAATTAGGGGGCTCATCCGTGGGGAAAACTATTTGTCCTGTCGACTCTTAGCATTCCTTTATTGCCTGTAGTTGTTTGTTGAGGGGTGGGTCGTGAGAATTCTCCATTTGTGTTAACATGTTTATTATTGTTGTGCTTGTTCAGGCACCATACTATTAAGGTATTGTGTATATGTGTATGCATGTACATACATAGTTTAAGTTTATGGGACTTGGGCTGACAAGGCTCCCCTCAAGAACAATGGACTTTTAACAAAAACTGCAGTATGAATCTTGAAAAATCCCCTTTCAAGAGATGTTGATCATTACAGAAAACCGCTATTGATTGAACTGGAAAGAGCAACTGGAGTGCTGTGCTCCATCCCAGCTGATGTCTATAGCACAAGTCCTGCACGCAGATGCTCAGGACTATGGCTGAAGAGAAGGTAGAAAGAGTCTAAGAGTCAGAGGACCAGGATATCTGCTGAGACTGTGTCTCCTACAAGTAATAGGAATTAAGGGAGGCCTTCAAGGGACATACTCAGCTCTGGGCGGTCAATGTTAGAATAAAAACAAACTGAGCTGCAGGATATCCAATTTGTGTTGATTCTGCATATGGATACTTGGAGCCTGATTTTATAATTTTATCTGGTAGTTTCACTACTCTGAGGGTTTCATACAATATACAAAATGACCAGTTTCTTTATTTCTACTATAATTCTCTGTGACAATTTAAAACAGTCTTGTGGCTTATCTCTACTAAGGATGTTTCCAGCAAAAAGTTGTATTTAAAGAAGGTACTTATCCTATCATGTACATTACTTAAAGGAAACATTGATAACTAGAGTAACAGAATTTGTCTATTGTATGTAAACAGAAAAGCTATCTACAGTTCTGAATTAAATCATTTTGAATAGCTTTAAAAATCTTTTAGACGTTAGTTTTTTAAAATATACCTATAGTGAAGATCAGAATTTAACACTTAAGCTATCAAATAAAAATTAAGGGTAACACCTCCTATCTCTTCCTGGTTTCCATCCATAAATAAAGAAAATAAGTGGAAAAAAAAGTATAGAACTAGTCAGATTTTAAAATGCTGTGATTTTAATTATGTGATCTTCCTCTTTATTAGTATTTTCATACACAGCCTTAGCAATATAATTTTAATTCTATAGTTCAGTAAAAGGATGATTCACTGATGGTTAAAACAAATTCATATGAAGCAACTAGAAAACATATTTAAAGAACAATCAGTGAAAATAAGTGTTGGATGTCTTCATGTTAAATCTAAGATCCTTCACTAATCTTGCTTTTTACTTTATTGGCTGCACAACATATCCCACCAGAGACTCTATCATATCAACATAGTCATCATGAGGCAAGCTGCGAATAATAGAGAATGTCAATGTCAATTTTGCTTTCTCACATTTGCTTCCCTTCACTTCATCTGATTTTAATAATCCCTGTCAAACCACAAGCCGTCCAAATTATGTTCATGACACAGAAGCTTTCAAGGAGCAGACAGAATCTCAACTTTCATTTAGCAACTACAAAAGAAAGCTGTCCAGCTGGACAAATATTATTTCCACACTTGACAATCTCTACAGTTGAGCATGCATTTTAATTTGAACTAAACCTGCAGGAGTTTGATAGAAGCTTTTTGTTTTGTGTAGGTGACACACAGGATCATAAGACCAATGCCTATAATTGTGGGGAAAGCACCATATTTAACCTGTTGGAAGATAAATCACATACCAAAGCCTAGGGACCCAAACCAAATGTACAATTTATATGTAGAGAAGGAATACAGGGGAAAACTTTCTATATTAGGACCTTTAATTACTAAATGAAGTCTAAACATACATAACATATTCTTGATTCTGGTTTTTGAAATGTAACTAACTATAATAACTAACCTTGAAAGAAGTTAAAATTGTACTCAAAGTCAAACAGACTCCAATGATGAATTCTGAAGTGATATTTAAAAATCATTTCGGAGTGTTAGGCTATATCTTAGTGGCAGAGTGTTTGCCTAGAATACACAAGGCGTTAGGTTCAATCCCGGCAATGCAAAAACACAACCACCACCAGCAACAAAAGTAATTGCTTTGGAAGTGACTCCACTCAAAGGGCAACTTACAACTGGGCGGTGGTGATGCACCCCTTTAATCCCAGCACTCAGGAGGCAGAGGCAGATGGATCTCTGTGAGTTCAAGATCAGCCTGGTCTAAAAGAGATAGTTCCAGGACAGGCTCCAAAGCTACAGGGAATCCCTGACTTGGAAAAAAAAAAAAAGTCAACTTGATTAGAAAGGTTTTATTTGACAATTACAGAAGTATGGTCTTGGCAAGATACCTGCTGTTGGTTGTTTTACCATTTATTCTTAGGCTTTACTTTTTGGGGGCCCAGCTCCCAAATAAATCAGACAGCGGTTTCTTCTTACTTATGAATACCTGGCCTTAGCTTGGCTTACTTCTTACCAGCTTGTCTAAACTTAAATCATCCCTACTACCTTTTGCCTCTGGGCTTTTCTCTTCTCTTACTTCTGTGTATCTTACTTTGACTCCCACTCCATTGCTAACCGGGTGGCTCGCCCTGATGTCCTCTTCTCCGCACTCCTTCATTCATTTCTCCTTCTTCTCTTGAACCTCTTTCCAGGTTCTTTGAACCTCTATCCAAGTTCAAAACTTCCTAATAAATTTATTAAGCATCAGGAATTATCTCAACTTTAATTTTGGTAATAAAATCTGGTGAAGGAGTTTCTTCTGTTTATGTGTTGCTTTCATTGGTTGAATAAAGAAACTGCCTTGGCCTAGTTGATAGGACAAGATTTAGGTAGGCATGGAGAACACAGAACTGAATGCTGGGAAGAAGGGCAGAGTGGCAGAAGTCATGGATCTCCTGCCTGAGACGGATGATGGTTAGAATCTTGCCTATAAGCCACAGTTACGTGGTGATACACATTAATGGAGATGGGTTAAACTAATATATGAGAGTTAGCCAGTAAGAGGATAGAGCTAATGGCCAGGCAGTGTTTAAATGAATACAGTTTATGTGTGATTATTTTGGGTGTAAGCTAGCTGCAAGGCTGGGAGAGAACAAAGGGCCACCCTCCTCGTGCAACAAAAATCCATAATATTTTAGCTTAGTCTTAATTTTTTGTCTCTATGCTGCAAGCCTTTCTTTAGCCAACAATTTAAAAAAAAAAAAAGATAAAATACATCAAATAAATATTACAATTTAGAAAGTTTCACAAATACCACTAAATTTTAAGTTGTTGTTTCTCATTGTTCAAAGTTACCAATGATCACTCAGGAGCCAGATGTTGGGGTAAAAACCTGCTAGCTGAGAGAGGCAGAAACATTTTTTAAAGAGAAATGTAGTCTGGTATAAACCCACCTGCTTCCTCCTCCACCAATATCCCATAAAGAGAGAATTTCCCTAAATCATTTCAAACAGAAACTTCTCCAACAAGATGTCCCTCCATTCTACTCCCCCCCTCCCTTTCTCTCTCTCTCCTTACTCTTTATGGCTATTTCTTGACAACTGGTTCCTTGTCCACCACTGATTTACATACAATATTCAAGCAGAAAGTTCTTAGATTAAAGGTATGTGCCAGGGCTGGGTCACACCACAACTGGAAACAGGTTTTTCCAGTAAATAATGCAACCTTGAGATTCATAGTGTGATAACAGCAAGTTTTCTTATACAAATTCATTCTGGATCAGAATATACTTATCCAACAATAAAAACAACTCCATTAAAACAGTTTCCCTATAAGTCTGAATATTGATAAGCAAATTACAAAATTTCACATTTAAACATAGTTGAGCTCACAGTAAATGTATTCTCTAAAAATCTATGAGAAAAAAGCCTTGTAACTGATTAAATTATTGTGCTTTTTCAGCTTCAGTCTATTCATAGACATTTATAAGCTTTTTACATTGCATGCATGTAAACATAGTTAACTTCTAAAGTATACCTTCCACTGGATCAGCTGACTATTACAAACATTTTTTATATAGTTAGGAACTACCATGTGTATCATAACATATTCCAATGTAGCTCTAAACTAATTACAAAAATTTCTATCATGGGTTCCACAGAAATATACTTCAATATCATCAAGGAAAAAAACGCTTTCATCATTTTGTGGCAGTTGAGATACAATTTATAGCAGTATTTACAACAAAATTAAGAATTTCACAGTGTTGATTACTATTCTAGTGCTATAATAAAATACCTTGAGCATGGAACTTACAAAAGGAAGCATTTAATTATGGGCTTGCTTACAGTTTTAGTTTAGAAAGTTAGTCCATGATCACAATGGCAGGAATCAGATACGCATGGCACTAGAGTAGCAGCAGAAAAGCCAGGCAGACACTAGGCCTTTCATGGGCATCTGAAACCTCAAAGTCCACCCCACAGCAACACACTTTCTCCAACAAGGCCACACTTCCTAATCCTTCTAAAACAGTTCCACTAACTGGGTCCAAGCATTCAAACATATGAGCCTATGTGTACTGTCATTCAAACCACCACATTCACTTTTGACAAAATGGACTTCTAAACCCTCTCTTTGATTTTATAAATTATATAAGAAATCTGAACCATTATTGGATTTTTTTTCACTGAGCATCTCACACTACACTAGAGGCTGGCCTTGTCTCTGTGGCTATCTCCTTCCTCAGCCTCCTTATTATTTCTTATTAAAAGTATCCAATGACACCCATGTACAACTGATATTATTTAACTGTTGTACTAATGGAAGCAGTGAATTAACAGCTATTGTTTCATTTTTTCACACATGTACATGAAAATTAGATGTTGAAAATGGAAGAATTAATTTAGAACAATCACTTGATCTAAGTTCTTTAGACTCAATACAGCTCTCAATGTGCCTTCTGTAACTAAATATTAAAATGTGTTACATAAGAGTACAGTCTTAAATAAAATAATGGCTGATCTAGATGTTTCTAAAACTTATAAATAGAGTTCTATAATTTCTAAATACTAAAGTAATGCATACTTTCATGAACATATTCTTTTCAGTAAATTGAGGAAAATCTTGTACTACTCGTTAAATATGCACCACTCCTTTGGTTGCTATTGTTATTACTGTTGTTAAAGGGGTATTATAAAATAAAAATGTATTATATAAGAAACAATTATAACATTCTATTATTTTGTGCCATAAGTTATTTTTTTAATTTTTGGTTCTGGGGAGGAAGCATATGCCTCACACATACTAAGTAAGTGTTCTAGAGTAGATGGCAGAGGTTACAGGTTATGTTGTTTTAAGGACAAAATTATCATGAAGGAACTTCTGGGTCTTCAATAGTAATACACAATGGGAGTTTATGAATAGATTTTTAAAAATCTTGGTATGAGATAGTGATGAGTAGGTGTATGTTCAGTATGAGCCATGGCGACAGTCTGAGTGGCCTGCATATATGGAAATGTCCAGGCCGAGAGAAAGAAAAGCATTAAAACATTAGCTATTTTTCTCTTGTTGCTGTGGCTAAGACACAGGAGGTTGATTTGGAACCACAGTTCAGAAGAACTCAACCCATCACAGCACAGAAAGCATGGCTCCAGACTGGCTTCCTATGGGTGGGCTAGGAAACAGGAAGAGGGAAAGACACTGCTCAGTTATTGTGTTTTCTTTTTTTCCCTTTTAATTCAATCTTGGGAATAGAGTGGCTTATATTCAGGGTGGGTCTTCCTTCTTCAGATAAAAATTGTTGAAACACAGTAAAGGACATATCCAAAGGAATGGCCTAGGTACCTCTTAATCTGAGAAACCTGACAGACAACACAAATGACCACTGCTCCTCAAAGTCTATGCTACATAAAAGGCCAATATTATTTAAACCTCTTAGATAATGGCCCACAGGTTAAAAAAAAATAGCTAATGTGGGAGTGTGTGTGTATTGTAGAGACCAAAAATGTGAGCCCATTTCAACCTTGTCTGAAGGTCAGAGAGTTTGAGGTTGCTCCAAGTTGTTAACAATGGTGTGGCTAGACACCCTGACCTATGGTGTGGTTACTTGGTGTTTTAGACATTAAGATGGCCCATACAGGTAGATTAACTCCATCCTGACCAAAGGTCAGAGAATTCAAGCATACTTCTGCTCCTTCTTTTGAATTAATAGGGTTGACTTAGGGAGTGGCTACCTTCAGGATACTTGGTCTAGGGTGGGTTCACTGACTAAATGACAGAATACTTTTCTCAGGAATTAATGCTTGATGTCTCAAAGTTCTGAAGCAAGTAACTGTTCTGGTTGTCCTTTGTATCATATCATTGTATTTTGCCTTCTCCCTGCTTTTGTATTGGGGTATAAAAGTGTATGGAAAATTAAACACAGACAGATTTCCATATTCACTGGGACTCCCTCCCTGTACTACACTATGTTTCTGTTTTATTATTTTCACTCGTGTCTTTGTTATCTTTACTTATTTTTCTAATCCCCATGTCCCTACCCTCATGAAGCTGCTCTCCAACAGTGTATATATTTTTTAAAAAATTATAGACCATCACTTTTCTAAATAACTGTCCCGATATTTTCTACTTCCTATTTTACTCTTCTCTACTAACTTTCCCTTTCCCTAAATATTGTTGACAGATTCTAAATTTACTGAAACCCCTAGTCTTTAATTCAAGATTATTGATAAAAAGAGGCCTTTGTGATCACATAGTAGGGTTATTTGCAAATATACAACCAATTATTTTTGAAGAAGTTCTTTAAGAAAGGGTGAAATCAAAACAAAACACAGAAAATTAAGAGTTTGCTTGGGAATCACTGCTGGAATAGGAAAAAAAAAGTCATGGAATATAAGTAAAGCAATATCAGAGGCTAGGAAACAATTATGAAGGAGGAGAATATTGCAAAAGATATATCAACAAAAACTTTTATCTCACTAGTAGTGTCCACCTGTCACAATGCTTTTCGGAAAGGGCACTTCAAAGTCAGCTAAATCTGAATGGCTAGAGACAACTGCTAAATAGCTAAACACGGGGCACCCCAGCTATGGTAAACCAAATTCTCTCTGTTTAGGAACCCAAGCTGGGAACAAAACTGCTCCCTGGGGACTTCTCCTCATCAGGCATTTCTATCCTAATGCCTTTTACAGACAAGCATGGTTAAGCGTTGCTCTCCACGAACATGCAGTCTCACTTCCCACTTTAGATATACTTGTGAAAAGTGGTTAGGGGAGAGTTGCGTGCCAGGCCACTATTCCTCCAAAGACTTGCACGATTATGTCTGCGCTATGCTCACACTGAGACAAACCAGGTTCTCTGCCTTCTAGCCTCTAAATGAACACGCTTTACTCTCTTAATTTTCTTGCAGTAAGAGGCTGGTCAAATAGGCTCACGTCACTGTGTCTTTGTTTGGTTTTGAACAACAGTCTCCCAAAGTTGTCCTGGCTGACTTTGATCCTGTTATCTTCATACCATAACCTGGGGAGCGGAGATTACAGGGCTGTGGCATAAGGCAGGCACAGAAACCCAGACGCTTAAAACTAAACTATGACATGAAACAAATTTTGTTTTCATTTTAAACTGAACTGGTTAAATGCTGTGGGAGTGATTTCTTATTAATAAAGAAACTGCCTAGATCCATTTGATAGGCCAACCCTTAGGTAGGCAGAGAAAACAGAACAGAATGCTGGGAGAAAGAAGCTGAGTCAGGGAGTCTCCATGATTCTCCCACTCCAGACAGACACAGGTTAAGATCTTCTCTGGTAAGCCACATCGTGGGCTACCCACATTATTAGAAATGGACTAGTCCAGGTGCGAGAGTTAGTAGAGAAAAGGCTAGATATAATGGGCCAAGCAGTGTTTAAATGAATACAGTTTGTGTGTTGTTATTTCGGGGCATAAGCTAGCCAGGCGGCTGGGGTGCTGGGGACGCAGCCCCGCCGCTCCTATTACTACAGTTAAACATCAAAAAAGTCACTGGGCAGTGGTGGTGCATGCCTTTAAATCCCAGCACTTGGGTGGCAGAGGTAGGCGGATCTCTGTGAGTTTGAGGTCAGCCTGGTCTACAAGAGCTAGTTCCAGGACAGGCTCCAAAGCCACAGAGAAACCCTGTCTCAAAAAAAATTAAAAAAAAATCATAAAATCAAGTGGCATTTAAAGGAACTCATGAACAGAGGGTGGTACAGGAAGCTGATCTCAGAAAACACAAAAACTAAAGTTTATGGTTTGGATTCCAATAAAAATATCTTAGTTTGTGGGTCTGTGATACAAAAAGTTAGATAAGTTTATCACAAAGAGAAACCAACAAGTATGAAGATGGATTTACTCAAGGATGAGAAGCAGCTTGTCATAGTGATACGCACAGCTCTCAGGATGGAACCCTGAAGATCACAGGACTGTTCTTTGGGCGTCAACCAGCTCCCAAATCATGACAGGAGCCTTGCTTAGCCTAGTATAGGCTCATTTCTGGCTAGCTCTTTTAACTTAAATTAATCTGTTTCTCTTTATCTTAACTTTTGCTTCGGGGCTTCTTACTTTTCTTACGACTGCTTCCTCCTATGTCTGGTTGGCTGGTGGCTGCCTAGCTTTTTGCCCTGGGCATGTCTCACTCCTTCTTCCACGTTCTTTTCTCTTTCCTCTTTTTTCATCTTTCTCCAGGCTAGATTTCTCCTTTTATTCATTCTCTCTGTCTGCCAGTTCTTACTATCCCTCTTCTGCCTAGCTATTGGCCATTCAGCTTTTTAATTAGATCAGTCAGGTGGTACCTTAGGCAGACAAAGTCAAAGAGCAACAAATCTCTTCATAATTTAACAAAGGCAGCATAAACAAATGTAACACACGTTCACATAGTTAAAGGAATATTACACAGCATAAGCAAATGTAACACATCTTTGCCTAGTTAAAAATAATATTCCACAACAGAGGGTAGCCCAGGCTAAACATTAAAAGACTGCCTCAAAAATCAATAAATAAAGCAGCTGGAGGCGCCAGGTGGTGGGGTGAGATAGCTCAATCAGTAAAACCCTTGCCACACACGAAAGAAGGGCCTGAGTTCAGGCTGGAGGATGCACATAGATAACAGGAGGGCAGGCAAATTCATTCTGTTTGCTTCTAGAATCTGGACTCAATGAAGCTTTTGAACATTGAAAACATTATCTAGAAAGAAATATCTCCATGCTCTGGGATTATTTTATTCTGTATTTTTATACAATTACTTTCAAGATAATTTGGGTTTATGTCATCCCTGCTTGCATATAAAAGCACTGGCAATGACAATCAGTTCCCCAGTAGGCATAAACATGGAATTTAAGTATCATACTTAAAACTAGAAAATTTAGAAAATCTTTTTAATAGATAGGTACTAGTCTCCACTCAAAGGCAGCATCATTTAAAGCTGTTGTTAGATTTCAATCATTATTAGTACATTGCAGATACTCAGTAGTCCAGGATTCTGTATTTCTAATCCGTTCCACAGTGATGTAAACTCTGCTGGCTTGACTTCTGAGTTCGTCTCTATTACTCATGACTATGTATGCTTCTCTCTAATTCCTCCACAACTAAAGGGTGGCTATCATGATCACACAAGTCAACCACAGGTTGTACTCTGAGGACTCAGTGGCAGTATAATATATGGATATATGGATAGAAAAATCTCCATAAGTGCTATCCTTGGTGTTATTGAAAAGGATTAAGAGCATCTATGGTGTCCCATTAGAAAGCCATTTCTAGAATCAACTAATCTAACAAACACTAATACGATACTATCATTCTTCTCCAAGCGGTATTAGAAAGTCATTTCACATTTAAGGACATTAAATACATAAGTGAGATGCACTATATGGCTTTATTAAATACATTAATCTGAAACTGATATGAGTGAATTTGCATGAAGCTAGCTGGGTCTCAACTATTTAAAGACCACACACTTCATTTCTATGTCAGAAGATATTTTATAAAGTACAAGCACACAGTGTGTTTCAATTCACTTATTTGAAAAGCTTCCTCTAACTTTAGAAATATCTGCATTTGCTTTAAAATTAAAATTACCTTTCACTGTTTAGGGACTGAGTTTTAGAAGAAAAATATCTACAAAACTGTGGTGATTTAAGAATGATATATGATACAAACCATTGGTCAAAAATATGAAAATTAGGATGAAATAAAGATAAAAAGATCTCTGCATCGATCAGCAGACCTTCCTCCTCCCATGGCTGTGTCATGTTTCACCAATATCGAATCACTAGGATTAGGGACACAAGAACAGAGAGAGCAGAATTATGCTACCATCGTACCTTGTTATTGGTTTCATGTTTTTCCAAATCAAATCTGCAAAACAAACTCATGAAAATGTCTGAGCCAACTTTTCACTTGACAAGGCAGGGAGTAGCTGTCTCTCAAACGCGGAAAGTGAGGACTCCACTCGAGTGTGACCTACTTATGCCTCCTAGATGTATCAGATGCGGTTTTTAATGACCCCAAACCAAAGGAAATGGAGAAATCTATTTGAAAAGTTGACATTAAGGTTGTGACACCAACCAAAATAAGAAGAGAACTTAAAGCTAAACTGACAGAAATTCCCCAAACCAGGCTGCTACCCTCCTAATTGAAAAAGCGGTTGCTCTGGAAATAGTGATGGCAATGTCAAACGCTTCTTTGAAACTCCCGAAGTTTGTCATGTGGGGTTTGTGTCATAACCTTGATATTATTTAAACATACTTTTAAATATCTATTATTTAAAAATACCTTGAAGATATCCTAAAGCTTTGAAGAAGCCATCCTCAAAGCACTGCGATTCCTTATGTGCCAATTTTATTAGAAGTAGTGCATAAAACATTTGCTGTTGACAAACCTAATTCGTTATAAGGTGAGATGGATGCATTTTAAAATCACCGGCTGGCATCATTATCGGCTGTGCCTTTTATAAATTATTCCTCTTTTCCCTTTGACTGAACTTGTCAGAGTTCTCTCTCAGAGTCTGGGTGTTATGCCTTATAGTCAATGCTTTCAACATGTTTAGACAAGTCATGAGTTAAACAAGCAGTGGTATTTCTTTTGCAGAAATAAGAAAGGGTAACACTAGTACAGATTATTTCCCTCGATGCATTGATTTTTAACTAAAGACAAAGTCAGTTAGTGATGGTTTTGCCTCACACAAAGGATTTAAAAATAAAAATACTCTTTCTGTAGAATAGGGAATTTCAAAGAAAGCTACAATAAGAGGTTCTGGCAGCCCAGCTGCACTGTCATGCAGAAAACTTGGTTTACAATTGAATTGTGCTTCCCCTGACATCAGAGATCAGGTATATCATAAGGCTGACAGTTGGCTGGCACGCTAACTTCCTGGAGAAATATACTAACTGTATTCTTTCAGAAGCGGCAGGAATAAAATTACACAAGTCTTAAAGGAAACTGAGTAGGCAGAGTACAAAATTATTCAATTAAAAAAAGAGAAAGGCATTTCGTACTAATTCTATTTCAGAAGACTCTAAGAATGACCTGGTCTTTAATCTCAAGCAGATAAAAAATTATTTCCTTATGAGTTGTTAGTAGAAACGTTCCATCTTTTCCAAAATCTATGAGATAATTGGACAAAGCTTCATCACTGACACAATGGGGGAAGGGAACACATTCAAACCACGAGCCATCTATCTGATAGTAAAGCTTCTATTTTGATATTCTCTCTATAAGTTTGAGCTCTGAATAAACTACGCTTATTATATAGAGGCAACCTAAGTTAACTAACAGAAAGGATGGGGGTAGGCACATCAAACAGTGGCACTTAGGAAAATAGAAATTTAAAACTTTATTTTTAAATACTGAGAATTGCTAAGGAACTTCATCTCAAAGAGAACAAATCCTGATTATGCTGCTGGTGTTGTTAGAATCAGAGCCTGGGTACCAGCACCCCAAGAAGTTAAGCTTGTCCACTTATCTTCAACAGCTCAATTAAAGAGGGAAAGAATAGTGTAAAGAGAGAGAGAGAGAGAGAGAGAGAGAGAGAGAGAGAGAGAGAGAGAGAGAGAGAGAAAGATGTATTCACTGTTGTTGGTCATATCTGGTCAAATTGATGTGACCAACAAAGCAGTCCAGTGACCCTGGCCCAAATGTATCTTTAGGGACTTGACACTGGTTCAGGAAGAAACACAGACCGCAAGGTGAACACACAAGCAGTCTTGGTCAAGATGTAAACTCACTGTCCCTCAGGCAGCTAAGTTCCAGATCCAGAGTCTCTTAACAGGCAACCTGACAAACTATCAGACCTGCAGGGCCTGCTGTTCCTGGAGACAAGTCCCTCCTTGGCCTAGCCTCAGGCCTCAGCCTTTTCCTTCTCCTGGGAAGATTTCTGGGGAAATTTTAAATACTCAAGAACCATTGTTTTAATAGAATGACATTAAGGGAGAGGTATTTATTTCTCTTTGGGATATCTTTGGTCTTGTAAAGAAGGTTATAGCTGAACCACAGAACAGACAACATGACTCAATCCAACAGCGTTTTTCTGTTAGTATCCACTGTTCAGGGCAGTTGATCACAGCCACCTTTTCCTTCACTGGGCAAGGGTGTTAAACATAGGTCCTGTCACTGATATTTGGTGTTTGAGTTACAATATTACTTAACCATCCTCTAACATTCACTATCCTTAAATAGTGTCTACCTCTATCTTTAACAGAAGATACTCAAGATAATTGAAATTCCTGCTAGAAAGATTCTGATTAAGTTAATTTATCCTTGGCCCCAAGATTCTGGTCCACGATGACAATTCTACTAATAAGGTGTCACCAGTGAGCCTGTCTTTATCTGCAGCAAGTATACTGTTATTCCTGCCTAGGGAGTTTTTGCTCTCATGTATAACTTAAAACATCCTGTGGTGGTATTTTCTTCTTTCAATCAACACTAAATATTGAATCAACATTTACTGAGATTGCATTGAGAAATTGAGCAATAAGACAGCATTGAGATTTCTCTCCATGGAATAGAACCTAGGACATTAGTCATGGTAGGCAAGCACTCAACCATGAAGCTCCAACTCTATAAGGTGGTACTGAGATTTTTAAACCGTACATATCATATGTCATTTCAAAGTCTTACTTTCATACAATTATGCTTTATTATTACTCCGATTGGAATTCCATGTATCTATTGATTGTTAGATTTATTTATATGTACTTGACACTTTGAATGTCATAATTATATATTTATCTAAAATTTTTGTATGATGGTATATTTGTCCAAAATATTGAAAAAAACATTTTCCTGTAGTCAGCAAACACATATTAGTTCAAGTTATTTCCAGAATCTACACCGTTTTCTTTATCGTGGATTACACAGAGGAAAAAGTCAAGCACAGATGCAGTTTAGTCCATCGACCACAGCCAAGTACCAGTCAACATTTGATAAGGGTCTACATTGGTATCTATGCACAATAAAAATTACCCAGGAAAAATCATGAAACAATTTAGAGAATATACTTATTTTCAATCAAACTGGGGAAATCTAGACAAGAAAATTTTCCATTCATGAAACAAGACTAGCATGCAGAACTTCACCCTATGACTGAGAATGGTCCACAAATATTCTCCCAACAGACTACAGAGCTAGGCAGAACTGACAAACAGTTCCTTTAGAAATTAGCTGAACAAATTCCACTGGAACATGTACAGGGGAGTAACCTCTGCGCAAGTGAGCCAGAGACAGAAACTGCTGAGGGTCCAGATGTGAATATAATACCTTCAAGGAAGTAGACCTAAGCTAGGACCCCTGTGGGCCTGGGCATGTGTCTAAGACTTCCCAGGAACTAGGCCTGAGCCAGGACCTCTGCCAGGTATGGGCTTGAATCTGGGAACTCCGAGGAAGTAGGCAGGAACCAGAGATCTCTGCAGGGCCAGGCATGAATTTAGGACCTCAGAGGGAGTAGGCCTGAACAAGGACCTCTGTGGGTCTGGATATTGGTCTGGGACATCAAAGGGAATAGGCAGGAACCTGGAACCTCTGCAGGTCCAAGCATGAGTTTGGGACCTCTGAGGGAGTAAGCCTGAGCCAGGATCTCTGCAGGTCTGGACAGGCCCAAGTCTGGGAACTCCAAGGTAGTAGACAGGAGCCAGAAACCTCTGCAGGACCAACTCCAGGCCAGGAACTTCTAGAGGAGGTGATCCAAACCAGGATTTACATAAAAGGGTCAAAGTTTGTAACATAGGCCAAAGTAGGCCTGAGAGAGAAAACTCCAAGGAAGCAGACCAAAGCACGGCAGTGCTGAGCTATTTCCAGGAACACAGAGTAACCAACAGGGTAACAAACTGTGGCACTGACTGTACCAAGAGGAACAACCATCTGAGCTTTGGATTACTGGCACCTAGAAGATTATTCAACAGAATCTCAGACAACGCCAACCACACCTATTAGAGTAGAAAAGATAAGAACACATGCAACACCACAAAGAGCAACAAAACACCAGTAAAAGCTAAAGACCCCACAACAGCAAGACCTGAACACCCAAATATAATTGAAGCAGAATAAAATGACCTAAAAAATGACTTCAAGATAATGTTTGAAACTCTTAAAGAGGAAATGAGAAATTCCCTTGAAGAAATGGAGGAAAAGACAAACAAAAAATTAGAAGAAACCACCAAATCCCTTAAAGAAAACCAAGAAAAATAAATCAAACATATAAAAGAAACTATTCAAGACTTGAAAACTGAAATAGAGACAATAAAGAAAACACAAGCTGAGGGAAATATAGAAACAGAAATCATGAGAAAATGATCAGGAACCACAACGCAAGCATGAACAGCAGAGAGATGGAAGAGAGAATCTCAAGCGCTGATGATACAATAGAGGAAAAAGACTCATCAGTCAAGTAAAACATTATATCTAACAAAACCTTAACCCAAAATATCCAGGAAATATGAGATACCATGAAAAGGCCAAATCTAAGAATGATAGGTATACAAGAAAAAGAAGTTAAACTCAAAAGCACTGGAAATATATTTAACGTAATCATAGAAGAAAATTTTTCCAACCTAAAGAAAGATATGTCTATGGAGATCCAAAAAACTTATAGAACATCAAATAGACTGGATTCAAAGAAAAAGTCCTCTAGCCACATAATAATCAAAATACTAAACATAAAGGGTAAAGAAAGAATATTAAGAGACGCAAAGGAAAAAGGCCAGGTAACATATAAAGGTAGACCTATCAGAATTACACCTGACCTTTCATTGGAGACAATGAAAGCCAGAAGGTCTTGGTCAAGTGTTATGCAGACATTAAGGGACCACGTATGCCAGCCCAGACTACTATACCCTGCAAAACGTTCAATCACCATAGAAGGACAAAACAAATTATTCCATGACAAAACTAGATTTCACCAATACCTAGCTACAAACCCAGCCCTACAAAAAATACTAAAAGAAAAACTCCAACCCAAGGAAATTGCCTACACCAACAAAAACACAAACAATTGATAGTCTCATAGCAGGAAGAGGAAAACGCACAAATTAAAATCACCAACAATGAAAACTAAAATAAGAGAAGATAGCAATCACTGGTCATTAATATCCCTTAATTAAATCGACTCACTGACCTATAAAAAGGTAGAGGCTAACAGACTGGATATGAAAACAGAATCCATCCTTCTTCTGTATACAAGAAACAATCTCAACCTCAAAGACAGACATCGTCTCAGAGTAAAGGGTTAGGAAAAAATACTCCAAACAAATGGGCCTAAGAAACAAGCAAGTATAGCTATCTTAATATCTAACAAAATAGACTTCAAGCTAAAAATCAATCTAAAACGACAAAGGTCATTTCATATTAGTCACAGGAAAAAAAATCATCAAGGGGAAATCTTAATAATGAACATCTATGCCCCAGATGCAAGGGGATCTTCATATGTAAAGGAAACACTTCTAAAGCTTAAATCATACATTAAACTAATGGTGGGAGACTTCAACACTCTCCTCTCACAACTGAACAGGTGAGGCAGCCAAAAAGAGAATGAAGAAATAAGGGAACTAACAGATGTTATGACTCAAATGGACTTAACAGACATCTATAGAATATTCCATCCAAGCAGAAAAGAATACACCTTCTTCTCAGCACCTCATGGAACCTTTTCAAAATTTGACCACATACTCAGTAACAAAACAAAACTCAAAAAATACAAAAAATTGGAATAATCCAATGGACCTTATCAGGTCACCATGGTATAAAACTAGAAGTCAACAGCAATAGTAATTCCAGAAAGCCCACAGACACGTGGAAATTAAACAATGTTCACCTGAATTATCAATGGGCCAAGGAAGAAATAAAGAAAGAAATTAAAGACTTCCTAAAATTCAATGAAAATGACCAAACAACATATCCAAATTTATGGGACACAATGAAAGCAGTGTTAAGAGAAAAGTTCATAGAACTAAATGCTTACATAAAGAAGCTGGAAAAATCCCACACTAGTAAATTAACAGAACATTTGAAATATTTAGAACAAAAGGAAGCAAACTCACCTAAGAGAACTAAACAACAGGAAATAAATTGAGAGCTGAAATCAACAAAATGGAACAAAGGAAATAATACAAAGAATCAACAAGACAAAGAGTTGGGTATTAATCCACACACCTTCGAATACTTGATCTTTGACAAAGAAGCAAAAAATATGAAATGGAAAAAAGAAAGCATATTTAACAAATTGTGCTGGCATTATTGGATACCAACATGTAGAAGAATGAAAATAGATCGACATCTATCACCATGCACAAAACTCAAGTCCAAATGGATCAAAGACCTCAACATAAAGCCAACCACACTGAACCTCATAGAAGACAAAGTGGGATATACACTTGAACATATTGGCACAGGAGACCACTTCCTAAATATAACCGCAGCAGCACAGACACTGAGAGAAACAATTAATAAATGGGACCTCCTGAAACTGAAAAGCTTCTGTAAAGCAAAGGACACAGTCAACAAGACAAAACGACAGCCTACAAAATGGGAAAAGATCTTTACTAACCCCACATCAGAGAGAGGTCTGATCTCCAAAATACACAAAGAACTCAAGAAACTGGTTATCAAAAGAACAAATAATCCAATAAAAAAAAAGTGGAGTACAGACCTAAACAGAGAACTCTCAACAGAGGAATCTAAAATGGCTGAAAGACACTTAAGGAAACGTCCAACATCTTTAGTCCTCAGAGAAATGGAAATCAAAACAACTCTGAGATTCCACCTTATACCTATAAGAATTGTCAAGATCAAAAACAGTAATGACAACTTATGCTGGAGAGGTTATGGGGAAAAGGGAACACTTCTGCATTGCTGGTGGGAATGCAAGCTGGTATAGCCCATTTTGATGTCAATGTGACAATTGCTCACAAAAATAGAAAACATCCTTCCTCAAGACCCAGGAATACCACTTTTAAGTATATATCCAAAGGATGCTCAATTGTGCCACAAGGACATGTGCTCATCTACGTTCATACCAGCATTGTTTGTCATGGACAGAACATGAAAATAACCTAAATGCCCCTTGACTGAAGAATGGATAAGGAAAATATGGTACATTTACACAATTGAGTACTGCACAGTAGAAAAAAAATGACAACATCTTGAATTTTGCAGGAAAACGGATGGAGCATGAAAACATTATTTTGAGTGAGGTAGCCCAGACACAGAGAGACAATTATCACGTGTACTCACTCATATGTGGTTTTTAAACATAAAGAAAATAAAACCAGCCTACAAACCACAATTCCAGAGAACTTAGACAACAATGAGGACACTAACAGAGACTTACATAGATCTAATCTACATGGGAAGTAGAAAGTAAAAAAAGACAAGATCTCCTGAGTAAATGGGGAGCATGGGGACCTTGGGGGAGGGTTGAAGTGCAAGGAAAGGGTCATAAAGTGGAGCAAAGCTCAATAAATAATGTAGGAGGTTATTCTGTCCATGTGTTGCTTTCACTGGTTGAATAAAGAAACTGCCTTGGCCTTTTGATAGGGTAGCACTTAGGTAGATGGAGTAGATAGAACTGTATGCTGGGAAGAAGGGCAGAGAGATAGCCACATTGGGAGTTGCCAGGTCAGACATGCTGAATCTTTCCCGGTAAGACACGACCTTGTGGTGACATACAGATTATTAGAAATGGGTTAGGTCGATATGTAAGAGCAGGACAATAAGAGGTTGGAACGAATGGGCCAGGCAGTATTTATTTATTTATTTATTTATTTATTTTTACATTTTTTTTATTGAGAAAAGGTAAAAAAACAAGTTTCCGCCTCCTCCCAGCCTCCCATTTCCCTCCCCCTCCTCCCACCCTTCTTCCCCTCTCCCTACTCCTCTCCCCCTCCCTCTCCAGTCCAAAGAGCAGTCAGGGTTCCCTGCCCTGTGGAAAGTCCAAGGTCCTCCCCACTTCGTCCATATCTAGGAAGGTGAACATCCAAAATGGCTAGGCTCCCACAAAGCCAGCACATTAAGTCAGATCAAAACCCCGTGCCATTGTCCTTGGCTTCTCATCAGCCCTCATTGTTCGCCATGTTCAGAGAGTCCGGTTTTATCCCATGCTTTTTCAGTCACAGTCCAGCTGGCCTTGGTGAGCTCCCAGTAGATCAGCCCCACTGTCTCAGTGGGTGGAGCACCCCTCGTGGACCAGACTTCTTTGCTCGTGTTCTTCCTCCTTCTGCTCCTCATTAGGACATTGGGAGCTCAGTCCAGTGCTCCAGTGTGGGTCTCTGTCTCTATCTCCATCCATCACCAGATGAAGGTTCTATGGTGATATGCAAGATATTCGTCAGTATTGCTATAGAATAGGGTCATTTCAGGTTCCTTATCCTCAGCTGCCCAAGGAACTAACTGGGGACATCGCCTTGGGCTCCTGGGAGCCACTCTAGGTTCAAGTCTCTTGCCAACCCTAAGGTGGCTCCCTTAACTAAGAATTGTGCTTCCATGCTCCCCTATCCAACCTTCCTTTATCCCAATCATCCTTTTTCCCCAAGTTCCCCCCATCCTCCCCTTCTCCCTTTTCTCTCCCCATCTCCCCTTACCCCCATCCCACCCCACCCCCAAGATCCCAATTTTCTCCCCGGCAATTTTGTCTACTTCTCATAGCCAAGAGGATAACGATATGTTTTCCCTTGGGTTCACCTTCTTACTTAACTTCTTTAGGTTCACCAATTGTAGACTTCGTGACCCTTATTTATGGCTAGAAACCAATTATGAGTGAGTACATCCCATGTTCATCTTTTTGGGTCTGGGTTACTTCACTCAGTATAGTGTTTTCTATTTCCATCCATTTGCATGCAAAATTCGAGAAGTCATTGTTTTTTACCGCAGCGTAGTACTCTAATGTGTATATATTCCACACTTTCTTCATCCATTCTTCCATTGATGGGCATCTAGGTTGTTTCCAGGTTCTGGCTATTACAAATAATACTGCTATGAACATAGTTGAACAAATGCTCTTGTCATATGATAGGGCATCTCTTGGGTATATTCCCAGGAGTGGTATTGCTGGGTCCAGGGGTAGGTTGATCCCGAATTTCCTGAGAAACCGAAACACTGATTTCCAAAGTGGTTGCACAAGACTGCATTCCCACCAGCAATGGATGAGGGTACCCCTTCCTCCACAGTCTCTCCAGCAAAGGCTATCATTGGAGTTTTTTATTTTAGCCATTCTGACAGGTGTAAGATGATATTTCAAAGTTGTTTTGATTTGCATTTCCCTAATCGCTAAGAAGGTTGAGCATGACCTTAAGTGTCTTTTGGCCATATGAAGTTCTTCTGTTGAGAATTCTCTGTTCAGTTCAGTGCCCTATTTTTTTAATTGGGTTAATTAGCATTTTAAAGTCCAGTTTCCTAAGTTCTCTATATATTTTGGAGATCAGACCTTTGTCTGTTGTGGGGTTGGTGAAGATCTTCTTCCAGCCAGTAGGTTGCCTTTTTGTCTTAGTGACAGTGTTCTTTGCTTTACAGAAGCTTCTCAGTTTTAGTAGGTCCCATGTATTCAATGTTGCCCTTAATGTCTGTGCTGCTGGGGTTATACATAGGAAGCGATCTCCTGTGGCCAGGCAGTATTTAAAAGAATACGATTTGTGTGTTGTTATTTTGGGGCATAAGCTAGCCAGGCGGCTGGGAGCTGGGTGGAACACAGCCTGCTGCTCCATACAACAGGAAAGGAAGAAGTCAAACTCTTGCTATTTGCTGATGATATGATAGTATACACAAGCGACCCCAAAACTCTACAAGAGAACTTCTACAGCAGATAAATACTTTTAGTAATGTGGCAGGATACAAGATCAACTTTAAAAAAAAAAAAAAGCCCCCCTATATACAAATGATAAATTGCTGAGAAAGAAATCAGGGAAACATCATCCTTCACAAAACCACAATAATATAAAATATCTTGGGGTTACACTAACCAAAGAAGTGAAAGACCTATTTGACAAGAACTTTAAGTCTCTGAAGAAAGAAACTGAAGAAGATTCCAGAAAATGGAAAGATCTCCCATGCTCTTGGATAGGTAGGATCAACATAGTAAAAATGGCAATCCTACCAAAAGCAATCTATAGATTCAGTGCAATCCCAACACAATTCTTCACAGATGTTGAGAGAACAATAATCAACTTCATATGGAAATACAAAAAAAAAAAACAAAACAAAACAAAACAGGATAGCCCAAACAATCCTGTACAATAAAAGGAACTTCTGGAGGCATTACTATCTCTGATAACAAGCTCTATTACAAAGGTACAGTAATGAAAACAGCTTAGTATTGACATAAAAACAGAAAGGTTGACCAATGGAATTGAATCGAAGACCTAAATTTTAATCCACACACCTATGAACACCTGATTTTTGATAAAGAAGCTAAAAATATACAATGGAAAAAGAAAGTATCTTGAATAGATGATGCTGGCATAATTGAATGCCAACCTGTAGAAGAATGAAAATAGATCCATATCTACCCCCATGTACAAAACTCATATCCAAATGGATTAAAGACCTCAATATATATCTGACGACACTGAACTTGATAAGAGATAAAGTGGGAAGTAGTTTTTAATGCATAGGTACAGGAGACCCCTTCCTAAATATAACATCAGTAGCACACACACTGAGAGCAATAAGAAATAAATTGGACCTTCTGAAACTGAGAAAAACCATACATAAAAGA